>NC_090720.1:8625000-9250000 GCF_040954835.1 Lepisosteus oculatus
TCACACAGATACAAACACAGGCTTGGAGCACTGATATGTGTCCTAAATATAGAGCTGTCAGCATCACGTCTTTCATCACAGTTAAGCATAATGTTATTCTAAATTAAACCATGAAATGACATATTTCTGCGTTCGTTAAGGTGCTTTGCTAGAGACTGCTGAATTCCCTGGAGACTTTTTTTAACAAAGGAGTAAGTAAATGTAATTGTACATGTGAAATCATCTGTTTATTAAACTTATTACATTCCATAAAAACATTTCTTCCAATTAAGCACTGACCCAACAGGGACCTATATCAATCAAATTAAATACAATATTTTTTAAAAAATGCCCTGTTAATAAGATGGGATTGTGAAGATCTAAAATGCATTTGTTTCATTAAATAAACAATGCTTTATTCACCTGAAATTTATAGGAAGAACAAAACTTTTTTTTCATTTCATACCCTTAGGTAACGTATCATGTATAATTCTACCTTAATTCTGAAGCTGTGAAAATAATGAAAGCTAAGCAGTTCAAAAACATGACACACTGTACTGTACATGCCACCTCAGCCCATTCTGTTTGGCTAATGTCTGTGCTTTATTGAGTACAGTACAGCTGTTTTTTTAAACAACATAATCAATAATTATGCAACACAATCAACATTATCTTCAATAATGTGTTTTTTTAATTGACAATGTGTCAATTTGTTAGGTGTTGAATATATTAGCCACCAAGAAGACCTTGGTAGTGTTGATGTAGTGACGGTGGTGAAGGTGGCGGTGACAATGCCCTGTAAGTGAGTTTACTTAGATAATCAGCCAGTTATCTCCTGTTTGTACAAAAGGGAAGATTAGCAGGAGATGCCATTGAACCTTGTAGGAAAAAGCTAGCAGTTTTTCAGTTTGTATGCTCGATATAATCATCATCCATCCATTTTCTCATTTCCTAACCTCTTTATCCAAGTGAGCTGGCGGGTCCTATCCAGGTATGCAGTGGGTGCAAGGTGGGGCACACCCTCGAAAAGACGCCAATACCTCACAGGACACAGACACATTCATATACACTCACACCAGGGCCACATTTTCCCAGAAGCCAATTACCTGACCGATGTCTTTGGACTGTGGGAGGACACTGGAGCAACTGGAGGAAACTCAGGTAAACATGGGGAGAAAATAAGCTCTACGCAGACAGCACCCCAAGTCTGAAATTGAGCTAAAACTCCCTGTACATGAAACAGCAATGCCAACTGCTGAACGACAATGATTCATGATGATTCTGGCAATCAAAAAAGCGTAATACCTGTATTTGTTTAGTCTTTCTTGGAAATTCCTTGAAATTGCATATTTCTGCAGTGTTCAGGTGTTGGTGCCCTCTTCTAGAGCTGACACTAATCTTTTAATAATGCTACAGTTTATGATTCTGCATTCAGCATTAGACCAATGCTAACATGTACCCTGGATCTCTGCAGTCATCCTGAATAGGAATTAATTGACCACATATCATTGCCACAGTGAAGTTCACCCATAGTTGCTTTTACCGATTATGAGATGTTCACTGAAGATCCGCCAAACCTAATTGGGTGCTTAAAAAGTTGTTAACTTTTAGTCTGAACTAACCCACTCGTCAGCTTTTTAGCATTTAATGTGTAATCCGAGATCAGTCTCAAATAATGTTCCTACTAATGACAACTATAGGGATTTCAATTAAATGATGCTCCTTTTTGAATATGAAGACCCTGTGCTTCAAAGGAAAAAAGTAGTTAGTAGTTAGTTGCTCAGCCAAACATGGATATTTGAATTGCAAGTTAATATAAATGATGCTGGGTGTAATTAGAGCTTTGTGTGTAGTCATTGGTAGTCAATAGGTGCCTTAGGTTGTTTTATAGTTTGCCTTGTCTACCTGTTAAACCTTTGGCAGTGTGTGTATTATTATGTAAATTGAACTTAATAATGTTGGTGACTGAAGAGGATTTTTATATTAAATACTTTTCCTTTAATTAAGATGGTTGACGTGGTGGCACAGTGTTTAGCATTGCTGCCTTACAGAGGTGTGGTCCTGGGCTCTATTCCAGATGTGGGGTGCTGTCTGTGTGGCGTTTGAATATTCTGTCCATGTTCATGTGGGTTTCTGCCTGGTGCTGTCCAGGATGTTCCTTCCCTTGCACCTCTTACTTCCCGGGATAGACTCCAGCACCCCTGTGACCCTGAACTGGATAAAGCACTTAGGAAATGGATGGATTTGAGGATATTAGTGGTGATTATTGGGGATCATTGGTGGAGAGTAAGGAGAAGAAGGAAACACATGGACTAGTAATGTTTGCTGTGTTTTTTGTCTTCTCCGGTTTTGATCCAGGCGATACAGAAGACCAAGGCTCACCAGTAAAACACATTTAAAGGGAAATTGGTGGGGACATGGAATGTAAGAGCTGGGAGCACAGCGGGAACATAAAAAGTGATAACAAAATACATGTACTATAGTAGATTAGATGTAGTGTGAAGGTGGCAGAATGACAATCACACAAAGCAATTCAAATCGAGATGTCAGTGCACAGTGAAGACAGGAAGCGAATGGAGAGGGCTGAATTTCCTTACAAAAGGACTTAGGAGGTGGCCTGTTGAGGAGTAGATCAGATGCCTGCAATGGGCACATGTCATCACACATGTTGGTAGTGCCTTTATAGTGAGATTTTGTTAAAATGCAGTTATTTTCTTAAGGTATTCAATTCATCGATCCACTATCTAGTGCAAGTTCATCCAGTAATATTGGGTAAACATGGGTGCCTGAATGATAGCCAAATTTTGATGTTATACAGTCGATCTAAATCAAAATGAAATGTCATTGGAATCAGTTTACTCATCTGTAGTGCTTAATTAAAAAGTCCAAACAATTTGCTCTGGAAACAACATACTGTTCTGTACTGTATATCATCAAAGGGCCATTAGGTTTCTCACTTTAATCGACCTCCTCACACTGTTGCTGAAATTGTACGATAGGAAAAAGAGAGATTCTGCTCCTCGGCTAACGGCTTCAGAAAACAATGTAGAAAATATAACGTGCGATTACTTTGGAAAAGCAGATGGGATGTACCGAGGGAAGGAGGTGGTATGGAGGGAGTGGTATGGGTCTCACTGCTGTATTAAAAGCTCAAATCATGCTTGCTTCAGAGCAGATAAGGCTTGTAGCCCAACAGAACCAGGATGGGTTTAAACAGTCCCACGCCGACTTTCATTTCACACTTCAATAAACCCAAAGACAAGACGAGAACAAAGACCTCAACAACAAAAGGCAGCGCTTTGTTTTGATTAATCTACCAAATAGATAGTAATAATAACTGCAATGATGCCCATTCACCGTAGACAAGCAGGGGTGGTGGCAGAGTAAATGGATGGTGGGGCGGAATTAATCTGCAAACCCAGCACGACATCTCAGAAAGCAGAAGAGCAGCATGCCTGCTTAGGCTGTGATAACATTTCAGGCCTGCCCCAGGGTCTCCATCCCCCTGCCCCTGGACACCAGTCGGGTGACACGCAGCTGTCTGCACGGGAATTTGCCAGCTTGTGATAAGATGGCTTGTATATGAGAACAGAGCAGGTATTAACCTGCCTTCCCATTACAAAGGAGCTCTGTGACATCACAGAGGGGACAGGAGAGAGAGAGGGAAATGGAAGCCGGGCATTTTCTGGAGAAGATGATAAGCATCCTATTCAGACGAAGCAACAGAAAGGGCAGAATCTATAGCTCGGGCAGATGATTAGAGTCCATCAAGACAAAATGACAAGGTGGCATTTGTTTCATCTGTGGTGCTTTAACAAGTATCTAAGGTGGACTCTTTCTACTCATGCTTTCACAGTGAAGACTTCATGTTTTAGAAGAATAATTTATTCTGACCCCCGCTACATTTCTCTGGAATAACTCCAAATTAGTAACTTCAGAATAATTTGAAACACCGACTGTTAAAGGTTTTTGATCATTAGTTCCAAAAACTAATTGCCATCTTTTCGCATAAATAATGGCAAGCTTTCTTTGATATTTGATTTAGAAATCATTATTTTAATTCCTTCAAGTTGCTTTCGGGGTGTTTTTTTTTTCCAAGACCAAAACCCTCTGCTTTTTTTTTTTGATTCCCAAGAGTGATAAAACATTAGATGCTTCAAAAAGAAAAGACAAGAAAACCAAGGGGAAAGAACAGATCGATAGATTAAAGTGATGATGCGGAGATAGATAAAAAAATGAAGATGGAGACATAAACAGTGACAGACACCCAGCCCATTAGATTAAAAAACAGAGATAAGCATGGGGAATAGAGTGATGATTTGCCTCTGATAATCTCAGGCATACCTTGCCATGCAAAATTAAGCCAAAGGGAAAAAAAAAGGAATAATAGAAAAATCTATGCTCTCCAGCTTCATGAAATATTGCATGGTAATAATTTACCATGGTAATGTGACAAAGATTATTGTGCTACTTGTTCTTCACTGAATCATTACCCTTGGGAGCAATGCTCTTGGATAACATCCTATTATTTTTCTTGAAGTGGCAGCTGCAGTGGAAGTCCTTTTAAAATTGATCAGCCATCTTTTTTGCTTCTCAACGAGTGAGCACTATCCTATGGGCCCTGGCCTGAAGATTAAAACAAGGCAGGGTAAGAACTAAGTGAAGAGCAATAATGCACTTCAGTACTGGGTGAAGTGAGTGCTCTACTACATACAGAATGTAAGTAATTCAATCAAAAGAAGTGCTGAAAAATAGTATGGTTCTTCCCATGCACATTTTGGATGTACAAAAAATAACTTCACCTGATGGAGAGATTGAACTTTTTTTTGCTGTACACTGGGTGTTTGATGTACTGGCAGTGCCTTCATCAGTTCCAACAGAAATGTTATCTACTGTATACTACAGTAGTAGGAAAACGGGAAAGTTTGCAAAATTCGGCAACAATGAGGACACCTTGCTTGTTTTGTAGCCAGTAGTTCATCAATCTGAGGATATCATTGAGCCTCAGAAGAACAGAAATGTGTTTGACGAGGTAATGACATCAGCTTCATAAACATGGCTGGGTTGCTTGGCCAGACCCCCACCAAGATTTCCAGGGTTTCGGTTTCAGCATCAAGGTTTAACAGGATTACGAACATGATTTTCCCAATGAAATGTTAGCAACATCCCATCTTAAATGAAAGGGTATCTGAAGCATGTATAATCCATCCAAGCAATCCTTATCCTTGTGCACTTTTTGTCACTTGCATATTTTTTTTTTTATAATCCATTTCTAATCTACTGTATAAGCGACAGTAGCTCTATCCCCTGTCCCGCTAAGCAAAAAATCTATCCACCTCTTCTCTCCCCAGATGTAGCAGGGCTTGTGCACTGAGCCAGTTACAGAGACGTGATGTCACCCCCCTCTGTATTTCATGTTTAAAAGTGTAACCAAAAAAAAAGCTGTTGAACATTTTGGTATCTTTAAGATTAAGAATTTCACATTTTAGCATGGTTTAACTGCAGATTGACCATGGCTTTTCTATGACATATTATGCATTATGCTTTGCTTTTGATTTTTGTCCTTGTACACACCTTCCTTCAAGCAGGTCACCTCCACTGCTATATTTTCAATTGACTGTGGTATGAAATTCAGCTGCTTATGTGAGTTTATCAATTACAGGAAGTGAGAGGATTTCTAGCTGATTCAGAAACCGTTGTGATGCTGCTCATGCTATTTTTCCCCTTTATGCATACAGATGTTTCCTCTACATTAGAAATAATAAGGTCGGGAGAATTGTCTTTTCTGCCCCTTTGATGCTGAAAGACTAAGCATGACAGATTCACCATAAACATGCTTAGAGCTCATCAGAAGATGATTTACAGGAATCAAGACAATCATCAATGTCTACAGCTCCTGAGACTTCCTCTCTCCCACTTAGCTGTCAATAATCCAGCCCTGAAACTTCTCTGACTGACAGCCTCCTACAGATGCTCTCTGTCAAAACTCCTTCAAAGACTTATTACAGTATGAAAAAAATTAGGCACGGCTTTTAATGATTAACTTAGTTTATAAATAACCCAAGACAGATGGAGCCTTTTGCATTTATAAATACTGTACATAATATAATAACAAACCATCAAATGAAAGCAATCAATTTTCTAGAAACTGCATGGATAAAGATCTCAAACTATTTTGACCGGAGTCATGATACACAGGTACTGTACAAGATCAACTGTATAAAAATTATAATTGTAGTGTTCCTGGTTTCTGTTGGTAAGCTGATAATTTCAATTTACTGTATATAAAAAGTGCAAACTAGTGTTTGGTCAAATAGACCTACAGTATAACATAATGGGAGAGCTAATAATGTAGGTACAAAATTGAGATTTATTTCATTTTTTAAACATAGGAAATACAACCGTGTGATTGTGTGGCAGCGGTTCACCCCAGACTTGTTAATTTACAGCCCTCTACTCTGGGATACATAAATATCTTTTGCAATAGAAGAGATGGTGACAGGAACGCAGTGTCTCATTTAAAACCACCCTTTCCTGTCAACTTGTAATGTGGAGGCGTATATCACACTGGCCTCCTGCACTCCAGGATGCTGGAGAAGAGATTGCTGGGTTATCTGAGTGTAATACAATGTCCCATTCCCTATGAGGAGAATATAAAACAAGACAAATACAGTATCCATCACCTCGAAATTGGTGGGCTTTAATGTATGTAGTGCAAACAAAGTTGGAGCCCGAATGGCATAAAAAGGATCTGGACTCTTGTTGAGATTCCAGAGATCAGGATCTTGTTTCATTCATCTATTTTCTAACCACTTATTTAGTACAGGGTCACAGCAGAAGCCAGACCCTATCCCAGCAAGCAATGGGCATAAGGCAGGATACACCCTGGATGGGACACCTGTTTATTGCTGGGCACACACAGTCACATCAGGATCCATTTTGTAGAACCTACCAGCATGTATTTGGATTAGGGTAGGAACCCAGAGCACCTGGAAGTAACCAACACAAGCACCAGCACAGGGAGTCCATATACACTCCATGCAGAAAGCACCCCAGGAATTAAAACTAGGGTCGTAGCACTGCAAGGCATCGATATTAACCACTGTGCTACCATGTCTACCAGATCATTTCTCATTCTAAATATACATTAACCCCATTGGTTCAGGTTTTGTTCCCCATCAGAAGGAAAAAGTGCATTTCTGTATAAAGATACCTCAGGTATCTGCTATTCTGAAGTGTTTCCTTCTCTGTAGCCCAGCTGCCCCATCTAGTGAGGAGAGAAATCCTGTGCTCTCAGTCCACCTTGTGCCCAGTGTTTCTGGGATGGTCCTCAGCCTTCTGTAACCCAAATCAGGATATATCCCAAAAGTCCCCAATATCCGATTAATACATGAATTTATTGGCAAGATACTGTACGTACTTGTTGCAAAACTAGAAAAGTCTTTGGTAGCACCAAATGGGGCTCCCTTGGACATTGTCAAGCAAGTATGTTAGCTTGCACAACTCATTTCTGACTCTTCAGCATCTTAGAACTAAACAGATTCTTCTTAATGTTTCTGACTTTATAACATTTTTTAAGCCTTTGTAATGGATTTTAATGCATTTTGTGGTGAAAAAAATAGAGATGTACAATATATAGAAATCTTTTCATTTTTAAAACTGTTTGAAACTAAAGATGTTATACTTGACATTAATAAGGCAAGGTGATAAAGACAAAAAAAGAACAAGCTAAATTAGTTTAAATAAAGGAGAAGGGAGGAGAGAAAGGAGAGAAAGAAATGATCTCAATTCTAATGCTTCCTTTCTACCCGGTGTTTAAACAGACATTAACAGTTTTAATATTTTATCATGTTAAATTGTGGATGTCAGAGGAGCTGAAGATGTACTTTATGTGCCATATTGTCCCTGAATCTTAAAAATAGTGCAAAGTATTGAGAAAATAATTGTTCAAAGCTGATATGAAACAAATGGAATATAATCTGTATTTCTGGATCCATCTCAAGCTATGAGGCTCTATAGAGACATTCTGAATAGGTCATTAGTGTAAAGAATATCCCAGATTAGTCTGAGAGGTTTTTCAGTGCTGAGGCAATCACATACTGTACTATCTACAGGGTAAAGTGCTGTGGTTTTTCAGCCTATGAGAGCCACAGCCTTCTGTTGCCATAAGAGGAGTTTTTTAAATGCCACATGACTGACGATTCTAATAGTACAGGGCACCAAAAAAGAGAACGTACATGGTGGAATAGGTGTGAGTGGAAAATGGGATCACCAATACAATGTCTGTCATCATGTTTGTGACAGATTGACAGAGACTGTGCTTGCTTCACTTGAAGAAGAGAAGGTAGGGATCAAGCCAGAGTTTGTGATGTCTGCTTGTGGGTTCCCTTGAGACTATCTGTCGAATAAGTCTCAGTGAGCATTTCTTTCCTAACCTATGAGAAAACCATGTCAAATACGTCGCTTTCATTTGGTGTCACGCCAGACATCCCTTCCTGGAGGGCGCTCCACTACTCCTATTATTGTTCCGGTGATTAAACTCCCCAGGTGTACCTTCCTAGGTGTATTATTTAAAGACTAGCTCCTCAAGTCCTCAGGGCTCATTAGGATGTCCCGAGGCCTGCCTGGCACCAGGAAACCCTACGTCCGTCTCCTGAGGGCATAGGCCTCATTCCCGACACCTCCCACTTCGTGAGCCCAGGGTCGGGGGGATCTCGCCCCGTCACCATTGGACCTCCATGTTTTATCCGTTTTTGTTTTTCCCCCTTCCTGGGGATTTTAACCCTGTCGCGTCCCAGGATGGATTACTCGCCGCTAGACCCCTGGACTGTGCAATGACCTGCCTTTTGACCTGTTTGGATTTTGAATGCAGTTCTTTGTCTCCCCCGTTCACTGTCTCACGGACTGTCACTATTATTTTGTGCACTATTAAACCCCTGCGTGTTTCCTTTTACCACGCCTCCTGTCTTCTCCAGCTCTTACCGCATCGCATAGGGTCTACTACAAGACCTGACATGGATCCCAGTCTGTGTCCGTAACATTTGGTCACTGTTGCAGTTGGAACTGGTTTGTGCAGCCATTGTTTCTCACTTTAGATGTCCTTGAAAAACTGACGTGATGTTTTTAATGCTACCAATAGATCACTTAAATATGCTTTTCAGGAAGACAAATTAGACTCCTTTGCATGGTAGCATAGTAGCATATTGAAGTTTCTTCGGGCTCTTGTATAAATTGCAATGGTGAAGCAGAAAAGCAATATACTGTATCTCAGTTTGTAACACTCCAAAGAACCATATAGTATATACATACTGTACATGCTTAATTAAAGTAGCAATTTTAAATTGGTCTTGGCTTTTGGAAAACATTCATGATGTGAAAAAGAACATTCATTTGGTCTTCCGTGCTTTCAGATTCAACAAGTTAACTTTGCTTTCCTTTTAGGCTCTGTGTTGTCTACCTAATGTTGGTCACTAAAATGCCACCTCACCCTGTTGCTACCAGCAACAACATTGTACCCAGCTCTTTCCTACAAAGTAGTGGGAAAGGTCTTCTAAATGCAGTCTTCATAATTGTAATGGGAATGACCTTGAGTTGCACACAGCACAATAAGCTGTGCAGTAACTGCCACAGTCCTTGTTGTTTAGAGGAGTATAAAAAAGAAACACTGTACTGGGCAAAAACTACAAAGCCAGCACTTCAAGTTAAAAGGCTGTTTAGTGTTAGGTGCTCTATAATTGATAAGGTGTGGAGGGTTTGTATGCAAGTCATCAAAAAAGGCTGAAAGCTTTAAAATTAACAATCACCAAGACTTGCTAACTCATAAAAAGAGCTTTCAACTGGTTAATGAAAGGCTGATTTAAGCAGATCAATAGAGTTAAGGCAGCTCTGCCAGTGTACACAAATACCTTAGCTATATTATCAACTGCAGGTAGATGCTTAAGTGTTCTTCAGTAGTACATTCTAAGCCTTGAAAGAATGTGCACTTATCTTTTTTAAAGCGAATTCTGCTGAAGATCACTTTTTGCCTTACCAGTAGATAGAGCCAAATACTGAACTGCAGACTAAATTTAAAGAACTGCTAAATGTTTTTTACTGAGCTGCACCCAAATCAGTAGCAGGACAACAAGCTAATCAGTTAAATGCATTGACACGTTTTGAAATGTGGGGCAACAGTTTAATGCCCAAGGTGCATGTGTGAGAGAGAGAATATGGAAATCTCATTCTTTTCAGACATCTGAAAGATACAGTTTTAGCAAACCTTGCAAAGCTGATGCTAAATAAAGAAGTCGCACGGGACCCGTAGACTATAGAACTGCTTGGCGTTACAGCAAATTGGAGGGCTCTCTGTCAAGTTTTTCACCTGTGATTGCAGGAAAAAAAAAACAGCTGTGTAGATCAAGGCAGCGCCAGTGTTCCACTGCAATGGCCTAGAAAAGAGGCAAAGCTTCTGCGTTAATATCGAACAAAAGCCCCTGTGGAAGAGGTGAATAGATCTAACATCAGCCACTTCTTTGCCAATGATGACCAATCTAAGTGAGCAAACGCACAATCACAATCTACCCCCCAGAATTAGTAGCTGTTCCCTTTGTAAAACCCCCCTCATGTAGGCAGGCAGTGCTGAGGGATTCATTAGTGACAGCCCCTCATGAAAAAGCTTGGGGAGTGCTTGCTTTGAGCCCAGAAATCTAAAACCGAAAAGGGATATTTTTGATAATGTTGGCAAACTCCTTTCCCACTGGGAAGCCGACATGATAAAACTGGAGATGGCTGTTTTTCCTCTTATTTCTCCCCCCATCTCTCTCTGTCATTGCCAGAGCTCTCTTTTTAACCTAGTCCCAGAGAGGCGGTGCACTCAGAGCTGAGAAGGTTGAAACAGTGTGTGCATTGAATAGGAATGGCTTTCTCAGTCTCTGTGTGAAAATACAGACAAGTATTTAGGAATGATAGAGTATTTTTTAAATTCCATAGTCATGAGGAGGATAAACTAATGCTTTATCTTGCGACTAAATGTTCATAAATAGAGAAGGAATTGTACTCCCAGCTTGAAAGCAAAGTTTTATGCCCAAGATAAAATTTTGTTTATTCCTACACCTATTATTATCTCTTTAATTGCCTGACAAAGAGGAAGAAGACCTCTTTTTTATGAGGTGGCCTTTACCATTAGAACTGAATTAAGACCAGGAATTGTATTTCCTTTGAATAACCATTTTAATCTTTAAAATGTATTTCATGTAGACATCTCAAAGTGCTAACTGCATAAACAAATGAATTTCAAAACCTTGTCATTATTATACATAATTTCCATTCAAACAGCTCTTAGAGCACATAAATAAAATATTTTTAGCTTAGATTTAAAACTGCTGATGGAGTCACAATTTCCTATATAACTAAGGACAGCATTCCGCAGTCTTGGTGCAGAGCAGTAGAATGCACACTCATTCCTAGCAGCCCAGAGTTTAGGTAATGTAAACTGCAAGGCAAAGTAATAATAATAATTTAAAAAAACTTTATTTTATATAGTGCCTTTAAAGGTGGCTTCTCAAAACGCTTTACAGGATGACAAAAACAATAAATAAGAGAATACAACAATAAATAAGAAGAATACACAAGATAAAACACAATTACAATATAAAGAGGAGACCGTGGATGGTGGGACTAAGAAGAGCAGAGGGGTGAAGAATGGACCCAGTTCAGTAAAGGCTTTTCTGAAGAAGAGGGTTTTGAGTCTGGATTTGAAGGAGTTTAGAGAAGTTACTCTCTGACATCCTTGGGCAAAGAGTTCCAGAGCTTGGGGGCATAACAGGAGAAGGCCCTGTCACCCATACAATGTAGATGGGCTTGGGGGACAGTAAGGAGAGCAGAAGTGTTGTGACTAAGGAGGTGCTAGACTTTAAGAACCTATAAAGTGCAAGTAATTTAAATTTGGAAATGATCTCTGAATTCCACAGGGAGACGGTGCTGAGATGCTTTATAGATGTAATGGGTTCCTCACATACTATAGCCAGGTGATAACACCCTTAAACACACCTGTACGCACTGCAGTAGTGAAGCCTAGAAAAGATCATGTTGTGTTTACTGCACCCCTCGGGTGTGAAGCAGGTAGAAAGAGGCAGTGAACCGAGAAACACTTAGAGCTCCCAGAATTCAGGAAACATACCGTAGAATAACCTAGTCTTGATTGTGGCCAGTAGCACCACCCAGCGCCAGTACATGACACCCTTCACAAAATGACTGGATGAGATCCTCACATTTCTCACATTGAAACCTTCCTTATGGATTCAAATGAGGCACGTCATTGTATTAGACAATAAAGATTTTGTGACTTACAGTATCTTAGTATCTGTCTCTAACAACCTACCAGAATTGTATCTCAAAAGCTGTATCACACACTAATGTTTTCATGGGTTTGACTTCTACACAACAGATGTCCAGACAAGCACTAATCCACCTCCCTGTACATGATGCTCACAGTGTGTGGTGCATCACGCTAGCAAAGAATCCGGGCTCTTCCATCAGATTCTCTCGTCACAGTTAAATGCATTCTTCAGAATTTGTAGTGTAGATCAAAAGTTCTCACAGCAGGGGTGTCTACTAACCCACACAGCTGTCTTTATTCTCCCTTCAGATGCAGTTTAACTTCATTGTAACAGCCTCCCACCATTGCAGAGTGCCTGTAAATGTCAGACTCTTTAATTTACTACACACAACTTGGGAGGGAGAAGGAAGCCCCATCCAGAGCAAGGCAGTCCAGAATCTCGAAGCACTGGGCAGCTCAAACATGCACTTCCACTCAGCATTCCAATACAGTAAAGCACAAATAGTTCAGATCCACTGAAGCCACAAATGACCAAAACCACACTGTAACACATACAGTATGACCAAGAAAGCGCATCAAAATGAAAAATGAACAATAGGATAATAGTCTATAGGGATTTTCAAAAGGTTATTTGCACTAGAACAATTTGCTCAAAGTTTTCAGATTAAAAAAAAAAGTTTTCTAACACATAATCCCAGAACAATAGGTTTAATACAGTTTGTTTTTTATTAAACTGAAATTTTCAAATTTAGTCTGGGAATTAATGGAGAAAATCTGTCCTCCTTTAACATAGTTCTGAGACATTAAGTGTCCTTTTACAGATTCTTTGCAGAGTTCTTTTTTACAACACCATTGTATTATACTTAAAGACAAGGAAGTGCTTGCTTTCTCTTGTGTTTTTTTTCCAGAGTGCGCACTGCACATAAATCAGAAGCCGAACTCCTGCTCTGTTATAAATGGAATAATCCAGTTAGCTCTGCACTCCTCATGAATCTTCTTTACCAAGAAACAGGAAAGGAAAGACAAAAAGGAAAGTGGGAAAGATTTATCAAGGATCTGGCACCAGTTTAATTTGTGCCATCCTTTTCAAGAAATGAAAAATATATACATGTATTGCTGCATCATGGTGTGACAAGCTAAGATCTTCAATCTTCACACTAGGACATTACTTTAAAATGGTGGGGGTTTTTTCTATGTTAACACTTTGATTTTACCATTACAGCCACATTCTGATGCAGCGGCCAGTTTGTCTTGGGTTATTCGATTAGTCCCAAATAACTGTAGAATAAGAATTATCAAAGGAGAGGACTTGGTAGAGAGGAACACATTCTACATATTCTTGTAATAGGGCATAAATGTTCATGTAAATGACTGTAGGTCAGTAGCAGTATAACTTGCCCTGTGCTTACCACAGCATTTCAGGTATTTAATGTGTATTGTGGCATGGCATGCCAGGGTCTTTGCTGTGATCTAAAATCTGTTTACTTGGCGACATCCAATGGATAATCCAATAACAGCCCCTGCCAAGAGCTCAAATTTAGCCCTTGAACTCACTGGTTAGAGTCCAGGCCTCAGTAATTTTGCTGCTATGACTCAGTCTCTAAGACAGTCTCGGTGACTGTACAGCAGGCTGCTGGAGGTGGAGAAGGGTTTCTCTGTTCACCAAACAATAACAACTTGACAATCAAATGTACAGTACAAGAATATGAAGCAGTCAGCCAAGCACAGGACCCAGTGAAATCTAAAATGTATGTGCATACTGTACGTATTTTCCTTAATTCATACATTGAAATATGCATTTTTCCCATCTTGAGGTTGACCAATTAGGATTTAACACCATGAGGGAATCCATTTCAAATGGATTCTGCCTAAGCATGTCCCAGGAGACTGTAGTCATTTATTATTCATTGAAAATTTTCTCCACAAACTACAATTGCAGGTGCATTTTTATCCACTCAAACTTTGTTGAAGTTAATTAGGCAGTACTCGCTAGGCAGAGTGAGAAAGATGTTTTATTCCTAGGAAAACAAAGGCAAAAACCCATATGATCCCAAAAAGCCATGTAGAGTATTTGCATGTTCATTCCTGTGTGAGCTCAGTGGGAAGAAATATTTTTTCAGTGTTTCAGAACAATTCATTTTCAGACAAAACTTTCTTCAGCAAAATCTGTGAGATTTGATTAAAGAGCGAGTGTACTGTAGCAACTCTTGCAGTGTCTAATGAAAGAGTATTATGGTGATATCAACACGTAGTCCTCTTAAGAGCATTCAGACTCCCTGCTCAATGACCTGCACTTCTTGAACCTGTACTAGGCTATACAAATTGGGAGGCATTTTCCAAGTCCATCATGAGATGCATACTCACACTTAAACACATGGGGGCAAATTAGACCCAGACAACAGGTAGAAAGTAGAAACTGGCACCTTTCTCTTTGCTCAAAGTTGTGTTGAGTTATGTTTTTATTGGTAAACAGACATCAATGTTAAGAATACATTCAGCTTTCTACAAGGAGTAATTCCTGAAACACTTTATAGCTGAATGTCAGCCATCGTGCTGCAAAGTTGGAGCAAACCCAAACTAAAGAGATGCACATACAGGAAGTTAACTTTTTTGGTTATTTCAGAGCATTCTTCCATTTCTCCCTGTGTTTTAAAGATTCTTCTCTAAAAGCGTATTGGAAGTTTGTTTCTGCAAGGCTCCTTGAGGCCTGCTCCTTTGTTCAAGAGAAATGAAGTGACACGTAGGAAAAGTGCCTGGGGCCCCAAACTCAAAGTCCCTCTGCCTCAGTCTTTTCCTACCAGGTGAGATGAAGGAAGACACAAATCCTGCGCCGCTCAGCGTCCGTTAGGCAATGAAACAAGTTTGTAGCTCACAAAACAGCCGCGCCATGTATTATTTTCATCACTTTGCGGTGCTGAGCTATCAGATCCAAAGTGAGACCTGCTCTTTTCCACTATGGTGTTGTCAGCAGTGTCTCTAGATTGAAAACCAATGCTGATAATCTCTGAGCACAACACATCAGGCTGCAGTGCTGAAGCCTGTTCTGTTACGATACTGTACTTTTCCCTAGTTATACAGTACATTGGCTGGCATTAGAATTGGCACCTTGAGTCTGAAGCTAGAGCATTCGCAGACTCACACATAAACAGCGATATTAAGCTTTCTTGCTTGACAATTTTTGCTGTGTACTCCTTTTGTAAACTTTGTCTGACTTATAAAAATTGAAATAATTCGTCGAAGAAAGCAGTTTTATTGACAACAGTTGCTGGCACTTGCTAATTACTTAATTGAGTAATCTAAAAAAAAGATGCTAGAAGATTTGATTGACATCACTTATATGAAAAATGTTTGCCACAGTACCATTTCAAAGCTCTTTTTTAGTTCAATGAATGGCCCTTCACTTTTCATCCTTGTTAATTGAATGGCTCTGTGGGAATATCAAAAGGGAAAACATTATTTTTTTTCTGTGACTTACAAGTAAATAGGTTTTCTGACTTTGCCGAGACAAGCTGCTGCTCTCCACAGTTATGGTCTTTAACAGTGAGCAAAAAAAACAAAATAATTGTTTCAGGTAGCAAGAGGCCTTTTAGCTCAGCTCCCTCTTCCCCATGTTAGTTGAGAGGTTATTCAAAACCAACATTAAAGCTCTTTTTGAGATACCTGCTGTGCCTCAGCAACCATAGTGTGACTTGATAGTTTCTTTGCCCCACAATCTTTTGTGAAGCAAATGTCTCCTGTTCTGAACAAAATTAGTTACACAAAGAGGTGAGGTGTGGTTTTGGTTTTGTTGAGTCTCAGGTAATGTAATGTTTGGTAGGTTTTAATTCTGCCTTAAGCTGTATTTGAATTACACGTGTCACTATCATTTGAAATGCCCACAATACCCTCAAGCTAGCAGTCTTCATTCTTCATGGGGTTTGAATGATTTCTGCCTCCTTACAAGGCCAGTAGTACATTAGTAAAAAAAAACAAATCTTCCATTCCAGTTGTTGTTTTCCCTAGTGATTGAAGCCGAAATGTTTGGAGAGTAAATTTCATCTTCTTCTGGCCTTTATCACCAAAGAGGCTGTAGTTTACACAGGCATATGCTACTCAGCTGTTGGCCAGCTGCCTTTTTCAATTAAGCACTTGTCTCCATGTTTATGCAATCGGAATAATGAAAAGACCTTCTATCTCGTCAGTATAATTGTTTCTCTTGCCATATCTTTAGAAAAAGGTGTCTTTGTACAGGAAGACTGCAATTTGTGAATCTGCAATCATTGTTTAAATTCTACACCTTTTTTATGTTAAAAGCATACAGTCTGTATTCCAACATATTATCCCTGTGCTCCTAATGATTCTCAGAACCTTTGACAAAAAACAATATATGCCTCAGTTCTTTACATTTATTATCCTGGTCTGTTCTTTGCAAGTTGCTGAAATTGAGGACTGTACTGGTAAAAAAAAAAATCCTTAGACTTATTACTTTTATCCTTTTAAAATCTGCCTCTGTAGAAATGACCGAACAAATCAAATCAATTTGTTTACTGTGTTCCATTTGAAGTGCTTTCATTGCATGAAAGACATTTGGTCAACAGCATCATGCCCCTGTTTCAATTTCCCGATATCTGAAAATGGTTACAACTGATCTTGGGGCCAGAATCGTATTTGTGTGTGATAAGACACATACTTGCTCTTGAGGACACTCATGAAGACTTCTTTCTTCAGGTGTTCGAACTGTATGTCTTACATAAAAGAATGCATAACAGGTTTATTCCATGCTGAAAAGAGAAGAAAGAAAACAACCTTTTGGCTGTGGAGCCTTCTTTGGGTTTAAGCAATATTACATCAAAATGATTTCTCACATTAAGTACATGTACTGTACAGTATCACTTCAAATGGGATCTCATTTTACCCACCTGCTTTGCTATTAAATTACGTAAAAAGCATTCTAAACAGAAGATGCAGTGAAAGTCACCCATCCTCTGAAAGTCCTATAAGGAATGAAAGGAAGCAAATTAATTAGCAACCATTTTTGAGAGCAAGGTTTTATTGATCTCAGTTTTCGAGTTGGCCCTGGGGGAGAGAGGGGAGGGGAGAAGATGAAGCTTTCTGAATTGATCCTTCGACATTTCCCTCGTCTTGGAAAGAGCAGACAAGCAGCTTCGTTCTCGTGTGCAGCAGCGGAAAGCCAGAAATTCTGAATAGTCTTCAGGGGGAGTTTTGAGGAAATTCTAATTACGTTTCTCACGGCAAAGAGCGAGGGCCTAAACAGCTCAATTAAGACCCACTCGGCTTTCTCGTGTGGCGTCTGTAACATTGCTTTTGGGATTGCGGCTGGTAATGAAATCAGATTGAGCGCCAAGCTGTAAATGCCCCATTCTCCTGCCCCACTGATCTATGAACTGCTGCCAATTGAGTAAAATACGGCTACAACACATGGACGTTTCAAAGTAAAGCTTCTCATATGTAGCAAAATCCCTCATTGTAGCCCCCTGAACACCTGTCTGCTTCCTACAGCATGTCTCATGTAAAAAAAAAACAATTTCACCTTTTATTCTCAAGCAGGGAGAGAGTGTTCTGTTGAGAGCCATTTCGTTTTTGAAATCTTGATGTGTTTTTGGAGGACTTTTCTTCATTTCGTTTGGCAGAGTTTATCATCATTCTTGCTACTCCTGAATTATTTTCTGAACTGCTTGCCATTTTACTGCTTGAGTATCCACTTTTGGTTTTACTATGTGAGCTGTACAGCCCTTGACATAATGAAATGTTACTAAAAGATTAACAGCTGTTTTTGCTGCTCACAGATACTGTATATTAATCCGCAAAATTGAGGTGATGTTTGAGGAAAGGAAAGTTTATAATGAAGGCTAATTAGATCCATTTATTTCTGTATATATACTGTATATATGAACTGCATATCTAAGGTTTTACAGTAGATTGAAAATCATGTCTGTACTACATATCTGTGTATAAATAAATGACAGTTTTTATGTTGTACACAAGGTTTAAGGGATTAAAAATAAGTATTTTTTTTTCTGAAAAAGGTTCCACTGATTGAAAAAAATGTAACCACAGTACAGTACAATTATCTTTTTAATACTATCATTAAAGGTTCCATAGATATTACTATATTTCCATGTCTGCCAATAAAGTTACCTACAGTAGGTGTATAGTATATTTTGGTGGTGTAGTACAGTATATGTATTGTACTATTCAATTATTTTTATTTAGCTTAAGGCATTGCAGAAGCTATATTGTCATCCCTGTTTTCCCCATCAGTGCGTGTCAAAGTAAATATTTCTCCATAATCCCCTGAGGAATGTGAGTTTCTCTGCAGATTTTCTACTCACGCAGAGCTTCTTTAAGATTGCCCGGAGAGTTTTGTAATGGTTCTGAACCGGGACACTGTTTCAGATGCAACCAGCAATCCTCTCAGTATCTGAGACCAAACACATTTCAGGTAAAGCACAGTTGGACTCACCCACTGTGCTTCGTGAGCCCTCGGGCCTTTTCAGAATGAGCCAAATAGCTGCCATCTTCTGGCCTTGAATATGTTGCATTGCAGTAGAAATTAGGGCAGAATAGGAAAAACAAACTTCTTACAGCATTTGCTCCACGTGATTTTCTTTCTTACAAAGCATTTAGTCTTTATGGCTCTTCGGAAATGTGTTTTGTAGAACTGTTGTGCAATATTGTGAATTTAAGATTGTTTAAGCTAATAAGCAGCAAGACTTAATTAGCATACCTCGTGTGGAAAAGAAGATAGTTACAACTGGATTTATTCCTATTTTATGTTTAGATATATTTTATTAATATTAATTTTATATTTTATTTATATACTGTATAGTGTAATATTAGTAACCTAATAATTCTTATCCCTTCACTATAAGAAAAACATTGTTGGTCTAGAAGCAGTTCAAAGAAAAGCAAAAAGACAATTCCTGGTCTTTAGGGAATGTCCTACTCGAACAAACTAAAGGCACTTAAATCTTTTTAGCCCAGAACATAGAGGATTATAATTTAAAATTGACTAAGACAGCTCAGTGGACATCTTCAAGATAAAAAGCAACATAAGAAATGTGATCCCATGAGAAAATGGTAGACGGAATTCTTAGATCTGAGCTACTAGCTACCAAATGACCAAGACCCATTCAGAAAAAAGCTGACTGGTCTCATGTTTTTTTACAATTTCTTATTTTTTAGAGTTCCAAAAGGAAAGCATTGTAAAATGAAAAAGAGCATCATAAGTGCCATTAAGAGGACCCAGCTCTGATTAAGCTTTTGCATAAGATTGGTATTATCACAAAACCGTGGCTCTTCCCCCAGAGTCAATGACAAAAGTAATATTGCAAGCTGTGTGTTCTGACATTTTCAAGATTGCCATTTTCGAATTGGAAATTCAAGGCTGAAAGCCTATTACATTTTGACTTGGTGTTGGCCTGTTATTCACTGATGTAATGGACATTTTGTGCGATGTGATAAATGAAAATGAAGTCCCGCGGCCTTGTGTTAGAGCTATAGAAGGATGTATTTTTAAATGGAGTTCTACCAATTCTTTTTGCCCAGCTTTGCCAAACCTTGTGAATTACTTCTTAGATGCCTCAGATGGCCACTCATGTTAGATGACTAAAACACTTGAACTCCATTACCCATTAAAATTGCTGAAGGCTGAAATATTTTATTCCATGAAGACTTGAATAGTGTTTTCATGAACAGACTGACAAATTCCTAAGTACTTTGACGTCAAAGTGAACAGTATCAACAGCACAGTGAAAAGTACCAAAGCCCTTCAGGAAGGCTCGAACTATTTATGATATAATTGTCTGAAAATAAATATTGTAGGTGCGGAATATTGCTTATTGACAAAAGTGTTAAAAAAGTGTTAAAAGGCATCTGCCTTTTTCAGACTCTGAACATCCAGTTATATTGCAAGAAATTATTTTTCATTTTTGACATGTATGGCCACAGGCTTTTCTGTTTGGTACCATTTTGCAGTACTGTACCTACAGTATATGTTTTTTGAAGAGCAGTTTTTTTTGTTTACTTCACTTAAAACATGCTCTCTGTTCAAAATGGATTTTACACCTAAATGCTGAATTATTGTGCACGTTAAAGACAGGAAAGTGAATTGAAGGGAGAAAAATGGTGAGAAATACTAACTACATGAGGCAAAGCAAAGCTTTCTATAATTAATTAAATGACTTTCAGAGCTTTTCGCTCCAGCGCAACAATGTCTCCAGTATTTCTGTCTGCAAATAAGTTCCAGCTGATGTTTAATGTGCAAAAATAATAAAACATTTATTTAATTTCCATTTTCATTGTCTAACAGGTTTCTCAAGGTTTTTTTTTTATTTTTAGCCCGAATACTAAAAGCAAAGTGGAGCAGACCAGAAAGCATTGAAATTCATCCGGCGCGTGTTGATCGGGAAGCTGTTGCCCGAATTTGACCTTCACCACAGTAGGGAAAGAGGTACCATTTCAGACGAGCAGGTTCTTGAGCTAACTTCAAATTTGATTGGAGAGATTTTCTATAAGGAACGTTCTATACTACGACTATTCTTCATTCATGCTCTTTTCTGTCACTGCATGCCTTTTTATTCTGTGATATTAGTTTTCTATATATAATTTAATAAAATTCAAGGCTTTGTTGAGATGTGAGCGGTGAGATATTCTGTTTCAATGCTCCAAGGCTTTCTGATATAAAGATGAAGCACCTATGCCCAATGTCCAAAGCTATTATGAACACAGCATAAATCCCTGAGAGCAGAGAGCAATCTTTAGAATCCCATGGGCAGCAATATAATGAAGAGGAAAGTACTTCTCAGGTAGTTTTTGACTTTGTTCTGTGAATCCAGAAGAATTTAATGAGACTGAAGACGCCTTTCAAGAATCATGTTCCCAGGAGCTGAATTTTAACAAAGTTGGAGAATCTTGATGAGAGTAGGCTGTGATTTCTGAAAAGAAGAGCACTGCATAACACAATCCAGGTCTTCCCCTTTTTCATAATGAGCATTAATGAAGTAGCTGCTCATTAAGTCTAAAATCTGGAGTTTTTCCTCACCCATTCACTGATCTGACTGTTTCTCATTGATCCCATTAATCATTGTCCTAAAGAGTCCTGTTTCCCATGGTTGAAGAGCTGAGGTTTGGCTTCTGGAATTATCTCTTTGGAGTTTGCCAGATGTTATGTTTTTTGGATGAACTGAATCAACAGTATTCTTTATTGTTTAAAAAAAATACTGCTTTTCCAAGACAAATGTTGAATTAAGCAATTTTTTATTTTTTTCATTATTACATTAATGATACATTTTTAAAATGACAAGCCTGGAAGGAATTTTGTTTTTTATAAAGAGTAATTTCATAAAATGTGCAATTTAGCCTCACTTTTTTAGAGGTGTCAAATGCTGTGGTCTCATATCCAAGAGTAACCTTAGCAAAGAAAGTTTAATATGAAGCAGTATTTGTCGCACCCCAGCAGTAAGTATAATTTCTAGGCAGATAGAGGAGTTAATTTACCATACTGTATGTACATATATAATTGGACTTTTATTTGCGCCGATCTCTCAGAGAATGCACAGTACAGAAGACAATCCAGTACAGTACAACATAAAGTCTCACAATAATGTAGGCAGTACATTACAAAATGTAGTAATGTAATTAGTACATAACATAAGTACATTAGTACAAAATGAGCCTATAATAGTGACAGTTCTGTACTATAAGCATTGTGGGAACAAGCTACACAGCCATATTTTCTAAGTGGATATACTGACTTCTTTCAAGAAATAGGTCAATTAACTCCTAGCAACCTAATGAACCAAATGGCTGCTTTAGTTTGTAACCCTTTGCACGTTACGTTCTTGGGTATTTCTTTTGGAGACCTGGCAACCAATTCTCAAACACCTGTAATTTTAATGTCAGTCATTAACACTTGAAGATAAATGCATTAGACTGGCCTCTAACTCTACTCCAACTACCGTTGATCCACAAAGATAATCAGCTGTTACAACCTTTGTAGAAGTCCAAGTCTTAATAATTGGAAAATTGTAAAAATTACATTACTTTAGCTTACTTTAGCATTTGTATCTTAATAAAGATATAATTTAATATAAATCTATGCTGAATTGTCTTACTTTTTAAATTCCCAAATGGAAACATTCAAGTGTGAACTTCACATTGCCATTGCAATTCAAACACAAGCAAAGGGAATTCAGGGTATGTAAACAACTTTTTAAACAAGACAGAACTGGGACTGGGGAAGCTCATCAGATAACGTATTTGACTTAACGAGACCTAAAAGGCAACTTCCAACTGTCCTTACTCAGTAACCCAGATATCTATAGACATGTGACTTTAAATCAATTTTTATCCACCTTAGTGAACTCTTAAGAACATAGTTACCAATTAAATGCTATAAAGAAGCCACTTACAGTGACTTGGCCTATCTGATCACAAATTAGCATTCAGATTGTGTGCTTCACATCAGTGCCCTGAGACACCCAGATCACACACTGCAGAGCTCTCTGACAGAGTGAGGTAGACCCTGGGAATTGTGAGAAACTAGAAAGGGTTCAGAAAACAGGTTTAATTGGAATTAGAATTATGAAAGCCAGGCTGGGCAGATATTATTATTATTTTTTGGGTTAGTCACTTAAGTCTATGTGATCAGAGCACAGGTGATCACTATTGTCTGCAAACATTTAGTAGTGCATAATCTGATTGGGAAAGTAACAGTGAAAATAGTATTTTTCAGTGTAACAAAAAAGTTGTCAGTGACAAGCAAATTAGTTTAACTATTTTGTTAGTGATGAGTTAAGTGTAATTTTATAGCATATTTTATTTTTTTCATAATACCCCTATTATGTTTTTTATGATAATGATGATATACAGTATAGTTGAATAGTTTCCTCACTTCATAATTTTCATACACTGCAAACAAATAGTTTTATCATGCTAGAAATTAAAATGAATCCTTGGGGACTGTAATCAGCAAGCTTTTGTTTTATAAAGATGTCAGGGTATTGATGGAAGTGCCCTCTACTGTATGCAGGGTTCACAGCTATGCAGGTGAGTCATGCAACAAGCCTTGCTTAATATACATACAGCAGCTCCCTTCGAAGGTTTGCCTGGTAGAGCTCACACTAGGTCAACTGGTGCAGGAATAGCTCTGTCCGATCAAGACGATCCAAGGCACACTGCTCTCAAGAGACACTGAGCTTTTCTTCCACGCAGGGCACCACATGGGATCTTCAAAAGCAGCTTTTCATTCTCAAAACTTACACAAGACACCACCAGTGTTCTTCTGCAAGGTGGGGTAGGTTTTGTTATTTCTCCTACAGCATTTCTACTTATGTGAAATGGAAATAACTATTGGCTTGATTTGGTGAATTTGAAGATCTTTCCTTTGGTCTTGACCTCCTAATGCCCACCCTACTGTAGGAGTACTGTAGGAGTCCTACAGCGTAAATGTGTTTTGAGTCCGTGACACATCATATGCCAAAAGCGACTGCAATTCCCAATCTTTTCTTCCTGCCCTATCTTTCTTACACCAGAAGAAGGCTGCACAGCCGAAAAGTTGTTCTCTTTCTTCCCTTTTCAGCATGGAATAAACCTATTGCTTGTTCCTTTGCAGCCTACGCATGCTGACACAGCTATGGTACCTACCTGAACAACACACCATTAGGCTTTTTGGAGTTTGGAAGGAGACTGGAGCACCCTGAAGAAAATCCATGTGAACATAGTGAGAACCTACAAACTCCACACAGATAGAGCACACAGGCCTGGAATTGAACCCCAAGCCCCAGCTCTGTGAGGAGACAATGCCCCCCCCCATGTTATTTTGATTTTGGAAAGAAAGTACCTTCTTGGCTGCACAAAAACTGCTGAAGTACAGTAGGGTGGGCATTAGCAGGTCGGCTTAGCAATCCACCAAGACTTGCCATTTTTCTGCAAATGTGCGGCACTGTCAATGAGTGACACACTGCTACCCCACCCTTCACAGACTGCCCTGTAAGGCTTTGTGAAGCTTGCACATGAAGACATGCATGGTAAGATAAGATAAGATCATTTTATTAGCCATGTACAATTTCTTGCATTAGGAATTTGTCTTTTCGCATAGCCCAACTTACTCTCCATGAGACACACAGGCACACAGACAGGGAGAGAGAAGCTTGGGGTCAGAGTGCAGGGTCACCCATTTACACGGCACCACTGGAGCAGCTGGGGTTAAGGGCCTTGCTCAGGGGCCCAATGGAGTAGGATTCCTCTGCCGGCCACAGGAGTTGAACCAGCAACAGGCACAGATCCTTAGCCACAGTGCCACTGCTCAGCCCATAATTGCGGTTATGGCAAGGCAGTGTATCTGAGCCAATCGTCAGCACATTTGCATTCCCCTCACAGCAAAAAAAAAGCATTTAATCAGTCATTCCAAACTAATGGTGTATGTAATCGAAATAAATATTTTACATACACAAAAAGAATTACAGTGTGCCCATTTTTAGCACAATCAATTGATTTATACTGTAAGACCTCAGACAGTCTTCATCTACTGTGAATCCATGTGGCTCTGGATACAGAACGGCACTATAGAGCTCCTCCTTCTCTGCTGGTAAATAAAGAGGAGGGAAGAAGCCATCCTTCCAGTGTTCCTCTCAAGCGCCAGTTCCTCATTTAAGGACAGCAAACAAACGAACAATCTGCCTAATGAATTAGCGCTGGAGCAGCTTCTGCAGTTCCAAATGCAAACAACCTTTTACTGTTCAATCATCTTTAATAGCAATTACGTGCCACAGGTGCGGGCTGTAAAGTGTGCAGAATATTCCCTAATGTTAATATTTAAAAAATCAATTAATTTATCAACGCCACTCTAGTTATAAGCATCTGTTTACGCCAATTTCCATCTCTATCAATACCAGCTCTATTTTATGACATTAATCTGCTAATGACAATGTCACTTGAGTTCTTGCAAAGGGACATGCTGATTATCTGGAGCCCTGAAGTTTGGTATTTGTGTTTAGCATACCAGGCGGCGAAGGGAGTTCTTTTGAATGACCTTTACAAGTCATGCATTTCCTTTTCCAATCCAATTAGTTCGGTTGTACAGTGTTTGCTTTTCCAATCGAACCATTTTGCACAGTCCGTAATTAATTCAATTTGATAAAATGGCCGAGGTCACATCCACACCAGGTTATTGAGCAGAGCCCGTTTTCAAATTAATTAGGTGCCTTGAAACCTTTTCATTTCATGTGCAGAGACAAATAAAAGGTCTGGCCGCACTGCCAAACTTCATGGGCACTTAACTCCCAACTTTCTGAATAAACAAGGAATGCACATAGAATCATGTTGTTTGCTTTCGCTGAGAAGAACTGACTGAGAAAACGTACTGTGGCACCGCAGAGACTGAAGCCAGATTCCAGAAATGCAGAAATCAGGTGATTGAAGTTGCTGCTCAGTCCTGAGACGTCCCAGCATGTCTTTTTAAAGTCTGTCATTTTAGAGTTGTAGTAATCAGGAAACTAGTCTGCCATAGTGGTTTTAACTTCTGTCTTCCTTCATTCTTTCATTAGAAGAGAACCGAAAAGAAGTTTGCTTCAAAGTCTGTCATCCATCCATTTTCTAACCACTTTATCCAGTACAGTATTGCAGGAAAACTGGAGCCTATCCCAGCAAGCAACAGGAACAAGGCGGGATACACCCTGGACAGGACCCCAGTCCATCACAGGGCTCACACAAACACAGACACACTCACACCAGGGCCATTTTCCCCCAGGAGCCAATTAGCTTACCACTACGTCTTGGGACTGTGGGAGAAAACTGGAGAGCCCAGGGGAAAACCATGCAAACACAGGGACAACATACAAACTCCATGCAGACAGCACCCCAGTCCAGAATTGAACCCAGGGCCACTGTGCAATCCTCCTCAACATCTTAATGCAGATAACACTTCGACAGTCCAGACACGCAATGGAAAAAATGCAGAATGTCCAACGAAAACAAGTCATATGAATGTTGCAAGCAGATACAATTTTGAGAAAATTATGACAGAAATAGAAATGGCAGTTTATTATTAATACTATTTTAACAAATTAATGTTTATTTTGTTTTTTTCTGTGAATAATCCATAACTTTAAATTAAAAGAATAAAAATAGAGCCAACCTCGGATTCAGAAAGTCTTTGAAATGCTTTATGTCTGTTATTTTCCCACAGTTTGTCTTTTTATACTGTGGGATAAGGTTCAGAAAGACTTTGCAGTCTGTAGGGGCCACACAGCATGTCAGTACTCTTTTACCATTACAGGAATGACGTGTCTTTGATGTTGCTGCGAAGCTGCAAATGCACTTGAATACACAAACACATCACTGCAGCCCTTCTGAGAGTCACACTTATTTTCTTTGTATGAAACAATAACCCAGTGAGAGCAGGCCTATGGCAGCCAGCAATCACACTGTTACCTGCTGTTCCACTGCATGAAAACTGTTAATCTCCTAAAGCTGATATGAAGTTTAAACATAAAATTATCGTCTGATGCTGCAAAATGCATTTACAATTCATAAATGACTTTTAGTGACACACATGATTACAGACAGCAAAGATGTTAGGCAGCAGTTTTTGCTATCTTTTTTGTTTTCTCTCTGTTCACAGTTGTAGAGGTCACTAGATCACAGATTTTTATTTAAGATGAATGCCTTTTTTTAATCATTAAAGCTCCCAAGCTATACAGTACATCATCAACACCCAGATCCTGAATACCACGCAGTATATCGGCAGTTCAGTGTGGTGATTTCTGCTCAGATGAATACAATGGCTGTCTTCATTTCCAAAGCCCAGACTACAAGTCAAGAGCTCGAACAGAAAAAAAGCATTTTTTTGCTCCCAAGGGCTAAATTAGTAAAAAAAATAAAATAAGGTACAACAATGGTTCTCAAATGCTTCTGGGCAGAGGGACCTTTTATTTTGAAAGTTGTCACTTTCAGCAGTGGGGAAAAAAAGTTATATTTAGAATCTTGACATTAACAACTGATCATTTAATACTCATCTGTGTTGCCGCACTGCTTCAGTAATTCAGGATGTCTAAATAACACATACATTGTTGCTCTGTGCACTTCAGCATAGCGTGTCCAGCTATCTCATTTTAGTTTTGTAGAACATGTTCTTCCATTTCCATTGCAGAAGCAGGAAGACTAATTGTTTTAAGAACATGTCAGTGTAATGAGGACTGAAGATCCTGTCAAACGAATACTCCATTTACACTCCCCAGGCCACGATTTTACTGGCCTCTTTGTTACTTTTTTTTCCCCCTCCACAGAGATTTGAAGGCTTTTACACCAGAAGGTCGAAAGATGATCTGAAGCTCTGATGTCTGAGACCATGTGTAACCCCAGCACACAATCACAAGCTAATTTATCGAACAGGTAGTTAATTTTAAAATCCTTCCACGGCTTGGATTGTGTCTCACTGTTTCAATGCTGTACATGAAACTCTTTTTCTTGTTATCTTTCCCCACCCCACTCATTCCTCTTAGTCCCGCTCACTTCCTTTTTCCTTTATACACCCGAGACAGGCTCCCAACAAGATTCGTTGTGTATTTTACTCAATGAGCTCCGAGAGCAGAAGTAACCTCTTGTTTTTGCATTGTAGCCTGCAGACAGATGCAGACTCTTGAGTGCCCTCACTCCAGCCTGAGCAACACATTTTCCCAAGTCTTTTGTCTGATCCCTTGCAACAGAAACACCCCAGCAGCCCAGGTGGCACAGTGGTTAGTACTTTTTGCCTTGCAGCACTTGGGCACTGGGTTCAATTACAGGCCTGAGGTGCTATCTGTGTGGAGTTTGCATGTTCTCCCATGGGTTTCCTCCGGGTGCTCCAGTTTCCTTCATAGTCGGAAATACAGGTAGGTTAATTGGCTTCTGGGAATATTGGCCCTGGCGTGACCGTATGTGGGTTTGTGCCTGGTCTTCCATCCAGGGTATATCAATGCCTTGCACTCGTTGCTTGCCAGCAGCACTGTGACCCTGAATTGGATGAAATGGTTTAAAAATGTATGGATGGATGAGCCTATATTACAACATTGAATTATTCAAAAATGCCCTGCGGGGAAAAATATCCTGTAATTAACTTAATTGATACATTTCCAATTTGTGAAGAAAATTAACTCAAGTCTTAATCCTCAGGGAAAATGTTTTAGCAGCTAGGTTTTCTGGAAAGCCTCTGGAATGCCTCAGCCCCCCATTTTAGTGTCCGGTGGTCTGTATGAATCAGAAGGTGGTGGCGGTGTTATTCCAAAGAGACATGTGTGAACAGACTGTAGGCTCCGGCACGAACAGAGCTACAGAGTATACTGTACCTGTCACCCTCTTGTTTAATTAGAATTTTCCATTACGCTAACTAAGTGGCTCCAGTGTAGCGCAGCAGCCTTAACCATCATTATTGCCGGCAGTAATAGAAAAGTAACAATGCACTAATACTACCCTCTGTAAGCAATTACCTTTCAAAGCAATCATTCCAGGAGAGCGTCAACAATTATTATTAATATGTGTGAAATGATTTGCCGGGAAGCGAGTGCCATTTTCACACCTCAGCCCAGAGTGCTGCTGCAGAGGCAGCACAATCGCACAGATCAAATTCCCTGTAAAACCAAGCCACGCTGAAACCTCGGAGTCAGGCGAAACCTAGAGACCTGCAAAATGTGCTGACAGTTTTTGTGCACCAAGAAGGTACTTTCTTTGCAAAATCAAAAGAACATGGGGGGGCATTGTCTCCTCACAGAGCTGGGGCTTGGGGTTCAATTCCAGGCCTGTGTGCTCTATCTGTGTGGAGTTTGTAGGTTCTCACTATGTTCACATGGATTTTCTTCAGGGCGCTCCAGTTTCCTTCCAAACTCCAAAAAGCCTAATGGTGTGTTGTTCAGGTAGGTACCGTAGCTGTGTCAGCATGCGTAGGCTGCAAAGGAACAATATTAGGTTTATTCCTTGCTGAAAAGAGGAAAGGAAACACACTGTTTCGGTTGTGGAGCCTTCTTCGGGTGCAAGGGTGAATGGAGCGTTCTTAATTTGCTTTTGGGAAAATTGGTCCTGTGTGTGTGAGTGTGTTTGAGTCTGTTTGTACCCTGTCCTGCTCCCATTGCTTGCTGGGATAGGCTCCTGTTCCCCCTTGAGCCTGAATTGAAAGAAGTGGTTAGAAAATAGATGGATGGAAAAGAATATAAGAATAGTTACAAGTGAGATGAGGCCATTCAGATCAACTGTTTTTATGGATCTTTATATACACCAAGAATATGGCTATATATTCTTACTGTACATTGCCTTCACAATTGCTTCCTCACAATGTCTAGAAAACCAGTCACACAGCCCAGCCTGCACACTGTACAGTCACCATCCAGTGTATATAGTGTTTACCAGTCATTTCACTGGTGTGATAACCACAGCAGAATGCAGATGATTGGTATGAAGTAGGAAGAACAGCAGTTGTAGAACAGATCCTGTAATATTCCACTATTGACTCCAATTTGAATATTTTCCCCTTATCTCTACACTGTATTCTATTTACCAATTCTCAATCTATACACCCACATTTTCCCAATTGAACATTTAAAATCATTACAAAGGCTGATTAACAAAAATAATCAAGTATCTGACTAAACAAACAGCTGGCAGATAACATACTGTATAAGTACAAAAAAGAGCAAGTAGATGTACAGTAGCTCTTAGGTTTAAAAGGATGTCTTACACTAACAAATTGACATAAATATTTTTTTTTAAAAAAAGATTAATTTTGATTTTGTTTTACTCTTGAATGGAGAAGACTTTGGGACCTGATATAAAGTCCTAGACTTCTTTGGTATTGACGGTGAATCTTGAGTACAAAATCCAAAAGACTATTGGAAAGTGCATTTAAGTCTACGAAAAATGTTTTTACACAATGAGTTGTAGTAGTCTGGAGCAAGTTAGTTAGGAATGGTGTCAAGAAATGCTCGGATAAAATCATTTGAGAAGCTAGAAGTTTAAAAAAAGAGCTAAAAGGTCACAGTCACACAGATTTTTTTTTTAATTTCAGGTTTGCATTTCCAGATAAGGAATCATTATAAAATGAACATTATTAATATTGAGATAAGAGGTACGTGACTCAAAGCACATCTAAGAATTCAGTGGAATAATAGCACTTATCATGGCATTGGACATGATTACACATAGCTTGGAAACACGTCTAAGAAGCAAAAATATTCCATTATATTTTAGTCTGTTGTTTTGAAGGAAGATTGATGCTTGTCCGATTCTTATAAGGGGCTTTGTATGTATCTTATAACGTATATTAGCTTTTGTGTTCAAAATAAATTACACTAATAGTTATTAAGAACCACAGTTATTAGTATAACAATGTCTGTGTTAATTAGTATAGTTAATCAATTTGCAATTAGTATGCTGGATTAGAAATTTAACATTGTCCCAACCACACTTTGCATCAAATCATACTCAAGCTGTATGTCAAGACAAAAACAATTTGGGTATGATTTATGTGAACATGTATTTTATTTTTAATTTCAAATGTTTAAACACTGAATCAGATGTCAAGCAAAGAATGGGATCACCACAGCAGCAATTAGTTTTTATTGTAATTGAGAGGTAAAAAATGATGTTAAAATCAAGTGTCTCTGGTAGATGCATTTAATACTGTAGCACTCTCAGGTTCACATGGGTATGCGCCCTCGCCACTTCCACCTCAAGTCAGCCGCCCCACAGATGGGGACTTGAACCCGGGCCTACAGTATCACTCAATAAGGACCCAGCCTGTTGAGCTAAAGGGAAATCTCCCATCACTGCACTGGTAAGCTGGTTCACACAACCTGCAATGTAGGCCGTATGCGTTACAATATGTACACTACGTACTGTATTTAATCTGGAAAAGCTTGTTTACAAGGATGTCCATACAGCACTGCTCTATTTTGGTTTCCTTTACCAGTGTAGAAGCCTTTCATATTCAAATCTGGTATCTAATTTACTAAATGCATGTGCATAATCAGTGCACAACATAAAGGCTGAATGGTGTGCTCTCCTTTGGAGCCTTCTTGTTTCACTCCTGCTAACTAATCCATCCCAGAATATGAAAAGGCCATGTCTCAAAAGATGAATAACTATTCAGAGGAGCAAGAAAACTAGATAGAAATACCTATCACAAGCATATTCACCCATAATCACACTGTATGGATTCAATAACCTACAGTAAATAGAAGGCACACACTCAATGCAGAGCCTGTGTGTTTTAATGCAAGCATGTTATAAACATGTTAGCATGTTATTGGAGTTTTTCTCCAATAGTCCCAAATACTTTGTCAAATGCAGGATGTGCAGGAAAGCAACATTCTCAGAGTTTTCTGAAATGAGAAGCAAACACCTTTAAACCTGAAAAAAAGCTATTTTCTAGTCTTTGTATTCCTGATGTCTGCAAGCAACAACACAACACTTCATTTTCTCTATCCTGCCTGTAGTTCCATTCTACACTTTTGTTCATACGAGTACTTCAGTTGTAGTTCCTACTGTACAACTATTCAATCTAAGCTTATAAAAGACCGTCCATTTATCACTTTGTCCATTTATTCCATTAATAACATGTAGACCTTAGGCCTGAGAAGCTTTATATACTTGACACAAAGTCACTGCTGTTGAAATTGATATCCTATCACATTGCAAAGTTTAATCAAATTATTGATAACTTTAAGATTTGGTTGAATCAATTTAACGATTTGAACAATTCGTTTTCACCGAGTCCTTAAGAGCACAGGTGAAACCGAACCCCCCATGACACCTGATGGCTTTAAGGGGAACTGCAGCACTATTTTTATATTTCAGAGTGAGAAAGCATCAGCATTGATGAGTGCATTTACATAATAAAAGTAAAATGTACACAGTAACTTGTAAAACCTCCAATTTACTGTACATGGAGATGACATTTCCAGGTATGCACAGCGCCATATTCTACGATTCAGAACGAGGCAACAAAACTTCTGATGGCATGCTGCAGCCCTATGACATTGTAAACAAGCAGACTTCATTCTAAATTTATTACACTGGGGATGTGTTTTATAAGTTAACATTCAAGGTTATTCATACGTTGTGGTGCAAATTTAAAAACTGCAACCTGAGAGAAAGCAAGACATTTTTCCCTCGGGGGAGAAGTTCATTTTAAAACTTGTCTGCGGTTCAGCAGGATACAGTAGTACAGTTCAGCTGCCGTCATTGTTTGAAGGTAATCTTCAGAAAACAACTCCGGGAGATGTGAGCATTGACAATAGCCCACAGATAAACAAAGTTATCATGGCTGCCTCTTTTATGGTCTGCAAGATTTCTTTTTCCCCCAATTTCTAAATGTGCAGTTCCAAAAATAGCTCAATGTGCTCCATCATCTGTATTTTTTCTTTGGGCTAACTGTATGCTTACTGCCTGTTTATCAAGAATGAATTAGGTGGGTGATTTGCCCACAGTTTAGCCACTGGAAAAATCAGGCCCACATTTCTAATTGAGACTGAAAAGATGAGAATTGAAACAAAAAGCACTCCTCCTTTCATCTGTCATTAAGGTTAATTAAAATATAAGGTCACTTTACCTTGTCCTCCCATGCAGAAAGTAGACATTGATTCTCCATTTGTACAGCAAATTAATAATTCATTGGCTAAATTCAAAATCAATATTTTGCAGATTTTTGCTTTTACTAGAAGCTGAATCACTAAAGACCTTGAGGTAAAGCCCAGCAGGTTAAGTGCATTAAATTAAACTTTTCACAATTTTCCAGGGTGACTAATCATATAAAGAGAGTAAGGAGAACTGTGAACAAATACATATCTTAGTGTTGCAATATTACCACTGACTTCATTTAAATATGGTATTTTTATTGTACACAGCAGTGTAAACGTATTGCATGACACACTGAATGCAGTGTCCTCTGGGACGAAACTCCTATTTTCACTCAATACTGTTCTATAAGGATTTCATTATGAAAAAAAGAGAGCATGTAGTTCCGGATTTGGCATTAGTGTTTAAAAAGAACAAAAACATAACAGGATGTTGGCAGTGAATACAAAAGGTTGTAGTAATACTCCATTATGAAAATGTATGCAGCCCTCATGTTGCACTTGTGCATTGATTGCCATATTAATTTAATTTGTTTTTATTGCACTTGATCACTATCATAGCTGCCATTTCCTTTCTTCTTTCACTTAACATTAATGTTACATTATACACCCCCTGTATAAGGGCCATCTGTTAAGGAAATGATGATTATGGTGATGATGCTACTAGGACGAATAACTTGTTATAAGGAATCGGTTATATTTATAATAATAATAATAATAATAAACTTTATTTTATATAGCGCCTTTAAAGGTGGCTTCTCAAAGCGCTTTACAGGATGACAATAACAATAAATAAGAAGACTACAACAATAAATAAGAAAATTTCACAAGACAGGACACAATTATAATTACAACAATACAACAATAACAATAGAGGAGACCGTGGAAGATGGTATTAAGAAGAGCAGAGGGGTGAAGAATGGAACCAGTTAAGTAAAGGCTTTTCTGAAAAGGAGGGTTTTGAGTCTGGATTTGAAGGAGTTTAGAGAAGGTGACTCTCTAATATCCTTGGGCAAGGAGTTCCAGAGCTTGGGGGCATAGCAGGAGAAGGCCCTGTCGCCCATACAATGTAGACGGGCTTGGGGGACAGTAAGGAGGGCAGAATTTGAAGAGCGGAGGTTGCGAGGTGGGGAGTAGGGCGATAAAAGTTCAGACAGGTATTGAGGTGCCAAGCCATGTAAAGCCTTGTAGGTGAGCATGAGGATTTTAAAGTCTACGCGGAATTTGACCGGAAGCCAGTGCAAGGACTCCAGGATAGGAGTAATGTGAACACTTGCACTAGATCTGGTCAGGATTCTGGCTGCTGAATTTTGGACATACTGCAGCTTGTTCAGAGTAGATTTAGATACCCCAGGGAGCAGAGCATTGCAGTAGTCAATTCGAGAGAATACAAATATGTTGATCAGCTTTTCAGCCACAGTTAATGATAGCATAGGGCGTAGTCTTGCGATATTTCTAAGGTGAAAAAAAGATGTTTTGACAGTATGCTGTACATGTGGATCGAATGTTAAGCCAGAATCGAATATAACCCCAAGGTTTTTCAATTTTGATTGGAGCTCAAGTACAGAGCCATCTACAGACAGGGTTACAGGACTGGCTTTACGAAGTTGATGGGGGGTACCAATAAGCATGACTTCAGTCTTGTCACAGTTAAGATGAAGGAAGTTTTGAGTCATCCAAATTTTTATGTCAGAGATGCAATTAGATAGAATAGAGACAGCCACATCAGTGTCGGGTTTGGTATGGATGTATATTTGAGTATCGTCGGCGTAAAAATGAAAGCTGAGGCCATGTGATCTTAAAAGCTGACCAAGTGGGAACATGTAAATGCTGAAGAGCAAGGGGCCCAGTATTGAGCCCTGAGGGACACCAGACTTGACAAGACCAATTTCAGACCTGTACCCATTGAGAGAGACAAAGTGACAGCGATCAGTGAGGTAAGACTTAAACCATTTGAGGGCAGTGTCAGAGACTCCAAACACAGTCTCAAGACGAGAAAGCAAGATGTTATGGTCAACAGTGTCAAAGGCAGCACTGAGATCAAGAAGGATGAGTATGTAAAGAGAACCAGAATCAGAAGCTATTAGGAGATCGTTGGTGACTTTGACTAGGGCGGTTTCTGTGCTGTGAAGTTGACGGAAGCCAGATTGGAGGGGTTCGAAAAGGTTGTTTGTCATGAGGTGGTTATGTAACTGAAGTGTGACAGCACGTTCTAGAATTTTAGAGAGAAAGGGTAAGTTGGAGATGGGGCGAAAGTTGTTAAGATTGTCGAGAGCCATGTTAGGCTTCTTTGGCACTGGGGTAATAGCAGCAGTTTTGAGGACCGTTGGTACAATGCCGGTGCTCAAGGATTCATGTATTATATTGAGGACAATGGGACAGAGAGAAGAGAAACAGGACTGGAATAAAGTGGTGGGAATGGGATCTAAAATAGATGTGGTGGGTTTCATGCGCGTAACTAGTTTGTTTAGGGATGCTGAGTCAAGAAGAGAGAAGCTGGAGAGACGGGAACCAGAGAAGTTGGATGAGGAGGAAGGAGGTATGGAAATTATATCCGTAGTGGAGAGAATGTGATGCCGGATGTTGTCAATCTTAGAACTAAAGAAATCTAAGAATGTGTTGCAAAGTTGTGATGAGGCAGGTAATGTGGTGGGGCAGTTTGGCTTGAGCAGTCTGTTGATGGTGGAGAAAAGATGTCTGGGATTGTTTTGGTGATTTTCAATGATGTGAGAAAAGTAGGTGGATCTAGCAGACTCTATAGTAACCTTATAATCAGATAAGTAATCTCTCCAGGCCTGATAATGTACATTTAGGCCGGAAAGACGCCACCTACGCTCAAGTTTGCGAGAGGCTGCCTTCATGGAACGCAGATGGTCATTGTACCAGGGGGCAGGGCGAGAGAAGGAGATGGTTCGAGTTTTTAAAGGAGCAAAGGTGTCGAGGGTAGATAAAAGAGCATTGTCAAGTAACTGTATTTTGTCCTCTAGAGGGTCAGAGGAAGAGAAACAGGATAAGGAGGACAGAACAGAATTTGCAAACCTTGGGTGATCAATTGATCGCCAGTTGCGGAAATTGACAGAGCGTGAGGGGGAAGTGTTAGAAACAGGTAATTCCAGATTGAAGAGAATGGCTAAGTGGTCAGAGAGGCCTAGATCAAGGGGGGAGCAGTGGGAGACAAAGGAGTCATTTGCAATAATTAGATCTAAGGTGTGTCCTTTGTTATGTGTAGGGGTACAAACAAACTGAGCAAGGTCAAAGCATCCCAAAAGAGAAAGGAAGTATTTAGCCAGACTGGAAGAGGTTGAATCAATGTGTATATTAAAGTCCCCTAGAATAAGGATCCTTTTAAATGTAAGGGATAAGAATGAGAGAAAATCAGCAAACTCACCTAAGAAGACTCCACTGGGTTTGGGTGGTCTGTAAACTGTGGCAATAATAGTAGATTGGGGGATAGAAACATTTAAAACAAGACACTCAAAAGAAGAGGGAGGAGGTATAGCTATAGGACTTAGACTGTAAAAAAGGTTGTAAATAACATTTTGTTCAACGTTCTTCACCTGGCTCAATTAATAACCTACCCCTGGTTTGAGAACACACGGAACTGAGAGTTGCTGGCATATCCATTATTGTGGAGAGGAAAAAAAGAACAGAGAAGTAAAACACAACGACTGAAAGTCTGTTGTGTGAAAGCATGAATTGAGAGCTTCTCAGCAAAACTGCACAGATTTTACAGGGATCAATACACCCACTAAAGATATAAACTGTTCGTCAGCCTGAGACTATATCTCTCCCCCCCCATCTCCCTGCATCTCCACAGCTCAGTGGCTCAGAGCCCAGGTCATATTTGCATACTGCGCCTCACTGGAGTGGAACCCGCTGTCAGCATTCCTGTTTCTCCCCAGCGCAGCAGCGAACACGTGCGACTAACTTTGATCTCGGATTATACACTTCACAGCCTCCAGACTGCAGAAGCAGATCAAATGACCATGTCTTATCCCATCCCCTGTCATGAGCATAGAACTGTACCTTTTTTTTTCTTAATTTGTTGATAACTGTTCTATTATCCAGCCTCAGAAAAAAATCTAATAACGAAGTCCACAGTGGGAAAACCTAGATCATTTCTTATCTTATGTTATTTCCTTCCTACATTTCTTCGTCTTCTAGGTCTTTGGGGCTGTAGAGTGCAGCACATTTTCACTGTGCTTTGAGAATGGGCATCTGAGCATTGCACCATATATTTTATGGTGGTTTTCCTGAAGCCAGGTTGGGTTGGATTATTAGAAGAGCAGATCATTAAAAATACACAACTTGAATGGGAAATGGGAAACAAGCAACCAGGTAAAAAAAAAACATTTCAATACCACTGAGGGAACATTCATGTTATACTGCCTCCCTTTGTCCCTTAGTCCCTGCACTGCTCCCTTCCACTTTGGACTGTGGAAGGAAATTGTAGCACCCAGAGGAAACCCACCCAAACCCAGGGAGAACATACAAACTCCACACAGATAGCCGCCCAGGTCTGGAATCCAGAGCCCCAGGAAGCGAGGCAGCACAGTGGTTTCAGTGCTAACACCACCAAAATGTTCTGGTTGCACAAACGTGCAGTAGGTAGATGGTTCTTAGAATACCAGCTGCTAGCTCTGAAGGTTAACTCAAACCCCAAAAGAACCAGATCCATCCCAAAAAAGGAAGCTATCTGAACCATGTGCACCCCTAATGAGCTATTCCCATTATAATATTATACAGCACAAAATGCGCAGATGATATAAGACTCCTAACCTTATAGGTTACTTATTCAGTAGGATTTTTTTATGATCCACAAAGACTCCAATTTCCTGTTAAGTTTAACATTTTTTATTCTCTCATTGTGGTATAGTTAGGTGGTTTTATAAGGGCCTTGCTGCAAGGCATAGATTATTCATTCCATATGCAATATACTGTATATATTAAAAGAAATGTGTAGGAATAATCACTCTTAAGCCTATGGTATGTGCGAATGACTAATAGTCATTCAGAAGGGGTATTAGAAAGCTTTTATAAAACCATTTCTTAACAGTGCTCAAATTCTTAGTACAAGTGTCATTGTGACAGACTATACAGGGCTAGTAGCAGTTTCACAGCCTAATGAATCAAGGCCTTTCACGATTACTGCTTACTCAAAACTGAATATTGTAGTTATTTTCAGTCCTAACAATTGAATCCAGACTTCAGATTTATCTCCAAGTAGATACTTGACACGGTGTCTTGGGTAACCTATAGAGATCTTAGATGAGAAATCTAAGCCCAGAGAAGGAGACAGAAGAGAGGAATCTTACAAGTGCTAATTTCAGGAGGGAACTTTTTCTGTGTGCTTTTCATCCATTATAATGTTATCTGTTATTTTAAACACTGAGGGAGCAAAGGCAGAGGAGTTAGTGACTGAAAGCAAGGATATAGATGAAAAACTCAGAGCCCTTTAAGAAATAAAACTGATGAAAAAGCAGCTTTTGGGTCAAAATGGGTATAAATGTCAACACTGAGCTCTGTATGTTGTAGGAGCCGGAGGACATTATAGTAACCTCATCTGATTATAATGCCAATTATTTCATATTCCTCCCAATCTTGGTTCTGTTAAGGAGAAAGAAGGTCACAGATTATCCTACCCCTGAGGCCTTTTTCTCTACCAATCCCCAGAAGATGGAAAATATTCTCTACTTATTCAAATAGTTATCTACACCTCCAACCCCACCACAGCTCCTCTGGCTCATCTGAAACCACTTCCTCCCTCTGGAATTAGGCCCTCCCTCACTTAAGGGCTTAAGAAACACCTTCAACAGAAGACAAAACAAGTAATTAAAAATCGTCATGAAAATAAAGGATCCTAAACCAAACAAAGGAACTGGGTGAGCTAATTACTGAAGATCGCTTTTCCTTTTTGACACGAACAGAAATGCTTTCAGTGTCTTTCAGAGCATACCTTGGTAATTATTCATTTCTGAGTTAAAAAGAAAACTCGGGCAACCATACTTCTTCTTAATTTCCCAGTGCTTTATTTAACATAAAAGGGGGGAAGGAGGATACAAATAACAGGAGGCTATCGTAGTTCATTGATCTTTACCTAGTGTCTTGAAACATTCATTGAGGACCCACATTTATTACATGCCTTAATTTGTACCATATGCCTACCACTACGTCAGAATTTTCAAACAAGCTTTTCCTAGTCATTCAGAATAATGGGAATGGGTGACTTTTGAATGTGGTTTTGTTTTCATACCAGGATTGTCATACTGTATCTGCAGTTTCAAAGAACAGTTATGGATTTTATTTTCACTAGAGTTGTGACTGTTTCCCTACCTGCCTACTCAGTCGAGCAGCCCCATTTAACAATGCTCATAAGTCAATGTAATTACGCTCAGTTTAATTAAGGCCCACTTTACACATGCTTTTTTGGTTATGAATGCCGCTGCTGTGTCACCTTAAGGATTTCTCACTTGTATAAATTAAGTCACTGTAGTAACTAGTTTTGGATCTTTTAATTTTGGGTTCTTGTGCTGAATATAATGGAGAGAGAAAAAATATTTTCTGATATTAATTGAAAAAGTAATTAGGCTCAATTTCCTCTTATTTACTGTTCTCAAAAAGGGAAATAAACTTTGAAATGAGCTTGTGAGTGCCAAGGGACGGCCGCGCTAAATTAAATTAGAAAGTATGGCACAGACTCAACACATGGCATCACAAAGAAGGAAGCATGACAGCAATTCTCAGTGGACACCCCTGTGTTCCATTTTATTCTCTTTTACAAACAAGGAATTAATGCAGGCATTCGAAACCACCATTTTATAACAAAATCCCTCCTGATAAATGAATGTTTTGCAAATTAAGGGCAGTACTACATTATGCAGTACTTTGTAATGACTTCTTTAACTTACAAAAAAAGACACTTGGCATCTGACTGTTTCATGCAAAGGGGAAATGAGGGGAAAAAAGACACTGATCACATCTAAAAAATAAGTTAAATCTTCTCAACAGGTTTCCTTTATGGAGAAGTACAGTATGTGATTGCGTGCAGGAACTGCTGCCTGTTCCTGGCGTTTCTGTACTGTAGTTTACAGTACTCTCACTTTTTATTGTAGACCTTTCATGTATACAGTATCTGTATATTTGGAAAATCGGGTTAGCTTTTTACTCGAAGGTCGAACACATTTTCCCCTTCTCTTACAAACATGAACAAGTTCTTTCACTTGGCTCCCCACGTGTGGGTATAGAGTCCTGCTTGTACTGTACTTGTCCAGTAGAGGTTGAAGCTGCTGCTTTTGTACACTACAAAACAAGACAATGTGCATAATCCTGTTTCAGTAGTACAGGCAAATCCTTAATAATGCAACACCATGTTGAAGTTGATTAGGATTACATCAAAAGCTCTTTGGTGTAACATGCATGACAGAGGAAATGGCAACTTGACCATAAGGAAGAGACAAGCAGGAACCCCTTCTCTTCACAAGGAATGAGCCAGGAAGCTGCTGCAAGGGTGAAGATGGGGAGGAGGGAGGGGTGCGAGAAAAGATTGTAAAGTGGAGCCCGGGAAGCAAGATATTTCTATGTAGGAGAGTGGAATGAGCAATATTAGAATCTGACCACATCCCGGACTTTGGTTTGAAATCTTCATTTCAGTAGTTTGGTCATGACACAACAGGATCTGGAAATTTCTAGTTCTAATGCTATTAAGCACTTAGAGGCCATGAATTAGCTGTTTTTGATAAGTGAAAAATCAAAGCGTCTTCAATGTTGTAGCTGAGAAAGCACAGCAATGGCATTGTAGGGATATTAGTCCACAAAGGTTTTCCCAGCATGTCCTCAAACATTTTCCAAAATGTACAGTAGGTAGTGTTAGACAAGACCAGATCAAATGCATGACAGCCCTTGTGTGTTGATTATAATCCTGCAGCCCGCAGAGGAATCCTACTCTATTGGGCTCCTGAGCAAGGCCCTTAACCCCAAATGCTCCAGGGGCGCCGTGTAAATGGCTGACCCTGTGCTCTGACCCCAAGCTTCTCTCCCTGTCTGTGTGTCTCATGGAGAGCAAGCTGTGGTATGCGAGAAGACAAATTCCTAATGCAAGAAATTGTATATGGCCAATAAAGTGATCTAACAAACTTGTAATATAAGATTTTCACAGACATTGAAACGGAATGTGCATTTTCCATTTAATTTCCCAAATGAGTTTCAACGGAGTTGCAGAACCTCTATTATAGTGTGGTTTTGACCTTGAAATCATACTGCATATTGATTGATTTTTATATCTTAACTTACTCAGGAAAGCAAAAACTTTTTTCCTGGTCTGTATGCATTCATATATATTTGTGTGTCCGCAAATACTGTGAGTGAAAAGGAGAGGAAGAAGGAATGTTACATATCAAGTGAAAAGCTACTAGAAAAGGTCAAGGGACTTTGTACGAATGCTGTACAGCACATCGTTGCAGAATAGCTGAACATCCCCATGACAGCATCTTTGGAAAAAAATACAATGCGGAAAAAAAACATGAGCTCCAATTTTCCGTTCTCACAATGGAGTTCAGGGCTGTAACACTGTCAGAAGCATCGCAGAAATATGACTTTCTAAGTACATCTGTGGTAAAATGGAAAAGGAAGTGTTTGCAGGGAGCTTTTGGGGTTCTTGTGATTAGCTCTCAGTGAGGGCAGATACCATCTACCAGGACCTTCTGCTAGCCATACAGTACAGTGCTCAGCAGGTGCAAAATGGCTTAAATCTTTGGGTCGTTTATGAAGCTTAATCAATGGAGTTGGACATTAAAGTTTGGGAGAGATGACAACGGCAAAGTTCAATCAGCCTCCGCTGTCCTCGCTAGTAATCATTCCTGATGTCATTTTCTCCCTTTGAAAAAAAATAAATACTGTACAAAAAGCTTCTTGACTCCTTCGCATTTGACTTTTGTATCCCCCTCCACCCCATCTGCACCTCTTTAGCTACCACTTGGTCACTCCTCATTCCACATGGGAGTAACAGACTCCTCATCCTGTGGCCAGCAGGCGGGCTTAATTACATTTACTAAAACTTAGACACTCGAACACTTTGAAGTCACTTACATTTTTGGATGTTGTTATTCTGAGTGAATTCCAACAACTGATTAAAACAAAAACTCTAATGGAATTGTTTGTTCCAGATCCAAACCGAGGTGCTTTTTGATAGATGTGGCCGCCGTGATAACACTTTAAACAGGCGACAAGTTATAATCCAACTTTGACTAATTACTAAGGAACATATGTGTAAGAAAATACCACTTGTATTAAAGGGGTAACGTATAGGCACTTCATACGTTTGGAGATTTAGGCATTTTTCAGCATTTGGGAAGAGTCACTGTCACCCATCCATTTTCTAACCACTTCACAATTCAGGGTCTCAGGGCAGCAAACAGGAGCATGGCAGGATACAACGTGGATGGGAAGCCAGTCCATCTGTAGGTACACACAGACATGCATGCACATACTCACACCTACAGCCAGCTTTCCCAGAAGCCAATTAACCTACTAAAATGTCTTTGGACTGTGGAATGAAACCAAAGCACTTGTTGGAGACTCACAAACACAGTGAGAACATCCCAGGTCTGGAATTATAAGGGCCCCAGCCCTGAGGGACAGCAATAGTAACCACTGCGCACACCATGCCATCTAGAGAATCTGACGTAATTAGCTGAGGTGTTAATGGCATAGCAATCATCAACCTAAAGACAAAGAATAAATTCAGAGTGCACTACTTGATAGTTTTTTTATTTTTTTAAATAAAGGAGTCTGACCTTAAGCCTTGACACAGGTGTCTTGCACTAGCAGGTATAATCAATATAAAATATTCTTCGTGTCAATAAGAACTATCTCAGATGTTAGACCATTTGGTCCTGCAAGACTGCCTCTGTAAAAGAGCAGGCACACCATTACTGGATATTATGATGTTGAATGACTGAAAGCAATGAAGAAATGTCATCCCATCGTTAACCCAATGGTATGTTAACAGATTGTAATAGTGCAGATACACTTTCTATTGACATTTTGCATGTTATAGAGGGAGCAGATAATTTACTGGTTAATTATAACATGGGATCTATTATATCCTTATAGGAAATATATTATTTGGGGTTTTCAGTGTTCTAAAATATTGATTCAGACTGACTGACATTTAACCGGTTATATTTTTTCATATTTTTCAGTGAGCATATCCACTGTCCTGTCCCAAGCTGAAACACCAGTGCCTTTTTTTTTAACTGGCTTCCCTGTCAGGTTTCATGCCAACTTCAAAATCCTCATGCTCGCCTATAATGGCTTGGCTTGGTACATGGCTTGGAACCTCAGAACCTGTCTGATGTATTACCTTCCTACTCCCCTCCTCACAGCCTTCATTCATATGACTCTGTTCCCCAAGCTCATCTTCACAATATGGGTAGCAGGGCTTTCTCTTGTTATGCAGTGGAATTCTATCCCCAAGGAAATTAGAGATTCACTTTCCCTGAGTGCATTGAAATCCAGACTCAAAACTTTCCTCTTCAGAAAAACCTTTACTAAATTGATTTCTGTCTGCCCCTTTGCATTTTCTACTCTGCACTCAAAACCCTTGTTTCTTTAGAACATTAACTTTTCAGCTCCTGTCACTTTTTTCATACTGTAAAACACTCGAGGAGTTCAGTTCTGACAATTCCATGGCTTGCAAATTCAGAATTTTTTATATGTGTATATATATATTGTACGCAAGTAGGACGTTTGTTTCTGTGCTTTAGAAAGCTCAACAGGCAGGGGGGGGATCAGCCCAGGATGTCAAGGGTGTTAAACATGCATGAGGATGGATGCCAGAATCAAGCCACCATCAAAGACAGACTGCCCTTTGCTGGATCTGCACAAGAGTACACGACCTGCTCCGCCACAAAACCTGTCCTTGGCATGTAGATCAAACATTCTTGAGGCATCTAGCAAAGGACAACAATTGTCCCCTCACTCTGTTTTAACCAAATTTCATGTTTGTGTTATAAAAGAAAACACAGAATCCTAGGGAAGGTTTAGCTTTGGATTTTGCCCACCTTTCCTGGCATTTTTTATACCCTATTACAGAGCTAAATGTAGTGTGGCACAGATCACTTCATGACATGAGCTCCCACAACTTGTGGTGGAAGCTGATTCCCTGTGATCCTTCAATACAAATAGTAACTAGTAAGAATTCACCAGATCACCCCTTTTTTTATTTGAAATGCTTTTAAAAAAAGATTAATCTAATGACTGATACTGTATACAGTATGTAATATCAATTAAATTCGTACAGTCCTTATCACACCCTGTTTTGTGAAATTGATGTATCAAATCCAGCTGCAGTAGGAGCACTGTGCTCAATTTGTGCACTGAAGCAGCACAGACCTACGACTTGCAATGCCAGCAAAAGAGCCAGGGAGCTTCCCTAGTAATTACTGTACAGATGATGTTAGAAAGTTTAAAGGCTGCGTAATTTCCATTATACCCGAATCACTATGCATGTTTTTTTGTTCCTTGCCGTAATGCAGGTAAGGGGTGGCAAGATAGCAAGGCAGTCAGCACTGCTATCTCACAGCTCTTGTATACTCCGATTCTGTGCTCGGACACCTTCAGCGTGGAGTTTGCATGCTCTCCCTGCAGGAGACCTTCTAGTACGTTGATCTCCCCCCTCCTCCCAGAGATACACTGGCAGCTTGACTGACTTGTTAAAGTGCATGTTCCACAAGGAAGAGGATTGGAGACCCTCCCTCATCCATCCCGTGCTGATCTGGTCCTCTCTGGGTCAACACACCAAAGAACAAAACTATCTAGTGTATTGCAGCAGAAGCAGAGCCCACTAGTGTTTTGCTCTTGATTCAAAACTGAAAAGGACAGGACTCTTCGCATAAAGATGGGCGACGCGTGGTGCTTGCAGGTGGAGGTCGAGCTCTAACCTCTTCCACTTCACTACTTGGATAAGCTCCTTGGCAGGACATCATTTCAAGCACTCCTGCCTCCACCCCAGCAGCATTTTCTCCCTGGCTCCCTGTAAGAGCACTGATCTCCAACCAGCACTGCCAACTCAGCCAGGCTTAAGTACTGTGCACATGAAGGATGCATGTTTGGTGGCTTGTTTTGTCATGAGAATTTGAATGGCCAGGACAAGGTCTTATTACCCATGAGTTCAATGTACGTGAAAGTAAACTTCCGCATGCAATGTAAAACTGTTGCAATACTATAAGAATTTGGACCTTAGGGCAATTATATGGCAGATAAAGTAAAAAGCAAGCTGTAGTATTACCTAGAGGTCGAAAGACCCATTATCAGGAATATTAACTAATATTTTAGTAGAGCATATTTACTGTTCAACAAACTATTGTACCACTGAGTAATTGAGACGTTAATATGTAATAAAAAACTCGGAGGCCCTAAAGCCCATGAGGACTGTAGTTTAAGTAAATACTATTATTAAATTGGAGGAGACACATTACAAATATGAGACAATATGCTAGCATAAATGGGATTCAATCCTCTGTTGCTCATACATTCATTGGGGTTTCACAAGGCTGGTATTCTGCCTATCTATTGTATATACAGATGGTTGCAGAAACTGCCTGGAGGACTTTTTAACTGTTTTATTACATTGGTTGAAAATAGAGATTTGATTAGACTTTTATCCGATTCTGAAATTAGCTATGAAAATGAAATCAATAAATTTGTGGAATGCTGTGAAGTGGTATTTGTGGTTTTAAACAGAAGGAGAGCTAAGAAAATTATTATTGATGTCAGTAATAAGAATTTATATTAGGAGGATATTGAAATTGTTTCTGTGTATGAGTATCTTGGCACTAGTATTGATTACAAGTGTACACATGATGCAAATAGAGATTCTAGTTATAAGAGATGACTGGTGCAGCACAGTGATGCATTATTGCCTCACAATGCTGGGGCCCTGGGTTCAGCTCCAGAGATTGTACAGTATGTCCTCCCCAAGTTCATGCAAGTTCCCTCCTATAGGCCTACCAGCATGTTTTGGACAAGTGTGAGAATGTACAGTATATATCTTTACATCCTGTCCAATGTGTACCTTGAACCTATTGCTTGCCAGGAAAGTACTTTGCCCAGAGGGTTGTGGGAGCATGGAACAAGGCACATTTTTAAGAAATGTTAGTTTAAGAAATCTTAGTTTCTTGTCAATCCTAAACGGACTGTTTCTCCCCTAGTCCTTTCTACTTCAAATACCTTCAGTTGCACACTCTCAACCTTGGTCTCAAACTCTGTACACTAGGCAATAGTGCACCTCCTCTTACTCCCTCTACAGTGTCAAGCTCTCTTTTCACTAAGGTTTAGATTTCTCATGACAACTTGTTCTGGGAATGCAGCTATTTTCTGCTCTGCTTTCTTCACTCTCTCATGCCCTTCACTATTGGTCCCTCTTAGCTTCTCTTCTCCCAGCTGATCCTGTTTGGTCAGGGATGTGTTTCTTTAACAAACCCAAACATTTACACCCCTGACACAGCAGCAGCTGGTTTTCTGTTGACTTCTCTTTTGCTCTCCCTCTCCGACACTATCTATCTGGAACTCTTAGAACATGGAGGTTCTCTCAGTTTTTACTGTCCAGACCCCACTCTGCTTTCTGTTGGGAATAACTACCCTGTTAACTTGATAGACAATACACTAATGCTAACCTTTTCATCTGGAGCCTAGACATAGTCAGGCTCCCTTCCCCACTCCCTCTCCTTGTTGTTATAAGCCTCCTGAGGACTGAGAGGTGTGGCTAATTACACTGACAACCTATCCGAACAGCTCTTTTTGCTCCTGTGGAATTTAATTCTCTCCAAGTGCTGTAGACTCAATCAGTGCAGCTGTGTCTCATTCTGCAGCAATTATCAGTTCTGCTGTGGCCATCTTGGTTCAATGCCCCAGCACTGAGCCTAGGTTTTGAGCTAAAATGGTGGCTTCTTCACAAAGCCAATGTTTACTGGCTGCCTAGAAGTCCAGTTGTCTGCTAATATATAGTAAAGACACTCATTCAGTCAAATTTGTAGGAATGAAAACAAGATTCACAAAATGTATACGAATTGTTTAAGGCTCCTTATGACAGAAATTCAAGTCTAATTTTCTTAAAAAGACATAAGACATAATATAATATGTATGCCCTTATATTGTTGATACATTAATAAATGGTATGATATTAAAGCCTTTGACAAAGCACCTTCTCAACTTCTAAAGAGTAAGCAATATTGTTTGAGACTAATCAAATATTCTTGGAAAAAAGAGTATAATTTCAAAGTGTTGTCAGTCAATAATTCTTTTTTTGTTATTGATTTTGTTATCAATAAATAAAAGCAAGGACAGAGCAGTGTCACAGTGGTCAGTGCCATGCTGGGACCCTGAGCTGATATCTCCATAGACTTTGAAATGTACTGTATGTTTTTTCCATGTTTGTGTCTGTCCACATGTGTGACTGGCTGACGTTTCAGGGTGTATCCTGCTTTGTAATAGTTGTGTATCATGACAGGCTCTCCCAACAGGATGCCAATCCATCTCAGAGCACGCAGACATGCACACACTCACACCAGGGCCTTTTTTTCCCAGAACCCAATGAACCTGCTATTATGCCTTTGGAGTGTGGGAGGAAACTGGAGCACCTGGAGGAAACTGCAGTCCAGAGCCATAAACATAGACAAACAAAGTTTCAAACCAAGAGATAAAGCACCAGAAAGGAATCCAGAGCACAAAGTCAGGGTGAAGCAAGGTCCAGAATCCAGGATATAGACAGGGAAGCCTACAAACTCAGGCCAAAGCTCAAAATGTAGCAAACTCTTTGACAGAGGTTCCCAGGCATTGCAGGATCTCCGCTTAAGCACCTTGACGCACCTGAGGCAGGAGTGGCAGATAATTGCCTCCAGGTGGTACAAGACTCTTGTCGAACTAGTTACCACAGTAACTGGCGCTGAATTACAGAGTAGAGAGTAGGTGTGGTCGGCTGCTGTGTAAATACTAGCTCTCCCCTCTGCCCACCAGCAGATATGAGCATGGCAAGCATAACACATAAAAAAGTTTTCATTTAAATGTATTACATAGTAAGCCAACACTGCTTTGCATTATGCACAATCACGGAAATGTGTCTTGACCATTCCAATTTCTCCATTTGTCTTCTCTTCAAATCTTGAGGGTTATTTTCCCATCTCTACAAATTGTATTCATGTCACACCACCGCTGAACACAGTAGCTGGTATTGGGGGATAAACTAAAATCTGCCCCAACAGGGAAAGTAGAAAAACTAGCAAAAGTAGGAAAGAATTTCAGATTTTTTTTTAATATTGGTTTTGAAGCATTACCTGTTGCCTTTTTGAACTACATTTTTCCCAGGAGAGGGTGTGTGAGTACCCTGAAGCACACTTCTGCTTTACAGAAAGAGAGGTCATCATTCATTCGAATGATTTTTGGCAAGTGGCATGACAGCAAATACAGTGTTACTTGCATGGAATAATTCAGTTTTTTTTTACTTTCTAGTCCTGTGCAACAGGAATAGTAGATGGATTTTTGGGGGAGTTTGTTTTTTTAAATGTCCATTCAAAATTCAATGTGGACATGAGAAAGATTGTGATGTAATGGCTTATTGATATTGATTTCTTAGAAGCATATACTCACCTTGTAAAACAGTGTGCTCATTTCTTCTGTGTTGTTCATTGGAATGCTTCCCAAACATTGAGAGACAGTAAGAGAATTGAGGTTATTGGACCTGAATACTAACAGGTAAAAAAAAATAAAGTTGGTGAAAAGACAAGGCTGATGTATTCGGATCCTAGTAAAGAAATTTATCAATCTCCCTGGAGGATATCTGGATTATACAGAGAAATTCATGCCAATCGGTACATGACATAAAGTGCATCCTTTTTACTTATGGATAAGAAAACCTAAGAATCAGTGAATGTGAATGAGAGCAAACGTTTGTGCACATCAAGGATTTTGTCTACTCCAGTAAATAACAAAAAATCAAATCTCAAAAGATCCTTGAACAAGGATTGAAAAGTGGTTTGCACTTTTACTTATGTTACTTGCTCTGAGACCGTCAGCTCTGCTTATTGCATATTTTATACATGGTTCTTTTGAGATACCCGATGTCAGATCTGATCAGGTCAAAACCTGTTACACAAGAAAGTCCTGCTTTCTATAACACCTCTAATTTTAACCCTTTGTCTTTTTATTTCAATGCCTGACAGGCATCTTAATTGATGCTGCAAAACAGCATTTTATGATTTAGGAAAACCAAAAAAAGCATTTGGCCCTCCGATGGCTCAGCAGCTGCATCTTAAATTTAGTTCATAACTCTCATGTCTACATCTAAAGGTTACAGCTGAAGGATTAACATAATGTGCATTATTCTTGCGACAAAGCATTAGCCATATTATGATAATGTTATTACACTGTGATTAAATATATATCAAGCTACAGTAAGTATAGACAGCAGGAGGGCATGGATTGCTGTTTATTGTGCTGTGATGTAATGTTCATGTGACTTTTTCATTTGTTTCACGATTTTTCTGTTGTAGTTGTTGCTCCAGCCCACTGATCTGCTTTATATTTCCAATAACAGAAAAAGCAAATAACCAATGAACAGGGGAAAGAGATCTTTAGTCACTTTGTCCATTCACTTCCATTTAGCCTTGAACAAATTGTGCAAATTACACAGGAGAAACAGCAAGATAGATGCCTAAAGCTGCTTATACAGGAAACTGCTGCTTCCAGAGATAGGAGAGCTATCCCTGCAGGTGGGTTAATTGGTAAAAATGCTTGGTGTATGGGTTCATAATGGTGTGAGAAAAAATGCCTAAAATATGCATAAAAATGCATTGTAGAATTCTGCCTTCTCTCAGCTAGCAGATTTTTTAAATTATGTCTGTTGTTCTGAATCCTGTTTTTTCTTTCTCTCTCTCTGATTTTGAATCCTTTTTAGAACAGAGACAGAAAGCAATCTGGAAACACTTAAATGAATCTGTAATGATTCAGTACTTCATCTGATCAATAATTTTCTTTTTTTCCAAAAAAAAACAATGTCTTTAATGTATGATGGTTAGACATTTGTGTCTTTTATCACACTATCTAGAACCAGTACTGTACATTGGACATGCAGGTGAATGTTTCTTGGTCTGTGTGATTATGTTTGGTCTCAATAAACTAATTAGCCAGCCCATATGAAGGTGTTAAAGGAACTGAGGCTGGATGCATAAAATCATTATGTACTACCTTAATTATTATTGAGACATTTTCCCTTAACTAAGGTATTGACGTCAGTGCATTCGATTGGTCTGTACAACATCCTTGATCTCAAGACAAGTGTTGAAGGGAATATCGTTTCTTAAAGATATTTTATGCAAATGTCTGATATGCCAGACTGCTACCAGGATATGAGCATGACTCCAGCAGGTAAATGAGGGAGACTATTAGGTGCTCCTCAGTATTATCCTCCAAAAAGTCAACACTACCTAAGAACAATGAGATAGTGCAGGATGAAGGCGTTGTTATCCCAAGAACATTGCACAGCCTTCAGCATAAACTTAATAGATGTGTACACTGTGGAGAAATATTGCTACAGATTGCCTCTTTCTAGGATCAGCTGATGCTGAGAGCATCAATAGGAGGGATATGTTAATCAGAACTCTGGCACCGTTACCTCGGCTCCCTAGAGCTTTGCCTCACTGTTATTTACACATGCGATTCTCTGTTGAAGTGTAGCAGCTGGCGCCCTGTTAGTGTAGCTGTTAATACACAGTTCTCAGCTCAAGGCCTGCCAGGAGAGGGAAAGGTAGGGTAGGGTGGGGAGTTGGGGGGACTACTGGGATGCGGTGTGCAAAGATTTAATTAACATGTCGCTCAAAGGGGACTAGCTCAAAATGAAATTATTTTCACTTGCAGAGGAGCAGGGAGGTAATTGTGCTGACTAGCAGATGGGTCTGTTACAACGGGAGATCATTCATAATATTAGTTGCTGTGTTCCTGAAAGAAATATTGTTCAGTCAGCCACTATAAGCACTGAGTGTGGAGAAAGACCTAGATGATGTGTGACTGAGGCACTATGATGGATTTTTCAAGAAGCAGCTTGATGATGTTCTTGGATCAATAAACTGCTGTCCTGATAAGTGAAGAAATGTGCTTTTTTCCAAATGTCTGTGTTGTTATCCTCCAGCTCCAGGCCTGGTAACAACATGATTATTTGCTCCTTGTGCTGTTTGAACCCCTGATTCCCTCACTGAGCTTGTTTTATTATTAATTTGGAGATGTTTAATCCATCTCTAAACCTTTTCAGTTATTGGTGATTAAATACTGATCTATGAAAGATTTGGATTGTGACACTCCTGGGATGAAGTTGTGCACTCCTGTTTTGACCCATTTGAATTAATTGTGGTTTTCTTGAAAAAGATCCCAGTTCCAACTGAACGTTGATTTTATATTGTCTCAGGATGTAAAAAATATAATGGGCTTCTATCTTGTTTAAAAATTATAACATAAAACTGTCCAAGTCTTCCTATCATACCAAATTCATAAGAGAAACCAAACCAGCATTTTATTCATTCTTAAATAGACCTGTCATACTATTTTATAATGAGCACGTTTTGACCAAACCCTCTGTTTTAATTACAAGATACAGAAATGTTTGTTTCTACTTGATTTTAGGGTTATTTTGTCTCAGCTATATGAATTCTAGGATCGCTTAGTTCATGTTATTGTTGCACATCTCTATAGTTTCTGGTACTTGTAGTTTAATAAACACTTCACAAAAATGCCCCAGAAACCAAGACTGCATTACATCACTTGCTCTGCAATATTTCTTGTGCCCAAAGGCATAATACTAGATAAAAGATCCTCCACTTTTCTTCCTCCCTTCCCTCCTCACAAGTTTTTTATTATTGAAAAGTGTGTTTGAGTTTATTGTACTGTGGTATGATAAGCGGAACAGTAGTGAAAGCTATCTCTGATATCACTGTGCCTCATCCCTTCATAATTTCCTTTTTCCATAAGATTACTAGAACACGTTATTGTTTTTCAAAATAAAGACACAAGTGACAGGCCAAAACAGCCTCACTTCACAAAAGCTTAATGTGGTAGCCTAGTCAAATTACTTAACCTAATAATCTTTTTGTAATTCCTGTAGACAGCAGTCAGTGCCCTGATTAACATAGAGCCTATCCCATCAAGCAGCGGGTGCAAAGCAGGATACATCATGGACAGGAAGCCAGTCCGTCACAGAACCAGCACACAAACAGGTGTTAACAGGTAGGTTAATTGGGCAGTTTTCCCAAAAGCCAATTAACCTACCTGTATGCCTTTTACTGTGGGAGGAAACTGGAGCACCTGGAAGAAACCCATATGAACATACAGTAAAAACTCCACACAGACAGCACTCCAGGAATTGAACCAAGGGTCCCAGTGTTACGAGGCAGCAATGCTGACCTCTCCACCACCATGCTGCCCCTCTGTTCCTCCCTTCAAATCTGATGCTTTGTTTCATAATGATTACCTTTACGGCAGATTTTCTAGGATGCATTACCTTTCTTGTAGAAATGGAGTTTGTAACAAACGTTTGGGAGGCATGACAACAGTTCAATCAGACTCGGCCAGCAATCACTCCCGATGTCATTTCCTCTCCTGAAACACTATTAATACTGTATGTGATCCCCCTCTCACCCTCGAGCATGTCTTTTGCATCCCACCTCCCCACCCATCCCCATCTCCCCCTCTGCAGCTGCCCCTTGGTCACTGCTCACTCTGCAGAGGGGTCCCAGCCTCCTCGTCCCCTAGCCAGGAGGTCAGCCCTCAGCCAAGCAAGTTAAGCCAAATTTTCACTAAACACTCCATAATCCTTTCAGGACACTTTGTTCTTGGGTGTTGTTATTCCTAGTGAAATGAGGACAGTGGCAGCGAGCAGAGACGATTAAGTGTCAGGGCCATAAAAAGAACATGCATCCCCTTTGTGTTTCTTATCACTGATTATCTGACATGAAAAACATTCCTGTAGGCACAACAAGAAGAAAGCTGTATTAGGATACAAATATGGATGAAATCTTATTTAATAGGGAAAATAATTAAATAAAAGATTTCAAAAATCCCCCTCGGTCATTCTTTTATGCTCAGGTGCCTGACCTTTGAGGATTGCATGGGGTTTGTATTGAAAAGTGGGATTTTCTGCCTGCAGTCCAATAAGGTGCTGGATTCAAACATTGATCAATATACAGTAGATGCTGATAGTGAAGGGATTAACCTGAGTAAACTACTGTCAACTACTGTCAACGATGAAGCTGTATTAAGATGTATTTAAAAAATAAATGAGCCATACTGCAAAGTTCTGTTTTTGGATAGCATACATCATATACTTTATGAATATGGGTTTAATATAATTTTTGGAAAGTGTAGCAGTATTTTATATATAGTAACGGCTTGACATCTGTAAATTTAACATTTGAGAAGCTGCTTTTTTCTTCTGTCTGGCTGAGAGGGTCTTGGATAAAAAAGGAGCAGAGTAGGATGAAACACAGCGAAAGGTTGTCAAGAGGGACTTTCAAATCAGCCCCACGAAAGACTAAGATCGTGTTAGACAAATCTACAGTCCTAGTGAGCGAGCTTGCCCCTGCCTCCTGCCCAGGCACCCACTACCCAGCATCCACAGCCCAGCCTGGTCTAGCTTTTGTATTGTAATGAAGACTCCAGGTTCTGTGTCAGCAGCATGGGAAATGACAGGCTGGAGACGACTTTACAGGCTCCTTGACGTTACACTGGGGCGTGATGATCATGGAGCAGGGAAATAGCGATAAAGGCAGAAAGAGAAAGTGCAGGCATCCACTAGATATCGTGGAGGGATTCATGTTGTTTTAACTGATTAGTGTAAGATAAGTCTTTGATTACTTTGGTTTGTTTAAGTTGAGCAACATAATTTTAATTAACAAGAAGTCAATACATTAGTATTTTAATGATCATACAAGGGAGTGTTACTTATATATTTTAACCATACATACCATATACTGTAGTACTTTATGCAACAGTGCAGGGGCGGACTTTGTTACTGCATGTGTGAATGTGGCTATTTATGATAGTTCCCTGCACTGAGCACTCACAAATGTCAAGACCCTACTGTACTTTTCTTCTACACTTTGTCCAAAAAAGAAGAACATCAAAATAGCATGCAGAACCTATGAAAAGGGGTTCAACAACAAGAAAGATCATTTTCCTGTTGAGATAATGAGATATAAGTTTGCTGTATACTGGCCACACCGTAGCGTGATCAGTATTAGCTTCATGTGTTGATGAAAGCAAGAGCAGGCATGGCTAATGCATCTATTCAGACAGACTTAATGGTGTCCAGGTAGTAGCAGGTGGATTAAAAAAAATACTAGTAGGAAGAGACAGGAAGTTAGTTAACCACATCTCATACAAACTCTATCAGCTACTGATGCCTTAGGGAACCAATATAATATTCTGGGAGGACAGTACAAAACCTGCTCCTTAGAGATCTCACAGCACTTTCTGAATTGCCTATTCATTTTCCTATTGAATGAGTTGAAAACATTTAGTTTCTGAGTAATTGTTCATGACAAAAGCTCTTTTCTCATTCTTATAGTACTGTTTTATTCTATAACCCAGAACACAACCTTTCCTTGATGTTTCTAAAGCTTGATTACCACACATCAAAGTTAATTTTGCATATATATATGTGACCTGGTGTTCCTGGAACATGCTGCGTACAAAGAATTCTCCATAATGCCTTACTTTCTTCTAGTGAAAGGCTCTAAAAAGCATCTTAAAGTCTCCAGTCCAATTTTATCGTGTTTACAGATCTTAAAAAGAGCCTGCTGTTTCAAGAGCAGGTCACAGATTTCAGTAACTTAGGAGTAGCTGTGGGGAAAAGAGTCAAAAGAGAGATGGGGCAAAGTTATAAGGACTTACATGTAATTGGTGTTGGTGACTTGTCCCAGCATTTACTTTTGCCAGCAATGTAGTTGTTAAAGCAAGTCATGTCTAGACATTTGTAAAAGTGTGATGAACTCTATGCTCGACACTCTTGTTGAAACTTGGCAGCACGGAGCAGTATCAGAAGCTTTGAAAGATAAGTGTTTTCCTTTGTTGGCAATCTTGAGCATAAGGAATGGGTTGAAAGGGCTTGATGGAAGTCAGGAATGACTGAAGAAGCTCATACCCTACATCTCGGCCATTTGAAGACAGTTAGAGAAAGGGTTCCATAGCGTCTTACCAGAGAAGTATTGCCTGAGAGTGAGAGGCTCAGTGCTTTGACTGACTGGGGCTCTTTTGCACAATGAAGATTGTTAGTTTAAATTCCAGTCCAGCCCTGTCAAGGCTGAATTTTAAATGGTATTTACGGACAGATGCAGCATTTGTTTTCAAGGTAGAAAAAAGACTCTCAAAAATACCATTTCTTTTTCTCATGATTTGTTGGTAAAAGTCAGAATTAAAAAAAAACACTGGATAAAAAAGATTTTCTGCGGTTTGGAAAAATGAAACTTTGTTTAAGCCTTTGTGTGTTGCAATTACTTTTGACATTTTAAAGAAATTTCAAAACGTTTTTTTTTTTACTTCTAAGTGCGAAGCAACATGGTAAAAAGCAGAAAATCTCAATTTTTAATCAACATTTCAACATCTGTCTTGTTCAGTTTTAGTCCATAGTTGATTCTATTTCCTTAATCTCTATATTCTTTTTTTAGGAATTTTTGAAACATTTAAAGCTCATATTTTAGAAGGTTCCAACACACAATACAGCATGTGTCATTATAAAAGTTTAAGTACCCTCTTGCAGTTCTTGCTGACAGCTTTTCTACAAAGTCTGACTGTAGATGCCTATTGAAATGTATTAAAATAACCATCTTTTAAGCTAGAGCTGTGTAAATGCAACCACTGATTTTGGCACCACGTCACCCATGCCTCCTGTTAAATATATGAAAAACTTTTCATAGGGATGACACAACTGCACCTGCAGAGAAGTTTCTGGGCAACAAGACCTAGGAATGCCTGGAAGAAAATAGGAATGTCATCCCTTGTCATGCACACTAAAGCAAACAGACTGCAGCAGCATAAGCGATATGCCTTCCCAATTCATGAGAGTTAGAAGCTTTCTTCTCTAATTGCTCCCTTTGGAAAACTCATATCTCTGGGTGTTTGAGATCTATATCCAAGCCTCAGTCTGAATCCCAGGTGGATTCTCGTCATTTTCATCAGAAGTGTTGTGCAGTGTGCTGTCAAAGAGGAGAAATGAAGTTTTCCAGACTACAATTTCTCCATTATGGAAGAGCCTCCATGATACAGTATGACAGCCAGGGGCTGCTGCAGCTTATTTTATATTGTTCATTCAGTCATTCACTCCCTTTCTATGGCTTTTGCTATGCATTTATCACGATTGAAAATGTTTTACCATTTACCAATGCTTGCCATAGTGAAAAGGTGTTTTTCAGCCTAACCACTTAAGCTAAAAGACACATAAACAGGTTTTGGAATACAGAACCTTTGGGGGGACAGGGTGTTCAGAGCCACACATGTATGCTCTACTGTTGCAGAAACTGTATACAACTCCTAAATATTGCTCTCTTAGTCTCGTAGAGCTTTAATGAAGTTCTCATCTACTTACAGCTGTTAGGACTTGAATAGTACTTTGACAACACCAAAGATGAGTACGTTCATAAACCAATTTAGATGTATTTTTTTTTTTACAGTGGAAAGCACGTACAGACAAAAGAGACATTCTGTTAGAGTAAGCTTTATGGAATGTACAATAGAACACAATACAGCATATCTGTACAGTACAAATTCATTTAAGAATCTGTGTAAGTCTACAAGTCCACAGTTGAAATCAAAGGCTTATTTTTCAAAGAAAACATTTTTTAAGTCACATTCTACCAGACAAAGCAAAATTCTACACTTTGTCCAGGGGGAACAGAATAATCCATATTGTGGCACTCCATACATTACAGTCTCAGTGCTTGGGTTGAAACTGCAGCCTTTATACAATATTTCGCCTTAGCTCCCTTCTATATAAACACTTTCCAAATTGCATTGCTTCATGATGTAGGTTTCAAGCTACAGTTCTTTGAATAGACCAACTTTACAAGAATACTGTAGGTATGATAGAGCACAAACTTATAAAACCACACAGTCCCTGGAGGATTAGCAGGACTGCTGGGATTTTCCTATAAAATGGATCACACACCTACAGGATCCTGTATTTCAGATGGAGCAAGAGAAGTTATTACAGTACAGCCAGCCTCTGGTCCAATATAATCATGATCACCTTCCCTCATGAAACAGTTCATCCCAACTGCAACCAAAATGCTGTGCTTGTTGCAAACTTAATTAGTAAAACTTCAAAGGTTACAAACAGCATGAGCCCATCTAGCCCGTGACTGAGCGCATGACACAAGGATCTTATGCAGGTGCTGTTTGAAAGAAGCCAAGGTGCCACTTCAGCAATGTGGGTGACTAGTGTGAATCTAGCCCACAGTCTCCAGCTTAATATGTTTTGCAACATTGCCTTGTCTTCCATAGCTTGTCCTTTACCTGAGCTGTGAATTGTTCTCAAAACGAATCTGCGTATTGTAAAATAAATAAATAGACTGTTAATGGAGCTGTTTGTTCTGTCAATTCAGCTGAATAAAGAGCTTTTAAAATTCTGTAGACTACCTGTGAGTGAATTCACAGAGGCAGTCTTAGTTTCCCTATGGTGCAAAAAGTCCATAAAACCCATTTACTGATACAATTTCTGAACAAAAATACATGACATTACAAGAATTGGTTCAGATGCCCTGCTAATTTGTTAATATTGCATTTATGCTGTTTATACTGTTCTAGTTTTTGTCTTGCTTTTTGTGATTGCTTGATTTTAGTGATTTAAAATCATTTTCCACCAAAGTGAGCAAAATTTCAGATATAGGTCCATGTGTTCACATTCCTAGTGATCACTGAGAGAATGCAAATTCACCCTTGACAATTTAATCCCGGATATTAATGTTGTGACCAAGCAGGTCAAGTAATACAGTGCCAGCAATTTAAATTCCTATTACTATTAAACCAGTTACAAACAACCACTTTGTTCATTCAACAATATTTCAGCATCACCCAATCCCCAGATAATTTTAGGCTTTTGTGCATGTTTTCAATTTTTTCTAGGGCATTGCTTATTTCAGGAAGATAGTTTCTGGATAGACTTCGGACAGACCTCTGGACATTTCCCTGTACTACAAGTATGTACATTTTCTACTTTACAGTGGATCTTCTAAGCTTTTATGTAGGGCATAGTTACATGTACAGTATATAGGGCATAGTATAATTTAAATGGCATTTATGAAGCTTTCCCATGGTCTGAAGAAGCTCATCTTCAGTATTTATTTGGCTTTGTTATGGCTGTCCATTGTTTGGATCACACATTGTTTTCATGCCTCTGCATGCTTTACTGCTCTTTATCCAACTTTCCCCAGTGCTTCAACCAACAGCCAATGTTTACAATACACTCTTCTAGCATCAAAATGTATCTGATCTAATTATTGCTATCGATGTTTTACCAATGAATGATCAGTAAACAAAATGTAATTTTAATTCACATGTATTTAAAATAATCTTCAAAATACTGTACCTTGAGAATGTATTAACTGCAGAGGGGAGGACGCTGCAGGGTTAGTTTACTGGAGTCTGTGTTCCCAGTACGGGACATGCACTCTAGGTCCTACAATTTAATGAACAACCTGATTAACAGGGGTAAGGCCTGCAACTCTTTACAATGTAGAAAAGGAGTATGCATGTATGAATGGCAAAATCTTTCACAGGCAAAGTGAAATAGCAAAATATGGTATGTGGGGTTTATAAGAACAACACTGTGATCTCAGTAAATTGAGAAGCGGATTTCAGAATTACAAAGGCAGTCACATGCATTCTAACGCAGTCTGGAACTTTACCAGTCAGGACTGGAAGGCTAAGATGTTGACGGTTTTCTTTGACATGCGTGTAGGTCTCACATACTGTACAGTACTGTCTGTATTATTTGGTTAAAGTCATGACTTTCTTTGGTCAATTTCTCCTAAATGTTCTCTGCAATATGAACAACAGATTAAAGGAGAGGAGAGTTATGTTATGTTATGTTATGTTATGTTATGTTATGTTATGATGTTGTTATGTTATGTTATGTTATGATGTTGTTATGTTACTTGGGTGATACTGTAAGTTGTCACAGCAGAAAGCCATTCAGACCTGTCATCTTCTAAAACTCTGCCCATTTATCTTCTAATTCGTTTAATCATTAATAAGCATTGCTGTTCCACAAAAGGTTATTCTGCAAAATATCATTACTGGTATTTATTATTCTTAATAAAATCAAGATACATTTACTGTTTGATAACTGGATTTAGAAAATCTCATGTATTTGGATTTACACATTTATAGGTAGTTTGGTTTATTGGTTCTGTTGTTGATTTGGTTAAGATTCCTTGTTTTGAAAGATATTTGTATGATCATTCAAATTTCTCTGGAAGACCCTGCTCAAAGATTCTTGCAGGGAAAAGAAATAGAGACCAAAGTGCTGAGGTTAAAGAGGACCCTGTTACATCAGTAAGTGTCAAAAACTATTGCTATCAAAACTATTTCTGTTCATTCTTGCAGTTTCAGAATTTAGGAAAAAAAACATGTACTTGGATATTAGATAGGAGAGAGAACAGTACTATTAATCTTTCTTTACTCTGATTCCTAAATTTATTAATATTTGCTTCTAGGAACACACAACATTCACTAGGACAGCCATACAACTATGGAGGGTGCTATGGTATAAGACAACCAGCCTTCTTCAATACTTAGGATACTTATTCTATTAAATATCTTGATTTTTTAGTACACAAAGATACTTTCTTCTAATTACAGCAAATGTTCAAACCACATTATTTCCCCAGAATGTCTGCAGTGGTTAAAATATGTACCTTATTCTAATTTATCAATACACGTACTTTCCCAGGAGGGCAATTTGGAGTCTGTCATGAAACCAAAGGGGGAAACATCCTACAGTAATTAATGTTTATAACAAATTATTAAAGACAAGATACTCAGCTATACAGGCGTGTAAAGGTAATAGGACTTTTGCAAACCCTTACAATAATTAGAAGAATAAGATAACTTTTCTTAGAGAAAAAATATATTTATTGCACAGGTATCCCTTGTTGGTCAGGCAAAACACACACCCTCCCTACTGCACAGCTTTCCTGGTGAAGTAATACATATAGAGAGAGAAGTAGATACATACTGTCGAAGGTGACAGTGTTCTGTTCTGGGATGCAAAGTGTGTGGGATTAGAGTGAAATAAAAATGAACAATACTCTTCTCTCCGTCAGTTGCTCAGTAAATGGTGTTTTGCTAAACTCTGAGCAGCAATGTATTTTTAAAAGGAATAGAGACTCCTGTGGAACACACATAATATCACTCGAGACACAGAATTAACTAGCAGAAAAATACACGTGATTTGAGCATTTCACAACTTGGTCTGGAACTTTGGGGAGTGTTTTAAAAAAACATCCATAGTGCTTTATGTGAAATTTCACTTTACAAACTGAAATGTTAAAGAACTAATAGAAAGGAGTTTTGTGAAAAAAAAATGAAAAGTATACCATCTATTCAAAATGTTCAAAGGGAATTTAAGATTTTTTATGTGAAGCTGGATTAGTGCCCAGACAAAGCTCAGCAATAGCCTCGTCTTCCTGGAAAAGACCATTATTGCCCTGTTTTCTCTCTGCTGGTTTCCAATTTAAAAAAAAGTGCAAGAGATTGCAGGTCAGTAGCTGATCTCTAGAAAAGACAATCATATTGACTTGCTTTGCCAAAGATAAACGTTTAAAGTTTCAATTATACATTTTACAGAGAACACTTTGTTGGAACAGCCAAAGCAATCATTGTTTTGTTAATGCTTTTAGACCAGCATTGTTCATATCTATAAGGGCATTTTCAGATATTGTTTTGTATACAACACGTTGTTCAAACTTATCTTAGGGAACTAAAACAACTGCAGTCAAAAGGCTGAATTCAAACCACATTGCAACCAAGAGATATGTATTCTTAGCTTGGCGGAATGAGTCCAAAGTGCAAAAATAATAGATTATTAGTAAGACACACAGTACCATTAAACCTGATTTGCTTTGTGTTTGCTTTCTTCCAGAGATGTTGGCTTTGCAAAAACCAAATGACAAAAAGGGATTTAACTACAGTATAACATCCTGCTGGCTTTCACAGACTGACAGGTCCGTGATCCAACTAAATCAGAAGAGAAAAAGGACAGGATACCTGGAGAAGATTCCCAAAAGATGGAGGCTCAGAATGTCGGAATTCAGAAAGTCTGAATTGCCACTGGAGGTCAGGATGGAATTCTCATAAATAGTTTCTGAGCAGAGCAATTCTTGTTTTATCATGACGCTGTTTAAAAGTTGAGATACATTGATAACGTTGGCCATTCTTTCGCATTGCTCTTTAACCTCTTGCACCATGACATCATTATAAAAGGCATAATATCTCTTACTCTTCCGGTAGAGGGTAGGGTGTGTGCCTTCTCTTCAACATGAAGCATTTCTTTTACCGCACACAGGAGTGGAGCCGGGTGTAACGTATTGATGCTTTGACAGCAGTTAAGCTCCTGGACAACCTGTGCATGACCCTCAGTGAGATATCATTTCCCTTGCTGACAGTCTCCTGACTGGATAATGACCGCACTGGCGCATTGGAAAGCAGTCGCAGGAACGGCAGAGATCCTGTAACTCTACCCACTCATACCCAATGTAGAATGCTCTCTCTGATTGTTTAATGGAGGGAGTGCTGGAAATCAGGGCCCAGCACGATTTGGCCACTCTCAAGCCGCGACTCGCAGATGCCACCTTGTCCTTCTCGACTCAGACAGTGAGCGGGAGCTGCCAGACCATAAGCGTGCTCTCAGATGACTCAGAGCTGGCGGCCGCTGTCCCTACGCCCCCCAGCCGGCGGAACCCCCTCCCGCCGGAGATGACGGCGGCCGAGGTGACTTTCTCCTTCCTCCCGCCCTCCCGGGCCGAGGACCGTCCCCGCACCCACACCTCGGGGTCGTCCGTCAGCTCGTAGATGGAGCCGTCTTCCAGGCTGTGCTCCAGGGACTCCAGCGAGGAGTCGGAGGCCCCCTCGGCCTTGGCTGTCAGTGGCTTGCCGGGCAGCTGGGAGGTGGAGCGTAAGCGGTACCGCAAGAGGAGACCCCTGCCCCTGGCCTCCCTGAAAGACGAGGAGTGGCCCTGGTGCAGGGACTCCTGGGAAGAGGAGTCGCTCTTGTCCTCTGCTCCGCTGGCCGCGTCTTGGCCGTCCTCCATGGAGTCCTTTTTGAGCAGCTCTGGCGACAGCGTGCTGGAAGTGGCCACCAGGAAGTCCACAGGTCCACAGTGTGCATTCAGAGAGGTCATCCCTTTGCCTGCAGGGGCGACAGCAGAGGTGACAGGGTTTCACACATGTCCCCCAATGCATCAGAAGGCCATCTCATTATTATCTATTACCAGTACTAGGCACCAAGTAATCCATCCATCCACAGCTACAGTATTTCATCCTAATAAAGATTACAGTAAAAGTAACATTATTTTCTACCAAGAGAGCTTATGATGCACGAGATGTTCTGTGTTTAGCTACATCCATCCATTTTCTAAGCCAATCATCCAATACATGGTCACAGGGGAGCTGAAGCCTTTCGCAGAAAGCAATGTCCTGGATGGGATGCCAGTCCATCAAAGGGCTACCCAAACATGCACCCACTCACACCAAGGCCAATTTTCCTAGAAACCATTTAACATACCAGTACTGTATATCTTTGAACAGTGGGAGGAGACTACTAGGACAATATTGCACAATACTGCACATAGGACACTATAGCAGAGTGTTTTTGCTTCAGTTTCCAAAAGCTTCCAGCAAGGGTCATGGTTTACCTGTTATTTTGGGGATACCCTCCAATTTGGGCACAGGCAGCGTGATGATGATGCCCTGGGTAGTACCCACCCACAGCAGACCCTGGCAGATCAGGAGGCTGGTGACACGCACACTTTTCTGGCCTGCAGGTTAGAGGGGCAAAGTCATAGTTAGTTTTATATACCAGGTGTGTGCCATTCACTTCTTCCATCCACTGTTATTTCAGATGTTACTCATTACATATCCAATTGCTTGTGTGCTCATCAATTCCTATCAACTGTTCCTGCTCGGATTGATGGTTTCCACAACAATCATGAAAACGCTTGATAAAATCTAGCTATATTGCATTGTTTATTTCATGTAACTACACTGAGCATTTTTTGCCTCCTAAAACATTGTGCTGATTACACTTCTGAGAGCATTCTGAATTCTTTTCACTTCAGTGGATTGACATCATTTAACAAAGCAATTACTGTAGGGCCGTTTTTCTGTTTCTTTTTTTATTTTATGCACAAGAAAAAAAGCAATTAGTGCTCTCTAAGGCTGAGGAACCATTTGATTACACATCAACAGCATGTCTGTACTGCAGAAGGGTCACAAGGGGTTTCTTGTTGAGCGTTTTGAATTCATACCCTTCACACACTACATCCCACTATCTCCCGAGGTCTGGATAATGTGAATGTCTAAAGAATAGCCAGCATTCTAAGATCCTGTGCAGCAAATTTCAAGACAGGAAACCTGAACAGGGCAAAATGCTGGTTCATGCATGGATGCAAATTACACAGTCAAATGTTACATGATTTGCTTGCAAAATTAATGTTTATCTAATTGATTTATGTGAACACATTCATTAATTTCACAGCGATGCACATGGGGAATTGCCCCTTGTACGCCAACTGAATGACTGAATCTTTGTTAGTGGCAATAGGCAATGAAACACCTGCTATACTCTGCCCAGAAGGGGAAATGGTCAATGCAGAGAACCAGAAGTGCTGGGATGGTTTCTCAAACATGATGAATGCCTTTTGCAGATCATTCTGTTTATTCGTGGCTGGCACGAGTCACCACAAAGTGAAAACAGTGCAGTCGAGGTGCTCACAATAAATGCCTGCACATGAATCCTTGCATGAGAATCACAGGATTGACAAGATAAATACTGTTTCTTTTTCACCTTTGCTTTCTTCCCTTTCCCATGGGTAGACCTGAAGATGTTTTGTTTGAAATAAAATTCTAGATATGGCTCAAAATATATTACACACACTGTTGATCAATTTATATTCAGATCAAACAGTTATCAAACCTATTAGCTATTGAAATTGGTTTTCTATACCCCTAAAATGTTTTAGAGGTAAAAAGTCTGAATGTTTTACAAGGTACATTATTGGTGGCTAAAATGTATATTGTATGGAACTTCTTTGCCCCAAAATTAAGACTGTTAGATTATCTTCGAAACATTAGCAGTTTATGATATTGAGGTATGTCAGAAGACTAAGTGAAAGCCTCTGCTTCATATATTTTTTATTCCACTCTATAATATTTTCCATGCAATGTTAGGCTGAAGTTTTGCTTTTTATATTTTCTTCCCTTATCTTATAAATGTAAACAAAGCCAGTAGTTACAATTTTCTTTGACCTCCAAATCCAGAGGAACATGCCTACAGGGTCACTCCTGCCAGCAGTTCTTATATTTCTACTGCATTGTCTCCCTCCCGTAAAGTAGATCTTTTTAAAAATTCAGTCTGGCAAGGAAGGAATTGCTGCTGCCTGCTATGTCTTGGCGCGCATTCAAGCGCACTGTACAGTCTAGGTCAGCTATGGTCCCTGTGGTCCAAAGCTGAATGATTATCTAATTATCTAAAGAGAAGGTACAGCTTTGCACCACTCTGGCTCACAGTCATGTGCTTGGGGAAACAATTTGTGGTGATTAACAATAATCTAAATTCACTTTCAACATCATGCAAGCAGTAACTTCTGCTGTTGTCAATGGATTTATTTCATCTCTCTACAGTGGATGTTTTTTGCAACATCTATTGGTTAATCCTCACATGACACCTTGAGTTCCAAACATATTCCTAAAACCAAGGAATTCATATTCCCATTTTATTTGGCCCTTTATGTTTGCATGGTTTCTTTAGCTGTCTCTGTCAAAAGCAGTCAAAACCCTCAAAAGCCAGGTTGTTCTTTCACTTTCTTTAGAGTTTTTTTCTAGAGGGAAAAAACAGTTAAAGGCACACTTTAAGAGCACAGGAGCAGTCCTGTAGTTCATTAAATTGTTACAGGGCTTGAGGCTTGTACCACTGAAGAGGTCTGTCTCTTTGTATACTCTATTTAATAATAATAATAATAATAATAATACACTTTATTTCTAGAGCACCCTTCATACAAAGAGCAGCTCAAAATGCTTTACATACCAAGCATAAAAATAAAATCTTAAAATTGAGAGATACTGTATACTTTCAGTTGTAAAGGAAATCACAGTAAAACAACATAAATGTCAATGTACTGTATGCGTGAAAAAGAAACAAATAAAAATGAGGAAAGTTGTAATAAAATAAAAACCATAAAAGATAAAATAAAAAAGAAAGATAAACAGAAAAACAAAGAACCATTTAAACTAAAAGATAAATTAAAAAAATATGTTTTCTAAAACAATGTACCGAGCTTGAATGCCTAATAAAGTGGTAATGAGTTCCATAATGTCTCAAAAGCACTACTGGGCTGAGGTGCCATTTCAGGGGTTTCAAGCCTGATGCAGTTTGAGGTCTGTAGCTCATGATTTCTCTGACAATCCTGATTCCCCCATGACTGTTTCTGCCTCAGCTATCATGTCCCTGCTCTTCTCTTCCTGATCCACACCCCTTGTGACAGGCTGTTAATGCCACTTTTCTGGAGGGAGAAAATCAAGAATGAACCTAATCAAACTGGGACATACTTACAGAGGTATTTAGATAAACAACCACATTTGAATTCAAGTTCTTTGAGTCCAAATGTCCTGAAGTGGAAGGTTTAAGTTTAGATTTTCTTTGAAATGTTCTGAAGCCATAGTAAAAGTCTGTCACATTAATTATTCTGCCATAGTAAGAATGCTGGAAAGTTCTGTAAAATACTTTGGCTGGATCAAAGCTTTTCAGAGTTGGTTCTTTGAAATAATGTGAAATATAGAAAAAACGAGAGTGCTTAAGATATACTTTACAGCTTCTATTAACTGATCATTTTCAAACTTTCAGTGGAGTTGCTGCTATCTCTAGAGACTAAGATGATAGAAATTATAGATCACTTGATCTCTAATCTATAAATCTGCGATTTATGCAGCAGTGAAATTCTCACTGTTGTACAGCACCTGCATTCAGAACTTTAGAGCATCAAAAATCTATAGAAAATGTATTTTAAACCTGGAAATGAAATTAACACCATTCCCATCCCTCTGTAAGTGTCCAGATTATAGTGAGATGTTTGACTACCAGAACACACTTTTTTAAGCATCCATACAGACAAAGAAACCAGAGAACCCACGATACAGAGGTCAGTTTGCCTCGAAAATATTTAAGATCAGCTGTTAGATGTACGGGGTGGAGGAAGTGCCTACTGACGTTGTGCTGGCACCAGGTACACCTGCTTACGAGGTGAAGCACCCCAAAAAAGACAGTTTCCATAGCAACCCTGTCTTCAAACCCCTCGACTGATACAACCTTTCTCCTGTGTCTTGTCGCTCCTTCAAGGCTGCTCTCTTTACTAATTAATCTCGATACCCTTATATGTTCATTACCGGTGTCACGAGCAGTTGTTAGATTCATACTTATTCTCGTCAAATCCCTTAGGTCTGACCGCAGGGACCAGCTTGAACAGGAAAAGCAGAGCCGTCCTGTGAAGGAGGATGTAGGCCTTAATTGCTGGCCTGGTGCAGCTCTCATTAAAAAGTATGTGTGTCCTTGCTAATTTGTGTGATACCTTTTGTCCATCTCCTCACTGTAGCCACAGGGTTACCCTTACACATTTGCACATGCAATGAGCCAGGTCTGACTTAGTGGTAAGATGTAAGTATGACTCCTAGAACATGCAGAGAATTCAGAAGCAATGCTGAAAGGTGTCAGGACTGCCTTAGCAGCACAGGGAATTACAAAGTGAAAGTAGAGACTCTTATACACCTCACACTGAAGTACTAATGTTCTCCTTCAACACAATGGGGCATGAGACCTGACACTCCTAGCTGCTAACTTCACTGATTTGCTAAAACGTTGGATCACCTATACTTCCGATCCACAGTACTTATCAATCACTTATCCTTTTTTTTGTACTGGACAATGTACAATAGGCAGATTTTGCAAAAATCCTGAGTAAAGAGGAAATCTAATCACATAAATTTCTTCCTTCAAATTAATTTACTATTAACTGTTTTTTTGCATATACATTTTAGAGGCTGACTGAATTTTGCCAGATGATTCTGTGCAAAACTTTGGAGCTCTGTCCTTGCACTTAGCTCTGTCTAAAGAAAAACATTGTCCTCCACTCCGGAAAAACATCATCAATCCACATCTTTTCAGAAACAAAAGATTTCGGTCACCACAGATGATATCCACCACAGAACATGTATCCACAATGCATTTAAGAGTTGACTTTACTTGCTTTCACTGTCTCTGAGATTCACAAAATGTGATACAGTAAAGGGCTGTAATGACATGGTCTCACAGGCACGCACTCAACCCAGCTGCAGGAGCTCGGTGATTTCTGGAGGCTGACCGAGTTTGTCGGAAAAAAAAGGACAGGGAAGATTCGGAGAATAAGAGGATAGGACTGGATTCCACAGCAGAGGACGCCACAGGAAGGTGGCAGCAGGACAGGGGTCAGGTAAGTTCTGGAAGTCAGGATCAAGACACAGAGATGGGGTTTTCTCTTCTCAATAATCTGGTTGCAGGTAGTGTGTCAGAAGCCTAGGCTGAGCACAGCAGTGGTTTGGCAGCCCAAACAACAGAGCACCTTCCCCATGGTGGTTCTGGTGTTATATAGAGAATCTGGTCTGATTAATCAGATGATGGAGAACAGACGTGGTCTCCTGTGGCCACCATGGGCCGGGAGCTCCTGCCAGTCCGGGCGTGACAAGGGACAGACAGGATCACACCAGACAGTGGGGCTTCATTTATTGGAAGATCATGTTTTAAGAATAAAAAATGGCTTAAACGGTTAAGAGTTGCATCTGCGATTTAATTTTAAAACCCGAGTGTGGCAGCAAAGCTTGTGTGGGACCGTGATCTCTTTACGGAGCCGCAGATTGACAAGTTCCACTGTATAACAAAGTACTTGAGAGTGCAGGACAATGAATAAAGGCATGATAATCACAGGATTATGTGGGGTCGTGTCTGTATTGTGCTGAACTGAAGGTCTGCTGCAGGGCCTGATCAGAAATGGACTTGCCTGGACTGAGGAAAGTGGAGCGGGTTGAGATGTTGATGTCCTGGAGGTGCTCCAGAGTCTCAGTGTGAAACAGACGGATGAATGAGCCCTCGGAGAACGCCATCCACACGCCGCCACCTGCCCGCGCCATGTGAGCGACGCTCACGGTCTTGTCGTGGTGGGTTTCGAAGCTCTGGCCAAGGAGAGAGTGGTGAACAGATGAAATGGTGACCAGCAGAAAACAAATGGAAATGCAGTTCATTTCGATTGCATGGAATAGATGTATTAATTGCATGGAATCATCTAGCAGGGGAGGCTGTGGAAATGCACTTGCTTGGGCTCCTTTAAGGTACTATCATCAATCAGACAAGCAAGACATGGATCACCTCCTGCAGAGCCCTTGAGATTTTAGTACAATTTTCAACTGTGCTTTATAACATCCGTCTCTTAAATCATCAGACATCTGACTGTTCACTGCACATGTAAAATCCATATTCAGTGTTCTTTCAACCATGTTCTTACAGAAAGAAGGCAAGAAGTTCTATAAAAATATCATTAATACTATTGTACATTGTTGCATTATACATATGGTAAACTTTTTTAAATACTTTGCACAGGTATAAATAGGCCCCCTTTTTAAGCACTATAATACAGAGCTCAGAGTTTCATCCCACACACAGCTAAAAACAGACTGAAGTTCAAGCAAAAGGCACTCAAGAAACTCTGATTGTTTCCTTGGTGACAATGAAGAAAGACCAACTCAAAGAAAACATCTGAAAAGTCATCAGGTAACTGCAGAGAGCCCTTTTGCGACACACATAAAAATCTATTATGTTACTAATTGTTTCCAGCAATTAGCAATGAGGTATTAAAACTAAAGTGTCCAAACGATGAAGTAACAAGCCATCTCTAACTTCATTTCCATTATTTTATTTTTCAGATAATCCACTGGAAAACACACAATTTTTATTCTGGCCCAAATTGTACTTACTATTTATCATTCTTGGTAATAATAGGAAAAAACACAGGACAAGCCTAATGTGCAAATGACCTAGCTGGGATTTGATCCAAGGATCTTTTGATGCTTTAAATTTACTCCACACATTCCAGTTTAACTTTGTGGTTGATAGGTTTTTGGACAACCAGGTCCCAATAAAATCAACATCATTTGGGAAGAAGAAACTGCAGCAGTAAATTATCTTACTTATTTCAGAACTGCTGAATCTCCCAGTTTGACTTTTCTGAGTCAGTATCAGTTAAGTTGTGTTTGAACATGAAATTCTTGAGTAAGTTCTTTTATCTTCTCAAAAATGCCACCAGCCTAACAGTGTTTAAAACAAACATCCCAGCTAAAAACTAGCAGATTGCTCTCATTTAAAGTCAGTTAAATGACTTTTTCAGCACTCACAGTTCTTCAACCATCATTTTCTTTTGGGTACAATGAAGTGGTAGCCATTGATAATGGTGTCAAAAATCGCATGTCATTCTTTAGCAAATGGCTTTTCACCGTAAGATGTTTTTCAAATGCTCTTCCACGATTCACACTCATTTCACGCCTACATCCATTCACCACAAAGAGAAAGGCGTTTCTTGTCACTAAAATCTTTGCTGGGTGAAAAGCTCAGGCAGTTAAACCAGCTGACCAACAGGCTGACCAATTGGCCTGAAAGCCAATGAATTTTATATATACTGCAAGTCAAGATCAAATCAGATTTGTTGAGTTCAGAGTATACTGTGTATTGAAACAAATATGTTTTAATTAACACTGCACAATATACCACATAAATAAAGCAGACAAAACTGCACCTTTTACAGTAGTTTGATCTTGTACTTCTTTTTCGGACTGATGTCACATTTTCAGTTCACTTATACCCTAGATATAAATGACCAGTAGAATAACTTAACAATTCCATTATTTTTAGTAGTACCGTGTGTTTATTAAAATTATTAGGTTGTGTGGTGGATGTCTCATGTTATCTCTATATTAAATGTAATTTGGACATCTTTAGCATTACTGCAAGAAGCAACTATTGTTTAAATGCGACTGTAAAGTATGAGCTGTAAAGAAATGCCCTGATATTGTATCCCACAGCAAGTATTTATCTTTCCCAATACTCTTTATTTTTATTATTTATCTTTCCCAATAATTGCTATGTAAATCAAAGCATGAATAATATCAACTTAACTCTTAACTTTGGAGGGAAATTACACTGCAATTCAAAAATTGCAACTGGAGTTTGCAATTGTATACAGATCCTCCTGTTATGTCTAGGTGTTGTATCAAACTACTCCCTGTGGCTTAAATGCTTTTCTCATGTACTGTTGGAATCATGATATATTGTGTATTAGTTGTACAGTATATAAGCACTGCACAATTAGTAAAGAAACAAAGGCTTGCATTGCTGAATCAATGCAATGCCTGTTTAATGGTAAAGTATACCCATTTTCCATCATCAGTCTCCCACACAGAAATGCGTTTGTCCTAGAATGCTAGACGTTTCCATGTTCCTGCAGCAAATAAAGCTTTACATTGGTGTCAAAGCCAGAACAGTATGGATTCCTTCACATCTACATTGTCATAGAAACAAAAACATCATGACCTTTATCGCTGAACATTCATGCTCCGACTTCTTTGTTACTGGGGAATTAAGAGGTTTGCCTTCCAAGCTTTGTCATTTGCTCCATGGTTTTCAGTGTAAGATATTTTCATCACATCACTATAATAATAATAATAATAATAATAATAATAATAATAATAATAAACTTTATTTTATATAGCGCCTTTAAAGGTGGCTTCTCAAAGTGCTTTACAGGATGACAATAACAATAAATAAGAAGACTACAACAATAAATAAGAAGAACACACAAGATAAGACACAATTACAATTACAGCAATACAACAATAACAATAGAGAAGACCGTGGAAGGTGGTACTAGGAAGAGCAGAGGGGTGAAGAATGGAACCAGTTAAGTAAAGGCTTTTCTGAAGAAGAAGGTTTTGAGTCTGGATTTGAAGGAGTTTAGAGAAGGTGACTTTCTGATGTCCTTGGGCAAAGAGTTCCAGAGCTTGGGGGCATAGCAGGAGAAGGCCCTGTCACCCATACAATGTAGACGGGCTTTGGGGACAGTAAGGAGGGCAGAATTTGAAGAGCGGAGGTTGTGAGGTGGGGAGTAGGGCGATAATAGTTCAGACAGGTATTGAGGTGCCAAGCCATGTAGAGCCTTATAGGTGAGCATGAGGATTTTAAAGTCTATGGAGAATTTGACCGGAAGCCAGTGCAAGGACTCCAGGATAATGATAATGCTAAAATGATAATCCCCTCCAATGAGGGGATATCATCTGCCCTTTTCGTATTTTCAGAGAGCATCATGAGCCCTGTTGTGTTGCTTGTCCATTGGACAGTTCTCTAAAGGTGTCGCAGAGCTTTAATATTTAAAGTGCCCCCTGTGTGGGATCTCTGCCAGTTCCTGCAGAATTTAAAATCCCCAAGTCGCAATCTCACACAAAAGAAAATAACCTTGACAATGAAAGTGATGGAAATTGTAAATTAAAGGAAATAGTGTACATGTCGAACAACCCTCATACATTATGATGGAAAGGCATCTCAGTCAAATGTTGTCAGCAAAGTGTCACCACTTCACACACATGCTGTAACTCCATAAAACACATTGAGTATATACAGTACTTCGATGTTTTTAGAGATTTTGTGGGATATGAGGAGCTGGTCAAAAACCCACACTACACAAAATAAAATAAACTGGTGCAAATCATGGACTACAGGGGCATTTACTCTATTGTTTCCAGCTGCGTCCACAAACTGGTTTGTGATTTTCACAGTACAACCCTGTTGATGACAAACGTTGATCAGTATCATGAATTTACCTATGTCATGTCTGTTCAATAACACGTCAGCTACTGTAACGTTTTAACCATTACCCTGATAATATCTTTGTTAATTTGTTATTGTTATAAGGTGCTTAATTTGTACCGGAGCTCACTGACTGCTTGTTTTAATTTCTGCAAAAGAACTTTGCTCCCTTCTCCTGAATACCTTAAAAATTGACTTGACTAACACAATACAGAACAGGACACGGAGCCTTGTACTCTGCTGCACTGAACACTGTACTGTAATCTAACACTGTAGATTGTCAGGAACTGAATGGGACAGATAGCGAATGGATATTGCATTCCATTGTTGCATGCTCAAATATTCAACAACACATTTCCTCAGAAACCATGAGCAAACTGTTTGCAAAGATAATATAGTGCACTCCTAAAAGCTAATTCTAGATGAGGCTAAAAAAAAGTGCCTTGATCGAGTTACACAGCTTTCAGTATTTTTTTAAACCAAAAATGTTTTGAAATATGGCTTTATAAAAAGAATGAAAAATACTAATACAATTCTATAAACTTAAATTAAAAAGATAACATTGTAATAAAAAATAATATGTTAATGTCAATATGGTTGACAGTAGGCTATATACAGTACGTAATGCATGTCTCTTTGATCTGCCCCTCCTGGGATTTGATCACAGTCATTGGCGAGCACAAACACAGGCCCATTCCCTAGACCATAGATGTGTGGTTGAGCAGAGATATGAGGCCATTTATCATGATCATGGGTCACTAAAATGCGTTCTGTTTGTTTTTTTGGTTTTGCCTTTCAGTACTGAAGGCATTTGTCATGTTATCTCAATTGGAAGTTCACGACAGGCCAAGATTACAAGATTAACTACAGTAAGTAAAATACTGCAGCCACATGCTGATGTAGAGACCAGGCCTACTATTCAGTTAGAATAAAATGTCATTAAAACTTTTAAGAATCTTTGCGTGCCTTGACCAAGGTAGCTTGGGCCTCTGTCTAAATGCAGAGGAATGTGGCTAAGAGGACACTCTGATAAGAGAAATCGTAAAGCTGTATCAAAGCTGAACAGTGTAATGATATATAACGCAGTTAGGCTCTAGCCAGTGTACAAGTACATCTGGGCATTATCTTAAAGTCACAGGCCATAGTCAATCATAAAAAGGTAGATCCTCAAATGAGGTACTGTACAAGAATTATACCTGATAGGATCTCAACCAATCGCCATATCGTATCTTAAATGTAAGGGCCCAACTCATTTTTTGCTTGTTAGCCTACTGGCTCTTCTAATCTTTCCAATTAAGTTGGCTATCTGACTTTTCTAACCATGTAACTGCAAGCAGTCCAAGTCAAGACTTTTCTCCAAAAAGCCAGAACAAGAGAGTGAGTCAGTACAGAATTCTGACTGAGATATTCTCTCTGAAAAAGAAAAAATCTTCTGTTCGCAAACCCATTGTTATTTTCGCCTGACCAACAAAATAAGACAGTTACATTCTTTCTTTTTGTTAACATCCAGAATATCCAAGCATATTCTGAACACAGCTACAGCTAGGATGAACCAAGTTCCTGTTTTGTCTACTTTTGCAACCGGACCCCAAGAAGACAAACTGTGCACAGACTGAAGTCAGGAATGTGCTACTTCGGCAGAACTGTGTAATTCCAATACAAGATGCTTAGCAAAGCAAGGCAAAACTCCTTCTTTCTCCTCTGTCTGCACCAGGACTCTCCCGCACAGAATATCTGCAAGTCAGACCACAGATCAATTCAAATAAGCTCTGTCTTAGCAGCGGGACATTGAACTCACTGTGGAAAATGGATTTTCTGAGTATAACCCTCATTAATCATATTATAATTCTCAACAGCTGAAGTGTTATTCCAAATGCACGTTTAATGTTTAGTTCACAATAGTAAATGCATATTTACTCATATCTGAGAATAAAGTGATTTAATCATACGAGACTAATAGAACCTACGAACTAGACTGTAACATGTTATAGTGGATGCATATTTCAGCTCTGAAGTTATTAGCTCTGACCTTTGTAGTTCCTGAGCAAACAATCAGACATTTGTTTCACAGCTGATTGTTTCACTGATATATATTCTATTACATTTACTGTTTATTATGTCTGTTTTGGTTTTGTATTATATAAATAATACATTGTATATTTAGAATCTGTGCATGTGACTGTAAATGATTTGATTGGTTACTAAAAGTCATCAATAACTCTCACAATTTACTGTTACAATATGTGATTGTTATAGTAAATTAAAACCTCACTATATCTAAACTGACAAGGTTCAGGGAGATAAGTAATCACTGTGATCTGATCACAGTTACAGTATTACATGTGTGTCATCCATATCAAGCTGTGACACATTAAATGAAAACTAACACCAGGACTTAATAACCATAATAACCATGTCTTTCTTGTAGAAATGTCTTCTCAAGGTTGAGGCACTGCAGCATTTCCAGACGGACAAGAATTTCTGATTGCATTGATGCATGAATGAATAGACACAATGTATCAGGCAACTTAAGTAACAAGGTTTCCAAGATTAGCTGTGATGGCAAGGGATTCGACACTGCCTTCAATAAAAGAAGTTTAAGACTTATTTTCATGACCTGCCGCTCCACACCAACCAGGGTAAGTGAGGTGAGCAGATTTTGATGAAACCACCAGTCACTTAAACCAACCAAACCTGCCAGAAGATGCTGATCCTCCAGCATGCTGGAAGGAATAACAAATCAAGTTTCACCTCTTAGGCCAACTGGTCTCCAAGTATCTCACCAAAACTGCTTGATCAGCTCCTGTATTCTTTTAGAGTGACAGCAAAATATTAAGGCCTCTGTGGTGTAATCTGAGAGGCACAAAAACCTAACAACTTGGAATTATCCAGTATACTTCTGATAATGTTCATGGAGGAATGTATAATAGGACTCATAGTACAAATAGTAAAAACTAATATTTCAATATGGTAAATTGTATACAAAATATACATTTTCTAAGATAAGCAAGGTAAATCTGTCATTGATGTATTCATATTTCTTAGGTATCACTTATGTATTGTACCATTGAATATATTGACAACATTATTTTTGTACTATCTTGTTCCATAGTATTTCTCAGATACATTGTCAAATGAATTATGGGAATTAATATCGATTACCTATTACTGAAAGGTTGAACAATAAAAACAGACTTCTAATTTGCTTTTTTCAAATGTAAAGTCAAAGACACCAATCCCACAGACATTTGTCTCACCTATGATTATTATGGCTTATCATTGTGAGTTTGGGACATTATGGCTTACTTCTGTCAGTAAAATGGACATATAATGTATGTCTTACAAGGAACGTCTTTCAGGGTCATGGTATACATCAAAAAAAGAATTAAAAGTTATTTGAGACAGTCAACTGGTCTGCACTGTGAAACAGCAAGAGATAATTAAAAATATGTTTTATTATGCCCAGAGAGTACAATATGAATAATATAATGTAAATTATCATACGGCTGTGTGAGAAGAGCTGCAATAATAGGAAGAACATACACATTTTATGAACGTGAGTTATTTTATTTACTTAAATCATTTCAAAGGCAGGAATTGCATTTCAGTCTTTATGAGAAGACATTCTGCGCTGTTACTGTGAATCCTTTGCAAGATTATAGCCTTTCAGACACAAACTTTTGGTTCAATAAACTCAATAATAAATTTGATGAAAAATATTCTAAGCAAGAAACACTGCAGGGCCAAAAAAAAAAAAAAGACCTTAAACTTAAGCGCATCTTGCTTTTCTAACGCATGAGCGCATATTGTATTGAAAACGGTGACGCAACCAGGGGAAATATCTTTCCCAAAAGGGGCACCAATTTCTTGCCTTATCCCCCCACCAATAGCTATAGTGCTTTCAATCCACTTTTTGCTGCTGTCAGCCCCTGGAACTTTCTTTATTGCACCCACTTTCTGCAAAGTACAGAAAAAATGTTCTGGGCTTTATGCACTGTAACGTCTGCATCTCAGCGGGCTGCATGCCTCATTTGCTTCGAATTATATTTCCTGGTGAGAAGCCTGTGTGCTTAAGAGTAATTCTGTCTAAATGGCACTGTTAGTGTAGAGATAGGAGAGTTTTTTTTTTGCTAACAAAAAGGAGAGGTAGACTAACTGTCAATGGTGATCAAAGGTTGCTATCTGGAGATATCTTGACTTATAAAGCTTTTGAAAGTAGATTAAACGCCTTTGTGTGCAGATCTGCTTTTCAGGATGCTTTGTCATACTGCAATACACTGGGTGCAAGTGTCTTTTTTTTCTCAGATCACTTAAAACAAGCAAAAATGCTTAACAAATACTGTATATCAAAGCCAATTGCCACTGTGATGTATTAAGTCCTTGCACCAGACTGTCACTCTGTGCACACAAACTACTAAAGCAATGCTTTATTTACGTTCCCTTACTGCAGGGGATTGGGCTGGCACACAGAGTCAATACCAGCCTGTTGTTTTAAGTGATGTTTATTGATTGAAGTTTTAGCCAAGCACACAGTAGTACTACCTGGAAATCAAGGATAACAGTGGAAGGAGTAGCACAGGTGAAACAGAAACACAGTGATTCTCTTCAGGATTTTAACAAGCCCTAGTCTCCCCCTGCTTAGTCCTTATCACACACCCCTATAGACAGACATTAAAAACCACCTCACTCTGTGCCTGCTGAACAATGCAAAACAACAAGCCTCTAAGAGATAAGATCACTTTATTAGCCATATACAATTTCTTGCACTAGGAATCTGTCTTTTCACATACACCAGCTTGCTCTCCATGAGACACACCATTTATACAGTGCCCCTGGAGCAGTTGGGGTTTAGGGCCTTGCTCAGGGGCCCAACGGAGTAGGATTCCTCTGCTGGCAGTGGGATTTAAACCGGCAACTTTCCAGCCACAGGCGCAGATCCTTAGCCACAGAGCCACCACTCTACCACTGCCTTGAATGAATTCATAAGAAAGTTTGGCTAATTTTACTTGCTGCCCTAACCACCAATCCCACAGACAATTCTTTATCTTGTAACAAAATAATTGCAAAAACATTTCTGAATCCATCAAGGAAGGGATACTTCTGTCGGATGCAATTTTCACCACTCAATATTTAAAGATTTTGTTTGTGCTTTAAAGTAAAAGGGCAACAATATTGTATGACAATTGACAATGATGTGCCTGTCAACAGATTTTTCTTGTTCTTTGATTACTTATTGAAAAATTATGTGTCAAATGTTTCCTGCCTGTTCCTGTTTCTTTTTATTTTTCATACTTCTTTTACTGTGTAAGTAAAAATAGCTTCTGTGAAGGTATCTGAGACATCTAATGATTGGGAAACTTGGAAACAAAATAGTGTTGTGCAAAGCTGGGAAAAAAATCTTTTGAAGACAGAGTGAAAATGTGTCGAGTAGGGAAGTTGCACTCAATTTGATCATTTTAATTTTTAGAATTGATTTGATATAATTTAATCTGTGTTGTTTTGTGACTTTGATGTTCAGTATATTAAAAGAGGATTCAAAAAGCAGCAAGTTCAAACGTTTAGACATTTAAAAACATCTGATGTCTAGCTGTCAGACCATTGAAAAAACATTCAAAACCACAACCCAGAAGACCCTAAAGCAGTTAAGTTAAAATTAAACTAGCAAATGTGGGTTTCACAATAAGCTAGCAGTTAGCAATAGCAATTACTGTGCCAGTCACTCTCTTACTTACCAACACTTTAATGTTCTAGTTTACCTGGATCCCATAGTTGTGTTTAAAAACACAGCCTGCTTATTCCTTAGTAAACCATCATCATGTCCTGATTCTACAAACACAACACTATCATCAAATATAGCCTGCAGGTTTACTCATGCTGCAATGTGTTTCTTTAACACCTGCACACACTGAAATAATAACAGTGCATTCTGTGTCTCTAGTTCTTTCATCTTCTTTGTTTGTCAGTTAAGATCCCCTTCTGTATTTCCCTTTAAATCAATTCTAATCTGTTTTATTATGAGCCTGTGCTCATTTAACATTCACATTTCTCCTTTTTTTTGGAAACAAAGTAAAACAAAGTTCTTCATTCCTCCAGCTGCCTCACTCCTTCAGATTTATCTGTAGGTGGATGTGGCCTCACACTAAGTTTGTTGTTTTTATTTTTGTAAATAGTACAGTATTTCAATTTTGTCCCGTGGCAAGTTTTAACAATCAAGGCTTTTAGGGAAGCATTAGTACAAGGTATATGCATTTAATTCCATTTTGAGGCAACTTTAAAAAGTGATCTTGTTCCAAAGCATCTGGTGCACAAGGGGCCATCTGGAGACCTGAGCGGAGTTGAGTGTGTGTTGGCGAGCCTGTGCATTTGTGAGGGGCTGAGTGACATTAGTACTTATGTATTGCTTCAGGTTTAAATTGATACAATATTCCTCACAAATCCCACAGCATCTGAGTTGAAATTCAACCTGATGCGAACACTGCAAGTCTTCTCAGCTCCTATCACCTGAAAGCTCCTCAAGCCCTCAATCATGCATTATTCAGACCCTCACGCACATATGCAGTCCAATCTTCATTCCAGAAGGGCCTTTGCAAAAACACCACCCCCAAGCGATCAGCATGCTTGCAAGTCACCCATTATTTTCAACTTTGGTACAGTATCTCCACAGACGGCATTTTATAGCCACTCTGTCATTCTGGAACCCTGGGAGAGCTGATATTGCATTAAGAGAGTCAGTGAGGTAAAGACGGGTTCTCGGCTCAGTATGCACAACATGCTTGCAGAACTATACGGCACTGGCCGTCACTGAGCTACCAATGAATTTTTTCCCCAAGATGGTAAGAGCACTGAGAGGAGATGAAGGCTAAGAATGATATCGACCCAGTCATCAAATCCAACCTTATAAATGATCAAAAAACCAAACATAAAAAATTCTCTAGCATTATCAAGGTGTACAACTTAATATACAACAAAATTAAGTCTACTGTATAATCCGTAGATCTATCAGCCCCTGTCCCAGAACGCCACTGTATTCACCTCTGTGTGTGCAGTTGTGCACAGAAATTCACACAGATGAAGCACGTCAATCTGCCAGCTGTCAGAAACAGTTACAATATATTTTATGACACGAGTTACAATTGCGAGCAGACCCCCAGGCAGGCTGATTTCAGAAGCTGATCAAGCCATTTCTTGAAAGAACGTGGAGAGGCAGTACCCAGGACCACTGCTTCGTGTGTAATTCCATTTCTGCTACTGTGCTAAATCCTTTCCTTCTAAGTGCTGTTCCCCTGCGGGGACAGAGCTGTTTGATGGCTGCCCATGTGGCAAGGCTCACTTCCTGGGGTGTTAGCGCTGTAGTGGTGCCTACCTGCGTGCTCAGGCTGGCGCCTTCGATGACAGTGACCCTGTTGCCACAGCTGGCCCACACTGAGTCCTCCAAGGCCAGCAGGGTGCGAATGGGCTCCGTACCAACGCTCACCTGTCGACAGGACCCTGGGTCCCACAGCTCCTCTGCACATAAACCAAAGATAAAATGACATTCATTCATTTGGAGATTTACAGTTCAAGATACAGTACTTTATTGCACAAATGCCCTAGGATTTCCAAATGTTTGTTTCTCCTACCAAATTAAATTTAAAAAATGAAAGGAGTTGTCCATACATATTGTTCAAGGTAGTTGAACAATTACCAATGCAATAGGTGATATTTTAGGGTGCCCAAGTGGCATACTGTATAACCCTCCCAGTACTGTGATACAAGAGAGGAATTGTCATATTTTAATGAAAGGCACAATTAAAATAAGACAATTGAGCTTGTAAATTGCTCATATCCTGATTGTCATCACTTAATTAATGTGTGCAGCAAACACATCACACTGATCAGCTCAGGTGGGTAGCTGCGTCAGCATGCGTAGTCTGCAAAGGAACAAGTAATAGGTTTATTCCATGCTGAAAAGAGAAGAAAGAAAAACACTGTTTTGGCTGTGAAGCCTTCTTCAGGTGTGAGCTAATCAGCTGCTCACTTTTCCTACCACTGATCACACTAAACTAACAGTTGATCACTGTGACTCACTAATTCCTTAGGTCAGTTTATTGATGAATGATTATTAATGAACAGAAGATAAATTCCAGCTCTCAAGTAATACTGCAGAATACAGCAGAAATGCAGCAGAAAGGAAACTTATAATACCTACGGTACAAATGAATTTGACCCTGTATGATCATTTGTATTCCATAACCCAAATACTACAGAGTGATTTTGTGCCACATCATTAAGTAAAAATGCAATTTTTAGTGAAGATGTAGTAGTTAATGTACAGTATGTTCTTGTTGCTTTCCTTTTAAGAGCAAGTTTAATATCTCCTCCTGTTTCAAAGTGTCCTGGGGATTGTGTGGCCATGTGCTCCCCCTGCAAATGCTGAGTGACTGACTGACTAGATGCCCACACCTTCACCTTCATGGCAGTCTGCACACGCAGGTTTCTGAACAATGCAATCAAGGTGTGGAGGAAAAGGGTTTTCATGTTCTGTGTATAGATATACAGCTCCCCAGCTCTCTGAGGATTGCTAGGGGATACATTAAGGAAGTAGATGTCCATATGAAAGTTACCTTGCACAATATACTGTAAGGAGGGCTGAAGCATTTCAGAAAAATGAAAATTGGGAAAAACATGAATATAATGCCGTCTTACCAAACCAGAAACATTTCTACCACACTCTTTCATCCTGATAAAAATAGACTCCCATATAAAGCCCATAAGCCAATACAAAATGCTGTTACCCACTAAACAGGATATCTGTTTGTTTATTTAGAAAATCTGCATTCTGCAGTACTTTCCAACATTATTCTATTTTTCTACATTGAAATGAAAATAAAGCCCTCCAACAGTGCCCTCCTAGAATCTTTTTAAGTTGTCTTTGTAGAAATTATTTTGTTCAGTGTCAGAAAACAAAAATGACCTTTTTCTACTCTTTTTTAATTATAGGACCCACATGATAGTCACTGTGCAAAGGTACGTTACATAAGCCTTTGCTTCAGAATGTGTTAATGGAACAGAATTAGGAAGGAAGTGCAGTGAGCCTTTTAATTAACATTTTGAGTTGTTTACTTCTGCTTTTGAAACATTAATAGCTTTACACTGCTTTGTGATTTCCCCATGTTAATTGCCCAGCCTAATTTAAATGTCAGTCTTCTTTCTTTTAAAATTGCAAGTTGTACAGACTGGCTCCTACAATTCACGCTTCAGAAACTTCTATCAGACTGCCACTGCAGTGAAAAGTGTCTTGCAGTAAGATTTCCTCTAATGTTCCCAACAAGGCACACCAGGCTCAATTGCCTTTTAAAATACTAAAACAAAAACCGTAAACTTTGGATACAATTCAAGTCACCCTGGATAAGGGTATTTACACAAAAAAAACGAGTACATGCATGAATACAAAAGGGTGTCAAAATAATAACAACAGGATTAATATCTAATCCTACATCTTGAATACCATCTAATCGAAGAACATATGATTATGTGATCACATTTGTACTCACAGTTTTATGGGTAAAATGCATGGTGGGAATAGCACACAACATAATTTTACTAAACTTAATTGAACAAGGAAAACAGTTCCTGCAAATTGTTGTCTTCTTTGAGGTGGACACAGTTGGTATATTTTACTGCTGTCAGTATGGGCAGGCTGTGCCTAGCTTTCTAGGGCTGCTATTCATGACACACTCTGTTTTCATTTGAAAGACATTGGTGTGAGGGCACAAATCAGGTATCCTCAGTTCAACAGGCAGTTTGAAAGGGATCATTGTTAGACTGGATTATGTTTCACACGGCAGGTGATACTTGATTATTGTCTGATGTTTGAACATGTCTCACTTTATATAAAATAAGAAATAAAAATCCCATCAATGACATTGCCTACTGTATATAATAGAGCCAGGTGCTCTTCAAATCAGATTTTAAAGGGCCCACATTCATTTATTGCTTATGTTTTGTTACTAATACTTCACAGGGTGATTAAAAATAATAAAGGCAAAATATTTCTACTCATTTACTCAGTTATAACAAATTGCATACAAACCTAATTTGCAAAGACATGCAATGGAGAAATTTAGATGTGAAATTTGGAAAAAAAACCTGTGAAGCCAGGTATGGAAGACTTGCATTTTCATAATTCTCTGATGCAGGTCATTCTATTCCACTCTATCTGAGATACTTTTACTGATATATCACTAAATTTATAAAGGGAATATTTAGCTTCCATTGTATGTTGTGTTTTCCCATGCTTCTGTAAGTGTATTCATTTTATGATTTTTCTGTGAAGGACTGGAAACCCACTTTTACAGTACTCAATACAGTGCTGTCACGGACTTTGGGATGTGCTCTGGGATTCTCTACCACCTACGCCTGATTATATGAAAAATACCATCGCTGTGATTCTCTTTCCCTTTAATATTTTTCCTGGGCACCATGTAAGAGCTAAGCATTAACCTGTTTGACATTGCGCCAGAATCAATCCGAGATTATGTTGTAAGATAACCAGCAGCCAAGTGAAGTGAAAATTATTGATATGGCACTCTTTCACGTTCTGAACCTCTCATTCTGAATCAATCCCAGATCAACTCAAAAATGCTATACCTGCTTTACATCCCCCCAAGCCAACAAATTTCTATGAATAAACTCCCACCATAAATGAGAAGTAAGACCAGACTCACTTTATCACGAACGAAGATATTGTAGTGCTCCAGTTTACTTCTCTTGCCTAGAGATGTGGCAGCTCAATTGGAAAACTATTTCACAAAGTGCTTCTTTAAAACTCCATCTACAGTGTACAGTAGTTTAGACTGAAGACAAGTTCATACACATCAACTCACAGATAAACTTCACGACAAAAGTTCCTAAACCCTGTAACATTGTAAGGATTATCGGTTAAATCAGAATATTACAGGCGGCACTGAGGCGCAGGGGTTGGTATAACTGCCTCACACGCTGGGGCGCTGTCTGTGTGGAGTTTGTATGTTCTCCCTGTGTTTGTGTGGGTTTCTTCTGGGGGCTCCAGTTTCCTCCTACAGCCCAAAGACTGGTGGCTGGAAAAATTGGCTGCGGTGTGAGTGTGCGCATGTCTGTTTCTGTGTGTGCCCAGCAACTGGAAGAGATCGCCGTCTCGTCCGGGGTGTACCCTGCCTTGCGCCTGTTGCTTGCTGGCATAGGCTCCAGCTCTCCTGTATTGGATAGAGCAGTTAGAAAATAAATGAATAAATGGAAAACCCAAAATAAAAAGAGACAAACTCACCGCCGTTCTTACGGCTATAAACAGCTACCGTCCCATCTATCAGCCCAGCAAACAGGAAGTTGGCAGAATGTTTCAGGCACAGAACTGGACACCTCTCTGGGCTATGGAAGATCAGCAAGCACTGGGCGGCTGTGTCCACACTGCCATAAATGAGGATGCTGGGAATAGGAATTTCAAAGAAGACAGTTGAGGAGGCATGTTTCTGCATGACGTAACGTTTTGGGTACCACGTTCTCAGTCTTCACTAAAACAAAGTATCAGCTTGTTTGGATGTTTTAATTTGAAGAGTTAATGAAAATGAAATTGTTATTTCCATTGATTTTAAAAAGATATATGTTACTTATATTAATGAGGGAAGCTTTCTTAAGATATTTTACAAAAAAACATTTCAAGGCAGTGCTTGATGAGGCAAAGCTTCATTATGCGATAATTTATAAGATTCATTGATTAACAATTGCTTAAAAACTCCCTCTACTTCCATTTACTCAATATCATATTTCAGTGCTAAATATATTTCACATAAATGTTAACACAAAGTAGAATAAGTTGCCAACAAACATTATTAATGTTGTATTTTTTGTATTCAGCACATGGGTTTGTGAACAGTACAGCTATTGGCAGCGATTTGTTCTGCATTTTGTTTTTTCTGTGCTTGCAGTTTCAATTTTTCTACTTCTGGCAGCGGTTTTTGGCCTCTCCCTAAGCTTTTAAAATACATAACTCGGCAAGATATTGTCAGAACAACTTCAAAATGCTTCAAAGTGATTATTGACGAATCTGCAATGTAGACAGTTTCTTCAGTCTTTCTGCTCTGCAGCCCTGGTTGCTATCATGCTAACTTAGATTAACATGTGCTGGCTGCACCCATGCAGAAATTGGAACTATCTGGCAGTCCAACAAGATACAGTGCGTTTTATCTGTGAAAGCGGACAGCTTTAGAAAACAAGCTTGATTGCTTCTGTTTCGCTCAAAAAATGAGAACTGCGCTGTTGCTGAGTGCCCTCTGGTTGCTGTAACTGAAGTGTTAACAGTGTTAATGACACAAATACCATTGCAGTCCTGCTCCCTTTAATGCTGAAACAGTAATGTAAAACAAACAGTAAAAATTAACGCCTTTTAAGGTACAGCTCTTTGTTATTCATTCGTTAAGTCTTTATTTGGTATATGTACAGTATATGTATCTTTGGTCCTTTGTGGTTTGTGATGATGAGCTTCAAGCTCATGCTTAGTTGCTACTGTTTATGTGCTATATACAGTAAAAGACATATGGAACACATGCTTGCATGTCAGTCCCTCGCCAGGCTGTGCCCAGGTTAGAGTAGGAATGCAAGCTTGGGAGGAGGCTTGTAAGATCGCTCACCTGCCATCCCTCAGCCCTGCGCAGATGGTGTTTCCCACCCCGCTCATCCGCTCGCCTGCCCTGGGCTCAGCGTCCTCCGGAGGGCTGGGCTCAGTCACGTACTCCAGGCACAGGACCGGCGCCCCCACCTGGAAGGACTTGACCGCCCGCGGCGTGGGTCTGTTCAGGGAGAAGATGTCCACCTGGCCTTGACTCGAGTCGCTCCCACTGGCCACCTGCATGCAGGGAGAGAGAGAGGGGGAGAAACACACTGCACTAACTGTATGATCTGTTACACACTGCCACTAGCAGGTTTTAGCATCTGATACACTTTACCGCTGCAATTTAATTTACAGTATGCTTGGAAGATACTTATCTTCCTTTTTATTGCAATTTTGTTTCCTATGTGCTGCTGTTTCTCCTTTCTAATTCATAGCTCTAGCTATAACTACTGTACTTCCTAAGAAAACATTTTGTTGGACAGTGAATGAGAAAAAGGTGAAATGCCTAAGTCCAGCCACCAGACAAATTGTAACATGAGATGTAACAGATTAAGCACATAACCCATTGTTTCAAATGTTTTTTTCACTTGTGATCATCCATCAAAGAAGACTTTAAAGAGTAAATCATTTCCATTGTGATTTGATTATCACGCATCGTGGCTGATGTGGAGTTTGTATGTACTTAGAATGAGAAACCCAGTTTAAAAGTATTAAGGTCTGAGTCCAGCCCTGGAGAAAAGGGAGCACTTTTGTCATCAATAGTGTATTTCCAGTGCATGTACAGTATATCATACAGTGGCAAGAGAAGAGAATATACACTGTAGGCTGAAAGCATCTTCATATTCAGGCTAGAAAAGTGATTTGCCGAAATCAAGGCTTCAAGGCATCAATATTGCTTTTCCAAGACACTTTCAGATCATTACTAGAGATTCAATTATGTTACTGAAAAAATATGGATTTTTGAATTGCCATAAAATACAATGCAACATTACTTTTGTTACCTGTGACCTATAGAAATAATTGGAGTACAAATGAAATAAGTGCAAAGGTACAGGTTTAAAACTTCTTCAATATTCAAAAAGACCAATAGACTCTTATAAAGTATGATGGAGTTTGCAATACCAACATCTCTTAGAAATTATGTCAATATCATGCCATGTGGACCACAGAAAGGGGTTGTACCCAATATCTTCGTAAACTATGGTTTTTAAACCAGGGACTGACTGATACCTTCATATGAGCAAACTAAAATAAAATATTGTTAATATTTAGAGAACAGTACTAAATTGACCAGAGTTGGGAAACAGGTCCCAAAAACCCCATTACTAAAAGCTGAGAGAGGATTTTAATTCTGTGCTTATCTTTTGTGAGATGTGTTCAGGCCTTCCAAGGATTTTCTCTCTGGACTCAGACTCTCCTCAGACCTCAGTCTGGGATTCACTGCTGTACAAGATGAGCAATTTTCCAGGCCACATAAATTATTTCAGAATCTAGGTGTACTGTGTTAGCGCTAGGTGAATTTAACATGGGAGGCAGGTCCGTTGAATGAAGAAACTTCCAAATATAGTCACTGCTCTGTCATTTACATGTGATCATGCACTAGCTTTGGAAACTGTCAATGCACAGGGTCAGGGATTTTTGAAGGTATCAGATACAAAGGGATTTACAGGCAGGGTGACAGCTGTGCAGGGAGTCACAGGTACAACCAGACAAGTCTTGTAGTGGCTGAGTTTGAACAGAGAACATGAAACCCCTTTTTTCCCTCCCTGTTGCACATTGTTGCTTGATGACAACATTCTCTCACACAGGACGGTATCATCACTGCATGTTACAGAAGATTTCTGCTGCTCAGAGAGGTTTACCATCACCATCAGCATGGCTGGTGGTTTTATCCAACCATATATATGGAGGGTTTTATTACTTATTTGTCATTTCATATGAAAATTTGGATAACCATTTAAAGTATACAGTTATGTTTTCTGGATATTTATTCTGGCAATATGGGTAATGTAACTTGCTGAAGAGTACAGCAGCAGAGTCCACCCTTGGATTTTAAGTGCTCTACACTGCCACTGTTTACACTGGTATGTTAGAAATTGTAAGAATTTCTTATTAACTCAGATTCTGTAATTGATCTATCTGATCATTTAAGCAGGTCCTCCCAAGATTAATATTGCCATACTACAGCCAGCCAGTCTGAACATTATAAAATCTATTCACTAGGTACAATCTTTCATATGCCTGGTGTACTGTGCTGTAGCACAGGAGATGAGACACAAATCCACCATCAGCTCGTGCTATAGTGAGTCATCACCCTGCACAGTTTTACATTAAAAAATAAAAAAATTCACATGGTAAATAAAAGTGATCCATAGCTTCTCCAGTCTATTTTGAGGTTTAATAAAACTAGAATCAAGCATTAATCTTTATCCTTGCAAAAAACAAGACAGTAGGCTCTCTGCATTTTGATACAATTCCCATTGGAACACATTTTTTACAGTGCTTCTCAAATCATGACATTTATGTAATCACCCTTTTTGTAGGAAATGGCATTTCACATTTTACATTTTTTGATTACTCCAGATGGCAGCACAGTAGTGCAGTGGTTAGCATTGCTGTCTTGCAGTGCTGGAGTCCTGGGTTCAATTTGTGGGGTGCTGTCTGCGTTGAGTTTGTATGAGCTTTCTGAGTCCATGTGGGTTTTCTCCAAGTGATTCACTTTCCACCCACAGTCAGAAGACACACTGGTAGGGAAAGTGGGTTCTAGGAAAATTGGCCCTGGTGCCAGTGTGTGCCCTGCAATGGACTGGCGTCCCATCCAGGTTGTACCCTGACTTTTGTGCCCATTGCTTGCGGGGTTAGGCTCTGGCTCCCCCATGTCCACGTTTTGGATAAAGTGGACAGAAAATAGATGAGCAAACTGGATGGATGAATAACTCCAGATTCCAGAATCTCCAGTTACAGCTATCTGCAATCTTTTTTTATTCAAAAGAGCTAGCTACAGTAGATAACGGTAATTTTAATGGGTAAGGGATTCCTGCTGTCTCCACTTACTGAGCTGTGCTGCCTGATGAGAAACCCAGACACCTTCATATGTGTAATAGTAAGTTTGTATTGTAGGCTGATGTTGGTGGAAGCCTATCTAGATACCAAGCACAATGCACTTGAGCCTCTGCTGCTTTCTAAAGAGCCACTCTGTCGAGTTTGTACTTCTGTTGGCAAATGAATGAAGGCATTCCTGCAAACATATTTATCTTCTAAAAGATGCTGTTGCAAATCCATCCATTTTGTAACTGCTTCATCCATTTGAGGGTCTCAGCAGAGCTGGGATCTATTCCAGAAAGCAACAGGTGCAAGGTGAGATACATCCTGGACAGGGTGCTAGTCAATTGCAGGGTACACACACACACTCACACTGTATGCTCTACCAGTACGTCTTTGGGCTGTGGGAGTGAACCAAAGATACCAGATGAAACCCATGTAAACAAGGGGAAAACAAACAAATTTCAGGCAGATAGCACCCCAGGTCTAGAGTTGAACCCAGTGCCCCAGAACTGTGAAGCAGCATGCTAACCACTGCACTGTGCTGCACTGTCACCACAACCCTGTAGTTTCTATTCTACAGAAGGAAAGAAAGAACTTTTTTTCTGAAACTGAAAACATAACAAAGTGTGTGTCATATTTGGTAAAAAAAGGTTAAAATAAAGCCGATGAAAACAGAACTGAAACAGCATTGTAGAGACTGGGAAGGGGAGTGCATGTGTGTGAATACAGTATATGCTTTTCAGTCCGTGGTTAGTGCCATCAAAGATTTGAGAAGCTTGTCATTTGGGTTCATTCTTTGAAGATGGTGCAATCAGAACCAGAAATTATTTTCTTTCTTGTAGGTTTTCCATTTATGACAAAGAACTTTCTTACAGTTTTTTGTCTTGTGAACATGAAGTTTGATGTGTAGAACCAATTGTCTATCATCGTCTATCGGTTTAAGAGAAGGACAGAATATGGATCTACAAACAACATCCATATTTCTACATAACTTCACAACCCTTAGCTTGAAGTACAGTACACGATATTATTTTAATACTGTCATTTGATTTAGATCATTTTATCATTATTAGGTTCATACACAATAATTTATCTGGCAAATGATAAAACAAAGCATCTTAAAGTGTTTTGCTTGTGTCTTTCCCCATAAAGGCAACATACTGTAATTACAAATAATTAGCAGTCATTTAAAAAGATGCATAACAAGATTTGCCAAGATGACAACTGGGAAGAGATAGGGAGCAAAATTAATTTGGTGGCCAGTTTTTATCATGTTCATCTGGTAATGGAATTGTAACAGTTACTCTCTTGATCATTAAGGTATTACACATTGAGGTCCTGTAGAATGGCAATATGCAACCTTCAAATATTAAATACTTATGAGGTTAGGTTAATGTTAGGATTAGTTTTAGTGTTCAAAATTCTAAATGACCAAATATCAATTGAACATTTATTTTTAAAACTTAAGAGTCATTAAATGCACAAATACTGTGAGGTACCGATTCAAACTTTCCCTGTGTAACTCTTTTACAACTTGAGAGTTTTAATTTCCAACAGCATTTATACATTGGTGTCAGCTTTTATAAATAGGAACATCCTCAAGTCTTCCTGTCACATTTTAAACCTTTTTTTATCTTTTACAACTACACTGGACAAAAATCTTTATTACAGAACTCACTCAGTGTAGCAGTCTACAGTAGGTGGCCAACAAATCCCACTAGAGCACCTAACCAGGTCATTACTTCTCTCAGCCGATGGACAGCAACTTACTAAATGAGGGATTCAAACAAAAAGTTGAAAGAAGAAAGATGGACTCACCCAGAGGTAGCCTTGGGGCAGGGAGGTGCTGGCCGCTGAGAATCCCAGCAGAGCGCACTGGACTGGGTTGTGAAGAGCAGCTTCTAGCTAAAAATGGAAGAGAAACTTAAGTTGAATGTGAAGCGAATCTGAATGAATGTGTGAGTGTGAAAGCTGCTCTGATGTGATCTGAGCAAGCTGGTGACTCGGGTAGCGATAAAAACACAAGAAAATGGCAACAAGGAGAAGCCGATGCAGCGGATGGCTTCCTCTGCATTGTGTCCAATGAACACCTAGGCACACCAGGTAGAGGTCTGCGATTTTATTTCCTTATAGAACATAAAACACGTGGGCGTTACACATGCTAAATGTCTCTCTCTGTCTCCCGATTGGCGTCTGAGGAATCACCAGAAAAACGTGACGCCTATGATGCCCAGGGTGCACCTTAATTGACGCCCCACCAACAACAAAATCCCAAGGTATGTCGCAAAGCCAACTATATACTGTACATAAAAACTGAACTAATTTTGGGGAAGTTCATAAAAATAAAATAATAAAATAACATAAAATAAAAGGTTATATAACCATGGCTCAACACACCTGGCTACACCTAGCATTCCCCCTTAATGAAAAGCCTTGCGAATGGAGCTGGGATCACCAGATCAACACTAGATTTAGCCTGTGGTGGTCAGGGTTCAGATCTCTTCCCAAGCACAGCTAGAGTAGGTCTGGTTTTGGAGCAGCTCTAACATGTAAAAGACAGTACCTACAGATCCATCACAAAGTCTGTCAGGAAGATGTTTGCACCTGAAAATCGGGAAATATACAGGTCAAGGGACTGAGCTAACCTTCTTTTCACAAAGGGCCATGCGCACAGAGCTTTTCCTCCAGGCTCAGACAGACATATTTGTTTCAGAAAAGGGCAGAAAAAGGCTCCTAGTGACACACATCCCAGAAGAAACAATTAAATCGCCAACTGGGAGAATCAAGAAAACATTAAACGACTTGTTCCAACTTCATATAAATGCAATTAATTCATTTATTGTTCTTGTTTAAGACGGTTGTAGATAGGGGACAGATGGCGAGAAATGGCTCTAACTGCACCATATCCTGGAGGAGGCTAGCTAATTGAAATCCCCTCACAGCTTCAGACTGAGCTCAGAATCTGGGATCAAAAGGCATGCCTAGATAATCAGAGAAACCAATCACATTAAGGACAGAAGGCTTTACACAAAGACTGCTGTATCTGTTGCTTTTGCCTAGCCCATGTGCCAGGTCTCTCTACAAATCAGAAAGATGGCAGACGGTCTGCTGACCAACAAGATGAGTGTGGTGGACCCAGTGGCCTTCCTCTCACTCTGACAAGGACAGAACCAAACACCTTCCTCACCCCACTGACTGGCTGGAAACCCGCCCAAGTGGAGGCAGTGTGACAGCTGACCGGCTGGTGGAGGCAGCATGGTGTTTGGTGATGAGGAAGGAAGGGTGTTGTGGTAGACAGACGGTAAATTTAATTGCTCAGCGGGGGGCAACAGCCTTCTGCCCTTTAATGCTGCTCCCAAATAAACGGAGTATAAATCAGAAACAATTAATTGCTGCACCCCCCTACCTCCACCCCCTTAAGACCTATACACAAACACAAGCATACAAATACCAGCCAGATGATGACTTCATCCCATCTGTCCAGCCCGAGTCTCACTCCCCCACCCTCGCCCCTGCTACGATTTTTATATTTATTTAAATTTATGGAGCAGATGCACTGACTGTTCTGCCTCTCTATCTCTCTCTTTTTTAGTTTTCCTTTATCCCCCCTCCACCTCTAACAACAACAGCAATTTCTAATTGGTAATTAAACGACAGCCATAAACGGCCACGTATGGAGGTCTTGAAGGTTTGTAGGAAAGGCAGGATAATGGATCGCTTGGCTCTCGGCCTAATTATGAGGAGGAGATGTCTTATTTTTTCACACACAAAAAAAGAAAACGTTTACTCCTCTGATTCAATGGCTGGTCCCTCTGCTTCGAAGGCAGTCCAGAACATACTGTAGATACCAACCCACTGTGCAGGTGACATTTATAGTGGACTGTGACCCAAACAATTTACTTTTACCAAAGCATCACTGCTTTAATCATCCAAAATAGAAACAGATTTGGATTTCATCTTTTTGATGGGCATAATGCAATACGAGATACTGAACAGCTTTTCTCCATAGTGCATAGACAGATGTACTGGGAGTTAGCTTGTGAAAACAACTGAAGAATATGACCTTAACATTAGCCCCAACTTTCCACACATACTTAGATGTTATGAAAGACCTTGAATAGCACTTTAATCTAGTGCCGTTTTGAGTAGGAGTATTCTTTCAATCTCATTTAACACAGCAATTTTGATTACTACTTGGCAGTAATATTACATTTTCCTACTGCTGAGACGCAGGGAAAAAAGGCATTTACAATGTCTTTGCAGGTTTAGTTTGAAATCATACTTATTTGCTCTCACCTGCAAATTGTTTTCTTGAATGAGAAAGCAACCATATACAATACATCCTCAAATCGCAAACTGTGTTGTCAAAACTAATCTGAAAGCATTTTTTTTATTTGGCAATTGGTAATCATTTCACTGTATAGGTATTTTTTAACAGCTGCCAGTTTTAACCAATCCTAGATGTAAGACTTAAAACCAAGGAGACGGTTTTAGTTGTGTTGCAATGTAAGTGAAATATCTTACGTGTTGTACTATTGTACTACTGTACAGAAAAAATAAATTATGTCAAAACCCCTCAGATGAGAAAAGGACAAATAAAAAAGAGTGTATGAAGAGGCGGGTAAATTAAATAAAAACTGAAAAGTAAATTTCTCAACACTGTCAAATAGGAAACCTGTCGCTGTACCTTTATATGACAGTTCAACCTCAGTGGGCTGAGCTGCTGACATCCTCCAGCCCACTAGGTGGCGATGAATATATCTGTGGGGCTGCTACAGATGGGTACACAGCAGAAGGCACACTGATCAATGGTGTTCTATGCAGTGCATGGTTGTCAAAGCAAGGGAACCACACGTATCAAATAGTGACAAAAGCCATTCAATTACTGGATACATGTACTTTTTCATATAGCTAGCTAGCTTCAAACTCACCAGTTCTCTTGTTACAATGTTGAATTGTCAGCATAGTTCTGGATATATTTATACAGAAGCAGTGAACTTGTTTTGAATTTTGCAGACCTGTTGGTGTTCATTCACTCTGTAATTCAATATATTTAATCATTCATTTTATTCTTGAATGTACTTCAGAAATGATTCATAAAATGTTCATTTTAATTACAGTTATTACTAGATAATACTTCAATCTTTATTTTAGAGTTCCATTCATAAAAATGCACAAGCAAGTGACAATTAATCTGTTTTCAATAAATGAATAATGGTACAAGAGCCATAATTATGCATTAAGCAAGAATTTGTGGGCAATTATATTTTGAATTTCAAGATGAAGTTTTCCATAATGGATAAACTTTTATCTTGTGCTTTAAAGTACCAAGACAAAGACCTAGTCAGCAGTTGTCCTTTAATAATAATAGGATCTTTTCATTTTGTCTTACATGTTTGATGATTCATTAATTTGTTCTGTTCAGTATGTGCATAGAAGTAAAATGTATTTTCTCCTCTTTCACACACCAGTTAATCTGTACTTAGGGCATTCAAACTTTTGCAACCCAGATACTACAGAAACATCATTTTCACCACTTCATTTCTTGAAGGTATCACCATTCAATTCACCATGTGCCGCCAACTTGCACTTCAAACTAGCAATTCCCTGATCACTGGACACTTCAGTGGTGTCATTACATACTTACAAAGTTGTGTTGTAGTTGTAGATGGTGGTCTGACTAACTTTTGTCTTGATGATTGCCACAATCCCATACAGCACCAGAACACCACATATCAATACCCCTGCTATTTTTCATGGACAGGGTGGCAAGCCATTATACACTTAATTACTGTGACTTAAGTAATCAATTAGCAGTAACCCTTAATCTTTCAATAATCTTTGCACTGGGGAATATCTTCAAAGCTGAAAGTTTTGGGGTCTTCTATTGAATTGTTTCAGAGTCCAAGTGTTCTCATCAGCAACCAAACAAGATGCAAACTTCTCTTAAGTGCTAAAGAGCTCCAGCTTTCATCTGATTGCAGAAACTGTTGGGCAAATCGAGTGCTTCCATGGGCTATACCAAACTCTTCTGTTAATTCAGTGATCAAATGTGTTCATACTTCCAGAAGGAACTTCAGGACTGGTCAGGTACTGTATGATGGTCACCTGACCTGTTCTGAGATCATCTCGGTTGCAGTAGCTATTCCTATCATCTAGAAAATAGTAATTACAGTATATTCTTATAATTTCAATTACATTAGAAAGAAATGGAAACAGTTCATGCGATGGTACAATATGTACACTCCATACGAACCATCTTCTATAACATAATTAAACTGCTTCCACGTTACTCACCTAGTCAACATATCAGCACTGATGAAATATTACATTTCAAATCTTTAATAAAAAAAGAGATTAAGGAACTGAATCTGTAGCTTGTCCTTGGCGTGAGAGTAGCTGAAGGCAGATAAGTTGCAAGATTGAGTTATCCTTTCATTTTCTCTCTCTCAGACTGACTGTCACTTTATTGATTAATTTGGTGGAGTGTCACTTAATTTAAAGAAAATATCAAACAAACCTGCATAATAATACATAGACACTGGGATTAAGTGGCAGGAACTGGCGGCAGAATCAATCTTTCTGTCAGCTCAAAGCTAACTAGGCGAGGTAGCCTTACAACCATTAACACACAGCCGGATGCAGACAGACCACTGTTTCAAGATTGACAGGCACAGGAAAGCCCCAGTTTGACTCTTTGAAAATGCTTAGATGTACAAAAAACAATGCAGCCAAAAAAAGGCTCAAAACGTGTTCTTAAATGGCATTCAGAAAATGCATCACAATGTGCTACCTACTCCAATGTACCAACATTGACATAGTACATTTGAATAAATTTGAGCACTAACACTAACCCTTCGCCTAAACCAAAATAACAGTGCATATATGCTTGGATGTACCTTATAAGGTACAAAGAATCTCTTCTCTGAGGCTCCTGAGTGGCTCAAACAATAAAAACCTCAACTACGACTTTATCAGTTTAGCCTTAAGGTCAAGACAGCACTGGTCTGAAACTGGGTTATGTCATTAATAGAGTGCCAGTGGGAGTCCCAAGGCAGCCATGCACAATTAGCTGAATTAGCCAGGGCTTTGTTAGTTTACTGCACAGCATTGACCCCAGTGGCTTGCTGGCCACCTCGAACTTTGCACCATTGTCAATGAGAGCTGCATCTGTCCTTCACCTGATGTCCATGCAGTAACCCATCTGTTTTGTGCTACTGGGGGGCGGGGGGGCGATGTGGAGTGATGATCCTGACATGGCATGTTTGTGAGTCTGTATACATGTCCATGTCTTTCCCAGATATCAAGGTCACAGGTCTAATTAACAATTGGTCATTCTAAAATCAATGTGCACAAATGGAAAAACACAGGGATCCTTCATTTATGGAAAAAAAAAATGTAATTACAACAGTAAGTACATAAAACCAATATCACTACATTGCATGGAGTGTTTGCCTGAAAGTGGATTTTTAAAAAGCCTTACCAGAAGGACTTGCTGATCTATGCACTGTGCTGTTCCATAAGTAGCTGATTTGTATTTTTACCCTCACATCACACTCAAGTGTCCCCAAGCTCTTCTCAAAAGGGCTTCAGTCACATTGCTATAGCATGCCAGGGTGCGGACCACCTCTGGGGTTCAGAAAGGCAGACCTGCAGAGTCGACCCACACTGTGAAACAGTCTCATGTGTTGCAGGAAGAGGCACTTTGCTCAGTCATCAATCAGACTAGCCTGTACTGATGCACTGTGTTCTCCACAGCTTAATTTTAGTTTACAGAAAGCTGCCTCAGTTCATTAAAACATAATTGCTAATTTTTTTTACCAGTCTCTGCTTTTCAGAAATGGGACTACCAAAAGTTAAGAAATTGAAATCTCAGAACAACTAGCCTTACTGTAGTAAAGTAACAGACTTTGGATTGTAACTTCCAGGCACTTCAGACATTTCTACTTCAAAGGCAGGTTTCAGTTTTTCAGCTGATGAGAAGCACAAGTGTTTATTGTGGTACAGTCTCTGGTTGGGTTAAATACTGGAGGCTCTGAGGAGAAGAAGGAGCCGTGAAAAAGGGAGAGATAAAGTAATGCTTTGCATTCTGAGGCACACAAGGATTAGCAGGACATAACACAGGGTGGATTAGTTAATGGGAATTCAATAATGGGAGAGGGGAGATGTGTAAAACTCTGGGCCGATTGAAACAGGACCGTAACACCAATCAAAATCAGTGGCTTTTATTTTATCTGAAAACACTTCAACGTGAGGGCTGAGTAATGGTCGCTCCTTGAAATGGTGTGGTCATTTCACTTCACTTTTTCTGTAGCTTTAACAGCTCAAGTTAACACCCCCAAGCAACACTCAAAGGAAAGCTTTAAAACTCAAACTTCAGAAACAATATTAGCAACATACTGAATGAAGGTTAACTGCCATGGGGCCACTGACAGGACATATAAATGCCTATGGATTAGGAAAGGTTTTTCCAATTCACAACTGCTTAACCAGATCACGGTTCTGAAGATTGGCAGCTCAAATCCCAGGTGAGACACTGCTGTTCCACCCTTGAGCAAGGTACAGTACTTCACCTAAACTGCTGAAGTAAAACTACCCAGTATTATACAGTAGATGTAATGTAAGTTGCTCTGGATAAAAGTGCCAGAAAAAAAAAATGCAGGAGGATTTTCCAAATGAAAAGATTTCTAATTAACGACTAGTTTCCAATGGAATAGTGGGCTTGTGCGTGAAGAGAACATTTATTGTACTTATGGTTTTGTGAGAATCCCAACCCAAATCCAAGGGTCACAACCATCACTCCCATGTCTAGGACCAGCACTGTGCATTTCAGAGAAAGCTGTCGTTGTGTGCTTACATATACATCTGAGCCCTACAAAGCTTCAGCAAATATCAGCCACTATTGTCATTGGAGACAAACATTAAATCAAAGGCTGGTTTGTTTTTTTAGTGTGAAAGAACTAGATTCTAGAATGGATGTACTATAACTCATTTTCCTTTTGTCACTGTACATACTGTACTGTATATTTGCTCTCCTGTGGCCCTGTACTGGAAAAAGATGGTCAGAAAATGGATGGATATATTGTATACTGTATATCTGTGCCATGATGTTCACTACATAATCTCACAGGCAGTTTCAGACTGTTTTGTGAATGCAGCTCTTAACTGTGTGGAATCTTGGCACTGCTGCTGTAGTCGATGCATGAAGTAAAAACAACACATGTGCCACTGGCCAGGAGTGTTGGGGGAGCAAATTTGTAGGAGGCCCGGGAGGCACTTGTCCAGATCCAACAGTGACAGAAGGAAGCCAGCTATCCTGGATAAAGAAAATATCCCTCTACCTCTGGATAGGTCTTCTGATACAGACCACTGCACTGTGCCTGGCAATAACTGCTACATTCTCTAGATCAGATGACAGAAATAAGAATGAGAATACAATCTGTGTCTAAACCATAAGTCGATGGCAGTTTCTAGGTGACTGAAGTAGACCAACAGAACCTGTGACCAGATGCACGCTTACTCTACATTCTTTTTTTTTTTGCTGCTCTTATAGAATAGTTCCATTTGTGTCTCATATCTGGTGTTGGAAAAGTGGTGTTTTAAAATACTGCAGACTATGACCAACCACCCACGCTAAAAGGATTTCAAAAGAGGAAACTTTCAGCAACTTTCATACTGCACAAGTGATGCATTTTGTCCTGATCGATACGCTCTAAGGTTTAAATTCTGTCTCCTGAATGCTGTTCTCTCAAGATAAACAACACTTTCCAGTTTCAGCACTCTAAAGCTGCGTGCCACTGAAAAAACATGTTGTTACCTGCGATATGTAGGAAGGACAGAGCACAGAGCAGGGGATGAGTCTTTGGATTCATAACTGACAGGTTGTGGGTTCGAGTCACTGCTGCAGGTACTGATAGTGTTCTTTGAGTGAGGTACTGTACCCTGGTTGCTCCAGTCCACCCAGCTATAGAACTATAGAACCAATGTGCCATACAGATAGAGGAGGCTCAATCACTTAATTTACTTACTGCTACAGAAACATGGATGTGCTCTGGCCTGATAAGTACAGTACATGTGTTCTGCTGTGGACTGTGCCATATTTTGTTAAGGCAAAGGTCAAGGCTCAGACAAAGATATGCTTTTTACTGATAGTGCAACTCACAGGCAGTCTTAATTGTGCCTTTGCAAATGTGATGTTTTGGTAAATTTAAGTTGTCATCTCAAAGTTGCTTCAGCAGAAATAGAGAGACTGAAAAGCCTGACAGATTACAGAAAAGGCTGACAGAAGGCATTCAGTATAATAAGCATGAGAAACACTATGAAAAGCCAACAAAGTAAAGCAACTGGCTAATGATATCAATAGGAGAAGAGAGAGTAAAAGAACACAAGTAGTCAGTTTGTTTTTTAATTACTGTGAGGTGGTGTTCTCAAACTGTGTGTCCAACACCCTGCCCCCCAGTAATTTGCACTTTAAAGGTATCAGAAAGGATCCAGTGTAGTTCAGGCGCCTACATGCAGCATGCCGAGTTCCAGACATTATACAGCCAAGCTTCAAGATAAGCACGTCCCAGACATAGCACAAGCTAACAGGATGACACATACTGTATGCTGGTGCTTTCATCAGATAACCCTCTGTTGTATGATGCTTTTCCATTCCAACTGGATGAGCTGCCCAAACATTTAAGAGATATAGCACTGCTCTTCCAGGGTCTTCCAAATCTAAAGCACCCTAACGTAGGGAGTTTTACAATCAGAAATCACAGGCTACATCAGCTATGTCTTGTTAATCTTCATCTCCTTACTGAAGATTCTCTCCATTCTACTAACCCCAGTACACAATGACCATGGTTCCCTGTAATTAGCATATATCTGCAGATGACCACATAATCAGGCTGTGGCTTCGCTGCTCTGACAGCTTTGCCATCTGAAAGCAAAGGATACAGTGCCCCCTAGTGTGATGCAGTGGACACAGCTAGATAGGCATTGCAGCCATTATGAATGAGACGATGCTTAAAACATAAAAGGCTCATTTTATTTAGTTAAAAAGCAATCCTAAATTAATGTTATAGAATGCTCGATTATGTTCGGAAAGGTTAAGGGATTCAGGGAACTGAAAATGGAGTACTATTTAAAAAAGCCTCAATTGTCATGAGACGCTGTATAAACAACTGTTGAAAGGGGTCCCTGAAGCATGAATACAATTATAATACAAAATAAAATAATAATAAAAACGAGTTTATGCATCCTATAAATGCATCTTAAACCTATTTTATTATATCTTGTTTTAAGATAATACAAAGCGTTTGGTTGAGGTTATTGCTAATAAAGGAGGTTCCATTAGTTACTAAATCTAAGGGATTACATACTTTTTCCATCAATAACCTTGATTGTTTAAACCATTTGTTCAATAAAGATATGACAATGTAAAATGCTGTGTGTGTTGTTTGTTAAATAAGACTGTCTTTATCACGATGTATCGATTAAGATCAGATCACATTTTAGGAGCCATTCATGCAGAAATCCAGATAATTCCAAAGGGTTCACAAACTTTTTCTCACAACTGTACAGAATATAATATAGATATAATTGGTGTTTTGCACTGAAACCTAACTTTTGTATGATGAATGGATGAAAAAATTAGTATAACTGGGTTGTTGTATTTATGCATCTATAGAAATAATACATATCAACTTCTGAAAAAATATTAACAACAGTAAGACTTACTTCTTGATAGTTTACAGTATGTGATGTTTTCTTAGTTTATATAAGAGCTACTGCTAGCCATCCTCTAGTATCTTAATTTTTATCTTTGTTTTTCATTACCATTTAATATTTTCCAATATTATCATTTACATAATATACAAAAAATGTTATATAACAAGAAATATACACAAAATAGATCCCCCTTCACCACTTCATGCAGAGTTTACATACACAATAATACATAATCAATACATATGAAAAAATGTAAATATGTATTCATATTTACATTTATGTATTCTTTTATATGTAGATTTCTTGGAATGAGAATATCCTTTATTACTGAATGACAATGACAACTGTAAACCTCACCAGAAAAAGCATACATCTGTGGCAGATATTAATGCGACATATGAAATTTCACACAAAGACTGAAAAATCTTTATATATTCAATTTAAATGAGAGATAATCCGTTTTTACAATGGCACATTGCTTGAGGAAAGGTTAATTTGGAGTGCTTGCAAATGCTCCTACACCATTACTGTCAGACTGCTTCTTCTTTTCTGGAATTTGTTCTGATTGAGTGTGGGACCTGATGTGCTGTAAAAATTCTACAATTGTAAAAATTAAGTTCATTCTGCACAAGTCTGTATACTCTACACAGTATATTTTTATGCTGAAATTAAGATTCAAAAGCAAACATCAGCCATGAAGTGTGATTTGTGTAAAGTTTACAGAAAAAAAACAGAACTATGGAGGAAATTATAGGAAATCCTACAGGATTATGGTATCCTAAAAATAAAAGAAATCAAAGCCCCAAAAGATAATCTATTGAAGGTATAAAGTAATCATTAAGTCAGGGGTTTTAGTGGGCCTCTTACATGTTTTAATGGGCCTTGATGACACACAGACGAACCTGACTGCACAAAAATAACTGATACTTCAAGCTTAGACACAAAGACACCTGAAATCCAGGTCATATCTCAAGACGGCCAGCTGTGTAATCCTCAGCACTGCAGGAGAAAGCTCTCACAGCTGGGGCCTGACTTGTTCTGCAGGGAGACACCTCCTCGTAGAACACCTCAGCTCACCTTGCAAAGAGTTCTCGGCTTAATTAGAAAGTTTGACTGCAAAGACGGAGGGAATAGTGTAGGCTAATATCTCACTGATGCCCCTAACAGTACGACTGCAATGCGTCAAAGAGAATTTACAACAGGTAATATTGAAATTCTAGCGTAAAACCGCACTGTTCATTTAAAAACACACTATAATTATTATTTATGCAATTGTTGGTAGCTGTCAAATTGAAGTCAATCTGTTCTCAGTAGTGAAGCTTATTCAACAGAGATCAATAATTTTATATTATCTGTTATTGTTGTCTCTCTTCATTTTTATTTACTAGACAATGGGCTTTTCGAGATGAATAGAATCTCAAAGTTTCTTTCAAATATTTATATTACAACAGGGCATAAATAATATGCTGGGCACGTTAACATTTTATATTGTCATGTCTTTCTAAATCTCTATTTATCCAGCATCCTGCTGTTTGAATTGACTTGACATCTTCCCAAGGGAGTGTATGTTCAGAAGGCTACAGAAGAGGTGTGTAATTCATGGTTGTGATTATGAAAGAATCTAAAATATATATGCTCCTCTATGAATGTTGCAATGTCTTACTTTATATAACCCAGGGTGCAAATTATGCCTTCATCAGAACAAGATCTGAATTCAAACAAACCTCCCTAATCACAAATGGGATACATGACACCATCTTTCTGATCAACAGAGGCCTCTTGTTTCTGATCATAATCTTCAACCACAAGCTTCAACCACATGACTGGGTAGCCTGATCCATTCTCCCACAAGCTTCTGAGTAAAGGTCCCTATTCTCAGTTTCAAATATAATTCCCAGTAGCGCCCATTGTTGATTGTGAAGGCTCAATTAATACCACTGACTACTGGGCTTGTAATTGCCAACTGATTGATTGGTATGTTCTGGTTTAATGCATGCCTCTGTTAACACATTGTTTTCTTAAATATGGGGTTTGTCAAGCTGATGAAAATTAGATGGAGTCTTTATGTCTGTATGCTTGACTCACTCTCAGTCAAGATTTTCTCCTGCCCTAAATTCACAAATCCATTCACAGATCTTGCAGTAAGATCAAATCATGGAGACAGCAGCAGACAAACGGTCAATCTGTCCTTTTGTTCTGGACAAGCTGAGAGCTTAGACTAGCCTGACAGATTGATCCTGATGAGTAGTAAGTTAGATCAGATCGACACATTCCCAACATCGTTGATTTTCATTTCCAGTGCTTGTTCTCTCACCCCATTTGGTTCTCCAGGCTGTGTCTGTTTGTTCAGTAAATCATTTTTACACTGATGCTCCTTGACAATCACCAAAATGCAGCTCGCACTCAGAGATGGAAAGAATAAACATCCAGGGCTTTCAGAATTTACATATATCTACATCTATACCATCTAAATTAATTATTAAAGACCTCAGAGATAGAAGGGGGGCATTATGGTGTTAACAATTAATAAAGTCTAAATAAACATGCAGAAATATGGCAGGAGGAATACCACAAGATTTTCAAATGGACACAAGCACTTTAGCTCCCTGCTGAATACTGTTGGAGGGCAAAAAGGGAAAGCAGCCCCCCACCAACAGCATGGAAAATTTCTATGTGAAGCTTTTAATCCAGGCAGCAGCATCTGCCTCACAAAAAATAACATGAAGAGGATATGTGTGTCTTCAGAGTGACTTCCAAATCACAGAGACAGCTGTTTAAGAGATTTAAGTCATTAAACTGTGAATCAAGATATGTTAGGAACATCACATACTGTATAGCTGATGGAATATTGAAACAAGCCTGAAAATGGACCACATAATGCTTTAGGTTATCATGGTATTGACGTTATGATCACATATTTGGTACCCAGACTACAGACAGAGGTTAAGATGTCTCAGAGAAACCCCTATTTGTTTTGTTCAAGAAGAATTCTGCAAAATGGGGAAGTGACAAATTTTTCCAGACAGTCATGCTCAATGCATAGAGTATGCTGAATATCTCTGATCATCCAGTTAGTACTACGGTAACCACATACAGTAACACACACTAAGTGTGATACACAGGTACAAACTAAATGCATCATTCAAATGACTGAATATAATTTGATTATATTCATTCAATGCATGGGTTACAATATGGATTACAATCAGACAGCTAATAGTCTAGACTAGAAGGTCTTTATCTATCAGTTTGTCATATGATATCCTATTCTACCAATATTGCCAAAAAATGGTCATAGCAGAATTATGGAATCCAAAATCTCTCCAATAAGCGGATCTTCCATCCCATTCCAGTGTGTGACACCACTAATAGAAATATTTAACATTTCCTCCTCGAGAGTGTTCATCTCCTGTCTTTTTCCAAAAAACAGAAGCACTTCTATAGCAGAGACACATTACAGAAGTAAGAGATAATGTCAGAAAATAAAGACAAGCTGTACAACGATGTCTAAAACAGTTATCCTATCACTAACACAGCCAAACCCTCTGATACTGTATTACATTCTTGCCTTCGGGAGCTTCCTAATCTCTGATGTGTTTTATCGGCTAAAGTTAACTGACAAAAATATTCCTGCTAAATCATTATATACAATATATATAGAGAATATATTACAGAGATGACAGAAGCCTGTAAATGCATTATTGATTAAAAAGTGCACAGTAATGACCTTGGACAATGCAGTGATTTTTAGACTAATAGAGTGTATTAATGAAAATAGAACAGCTGAACTGGGAAACAGCCTGTGACACCAAAGCTTATCCAAAAGCATGGCATAAGCTTAATACCATCCAGATTCTTTTAGTTAGCACGGCTCCCTCAGCCCTCGGCAGTACAGCAGCCTGAACCTCTGGAAAGGGCTGTGGTGCCTCGCTGAGTTAATATATGTTCATCTTGAAAGTGGACAGGTTCAGGGAATCTACAGTCCACTGTGCAGCTTCGGGGTTCATAGCTGTAAGTCGAGACAGCTTCGGGGTTCACAGCTGCAAGTCGACACAAGAAACTGGAATTGGCTGGGGGATAGGAAAAAGAATCGATCAAGCCTGTCATTTTTCACATGCCACTGTAGAACATGCTCCTACAGCAGGCTGACCACTTCCCTGCTGACATCACTGGTTCCTTGCAAGTGCCTTCGAAGTCACAGGAGTCATGGTCTCACCAGGGAGCCAAAAGAGCCCAGGCTGCCTTATTCCCACTCTGCTACTGGCAGTGCTGAGCCAATGGTGCACCAACACATGGTCAGCTTAATGCCATAACCAGGGTCTGAACCTACAAACCCTAGATCACAAATCTCAGCCCGCCCCCCTTAGCGAGAGCCATTACCAGTTCTCCCTTATATGGGCTCAGCTCTGGTATTTAACTGGCTTTATCACCTTCAGGGGTTAATAATTGAAATCACCTGAAAATGATCATTTCATGCATCCATATGAAGAACATGACCTAATCTCGTAGCCCTTGTGATTCGTGGTCGTGTTACTTGTGTATTTACAGGGTGAAATTAATATGAAAAACAGCACAAACTGATATTTTCAATGCTGATATTTGAATAGTATATGCCCCTAGGTTATAGGTGTAGTTTTAGCTCCACTCAGAAAGTAAAACACTCCTTGTCTCGGGGGGGAGGTGGCGAGAGGAGCTTCAACACTTTGTTTTTCAAAGCGTGAATCATTCCGCATTCTTTGTGATCCACGCTGTGATCCAGCACCAATGTGAAGAACGATTTGAATCATTCTGGTTAAATATCTGTTTATCTTCCAAGGGCTCCCTGCAGTTTATTTTTCCCACTAAAAAAAAACAACCAGAATTTCTTCTTTGAGTCTGAGTCCAGAAAATCCCATCAGAAGCTGACAAACTGAGCCTTAAGGGGTTTGGGGGTGGGGGCTGGTACAATTGCACTGATCTGAGGACTCCGATAATCTTTATCTATAAAGGATAACAAGTGCACCCACCAGCTACTGTCATTCCAGAACCTAGCATGCAGAATAGCAGGTAAAGACCCTTGGGTAAAATGGGGATGTTATTCATTCTATGCTCATTTAAAACTTCCTTTCTTTGGTTTTGCGGTTTTCATTCAGTTGCCTCTAGCTGCGTCACTTTTTAATCTAATTCTTAGAACAACTCATTTGCCGAGTGGTTTCTCCCAAGTACAAAGAAAGGGATTCTGGGGAGCGTGGAAGCACAGTAGCTCGGATTTCTACAGCAGTTGTACAAGGTGTGGCAGTAAGGGACTGTGTCTGCCAGCAGCTGCAGATCAGAGTTAAATACCTCCTATCCTTGTGTTACTTTCGCACAATCTGTAAATTGTATTGCAAATTGCAATTGTGTAATTTATTGTATCCTAATGTTAATCTAATCCCTATAAATTCCTGTCCTTCTACTCTTCCATCCCACTTAACGAGCTCGCAGACAAAGCATTTCATTGCAGACAACACCGTTGTATGCTGTACTATCCGTGCTTTAATGAATAAACCTTGATCGATTGATTGATTGAAGTCTGTAATTGTGTTGGTAGTTTTTCAATGACCTCTCTAGTGATAGAGACATGTGACTCTCTGCATGGCCCAGCCCAGCCTCCAACAGACCAGGTCCAATAGACCTTTTTCAGCAGATAGGGGGCTGTTGGTATTAAGTTTGACAAATGAAACAAAGGAAATACACTCAGGAGCTAGCCTTTTGTTGTATACAGACAACACAACACAGGAAAACCACCATTGTACCCCAAGCCTTGACATAAAACTATGGGCAGCAATGGAGCATTTTTTGATCTATTGGACTGCATAAATTAACCCAATGTGGAAACATTGATTTGTGCTATGATGTCTTTCAGTCATTAAGGTAATAGCATAATCACTTTATAGTGCTCATCACTTGAGGTTACTGTAATTTGGTATTCAGATACATATAATAACAGCTGAGTGTTTGTAAACCAAATTACCCCAGGAAAAGCATTTTCATTATATCAGTTTCCAGACGTAGCATTGATTTTATTCCTCTTAACTTGACACAAAAAACCTTTCAGACTGTCTCACACCTAATCTCCCTGTTGTGATCCTTAAATGGCAGCCCATCTTAAATAGCTCCATTGACTGTTTCCATTAGGTACTGTCTTCACCAGCACACAGGCTCCATGTCTCCTTGTAATGGAATTCTGTGTGTAGAGCATTTTGCTGCTGTTGATATGCTGTATATCTCTGTTGTGGTCACTATAGTTTGAGTTCCCTTTCAAAATAAGTTTGGTAACTTTTTTAAACACTTCTTATCATAGCTAGCAGACATCAGCCTTCATATGTACACTTAAATAAAAGCATCACTTGCTCTGTCAGTGGTGTTCAAGTTTATGCTGAGCTTGGTAGTGACGGCTGATCTGTGATGGCCTGTGGTTTCAGCCATATTTGCTTAAATTCAGCCAATCTGGAGCATGCATACAGCACAGTTAGGTTCAGCTAGTTTGCAAAATGTTGCAGAGAGCCTGGTGAGATAAAACATGTTTCTGACATCAAAAACAATTGTGAGTTCCAGCTGGAGGGCACTGGTGTACACTTCACACAGTGACACGTATTGGTACAATTTTTCAGGGCAGCATCAAAAACCTTTGATTATTTTAGGAATTATTTGATTATTTTCTGCTGTTTCTTTTAAGGAGCAGCTGGAATCAAAAGCAAAATGACATCTATCCATCTATCCATCCATATTTAAATGCTTCTTTCAATTCAGGGTCAAGGGAGAGCCGGAGCCTATCCCAGCAAGCAACGGGTGCAAGGCAGGGTACACAGTCCTTTGCAGAAACAAACAGAGACACAAACTCACACCAGGAGCAATATGGGACTGTGAAACCCACGCAAACACAGGGAGAACATACAAACTCCACACAGATAGTACCTAGATAACCCTAACCACTGCACCACTGTGTAGCTAGCAACATACCCATTTTATCAGAATATAGGTCTATTTGGACAGGTTATTGTTCATACCATGTAGTGTTAACACTCCTTGACACTGACTTCATTCTTCATTCTTAGACAACAATGGTACTTATCACACTAAGGAAACAGATTTGTGAATTTCCAATTGAATCTCAAAAACATTACATAAAGCGAGGCAGGATAGGAATGACTTTTCTTACCTTCATTTCCTGAGCTTTCGAGGGGAAAACCGGCACACGACAGGCAAGCAGCGGACACCAAAATCGGGCCTTGGTCTTCCCATCATCCTCTGCACAGAACCAGCCTGGCATGTTTTCTTCCCCTGGAGAGAAGCAGTGAGATTGAAATTTCCTGCCCTGTACACTTCTCAGCCATGTTCAGTAGTACTGGCATTCGAATCCAGCTGTGAATCAATCAGTTTACTTTGCTGCTGTATTTGTAGTGATGTTTATTCCTTGTTTTCAGCTTGAAAATATTATCTTATGGACCACCTCACCACATGTGATAGAATATATCCACCCTCAAGGGCATGCTGTGGAAAACCACACACTATACAGTATATATAATTCTTTTTTCATGTATAATCCTTTTTGGTCCAAACATGAATAAATATACTGTAGGTGTCATTCTCAATATCATAACTCCTCCTCAGTACGTTAAAGACAAGTTCATTTGTAATACAAATTGCTGTCCTACTCCTTGCACAAAGTTACAAAGTCCTTGTGTTAGTTGGTACAAAGGATTGACTGTCAGGAAATTTGGAAATCAGCATCACAGGCTAGAAGCTATTGGGCGCATCTCATGTCAACCACCTCCATAAGAATAAAACACTTTGTGGGTGGCAACTCTAAACAACTTTAGCATCATCTTAAAGGTGAACATGCAGGGTCATATTTCTATCAATCAATCAATCAAAGTTAATTTATAAAATGCACAACAATACAGCGTGCAGCAGTCGTTGTTGGCATTGAAATGTCTTTTCTACGAGCTCACTGGGGGGGTTAGAAATCACAAAATTAAGGTTACAAAATAAGATTACATATTATATATATTTAACACCCTGGTACAAGCAAATTCCTAGGGGATTTGAGTAGATGGGGGAGGAACTGAAATTATGGGGATATACAGGAAAATGCTGAAGCAGTCTGGCCCAGGAAACTAGAATCTCAGAACAGCAGGGCTCAGCCAAGTATGAAAGACATCCAGCCAGCAGGCCACAGAAATTAACCTAAATGTAACTGTTAGCAGCTTTTCAATTTTGCCCCATGAAGCAACAAAAACAGAGGATTCATTTGCAACACAAATACAGTTAGTTCCTTCAGCTCTGCAATTACTATACATGACCCACTATAAGGCACTTTTCTGCTCAGATACCTTGTTTAAAGATAACATCCAGTGTTGTGCCTACATTAATGTCCAGTAGAATGAAAACATTACTGTTGAATCTTTTGCACAAAAAAAAAACTAAAAGAGCCTTTTCATTTAGAATAAGTAAGCTTTTTTTGTCAAGATACAGGTGCCGTTCACTTCCACTGAGGTTTTGCTGTGAGTGAGGGAATTGAAGGTGGGAGAAAGACTGATGGGTGATTAATCTGCTGCCCATCTCTAATATTCCAGATAGTTTTTATTTAATGCGCAGAGAACACTGATGAAGAATGTCATGTTAGAGATGGTACCGTACCTTTGTCAAAAAGCACTTAATGATAACATGCACTTTAAATGCATTGAACAGTCTAAAGAAAAACACTTTTCTCTCACTTTAATGCATCACTGATAAAGTATATCCAGGGCTTGCAAATCAAAGACAATCTGCATTCCCAATAACCTCACACCTCAAAATATAATTGAATGTCTGCATTCCTTCATTTTTCTAAAGCTTTCAAACTCCAATTTAGATATCAGGTTTATCCCACTTGTTTTACTGCTAGTCTGCCACTGCTGTTTGGCACTTACATACTGCACTTATCAGAGATAAAACACAAGGTGAATAATGGTAAGCTCAAGTATACCACTAATTCAGAAATACTTTAGCTCTTTTCAAACATCACAGTTTTGCCAGACATTCTGTGTCATCGCAAAGATGAATTTAGAGCAGCTTTCATTAGGGAAGTAAAAGCCTGCGCAAGTTGTTACTTTTTGGTATAATTGTTTTCTTGTACTTCCACATGGCAAGGAATACTGTTGGGGGCACTGGTAATGCCTTTAAAGTCCATGGTTTCCACTGTGAGCAGACAAATGGATTGATGTTTGATTCTTTGGTGTTTGATTCTTCAGAGGGGATGTTGAAATGCAGTCAAGTCCTAATGAGGAGTAAGGATCCAGATTTACGGATCTCCATTACTGTCCAGTGATGCCGTAGAGCAGCAATGGTCAACTGAGGTTTCCCACGATGCTCTAGTTTTGGTTTAATTTGCCGTCTCACAGCACTAGGGCCCCAGGTTCGATTCCAGGTGCTGTCTGTGTGGAGTTGGGCCCTGGTGTGTCAGTGTCCTGCAATCGACTGGTTTCCCACCCAGGGTGAATCCTGCCTTGTGCCTCTTGCTTGCCAGGATGGGCACTGGCAGCCCCGCGATCCTGGACTGGATGAAGTGGTCAGAAAACAGATGGACGGAAGAATTCATAGCGCCAGTTTTATTCAGTAGCTTAGCTACCTGTGCCTGGCAGAAAACACTTCGGATAACAAACCAGTTTACGTTGGTGCAACAATGACATAATGGTGCACTGCCTCAGGAAAAATTAGATACTTTTATTTCTCGTGCACTGCAATTGTCACTATCAGCAGTAATTTTGGTTCATGCTGAACAAATACCTATAACTATTTTCAAGCTAACACTTCTTCATTTAATGTATTGTACTGTATATTAATATTGTCAGGGTTTTTTATGTTTTTTAATAAACTGCCTTAAAACTGCAAAACCCATTCATTATTAACACTTATGAATTATTCTTTTCATTCTGTGAATTAAATACTCTACATAGTGTGTTTGGCTATATATAATGCTCTATAAGTAAAATACATTTAAAACATTCCCATACCTATTTCATTTCTTATTATGAGACCTCAGCAGCAATATACATAATTTTCCCATCCTAAAGCTCTTATATTGTTAGGCAGCATACTGAGACTGGAATAATACACTGAAACTCTTCACAAAAACAAGAAAACTAATATATATATATCTATCAAGTGGTTTCTTGGGTTCAGCTTGGTATGGGCCTGACAGCACTTAGGTTTTTTTTTTGTTAGTTTTCTTAAAAACAAAAACCCTGCAGACAAGTCTGATGAAGCGTTCACAATTTTTTTGTTGTTATTAGTGCAGAAACATAAAAAAAGACTCATATGCTGATAAGGCTCTCTGAACCTCTTGCCTTTGCAAAACTGCTGACACCCTCTAAGCCTGCAGCCCTTAATTATGGGAGACGTGCTCAGCTAGGACTCACGAGCAGTGTAAGGGATTCGATTACAGCGTCACCATCGAACTGCTCAACAGCCGCAGGCTCGTCTGGTATTCTTTTCACCCCATTGCTCATTTCCCAAATTCCGCTTAATTATTTGATTAGTTAGAGCAATTTAATTAAGGTTTTTTTTTTACAGGTTTCAGGCCTGTTGTGGTTGCAGTCCCGTTACACGGCTTCTCTGTCTGAATTCAGGGTACATTCGAATCGCCTGGTGAACGTGGCCCAAGAAATATCTGCCCGGTTTAGGAAATGCCGACCCAACCCGCTTCCAAAGCGTTTGGCTCCAGCGCAAAATTGGATCCTTTCCACTCTCGCACATTAGTCAATTTTAAATCCGCAAATTATGTTTGAGAGATAACCGGTCGTTTTATTTCTTTTTCACAAGCCGATTTTGTCTTCAGCGGTATTTCTGATAATGGGTGGCATTCCATGATAGCATCGTTTCAGAAAAGTACTTCACATCTAAACAAGTCCCTTATTGTGCTCTCATAATAAGTGAAGTCGCTTATTAAGTCACTTATTAAGTTCCTTTTAAGCACTCATGTTTCCAGAGGGTAGCCTGAGTTTGTCAGATCTCAGAACCTGAGCAAGGCTGGGCCTGGACAGTACTTGCGTCACAGGATTCAAAGAATAAAAACAGGGTGTGCCTGTAAGTGGTTTAGGTGAACCAGTAAGCGATGCTCTTCCTTCTAGATTAGAATTCCCAATATAATGACCAGGTTACTAAAGGTGCCATTGCACTTATTTTGAAAAAGACAGGGGTATTTACATCAATGTCCTAGCTAAATTCGACTTTGGCTTTGTATTATCTGGCCTTCCTAAAGTTGCACCTTAGTTTAGGTGAAAAATATCTTACTTCCTCTGCTGATCTACACTGTAGTGGGACAGCTGGCGCACAATCACTCCCACTCATCACCCCTGCAGATGTTGCAATTCTGTAGCAGATTAAGTTGGTCTCCTCCTGCAGCAGAATGCGTTGAGATCTTTTGGATGATATTTTGGAATATTATTATAGTCTATTAAGACCTCAATACATGGGAATCTCTTCCAACGTAGTCTAGTAGAGACCACTAGAACTTGCAATTACTGTACACTTTATAGTGTGGAATGCTGTCAAAGTGGAAACACCAGTAACTGGTAGGTCTATTGAGGTCCACCATAAAGGGTTTGGTTTTGGTGGTTTGTGCTTTGAAAACGCACTGGTCTAACTCATATGGGAGAGTCTTCTTTATACAGTAGCTTTGCTGTCATGTATCATCCAGGTGGGGCTAGAGAGGAGGCCCCATTGCCTGTAAAGTGCTTTGAGTGAATTGCCCAGAAAAGCACTATATAACTGTAAGGAATTAATATTAGTGGTATTATTATGCCAATATAAAAGGGAATTTTGCTAGAAGCCATGTCAGATGAGAAGGAAAGCTCTCTTTTGGCCTGAGACAAAGGTGTTCTGTAGGTTTTCTAAAAGACCCTTTGCTTTAATGTGAACGTCCTGCACAGCAACTAATACTTTTGTCTCACCTACTGTATATCTTCTTGCCTTAACTCATACCTCCAAGGACAACTTTGCTCACGGTGCACATTTGCAAAAGTGCAGACAGGAGCGTGCACCACTGAGAATGAGACCTGAGCAGGAACACTGAGCACCGAGCAAGGACACAATAATGTGGTACAGCTTATGTGAAAAAAGCTTCCACAAGATGCCTTAGTTATTAAGCAAGGCTGACCGCTCCACTTTCCAATCTGCATGTAAATGTTTGTCAAAGTGCAGCAGAGGATCCTGGCTAAGTCGTCCTTGTAGAACTAAGCCTGATGACATCCTCCTTCACGCTATGATAGGCTGCCCTAAATTCTTGTTTGATTACACAGATCCCAAACAGAAAATACATATTGTCATCTTTACTTACGAGGCCAAAATATCTTACTAAGTAATGCAAAGTAGGTAATCCAGGTTTTATCTTTTGAAACAGCAGCTAGTACATGAAATATTTTTAATAGTGATTAAATTAATTTAATATCACCCAGCAACTCACAACTGGCAACCCACAGCTCTTAACGTCCCAGTATAGTGATGGAAACACTATACTGTACAAAGGCGCCGACCTTCAAATGAGATGCAAAACTGAGGTCCTCTCTCTCTGTGGTCATTTAAAATCCCAGTGTGTTTCTTGAAAAAAGTAAGGGTGTTACCCTGGTGTCCAGGCCAAATTTCCCTCTGGTTTTTACCAGTCATGACTTCCTAACAATCCTCATCTATGATTTGGCTTCATCACTCTGCTCTCATCGCCACTGAGAGCTGATGTGTGGTGAGCGTTCTGGCGCACTATGGCTGCCGTCGCATCATCCAGGTGGGGCTGCACACTGGTGGTGGTGGAGGGGAGTCAAAACTGTAAGCTGTGAAGCATCCAGAAAAGTGACATGTAAGTGTAAGTTAAATTATTATTTTTGTTGCTATTATTATTAATAATAAGAATATCTTTATTTTTTTAAGACGTTTCCCAAATCCCTTTTAAATGTTACATTGTTTCACTTTTCTCAAGTTCAGTTTTCTCCCCATTACATATAAATATTTGAAATGAGAATGAAGGCAACTCTTTCTTACTTTTTACTATCTTAGCTTTTATTTAAAACAATTCACAACAGAGAACTTCTTTATAGAATGCTAAATCGTATTAGTCTGTTAGGACTTTGCTGTGCTCAACAGTAAAGCTTCAATGGACAAAACAGCTGATAATGTGTGTCTGAATTTATGTTTTATAAACACCACACAACAGCATATGGCACAACTAAAAAGACATCAAGTCCTCATTTTATTTCTCTGTTCTCTCTTACCGTCTTTTGTATTCCTGAACATGTTTATAATGTCACACTGTTCTGGCTTATTTCCTCTGATAGCAATCTGTATGATTCTTAAGTGCAATCTCTGCTACAACCACATTTTCATTTCAGAACTCAGCCACAGAATGATGTTCCTTTGGGCATGACTTGAGCACTGAATGTAGAACAAAAGTACTAATGTATCTCTGTATGCATTTATTTCTTTAAACTACAGTGCATAGATAACTGAATTAATTTATCCAGGTTACTTAAATCTGTCCTGTGCCTCTGAGGTGTGTAATTATAAAACAGAGACTTTGTTTATACACAACATTAGGCAGCATTGTCTAACCTTCCATACAGGTAGAGGAAATATCGGATACAATTCTTTTGCAATGAAATACTAGCTTGACATTTATTTTGAGAGACACTTTTTTGGGATGGCGCCACATTTGGAAGACAGTAAAAAAAAAAGAGATGTTAGACACATCCAATCATCCAAGTCAGGCCCCTCTCCTTAACACATGCTATCAGCCATGGATAGATTTGCACACAAACTGTTTGGTGTTTGTTGTTGTCTCAACTATACAATCTCTGTGTCACAGCTCATGCTGCTCTCTATGCTATCGATTTAGTAAATTATGTAGGGTTAATACACCTCACCCAACTAAGCGGAAGGATACAAAACCACAAACTAAAAATCAATCCACCATATTTCTCTATACTGATCCAGGCCCCAAGGGGTGTGATCTAAAGACACAATGGGAGATTTTACCTTCAATACTGCAAATGCTGTCTTAGTTAATTGAAACTGAAACAATGAAGAGGATTAGGAACCTATCTGGGAATACCCTGCTGAGATCAATTGTGAGGTTGAGTGCATGTGGTACACCTGCCAGACTCCTGCATGCTTTATTCAAACCACCTCTATCTCCAAAGAGATGGACCTGGTATTTGAAGTTGTCTCTGATCTGTAGGAGATCAGGGTGTAATAACAAGCGAGCAGGACCAATAGCTTTGATTAACTGCCACAAATTCAGGTCCTTCTGTTCCACAAAGCTGTATTGACACAAATGTTTCTTAACACATTCCTGCATAGCGCACACATGCTGCAGTATGCCATAACAAAAAACATCACATACAGTATATTGTATGAAAAGCAGAAGATTGGATTTTCTTTTATTCATTTGTGTTGTTATTGAGTCACGAATTGTGTCACGTAATCAACAGGATTATTCTTGCCCATTATTACTATTCTCACCTACAGTATTATCAGCAGTTTAGTCCTGATTAAAGGTGACTTCAAACACAACGTCTGTTCCAGGCTGGAGCTAATAGAATTAAAACAGCAGGCAGAAACCTGGCTGGTGTAATTCCGAATACCCCCTGATGGACTTGTGTAGCCCATCTTTGTAGGTGTCCCTAGAGATGTATTTTAAGACATTGTCTTTCAAATTCTCTTAATGGATTCCATGTGCCACTAGACCTATAGGTTGCTGTGTATTCAGGAGTACAAGGTGTGCAGGCTATAAAATAGCAATTTAAGGGCCAATTGCACCACAGTGGATTAAAGAAAGAATCAGTGCACACTTCAGTATTGTTTAATTACAAGTCTTGTTTTTATATTGATTGTTTCACAATGTCAATTGAGAAAGCCATTTTAATTAGTCTGTGCCTGTCCTGTTGTGTCAAAGGGTTGACAGACTGGCTTAGACTGCATTAATCAGCGCCATAAGATTAAAACCGAAAGCAACGAAGCTGTAATCGCCACTTTGATTGATTTTAATACCCCCTCAAAACTAGTAGGCATTCAGAAATGATATATTACCTTCTATAGAGGGCAGCATTTGGAACAAAATCATAAAGGTAGACATAGTCGCTGACATGAAACTGAAATTGTAGACATGGATAACGATTACTTTCCTACTCAGTTTGTCAGACCACCTACTAGAGGGAATGTCAATATTGATTTAGTCTTACGAAACCATCCACACTGAGTGTGGAAAACAGAGGTGAGGGAAACATTAGGGGAACTGTGATCATACAATGGCATGCTTTCAAGTGCATTTTGAATCTGTAAGTCTGAAACAAAGTTTTGGATGTTTAGAAAAGCAGTCTATGAAGGAATGAGACAGCTTGAAAGAAGTAAAATAGGTTAGATATAGAACCGGTAGAAAATGGACAGCAGAGCTTTCGAAATATTCTGCTTGAAGAGAAGAGATTCATTCCATGAAGAAGGAAAAGTCTACAAAGCCAAGGCCCAGATGCTTCAAGAAATCGATTACAAAAAGATCTAAGGAGAAATAAAGGGCTTTATAAAATGATTAAAGCTGAGCGGGGTTTAGTTAAAGAACAGAATATCAAAAGGACTGGGAGACAAACAGAAAAAATATTGCAATGTATCAAAAATATTTAAATACAATTCAAGGCTGGGTATATACCTGGTGGTTTAGATTTAATGTTAAGTGTGCAGACTGCTTAATACTGTTTAGAATAAACACACAACAAATATAAAATAGGGAACACAGAGTGTCACAAAGCTACCTGCAAAAAACTCTTTCATGTTCTAATTTACTGTATGTCAACACATCATTTATTGTACAACTTCTAGACAATATGGAGAAGCAATAAAAAGGAAAACAGGATGCGAGACTAATTAAAAACAGACAAACACACAATTCGAAGGTTGCCGGTTCGTATCCCCCGACCGGCAGAGGAATCCTACCCCGCTGGGCCCCTGAGCAAGGCCCTTCACCCCAGCTGCTCCAGGGGCGCCGTATAAATGGCTGACCCTGCGCTCTGACCCCCAGCTGCTTTCCCTGTCTGTGTGTCTCATGGAGAGCAAGCTGGGGTCTGTGAAAAAACACATCAAGATCACGTCCGTGCGTGTCGGTTTGTGTAGAAACCGAAGACAGGCTGTTCTTGAACTAAGCCCTGCACGTCTTCCGCTATGCACACAGTAATAAAAGTCTTAAGCGACGCTCCCTGCTTCTCCGATTCCCCCTTGCAAAGGAAGAGTGCAGGGCAGTAGGGGTCTTTTGGGGGACTGCTGGGGCTGCTCCCTAAGGATTTATTACTGCCTGTGTTCTCATCGATTAAAGAAAAGCCCTTTGACACCCCCGGTCATGAATGCCACAGCTGCCTCTGATTGCGTTGTGGTGGAGCAGGACCCTCAATCACAGTGTTATCACTCAGGCCTCTGCACGACCTCTCCCACCTCTCTCTTGTGGCACGTGCTGCTAACGTTGTTAACAACAACAGCTCTGTTTCGTCTGTGCGCTGCAGAGAGGTTGCCTGGCTAATCTTCCTAATCTCGGCTTCTAGGCCGTCCAGCTTTTTTCATTTTAGAAAAAAGGACTCAATGAGTCACATCAAGCACAAAGATGATTCTGGCTCTCCTCATAAGAGATTCGTTTGCAACAGATATGATGTATGCATGATGGTGCTTTCATTTGTATCGCAGTTAAAAAAAACACTGAGCGTGTACGCTCACCACACACCAGCTATCTGTGGGGAGGAGAGCAGAGAAATGAAGCCAGTTCAGAGATGGGGATTATTAGGAGGTCATGACTGGTAAAGACCAGGAGGAAATTTGCCAGGACACTGGGGTAACACCCTTTCATGACTTGGAATGATCCAGGAAGCTGCAGGAAAAGGGATAATTACAATTACCTATTCTCAAGCTAATACCTCTGAATAGGATTGATCTCTGACGATCAAATTGCACCATTTTTGCGAAGATATGAGAGAAACCAAAAAACCTAAATGTCAGGGAATCTGCATGCAAAATAGCATCTATAAAAAACCCACACTGATTCTCAGACTCAGTACTCCGACATACTGTATTTCAAGAGTGAACAGACATATGTCTGCTACAAGCAAATCTAGGAGACCCTAGACAGTTCATTAATTAAAATAATGTGCGTGGAATAGTACCTGAGGGAGAGGGCCACTGGCATTACGAACGGAACCCTGCACCTTGCTCTTAAATGAAGATGAATGAGGGAGAATATTAATTTTGTATCCTCAACTTACCAGCTTCCCACTGGGCAAAAAGAGTTTCATTCCGTTTTCTCCCAAATTCACAGTAAGAAATGTGAAAAATACATCAAATGGAACAAATGGTAAAAAAATGGAAACTTGCAGAAGTCATAGTAAACTTTCGACTTGGAAAACTGACTGAAACTTATTGTGCCAGACATTAAAGCACGTTACACATGTGCAAGCAGCCAGGAAGACTGTACTGACACCTTACTTAATAGAATGAACTAAATACACTGACAAAGGCTACTGTACGTGATTCATGGAAATAATGTAAAGAAAGTATAATTAAAATGGCTGGCAGGTGGGAGAGTTACCCTTTTAAACATCAGTTCTTATAACACAGAGGTCGGTCTTCCATCTCAGTCATGCTACAAGACTACAAAAATGAGTTCAGTTAGGAAGTGCTGAAAATGTGAATCTTTAAAGTTTAACTTTTTGGGGGGAACTTTTTCAGAATTTTGGGAATTTTCAGTTGGGACGACTGCCCCCTGTGGATGTCAGTTCTGAGGAGATGGTACTTGAAGATGACAACAAAGGTTTTGATGAGGTTAACGGTATAATGGTTAAGTGCATTAGTGTGTCTGAATGTACAAATGGATTAAAGAATCCATTGGCATTCTTAAGAAATCCTCAGAACACAAATATAATGGCAATAATAAAAGTAAAAAACACAATTACATAAACCTCACCTACAAAACAGTACTTCTTAGAAGTTTTCATAAAACCATGAAAAAATATATATACTGTTTTATATATATTTAATCACTCAGGCACCCTGGGGATTGTCACTGAGTTTATTTCCATCTTTCAGTGATTTCTCTCAGTATCTGTACTTTCAGAAAAACTTTAAAAACATGTAATATGAAACTGAAAGAAAGGGGTTTATGAACCAAGACTAATGTTGCTTAATGTTGGCATTCAAATGTTCTTTGTGACTTTTTTTTTTATTCTTTTAGGTTTAGATTTTCACTGAAAAATAAAACATTAAAAATGGATTTCAAGCATTATAGCGTATGTTAATGTATGAATGTGACATATATTGATATTTATCGATATATTGATAATATCTCGATATTTGTCCTACTGGACACTTGTCTTCACTATAGTTTGTGTGCTTATGCTGCTCAGTTTCTTGTGAAGACACACACCGGATCTTAACATAGAACAGCAATGAAGAAACATGCCTTTTATCATCAAGGAAGTGAAAATCAGAATAAAGTAACTACAGCAGATCCCTGAGATCCTTTCCAGAAGCAGGCATTTTTAAACCATGAGAGAGAAGCACAGATTTCCTCAACAGGATCAAGGCACTTTGAATGTCATAATACTGTGGCATATTCAGGGTCCTGGGGGACAGTCCAGGGTCTTTGGAGGTTAAATGCACATCAAACTAATGAACAAGAGAAGGAAAATCACTGTGGACACAGTGCTTGACCATTTTTATTCTCTTATTGACCTTTTCTCTTCAAGTCATTTCACCCAAGATTGTACTCACACTGTATTCAAAGCACAACTTGAGAACTCTCTTTCTAACTCCTCCTGCTCTGAGACGGGGTGCCACAGTCCATGACCTGCTGGTGTTAAAAGCCCATGTTTAAAAGTAAGAAAACGTAGAATGTCAATTTACAAAGCCCCTTTGGCAAAACCTCTGCCCAGTCTTTTCTGCTACCTGTTTATAGAAGTTCACAGGACAGATCTTACCATAAATTCCAAATAATATTCCTGCTGGACCTGTGTCTGGACTGCTCTTAGATCAGCCCTGTGTTTGTTTCTGCTAATGCGAGCAAACAGTTTGAAAATCCGGCTCCAGGCTACTGTTTTTGTATCGGTATCCAAAGAAAGTCAAGGCCAAATATTTCCACATCTGTCTCCTTCTCTAGCTCACTCACAGTTTCACACATACCTGTTCTCTTTCATTAGAAAAGGGGGGGTAGATTCAGCACATGTCAGTTCTAGGCCATATATATTTTTTGCTAGTGTTTAATCAAGTTCCCCTTCCTTTGAAACATTTGTACAGATTGGCACGGGGAGGCTTAGTGGAATATATCCTTGGGAGCAAGACGTCCACTGGGATTAAAGAGTTTATCAAGAGAATGAGCCGGTGTGTCAGCAAGGGTTTAAAGCAGAACATGTCCATAATGGGGCTACTGAAAGGGGGTGCTGACAGCAGAGCAACAGCACACTCATCAGGGTCTTAGCGCAATATTGATTCCTTACATCGACGCTTTTCATCCCAAAGTGCACCCTTTATACACCCCTGCAGTCTGGCACCACTGGGGTGTTACCCCAGTGTCCTGGCCAAATTTCCCCATGGAAATAATGATAATCCCTATGTATGAATCGGCTTAATTCCTCTATTATCTCCCCTCTGTTTATTATTATTATTTTTATTATTGTTATTATTATAACAATAATAATAATAATGAACCACATAGCAGTTCAAGATATATCAGAACAGTATAGTTATACACAATTTTAATACAGTACTTACAGTAAAAATAGAGATCTTTAAAAATGATGTCAGCAGTTTTGCGAGTTTTAAGCGGGATATTTAAATACCAGATTGTGCCAGCCTAGAGCAGAATTTAGCCACTGGGTTAAAACCCTCTGCCCTTCTTAACTGTGCCATGATCTTTAATGGCCACGTGGTCAGGATGTATAAACTGTATCAATGTCTCATTTGAATGATGACACGTGCTACACCACAGGTCAGCATCCTGGGATACAAGATTAGAAATTTTGGTCTGGGGGCAGAAGTTCACCTACTGTTTTCACCAAAATCACAAGCAGCAGCAACCTGGGTTTCAAAGGAGGTATCCCAGCCCAGTACTGACCAGGCTCCACCGTGCTAATGTCTGAGATCTGACCAGATCAGGCTAAAAACCGGTAAAGCTGATGTCTCAGTAGGAAGGGGGGGGAGACAACAGACCAGTGTTCAGACTCTAGTCTTCATCTTTTTGTCCACACCAGGGTGGACCACTCTCCTGACTTTTGCAGCACACTTGCCTGTAACTGCCTTCTTCCACATACCACAGCCCAGCTACCTTTGGCTTTGCCAGAACACACTCAAGAGCAGCTGTAGAAAAAGTAAGTTAAGCCTTTTATTTTGTTAAATAATAACAGTGCTGCCCCCTCCTGGAAACTTGAATAGAATCCTTTGTCTAGTAATTTTAAAATCCCAAATCCTTTATATATAACCTTTATATAACCTCATCTCTACCTTAAGCAATGGTGGCATTACAAATCCTTTGTTTGCCTTTTTTCTCGTTTTTGCCCATCTTCTTCCTAGGCCCGAGCTGGCTACAGTGTGACCACATGTCCTTCCTTTTACAGCCAGACTCCTGCGGACAGCTGGGTGGTGTAAAGAGATGCATACTCACTCTGTGCAATTTTGGCCAGGTGCAGGCGATTGACCCAGGAGATCTTGCTGAGGGGGTTGGGGGTATTGAACACCACCATGAAGCTGACGGGCCGTCCCGACCTAGAGAGAAGCACATTGGAAAACGATTTCAGCTAAAAATGTTTTATTGATCTACAGCAAAGTGTGGTATTCTAACTGACCTGGGTAGGCATGCCTTGTTTGACTCTGGCTATAACTAGCTTAGCTATCAAGCTGACTCTGTGAATTTCTCAGACAGCTGGACATGAGAATACACATTCTGTGACTGGTATGAAGGCACTTTTACATTCTGTGGTTAAATACAAGTCCTGTGCTTGTCTTGACATTTATGATAACACGAGATTGGCCAGCGATGTACTTAACTTATAAAAAAGAGCATTGAGAATGATTGTATTTAGAACATAACGGGAGAAGATCCACTTTGTGTTTCTCTGTCCTTGTCTCTAAAAATGGCCTTTCCATTTGAAATAAACGCATTTCAAAACATAATTTGCATTGTGACTTGACGTCTTGCATTTCTGCAAAGGAAGTTCGGACACCGTCTACTGTAGGTCAAAATATTTGTAAATAGATTGGCTGCACACTTGAAGCTATTTTAGGAATGGGTTGGTACTGGTTTGCTGCTGTATGCCAGTGCAGAGATGTGAACACTGGTGAGTCTGTTGTGTTACTTTGTCTCCTGTGCTGCACACTGCTGCCCCTTAGGTTCCACCGAGGTGGATCTCTAGGTTCAAAGTGCACAGTGCTCACTAGTCAACACCATGGTTTGAGGGCAAAACACGCCCAATTTTATATCCTCCTTTAAATTCCAAAGAAGACTAAAAACTACTATCATTGGGAAAAATAACCTTTTTCAAATTAATTTTTCCACATTTGAAGTGTTGTTTTTTATACTCTCTTACAGAAGATCCGGAAAATCAGCTTTGGCTACAGAGCAAAACTCCTTGAGAATTGCCCTGTGTGTTTCTTGCAATCCACTGTTGGCATTTGAAGTGCACTTAAGATGCTGACGCAGGTTATGAAGCTGATGTCATATAGTCATATGCGAGAAAAGGAAAAAGCATATATATTAAAACCAAGTGTCATATTAATACACTGAATGAAGTGCCCATCATACAAGTACTGAAGTCAAAGTAGACAAAATAACTAATGTGGCCTTTTCCCAAGCACAGAGTAGTATAAACATCCTGCAAGTCAATGGTGTCCTTACTTTAATTGCTCAAAAGTGCACATGCATACTAGGCAGCATATTTAGACTGTGGCAAGTCAATTTATTGATTATTACAGTTTCTGTTTATGCATGTAGTAAAAGCATTTACTAAGGATATGCTTTAAATGAAACCAAAAAAAAAACCTCAGGGATCTCAGACTGTTGCCATTTGACCTTGAGCCTAATGGAGTTACCCCAGAAAAGAGTATGCTGAAATGAAGTGTCACCTTTGTGAAGTGTTGCATCTCTCACTCATCCTCAGTGTCCTTTTCCCCAGATTCCCTAGCCAGACCCATAGATTTCTATTAGAGTGTCTAGCTACTCACATCTGCCCATTTGTCACTCTACCTAATGCCGTTACTGCTAAAGAGGCTCTTCGCATCCAGGCAAACGCAGGCAATTCACATTCAGGCATCATTAGAGGGTAATTGACTGGAGAATGGTGCTCGGCAGAGAATGCACTTCTGTCATCCCTGCTCACAGCCTGTTTTGCATTCATTTTACTGCGAGAGAGAGAGATCAAGATGGTCATGTTGCTTATTTAATTTGGTTTCTCAGGAATAATGCATGCTCTCTTCTCCTTCCTCATTCTCTTATCCTGCAACTGAAATACACAGGAAGGGGCTACGCACCAAAGGAGTGAGGATCAGCAATTAGTACCAAGCGAATTCAGAGGACTTCAAAACGTGTACTTGACAAATACAGCGATTCTGATTCTGAGGGGTAGTAGGGGCCTGTAGGTCTGTTGTACAGCAACTCTAAAATCCCACAGTGTGCTAACGAAGGAAAAAGAGACACAATATTTCTCAATAATCCCACTGCAAGGAGGAAACATGGGCTATATTATATTGTACAAAAGTAGAAGCTCATGTAATGTCAATGGACAATGCATCAAAAGAATATGCAGACACATTAAATGTTGCCTGTTTCTTCATTCCACAACTCATCTAATTGCATTTTATTTGAGTTTTTTATCTCAGAATGGTTTGATTATTGCAATGATATTAGAGTGTCTCGCAATTGAATGGCGTCACAAGAGATCCCGTATGATGAAAGCATTTTATTTGCCTTTGTCGTGCTTTGGACAATAAAGGTAGGCAGAACAGTGCGGGTTCCAAGATGCTGCCCACTGGTTTTAATCTGTAACTGAGATCTAAACTGCAATCTGTAATTTAATCTGTAACCGATGCTTTAAGAAGAACATGCCAGACATTAAAATAAAGATCTGTTACATCTGCACCTTTTCTGGCAGTTCTACTCTAGTACCAGAGTGTGTCTGGGTTACACCGGAACAGAAGTCTGCAATAAGGAATATTTTGAACTCAACCTAACACAGTGCTAAAATATATTTTGTTAGTGCTTTACAGTTTCATTCAAGTCAAAACTTGCGTCACATTCTGTTAGATTGTTGCTACTTGCAGAAGCCCAAAATGTAACTTTGCTGGGCTTTGCTGGGCATTCCCCCACACAATGATGAAACAGAATGGCATCTGTGAATAGTGCCATTCTCAGCCTCAGTTCTGCTTTGCAGCCTCACAATCCTGAAGGTGAAGTGTTGAAGCATTTGAATGAATTGTGCAAAGTTTACAACTGAGTGGTATAATAATAATAACAGTTAAGTGCAATTGCATAGCAATCATAGACCCTGACAGTTCATAAGAGACCATTTTATTTAGATCACTCAGGCAGCCTATTGTGACTCCCTTCTGCGACGGGCAAATAGAATATTTCCTTTCCTGGCATTTATAACACCAAAGAAGAGCTTTTCATTTCCCTCAGAACATGCACCAAACAGGGGCCGTGAAACCTGTCTGACCTCGGTGAACACTTAGGGCATACAGGGATAAAGCTTTTATACATGGTTTCATGGCTGGCTTGCTCCAAGTAGGAATTTAAACATGAGGAAGTTAGGTGTTAAACGAATCTTGGCAGGATTTCTTAAACGTTTAATGTCTCTTTTTCATTCTGCAACATGAAGGGCTGGCTTTTCCTTCTTCAAGAAACGGGACAGCGAACCCGATAGAACGACTTTGAGCCCTTGTCTAGAGTCCTCTGGCCTAGCTGGCTGTAGTCTGCTGTGTAAGGAGGAGCACTGTAAGAGGAGGGGAGGCTACCCGAGTGATGGATGAACAAGCGTTTCCCTTTTCCTTCGACAAGCCCTAGCAGACACTCCTTGTATCCATTAATCCTGCCTACTACACCATAATGATCCCACTTTCTTGCTCCATTGCTTCCTAAATGTTAGGAAAAAGTTTGCAGAGTCACTTTCAGTTTTTATAACACTCTTTAATTGTAACAGGCCAGTATCTTTGTATTTTTTTTGTGGAAATTTCTAGTGAGTCCTGGATGCATGCTTGTCCTGCTGTTTTGGGGGCTGCCCATCGTCCAGCCTCAAAGGTTAAATATTCTTAGGCTAAATAAAGAGCACATCAGGGGTGAGGGAAGCATGCGGCTCAATATCTCGGCCCCTGCTGTTCCGAGGCAGGTGAGTGCTGTAACACAAGCCAAGTGCCCTCGTCGAGCGGCTGGTCAGAGCCGCGCTGCGCCCCACGGTCTGCTGCGTTAACCTCGGGCCAAGACAGGCAGCGGGGGCACCAGCTGCACTGCCACAGTGCCACCTGCTCACCCAACCCAAGGCAAGCACACTGCCACCACATGGCACATCAAGGAGCCCTGAAAGGCAGAAGTAATTAAACTAATAGCAGGATCACTACAGCCCTGCTCATCCCCAGAACACAAAGAGACGTACCGCATCTGCCTGCAGACCTGCTTGTTTATAGAATCAGCTACCTGGTGTTGGTTGACGATTGTCTTCAATTCCCACGTTTCTGCATTTTCAGAGAGGAGAAAGGTCTGCTAGTATAAAGCATGTTTTTCTATTCCCGATAAATTGGGAAGATGTCTAAACTCGAAGAACCTGTATGGCAATCTCATGGCACCAGGCCTGAGCTATACTGAGACTTGTCACTGAGACAGTTTTTGAAGTTGTTCATGTTTGCTCCTGTGAAAACGGCATCTTCCAATGAACAGATTCAGCCCACGCTTAGAGGCATGGAGGCTTCAAGAATTATGCCAGTTTCGATGGTGTTGTGCATCGCACCTGACTGTGACCGACAGCTGATAGACCAGATTGCGCCTTTGATACTGGTGAATATGTAGTGATTATTTCATGGTATTTGCAAAGACGCTGGCAGCAAAGCCACCGCTAGTTGAGCAGATCTGCTGCCCAGCCTGTTGGAGTCGGATCAGACTGATGTGAACTGCTGCCAGCCACTCGGCTATGTTGGAACCCCTCTGGTTCAGTCTATAAACAATCCTTTTTGGGTGTCCTCTGTTCTACCTTAACCCAGTTCAGGGTATCAGACAGTATCCTGTCTTGTAAGTTGCACACAGCACAAGATCAAACAGCACCATGATTTATAATACTTCATAATATCGCATGTGCTAGGTGGAACATATTTGACTGTTCCAGAAGACAACCCTTAACATGTATATTAACAGCCTGCAGCACCTGGAACTTGACAGGTTTCACCAGAAGCTAAGAGCCCTGACCAAGTCCCTGACATAATCAGCTCGTGACATTGTATATTGCTTCACAGTTCTTGGTTAGTACATTTTAAAGTTTTTCCTTGACTTTCTATTTTAATAATAATTTGCAGTTCAGCATTCAGAAGAAGCAGATCCTTTTGATCCCAGTGCATTAAAAGGTAATGTGCTTTGTATCAGCTAAATCTGTGTGGCCTAACACAATGAATCCATCCTCTCTATAAGGCTAGTTCATCATCAGAACACTAAGGTACAGAGACTATTTACTTTAAGTGTTTGATTACAGACTGTTTAAAGTTATGGATGAGGCACATCTATCAAGAACTACAGTAGATTCTAAAAATTGCAGCATGCATCAAAACAGTCCATTCCAGGTTCAGTATAGGTCAGATTGACTTGTTAAATCCAAAAGTTATTCTTTGTGACTTTTCCAAAGCAGGCACAAAGTTTTCATAATTATCCTGCGTGTGGGCTTGCAACACAGTGGGTCTGATAGTGTGAGCATAGAGACCAGTGTATTGCAAAAACTATACCACCTTGAAACCTAATCTCAGTAGCTAAATCCTGGTCAGCAGCTAGATGAGAGCTTTCTAATGCAACTGTATTTCTTGCTTTAGATTATTGCAATTAGTACTGGCACTAGTGTTGTGAAAGCAGGTGACATTTGTTCATCTTGATAACAGATTCTAAACTCATACCCCAGTATAGCAATAGGGTTGCAGAACATGCTAAACTGGAGGTTAAAGGGTGGTACATATACATTGTAAAATAGATTTCTGTACGAAGAATGAAAATGAAAGGCCTCATGGCATTTTTCACAGAAGAAGCAGTTATCATGAAAATGACATTGGATTTTTAAGGGCTTCTTTTTAGGAATTGACCAATGCATAGATAATTCACAGCATTTGTTACTTTAACAGCTGTAACAACATTGTGCTTTTTGCTTCTTAAAGTGTGTATGTTGTCAGATTCAAAGAGAGTAAAAAGGTTAAAAGAATAGCAAACACAGACTCACAGAGGCAGATTAATCTTTTTAGTCTTAAACAAAGGATGAGACTTAATACAAGTATTTATAAATGTGGTAGACAAAATCAGGTACAGCCACAGCCAGCAAAGAGAGCTATTGGACAGCTAAGGAAACATGAAAGTGTGGCCACAAGTGAGAATTCACAGAAGAGCTGTGAAAGTCTGGAACAAACTACATAACCACATTACTAAGACTGATTCCCAGGGATCACAATAGGGTTGCATAAAATCCTCAATCAGCTATTAGCAACAAAGAAAGTAGTATTTCTGAATGATTTAGGTGAGGCGTTTTTCTGTCATCCCCCAGACACAATCAGGCCCTCAGGATACTCACTTATCAGGTTTGCCTGGAACCAGCAAGCGCAGACGGCACTTGTTAGCACACTGGATCTCATCCTCTTTGATGCGGATGAGCCTCTGTAGGGCCAGACACCAGTCCTGAGCCACTGTTGAGTTCAGGTTCTGCATAGAAACACACCAACATAAGTCTGCAGAAACCTGAAAGCCGCCTCCTCTACAGCCAGATTGAGAGGAAGAGAGAGACAGAGTGTTAGAGAATAGAACAAGCGGGGCTTCTGTGCAGCTCAACCGCAAGAGGGGTTTTCTCAAACAGCTTGAGATGTTTAGTCCAGTCGTCATTGGTTCACGCTGCCGTTATCCGACTGTGACAGGGATTATGAGAGTACGACTGGGTGTGAGAGAAGGAGGTCAGTCTGCCAGCTCACCTGGTAAGAACCCTGCAGTGTGCCAATCAGCTGGGAGACGTCTTCCACCACAGCCAGGTCATGCTGCAGCTCCTGCAGTTCCTGGTAGAGCCTGGGTGGACCCAGGAACACTTTGCCTGCATCACAAGACACAGCAGTCATGTAGAAATCTATTGGAGTTACAGCATCTGCATGGCTATCTTCTTGGGAAAGTCGAGCTTCAACCCCCAGATTTCATTCCTATTGTTACAAGCACACGTAGTACCTAAGTAGGGAACTGCGTCAGCATGCGTAGGCTGCAAAGGGACAAGTAAAGTTTTATTCCTGCTGAAAAGAGAAGGAAAGAAACACAACGTTTCAGCTGTGGAGCCTTCTTTGGGTGTGACAGGCTGTGGAAGGCTCCACAGCCGAAACATTGTGTTTCTTTTCTTCTCTTTTCAGCATGGAATAAACCTTTACTTGTTCCTTAGTACCTAAGTATGCTGCCTAAGGAATTGAACAGAGTTTGTTAATCTATCAAAAGTTTACATAAAGTGTGCCTTGTAAGATCACAGTAGTTTCATAAGGCAGTAGTGAGCATCTTCCTTATTATATACATAGTGAATGTCTGCCTTTATTTACTGTTGACTTACTGTCTGTGATGACAGACCAGAACAATCATGCTTAAAGTAGTAATATTTTAGTACTGTCACCTTATTGGATGGCTTCTAATCAAGAAAGTTTTGAAGAGCAGTAGGATTTAAAAGAGCATTCCACTTTCAAACTACTGTAGGCCATACTTTCATTGATCTTCGAGAAATTGTGAAAACCTAAATTCATCAGTTAGATGAACTATTAACATTAGTGATCGATACTTGATGGACTGATCCCATTGTTTGTCGAGCTACGGCAGCGCAATTCAATACAGCAAAATGAAGAACGTTTCAAATCACACGGCCACGTTGCTTAGAAAAGGCAGCACGGGGTGTCTCATTAAAAATAAAATGCTTCATCGAATCAAATCGAAGTTCCTTTGTGTGCATTCTCTCTGACCTTACATCCGCCTCATAGGGAATCGATAGCTTGTTTGCTTTCTGCAATTTTTGCTTTCCTGCATTTCGGCAGCGCAAAATGAATTGTGTAATTTAATTGAGACAGGAGATGTGGCTCCTAGGTTATCTTACTATATTTCTATTGACAGATAATAAAGTATGGTCACATGCTATACCATTTACTACAGTCTTCACAGAATGTCTGTTGGTCTTAGAGCTGTAAAAGAGGTAATATCAGCAAAGACGATCCCAAGGATTGTCATCTTCAAGGGGCACCATAACCTTTTAATTTAATGGGATATTTAATGTAGCCAGCAGACACTTGTAATCCATACACTGGAATCAATATCCACTCAATCTGAATACCAAACCTTTCCAAGACCTGTGGGGATCTCTGTCAGAGTTGTATGTTTTATTCTCCATAAATAAATTTGGAAACTTCAGAGTGGTATTTCAGCCACCCAAATTCCTGTGACTTTTAATCTGACGTTTCAATTCCCCCAAAACAGCCTTCACTTGGTCATCTCTAAGGCTGCCACAGGAGTCCAGCCACACCCGACTGAGCCAGATAGTTCTTGTACCCGGCAGATACAATCAACAGCTGATAAAGAGCTGTAAAGCAGAGTCTCAGCCTGCACAAACCTATCCTGCACCTGTAAAGAAGGTGCCTGTTAAAGAGTCAAAGTGCTGGGGACTTAGTCACTTTTGCAAACTGCCCCAGGGAAACAAAACACAGCATGTTCTCATGTTCACTCCTCATAAACCTCCAGCTGCAGAAAAGAGCTTTATCTCTGATCTCTACACAAGGCTGAAAATAAGATCACTGAAAAACTGTCATGCTTCTACAACAGCCAAACCAATACAGAGACAAACATACACTGCAGTTGTAAATTCACAGCCATTTAAAATACCTGTTTACAGCCATATTGGCTGGATTATATTTATTTAACCTCTTTACCTCAATAAAACTAGCACTGTGTTACATCCTGTCCTGCATCTATTAGAGCCCCGTCTATGGCACAGAGTGCAGCACTGGAACATTAGGGTGAAAAGCAAGACTGAGAATACAAATCTTATTTAATTTCTTCCAACCCAGTTCCAGACCTTGGGGGAAAGTAAAGAGATCTCTGGAGATTCAAAGCAGACTGTCCTATTTCATCCATGAATTAGGGCACTCAGACCTTCAGGAAATGAAAAATGAGTCCATTTAGGGCAGGAGCTAGGGAGTGTACCATCTGATACTCCGCAGATTGACAGCAGCGACTGAGAGAGCTGTGGCTGTCTCTCCATCTCTATAAATAAACAGCAGAGACGATTCATTCCTGCAGTAAATGGGAGATTCGGACAATTTAGGAAGAAGCGGCATCAGGAACCACTGATTAAAGCTGTTGCCACTGTTGCATAACTAAGCACTGCCTTTTAAGCAGGTCATTACTGCTTTACCGATCCATTGAGAAGGTCTCGTTCTCTGGGTTTTAATGATCCTGTCACTCGGCATAGCCTTTCGATGTTTTCTTATGTGTTCAGCTAAACGCTGCTGCACTAATTCACCTGGCAACCTTAATATTTCTCATAATGCCCAGATTTATGAGCTTATGCTTGAACAGCCTCACAGGGTGTTGATTCCAAGTTGTCTCCTAAAAGGAACAATATGCAAAACACCAGTTTCTTCTGTTTCTTTCATTATTCCGCTTTGTGTAGCAGATAAATACATTTTGCATTTTTCCCCTCACTGATTTACAAATACTAATTATTTTTCATTGGAAGAAGCTGAGATTTCCCTAAGTTTTGGAGCTCAGACAAATGCTGGGGAAAGCATTCTAGTACAGAAGTCTGCTTCTTGGAGCCCAGAACAAGGCCTTGCAGACCTCTTAGCACTCTTGTTTCATAACCCAGGGTCATGGACTCAGTTCTGGCCTTGGGTGCAGGTGTGTGGATGAAGAGCATGTTTCCCATAGTTTAAGAGGGTATTGACTGAGTCCTCTTACCAGCAGCCGTATCACCCTGCAACTCACAGCTGGAAACCCAGTGAAGCTTGGCAGGTGTGAGCCTGGCCAGTACCTGGATGGGAGACTCCTGAGAAAGCTAAGGCTGTTGCTGGAAGAGGTGTTAGTGGGACTAGTAGGGGGGCGATCACCCTGCGGTCTGTGTGGGTCCTAATGCCCCAGTAGAAGCGACTGTGACACTATACTGTAAAAAGGTGCTGTCCTTCGGAAGAGATGGAAAACCAAGGTCCTGACTCTCTGTGGTCATTCAAAATCCCAGGGTTTTTCTCAAATTAGTAGGAGTGTTACCCCGGTGTCCTGGCCAAATTTCCCCCTGGCCTTTACCAATCATGGCCTGCTGATAATCCCCATCTCTGAACTGGCTTCATCGCTTTGCTCTCCTCCCCACTGAGAGCTGGTGTTTGGGGAGCAGACTGGCGCACTCTGGCTGCTGTCCCATCATCATTGGTGGTGGAGGGGAATCCCCATTACCTTTTCTACTACTACTATGCTTTCCATCTAATAACTCCTAATAATTGGCTACTTTAAATTACTAAAAAATGCTACCTTCTTATCTTGCTATGACCAAATGTTTGGAGTCACTTCCTCCTACACCCCATTCGGAGGGTGTGGTATGTCTCAGACTGGCAGACACTTGGTTATATACTTACTATATACAGTATTCCGTGTCCATACATGTGTAGGAGGGCTTTAAATTTAGCTACTCTATAATCAATAAAGAAAATTATCCTTCTCATATCTGTTTTTGGTTCAGTAAGAAGCACATAGTTACGCACTTAAGTCTAAAAGTAATCCACTTTGAATACTTAATATTATATTTCAAACATAAAAGGACTATTTTCCATTTACAGCTCGATGGGCTTTGTGGGTACCTGGAACACTGGCACTGCCTGGTCTCTTGAAGCCACTGTGTTGAAAGAGGGTTTCTTTGTTCTGGGTAGTGCCCTCTTGCCCAACCTCCACTACCTGCACCAGCAGCAGGGGGGCACTCCACTTCATGGCATACTTTGGGCCAACTGGAACAAGGCTGCTGAGGTCAGGTTGCCCCCTAGTGAAGAAACAAGGGATATACTAGCGACGTTGGGACAGACGATCTGCTTTCTACAGTGCAGGTTCCAACCCATGCACAAAAATGCTGAAAGATACATTTAATCAACATGAAAAGTGTCAGGCATAAAAAATGGAATTTTAAAACCTTCTGATCAATTCCATTAAACATAAGTGTGAGACCCCCAACAGTTATATGGCATCATTACTATTCATGTATTCCCCTAATCAAGAGCTATCAGTGTTCTGATCAGTTCTCCAAGACTTTTAAACTGAGGACAAACTTGGTACCAGGGGAATACAATTGTACAAAATAATGAAACATATTTCAGTGCAGTAATTATTTTTTAAGCTTAAATGAAATGCTTTGAAAGATCACTCACAGTGATTATAAATTAGCTAGGAAAGGTACAAATTACATGCACACTTTTCCTTTTATCCAATGCTCAGTGCCAGTACGTTTCATAGTTGATATCTTTGATGGGGATAAAGAGTGAAGTGGGTATTCTTTTAAGGTAGTGATCTTTCAAGACAGTTCTTCTAAGCATGTAAAGGAGTTATATCTGGGTATCTTGAGAAGCACCACTAAGCATGGTATATACTGTACTGTTCTAACTCGATTTTTGCTTTTGATGTAGAGGTGATATTTTGACACATTATTATCACAAGGCAGTTAGCAGCGGTGGAGGGCCGAGATGTGAAACTGACTTGACATTGATGTTGGCGCAGATGAGCGTGTCGTTGAGGAGGAAGACCTTGCGCTCCTTGGACTTGAGGACCTGCCCCTTGTCTCCGTACACCGTCTCAATCAGCGTCTCGCACAGGATCAGCTGCCTCTGGTCCGAGCTCAGCAGCTGCATGGGGACAGAGACGGACAGCTCATCACTCCACGGCGTGGGATTCTACCGCCGACAGGGTGCCGAAGTGGCTTCAAATTGCTCGGGTCTGGTGTCTTATCGTTCCATCCATCCATCCAGTTCCTAAACAGCTTTTTCCAAGATGGAGTCAAGGGGCAGCCAGTGAGCTACGGCCTCAAGGCAGGGTTACCAAGATCACGGGACGCCAGTCCGTCACAGTGCACACCCACAGATACAAACACATACGCACTCACACCGGGGCCAATTTTCTAAGAAGCCATTTAACCTGCCGGTATGTTTTGGGACTGCGGAAGGAAACCTGGGCACCTGGAGGAAACTAATGTGTGCACAGGGGAAAACACACAAACTCCACTGTGACAGAGTGCTTGTTATTTTTTTCTTTCTTTCTGAACGTGAAATACTCCAATCCTTCCCCCTACCCTTCTGGTATGTTTGAGAGAGTGTATGTGATACGAATGAAGTGTGAATGATACTTACCCTTTTGTTGTTTCCCTAAAAGCACTGCAGTGTTTTCCCCATTTGGAGAATTGTATTGTATTGTTTTGTGTTGCTCAAGATGGCCACCAGTCACCTTTCCTGTTTGTAGTATCACACAAATGATCTTAAAGGGAAAGGTTACTGGTGAGCCATCTAGAAATAACCGATGTAAGGTTAGTTGTTTTGTTTAAGTGAATATATATATCAGTTGCATGACTCTGTTCAAATTTATAAGTTATTCTGGGATGGTTAAATACTCTATTTTTATCAATCTGCCCATTTCTGTTAAGAAAATGTGAGCGAGTCCCTTTAAGAGGCTGGTCCTTAGAAGAGGAGGGGCTATAAAAGGAACTGGGAGAGCTCAGTATGGAGGAGGGTGCCTTGGAGGAAAGGTGTGGAGAGTACTCCTGTGAGGGGTTTTTTTTGTTATCCTTATTTTTTGGCAATAAATCCAGTTTTGTTTGCATTTGAAGACTGCTGTGTGGAAGTTTCTTTTCTTTTGAGCCAAACCTGGTCACTTGTCCCGGTGACATTCACACAGATGGCACCCCAGGGATGGAACCCTACAGCCCTAGAGATCTGAGGCTGCAAATGCTAACCACTGCAGCACTGTGCTGCCTTGTATTATTTTTAAGAAGCCTAGATCAATGGAGCAGCTCCACAAAAGAGTGAACTCACACGTTACAATGCCTGGCAAAATCGTGCATCCCAAACTTCTGTCCCGCCTGGGTAGTCCGCATGCATAAAAGGTTTCAGCTTTTGAAAGCCCTTTCAGCTCTTGCCTCTAAAAGTAACTGTGTGAGCTTGCCTGCAGCAGGGAGTGAGGCAACTCAGCAAGACTGAGCAGTGAATTTTCTAAGCTCAGGTGAGTGGGCTGGCAAGAACTTCAAGAATTAAGAATGCCGTAAGTAAGCATGTATGAAGCTGTTTCATGAATAGTTCCGAACTATGAGAGAGAAATTTCCACTGGCTGTCCTGGTCCCATTAACCTTTTTCTTAGCAATCCATAAAGTGAGGAAAAGAATATGCAAAAAAAGGACTTTTGCCTATTTAACTGAATCTCAGAGATGAAAAGGGACCTGTAGATTTAACAGGGCTGCCGTAGTTCATTTCCGCTCAAATCAGCTCATGCCAAATCTGTCATTGTTTCTGGGCTTCGCCACTTTCTTTCTCCTACATTCACACTGCCCTCTAGGGGAAATAACAGGCTGAATCACGCGGCACTGAGTATTGCCAAACACGAAGACGTACCTCTCTGTTAATGCTTCCTGACATTCCCTGATAACTGACAAATCAGCCCCAGTCAAAGCGTCTAGAATTGTTATTATTTCAGTTTTATTTTTAGAAGGCTTTTGTGCACCATGGAGCTCCTGTGACAGCGCGCTTTTTCTGCAGTCTTTGGAATGCCCTTTTCTACTGTAGCATGCAGCTGAAATTGACAAACTCATTTCTGAAGGAGTTGAACTTTTTGACAGTTTGTGACCAGTGGGTGAGGGGTGTCCTGCTTCCACTCCCCAGGGGATCTCTGCTACCTGCAGTGCAGAGAAGTCCTCAAATAACATTCTGCTGTCATAAGTGGGGTGGCTCATATAACAGTAAAGGCTATGGGAGTGGCTGACTTGTTGATTGCACCAACAAGATTGTAATTCAACGCAATTCAAGGGTCAAACATTTCCCTTTCCAAAAAAACAACATATCACAAATCAATTCCCTTAACCACATACAAGCACTCACCATTATAGAGAATAACAAATGCATAATGTTGCATTACACAGTGAATAGACAAAGAATATGTGCGTACCACTTCAAAGATACTGTACAAATCTTACTTTCAGTTTGCTACTTTCATTTTTGTTGTCTCATCACAGGATCGACTTATTAATCAATTTCAATTTCTTCGTGGTGAGAGAAGAAACACCAAATCTCCTGGCAAACCATCCAGAGGAGTTCTTGTGTCTCATTCTTTCACTGTGGTCTTCTGGTAACATTACGACTGTGTGTTGAGTAATGGCATATGAAAAGAAATGAACAGAATGAATAGAAATGGATGACATAGGGTTTTTTAAATAAGCAATGATGTTCTTTCAGAATGTCGGCTTGTCTTGCAGAAAGATAACCACTACATTCCCTTTACCAGTTCCTATCAAGATCAAGTGTTGCAGCTGAATTGGTTAGGACAGACTCTACAACATGTCCATTTTGAGCTTAAGCCAATCAGTTTTCGCTCCCGCCAGGATATCACAGTGAGTATGCATGGTGACACACTAAGTCATACTGCTGAAGGACCCAACAAGGAATGGGACAGCTGCTTCTCCAAAAATGTGAAAGACAAAAGAAACGAGCCTAGGAATCCCCACTGAAAGCCCTGTCAAAACCATTTCAAGACTACCACAAACGTTTTGTTTTGAAAAATAACAATGTACTACTGCTGTTTTAACTAAAAAACAGCTGATGTCACGGTGCTGTATTGCATGTTCTTTACTGAGCACTTAATCCTGCAACCATGTTTTAATCACTGCCAAATGATTATCTTTTCCCTGCGAGGGGAAATGTCAATGAAGTAGGGTTGACCAATTAAATGAAATCATGCCTTTAATCTTGACCAAAGCTAGCTGTGTAAAGCAACAAATTTGCCCTCTACAACTCAAAGGCAGTCTTTTCTTTAGCCATCAAACCACAGTCAGTGGTAGATACCAACTCTATACTCCAAAATGGATTATATATAACAATTGAAATTAGTATTGAGCAGATTCCCAGGAATTATAGTTTTTTTTTCTGAACAACACCTCCCAGATTTCTGGATGTGTGTTCTTTTATCTTCATTTTGCATGCAGACACAAATGCAATGTCAGATGTCAAGCAGCCAGAAGTCTTTGAATGGACATTTGAAACCTGTCTTCCTGACTGCCTAGCAGTGTGTGATTCATGTGGAGAACAGACTTTGAACCTGGATCATTGTGATGTGGATATTCTACATTAGAATTGTCCCACAAAGCACCAGTGAGCTAAAGACATTTGATCAAACAGCTGCAATTAAAACAGACACTAAACAAAATCCTAGTTCTAGATATCAGCAATGGTCTTAATCACCTCATCATAAAGGCCTTCCAAAACATTCACGTTTACAATAAAATGTTTCATTTATCTCCTGATTATCTTATTTAAAAATATATTAGGATTTCCTAGAGCACCATTATATTAATGGAAAAATAATGTTCAAAAGCAAGCTCTACTGCACTGTTCAGTCAGGCAGTGATCAGCAGTATTGAATGAGACTAGTAAACAACATTATCCCCAGATGCAGCTTAGTTACAGAACAATGCATATAGCTGATGTACAGTCTATAAAATCTGTTTGTACATAGGCACATACGGTAAGTTGGATTTTATTGAACAAAAACTCAGCATAAGAGGGCAAGCACAATTCTAAATCGTCCGGATCGATACAGGTTAGAGACAAGAGCATTTTTATTCATTCCAACAGGTGAAATCTTTCCTAAAATGAGGACTACAGAAAGAGCAAGAGCATCATTATAGCACCATTTAAGCCAGTGATTTTTCAAAATTATTTTCTCTCCTTGTTGCCGCAAATGAGTCTGTGTTGTGTTGTCTTAAAGCGATTAAAGAACTGCTGGATTAAATGGCTTTGACTACAGCCCTTTCCTTCTTATTTAAACCAACACATTCTGGGCTTATAACCATGATTTTGTGATTTTATTCTTCATTATGGATGAACATGTGTGGTTGATGTGCTGCAGGGTTACACTGTTTCAGACAGACACACCTGAGCAGGTGAAGGAGAGGGCAGGAAGAGAGGCTAACAGGCTAACAGAGGCCAACGAAAGGACAAGACAGGTGCTCTGATCCACCAACAAACCAACAAGTTCTAGCTGATCAGGCACAAAAGCTGCACTGGTGATCAGACAGAACGACAGAACGACAGAACGACAGCTGCCAGCCAGGTCCAAGCTGCTACCTTGTTGAGGGTGCGGTCACTGATACTCTTGGCCAGCTGCTGGATCTCGGTGATCTGGTCTGCCACGCGTTTCTGCTCGTTGAGCTTCTCCGCCAGTGTCTCCAGTTCAGTGAGGGCCAGCTGCAGATGTAAGCGGTCTGGGTGCCCCTTGGACGTGTTCTTCAGCATGTCCTTCAGAGACACAGAGCGCATGGAGTCCGTGAGAAACTGCCCCCAACTAGCCCCCCTCCTGTACACCAGGCAGATAGGGGGACTCCACCATTGAAATCTGTGGTATTATTTGTATGATCAACTGTTTTATGGCAGTTCGTCTTTTTTAATTTAATTAGGCTGTTAAAATTCAATTTGTATAAAGCACTGTTCATTTTAAAGACATTTTTGTTTTACATCAACCTGTTGCTCTACATTATTCAGAGAGTCTCGGGCACAATTTAGGCACCCTTTACTTGAAATAATATTATTCATTATTTTGTTTTGTTTAATGACTACTATTTCTTAAAACAGCAATAATAATAATATCGTCACAAAGTTATTGAACAGTGACATGTTTGTTTGTCTAAAACTGTGTGTTAAGTTCATGTTCTTCTGAGACCCTTCAGTTAGGGAGACTCATTCAATCTTTCCCACTATGCTGTTTTTTGAGTGAATAAGTAAGTTTTTAAGCATTACTCACCAGATTATGTATGAAAAGAAGCACTTTTAAGTCTAATTAATAGAAGAGTGGTGGCTAATTTGTAAATACCCTCTGGAATGACAACTAAACCTACAGAAAATGTGAAGTAAAAGATCGTGTCATTTTATGTAGCTTAATATTTGACTTAATAAAGTGTTTATCTATAAGAACAATCTGGCTCAGACAGCTGAAATATTTGACTGGAGCCTGGTGATGCCCAGTCTGCTGGTGTGTGAGTAACTGATAGCTCCATGTACTGTATATCTGTGCTGTTAATGTCCGTGCGCCGCTGGACGGACCTGCAGCAGAAGGATGAATTGGGGGAATCTCTGGATGGGCTTCACCATCAGGCCATACAGCGTGATCCGGTCAGCACTGGAGGCCTGCTTCTTCTGAGGGACAGGGCAGGTGAGGCAAGAACAACAGCACACACAGCACAGCTCAGCAGAGCACAACTGCGCAAACAGGCAACCTCAGAAAAAAAAACGTCACGTGTCCAACTAGAGAAAAATAAAAAGCTCTAGAAGGTTATATATTTCTCGAAATCATTCAAAACACAAGGCTCTGAAATCACCTCTGCCGAGGAGCATACAAGACCAACGCTCGTCACTGGCACTTGTCTCCTGTCACCTTTATCATGTATTTCTGGATGAGAGAGGATGGACCGTCTGCCAGCTGAGCTGCCTCACCTTAAGAAAATCCAGGAATGCAGGTTTGGAAATGCAAGCCTTTTTAATGAGAGCCATAGCGTTGGTGAAGTTATTGACATAATCGCTGTAGACATCCAGCACCATTGACTTGGAAAACTGAAAAAAGCAACAGGAGAAAATCATTTTATTTTTTAAAAAAGTGCCTACTGTATGCATGTACAGTTTTTATTAGTTGTGTTCCATGCAGATTTGCTTTTAACTTTGACTTCAATGGTCATCCCGGGTTCTGCTGTATTGATACTTTGAGGTACATTACAATACTTTCCGGGTCTGGGGATAGAGAGGTCCAAAGTATATGAATGCATCTTCTACTCCATTCAAAGTGATCAGTACTCCATGTCATGCAATTGGAAGCAGATAACCTCAAAAACACAAAGGAGTTCGCCGACCTGTGCATTCCAATATTTAGCAGAGAAAATACTCATTTAAAAATATCTATTTATTTCACTTGAATGAAACACAGCTTTCAGGATGATGCTGATCATGGCAATTTGGGTGCAAAGGCGGAAGTGAATCAGTAAATCACATTTCCAGACTTGAGAACTGGAAATGAGGAAGTTTCACTATTTCCCCATCCCCTCGCAAATGGCTAGAAGCCAAAATGCAGAGAAGTAGTATTCGATTACGAGCCAGTATGGCATTTAGGCTTTTGGTGATTAATACACCCGTTATAAAATCAATCACGAGATGTTCTGCCTTTCCGATGGAGCTTTGTAACGGGTGCCGAGCATATCAGCCACAGCCGGTCGTATTAACACTCAGACATCTTCATATTGCCGGAGGGAATCAAAAGGAGATCAATGTAATTACACAATATATAAGGTCAAGCAGCATACGATGCCCTTTTAAAGGCTAAACAATGCGTACACAAAATAACTGGGTTAAAACAGCAAATCAATTCATTAGTTCTGTAATTGACTGTGAGAACATAATTCATACAGATGCCTCATTAATGTGGCACCGAGGTAGGATTTATTATCCTCATAATTGAATGCACAATTGAAGTGTGCCGCTGTACTTGCGAGCACCGTACATAAATTACATTCGAGCATTCCTTTTCCAGAGTGCATGGGAAGTGACTGGAGTGCTGCCACCGTCATTCCCTAAACAAATTGAAATGATAGCGACTAAGGGTCATGGGTAACTAGGAATGTCTGCACTAGAAAAAGTGTAACTTTCCTGGAGGACCGGGACGAGGACTTTCAGCCCATCTTACTCAATTGGCTGCTTATTTTTTTATTGGTCTGAAGACCCTCAACCAGCTATTTCTTAAAATCACAGGGAATCATTGTCAACCTTACAACCACACCTGCCCACCCTACCTAAATAGCGGTTCTCAGTCTCAGTCTACACTCCCCACTGAGCACCAAGTGCTCTAAATTCATTTTTAAAACACTGGAAATGCTAGCCCTTCTGAACTACTAGTGGTGCTTTCAATGTATGCTCAGGACGTTGGGAACAGTTTCCTTCGACACAGCTCCTGTTACTCTGAAAGCATTGCCATACATACTGAATATACTAACCTGTTTATAGTTTGTTAGAATGGGGTGGATGGTTATACTGTAAATTAGTGTAAGCCAGAACATACTGTACAGTACATTGGATTCATTTTAGCAAACATCAAAGCAAAGGGGAATTTTCTTATGGAATCTGCATAAGGGTCTCTTTTTCCCCCTGTTTTCAACCCCGGCAGAAAGAGCTACCACAGTGTCCGAAGGAAGCAGCCTTCCAGAGAGGGCCCTGCGCCCGAGCTCACCGAAGCCACAAAGAGATCCCCGATCTTCTCCGAGGAGTCCCACTCGGCCACCCGCGAAGCCAGCGCGATCTGGAACATGGAGTGGCACTGCAGGATCTCCCGCAGGCGGTAGAAAATGAGGTGGATCTTCCTGGGGCTCAGAAGGCGTGGCTCAGCCTCCAGCAAGGGTTTCTGGTACTCCTGAGTGGACGAGAGTTTGAAGAAACCGAAGGAGTATTCCATGCTGTCTTTCAACAAGAGTGAGAGATTTTAATTACGAATTTTGGCAAAGGAAGGGGAACAGCAATAAGGATGTGATCAAGGTGGAATGGCATTTTGCAACAAACAAGATGCTCTCAGTACATACTGTATCCTCCTGTATCCTTCATGGCTTCCATGTGGGACAAATGCATCTATATGGACAGAATTAGATTCACTTTGTCCCTCCCCTGCATCACTGCAGTCTTGATGTTTAAGATTTTAGCCTATAAAACACACTTCTCCCTATTTATGCATTTCTTAAACTCATTAGAATGTTTTACATTTACAATATAACCCCTGTGTCTCTATGCCAAAAGCTTCTGCAGCCAAATAAACTAAAAGCTACTGAAGAAGAGAAACATGCCTGAATATATCCCTACTCCATTTTAGTAACATCTGTTATGGAATGCAAATGAAGCCCTGTCAACACCCAATCAGCTTGTAACCCAAAAGAAAATGACCAATGGTATCGCACTTCAAAGACTCTGGTATGCATGTGCAGCTATAGCATGGATTGTCTTGAGCCCATTAAAAATCTAAAGGCACTGGGGCTGAGTCCCTGCATTGCCTGACACAAATTAAGTACTGGTTGTTTCAAATCAATTTGAAATGCAAATTATGGTAGAATGGTGTTACTTGATTTTTATTTTACCAAACTCTTAATGGATCTTCTTATTCCAACCCAATCTGGAATCGCAAAATTGTTCACATTTCGGCTCACAGCTGCAACTGATGTCCTGCACAGGGAGAAAAGGGACCACCTACCAGGCCACTTACAGGAGCATTTGACATGCTGCAGGCAGCCAGCAGGAGGGTCAGTGCCAACTGGAGGAGTGGTGAGTCCCTCACTGACATCACTGTAAGCCTGCAGGCAGCTGTAGCTCCTGAGAAGTCAGAGAGCTCTCACCAGCCACCTGCCCTATACACTGAATTACCTAGAAAAATGTGCACCACCACTTTGGGAAGCTCAGTCAAAGGCAGTATCATAGAACTCAGCCTGTGCTTACTGCTTGAGCCACTCAGAAGCCCTAACACCTGGGGGTATAACTTTTTTGAGAAGAAGAGTATAGCGGAAGAACACAACTATGTAAAATAAACATCAAAACCAGTATCACAGCCACAGACCTCCACCATTGGGACTATTTCTTTTTTTTCGAATGTTTAAAACTAGATGTGTGAACAGTCAACAGAGGAAGTAAGTCTAGTGTGCCTTTCTTTACTGGAAGTATTCTTTGATTGGAAACCTCTGAAGGCTGCGTAGCTCTGGCTACATTCAATTGGCTCACAAGGGGAATTCTGTGTATTTTTAAAGCCCAGACAGCAATGATTCATCAAAGCAAAAGGCAGAAATAAGAAGCAATAATTTTTGCGCACACAGAATTAGTTGGATAGCGATAAGAGTGCACCATCAGCAATGAATACCGACGGTGCGTGTTTTTAACAAAAAGGAAATTTTCCTAAATGAACTTTTGCTGCCGTTTAGTCGTAAGCTGTGCCAATTAAGAAGTGAAAGGATTGACGACAATCGTCTATTATTAGTCCTGATTTAGGGGCAGTTTCCATTTGCAGCTGGAGTGAAGACAGCCAGCAGAATTCCAGCAGGAGTAAGTTATAGAAAGGAATTTAATCTACATCTGACAAGAGCGCATATTCTAAAAATAAACTGCTTTAGCAGCACTGGTTGTCACACCATCAACCTTCACTGTGTACTGTGTTCAAGAAGCAGAACTGGGAAATGAATATTTCACAGCACATTACATGCTCCTTTAATATCTTCTGCAGCCATTAACACGGAAACAATTTCTCCCCCTTCAGTAAAACAACTGAACTCTTTTCATTCTGAACAAAACACTACACCTAGCAGAAGATCAAAAGCCACCTAAGGATCACTTTCCATAAGACAAAAAGGGGTTGGTTTTCTCCAGATTCTCCAATTTGCAATGCACACACTGCCCTCACAATGCTCAAAGGCTTGTTGGTGCACATTATGCTTTCAATGTTTATCAGATTTTGCGGTTGCCCAGCAATTTCATGCCTGTTTTGGTTAGAACAAAGCATTGGCTGTTAAAATTAGCACATTAAAGGCCCTTAGATTAGCCCTAGCAGAAGATACCAATATAACAGACGTCCTATACATTTCAGTTGCTACTATTTTTATGTTGCTAAAGTCATTTTTTACCATAATGACATCCTGCAGAAAGATTGTGCATCTGCCCTGCACCTGCACTTTATAAAGCAAAGCAAATATAACTAAGAAGATCAAAATAAGTCAACAGGTAAGGTACAGTACTACATATAGTACATCATCTTGCAGTTTGGTTACAAAACAATGCACTAATTGGTCTGTTTAGCCTTGTGGTCCTTTTGTCATATTTCACATCAGATGCCTGAATATATGATCATTCCACAGTGCAATTGATTCCTTGCGCTTGCTTATGAGGCCAGCTGTGAATGGGTGGGATCCAGATTGACCACAGACCCACAGACTGACATTCACTTTCTAAAGTGGGACAAGGCAATATACGGCCATAGCCGTGCAAACGCAAGAGATGACAGCAGGAAAACACACCGATGAACACAGGGGACAGCTGGGCTTCACTCAGTGATTTGACGAAGGCAATTACTACTCTCAGCATTGATTAGGTGCTTTTCTACATTGACCACATCACTCAGAACAGCACATGTACTGTATTGTGATATGTGCACTCTCTGGAGAAAAACAAATGAGGTGCAAATACATACATGGGAGCGTGTACAGCGTTCAGAACTGAGTGAGCAGACTCCATTAAAATTACCAGTGCCGACTAGATTTCATCAACTAGAAATTATGCATTCTGGCATGTACTCTCTTCCATGGAAATGAGGTAGTCATGATCCCATTCAGATGAGCACCACTGTTGCAAACATCCACAGTTTTCAAAATACAACTTATGAAATAGGCCAACAAATGTTATAAGCCCCCTTTATAAGCACCCAATTTTATACGAACCCAAGATTAGGGAATCTGAATATTTTCGTGCATGCTGATCGAAAGATAACTTAAGACAGAAGTTTTAAGTTTTGTCAGCAAAGGCTGTGACCAGTGGTCTCTTTTTAGTGTCTAACCTGGAGGATTCTCTTCAGGGACTCGAGGTAGCTACATTCGCTCTGGACAATGGATCCCAGGATGTGACGTCGAACAATCTGTGGAAGAACAAGAAAATGAGCTGGTAGATTCTCGCAAGCACAGGTAAGATCTGTTTTATTCTGTATTTGCTACTGGTAAATTGTGAGATTTGTTTTCCTAAATATACAGAAAGTGTTCTTTTCCTAATATTTTGTTCAGACAATTTTTCCTTCTGCTGTGTTTTTCTTCAAATATTGTACCTTATATATTGAACTCGAGAATGTATTTTTTTACGTTAAACACCCAAAACCAGATATAGTGTTATGGTCGATGCTAATGGTTTCCAGTCTTAGTCCTGGGTAAGCTGGACTACTGGTTTTTGTTGGTTTTTGCTCCACAAGAGTTCTTAATAGAATATTTGAGGCCTTTTTAGGATTGACTTTCAGCTCCTGAAAAGCTGAATGACATCAGTAATTGGTATGAACCTTGTGCTGCTTCGTGTACTATCCTATTCCAATGTGCTGGCCAAAATATAACCAACAGTAAAAACACTGACTCGCTTTGGAAGTTATGTTGTACAGTGTCACTCCCACCCATGTTGCCCGAGACCATCAACCGTTCACCAAATAGAAGCTATTTAGTCAGAACTAAGGGAGTAAACTCTTAATTACCAAACTAAGCATGACATTCTGCGCACTAAGGTGGAAATAATGTACTTTAAGTAGGATATTTTTGAAACCGAGGAGTAAGGGCTGAAATAAGTCAAAACCAGCAAGCAGATCAATTATGGGCACCAATTAGCACTGGCAATTAATGGACCAGCTGGGGAAAAAAACAGCAGACACACAGCAATTAGAAGACTAATATACTCTAGGAAATATGTACAGTGTGCTACTGAATAAGTGTGGGTACATTAGAATGACACTCAGTACTCAAGGGGAGCAGGGAGGGCAGTTGAGAAACAGACCTGCTGGTTACTCAGGCCCTCTGGCATGGGGGCCAGCTCGGGGGGAGGGTGTTTGCTCTCTGAGAATATGACATCAAGGTATCCCACTTCATCTTCCAAGTCATCTAAAGGAAAAGCAGAGGCACAAAGTGGTAGCCAATGACAACAGCTGCAGTATGGCTTGCTCATTAAAACAGTACAGTTCATAATTCACAACAATACTACAGTTATGTTATAAGGACACCAGGTGATGATGCATACACTGGAAAGGAGTTTGGTGGACTACTGAGTAATTAAGTAATTATACTCTAGTATTTGGAGCTTTTATGTTAAAATATGAAAATATAACATTCTGTCTTCGATATTAACCATTCATATAAATGGAAATGTATTCAGAACTGATTAATGGTCACCCGTATTTGAAACACTAATCTTTTGGCAAGGGTTTCCCATCAAAATGTTATAATCAGACACCCATCTATCCCCAGACAAATTAGACTGGCTTCCTCTACTGTAATTAGTCTGTGTCTTTCGTGTATGTGATGGTTATAGTTTCAGGGAAATAAGCATGAAATATGAAAGTTTTATGGCATCCAAACTACAGTATCTTGTTCAGGTTTCTCCCTATGTCTAACCTCACAGATCCATCACAGTTGTTATATTAGAACTCCAACTAATGTCAAATACCATCCACGCAGATGACCACAGAATGGCGAAAAAGTACATGCGGTGTAATAAATAACTGTGAACAGCAACATCACCGATTCTGAAATTCCCCTAACACAAAACATACGTTAAGCAAAAGAAAAGCCCCAAGACTCCTACAGTCCAAATTTGCTTCCATACCTGGACAATCCTTCCTGTGAAGAAAGGACACCTTGCGCATGACAGCTATTTTGGTCTTTTCCAGTCCATCTTTTGTCCCATTTTTGGCCGCTTTCATGAACTGCTGCACCTGTTTCAGAAAGGAGAGGAGGGAGAGAAGGAAGGGAGAGCGTATGTTTCTCCTCCATTATCAGTAACAGAAATCAGCTGTGGTCTTCAACTGTGTTCTCATCACAGCCAGGAATCCAATAGAAAAACAAAAGGCACAACAGCCTTTCCAGAAGGGTTTTTTTGGCAAAAATCAATGTGCTAAGATTAGAAAATAATCACGTTTTGAGCAAAGCAGAGTCCATATCCGCACAGCACAGGTCTGTGCACAATAGCATGTGGCCTTTACGCTGCGTCTGATCGATCTCTGCTAGGTGTTCCAATAGCCCTGTATGGAGCACCTTCTTCAGCCAGCAGTAAAAAAAAAAATAGAAAAAGAAATTAACTTTAAAATCTGCCTCTTCAAGAATACGGCACTTTAATCCGAGCCCTTTGGCCATCTTGTGTATTTTTTTCCGTGTCGCTGTTTTTTTTCCTGATAAACAGCAAGCGACACCCTAAAAGGAGCCACCTTTCACACACTGTACCACAGTGTGTCCATCTCACATATTGAGGGTGAAGGTTTTGGAACCAGCAACAGTGGTTTTTTAAGTGACTGACAGAAGAGACACGCGCGTACAAGAACCCACAGGGCATTTTACATCCCACTGTTTTAAACATTCCCCTATGTGTGCTGCTCGCACTCACTCACACAGCCTTCTTTAGCAGCTTTGACTGCAAGTTTGTAATCTTGTTTCTCTGAAGAGACCAGAGTATCGGAACTAAAAGTCACCGAGCATCCACATTTCCATGCATTATTAGGGCATTTCGACTGCATGGTAACCTGCTTGTTCATGAGCTGAGTCAGTTCCACAGTGCTACAGTATGTTACACTGCTAATCTCGAATTGCCCCCTTGGGGATAAATGAAGTATTTTGAGTTAAGTAACATTTTGCCCTCACTGTCCTGACATTTTACACAGTACAACATTTAGCTAGAGCAGTGACCTCCAGTCCTGGTCTTGGTAACCCACACACCTGATGGGATTCATTCCCCCCAATTTCATTAGATAACTGAAGCCTTACTTCATCTACGAACCTGCGTCACTGGAATATTTATTTTTGTTTTCTAGGCACATGTTTGGGATTTTATTTTACTTACAAAATAAAACGGTTAAAGCACCAACATGTTTAAGAGCTTAGAACAAACAGTTCAAACTAATCTTGTGGTTGTTACGTCAATGAAGGGTTTTACTGTGTCACTGAGGGTTCAGCTGGAACAAACACCAACAGGTGAGTGGTTCACCAGGGCCAGGACTGGGAACCACTAAACTAGAGACTCGTACCATGGTCCTGGAGAGCTACTGTACCTTCTGGTTTCTATCTCTATATTGAAACAATTCTTGATATAATGTCATCCTGCCAACCTAATCTAAAACCAAAGGCTGAGATCAAGAATTAAACATGAAGGAACTGGGCTCTCCCGGATTAAAATGGGCACTGTTGTGAAAAACTGAGGAAGAAGTAAGCAAAAATGTTTTTTATCAATTATGAACCAATTAAGACCTATTAAAGCAAGTAATTTGACTTCTTCATCAAATAACTTGTTCACTGACGTAATGAAGAGTCATAGTTTGAAATTTAATCCGGACTATTTTTTCTGTAGATTATTAAACCAAAAAATAAATTCTCAGGATTAGTTTTCAGAAAAAAATGCCATATTTCTCCTTTCAATCTGATGTCTGCATTAGAAGATAAAATAAATTTGAACACAGGGAGGAGAGGATTTTCCTGATCATCCCCATGCTGGTTGATATTATCTCCTTCATTCAGAAAAAATCAGAGCCTGTCTTTAGAAACTTCCACGTGACTCAGTACGCATCACCTAACGTGACAATGTGCTGCAATATCCTCAAAGAGAGTATTCATACGCAGCCAAAAATCTCTTTGTGTGGCTCTATCTGCGTATCTTTCTCCCAGCTCCATACCCTCAGGAGCAAAAACTCCTGGATTTCCGGTCCGCCAGCCTCTAATCGTTGATTTAAAAGCCACACGGCTTTGAATTTCATCTAAAAGAAGCACAACCTTGAGATTTCAGAGTAAGAGCCTGATAACGCGTTTGACGGAGCTGATTAGATCCGCTGGGTGTGGAGATGGGAGAGACTGGTCTAGACCCCCAGCCCCCGTGAGGTACCTTCGTGTCATAGCTCTGTTTGATCTGGGTGACATCGCGGCCCCCCAGCCTCACGGCCAGCAGCTCCCGCTTGGTCCGAGCGCAACGCTCCTTCAGGCGACGCACATCCGGGGAGAGCTATGGGCATCGCCATGGCACCCCACAGGCGGGTGAGGTGGGGGGGGGCAGGGAGGTGGAAGAGGGGGAGATCAAAGAGAGAGAGGGAGGGAGATGGAGAGAAAGAGGAAAGAATCAAGGCGGGGCAAGCAAAGCCGCAGGATTCCAGGCGACCCAGAGAGAGAGAGAGAGAGAGAGAGCTCACGTGGTGCATGCAGGGAAAATGAAACAGCGAACACCGAGGAGAGCACCTGAACTTCAGCGTCTTTGAAGCAGCTTGATGGGACTGATGTCTTCGTAAGGGGGCTGTCTGTACGCCGGGAAAACATTATCTTATTCAAAGGGCAGTTTAATTCAAGTTATGCCTGTGCTGCTAGGAATACACAATGTGTTTTCACACATCCTACAAACTGATTTCAAAAACCCGTTTTACAGGATACCTTTAAACCTGTTTTAAGGGAACGCCGTGTTCTGCAGCCCTTAACTTGATTAAGTGCTCTAATCCAGACTGCAAACTCTCATTGCAGTCTGAATTTCCACCCATTTTGGATCTGTACCCACCTTAAAACTGGAGTTGCACCCTGCCTCCTACACTGTCCTTGTTATAGCACTTTGTGAACATGGAAAAGGACACAGCTTTAACCCAATATTTCAAAATTCTTATTTTAAAATATACGCTCCTGTCTTTACACTGTTCTAACAGAACTTTTGGTTGTACTGGTGAAGCAGAGGTAAATTCTGCACTGAAAAGCAACGTTTCAGCTTTGGAATTTCTTAAGAAGTGTATGTGTCTTCAGGTACAGTATGTTTGACACACCTGAAAATGGCTTCACCTTTAAACCACTGTGTTTTTCCTTCTTTTCCTCTTATTTTTAATAAAGAATTGATCTGATCATTTTTTAGTTTCCTTTTTTTAACAACCAACACAAGCTTCAAAGAATCGACGGAAGCGAGGCAGCAGTAAAACACTTCTTCTGAACAACCAAAAGCAAAAGCAAAATCCCAGAAGTAGAAGAAAAAAAAAAGAGAAGTTCTAATATGCAGTCAAGGAAACCAAATCTCACTAAATAGAATACTAAAACTATCCTGGCACCCAAACAAGAACCCCCAACTTTACCTTTAAATTCCTACAGAATTTGACTCAAGCAGTCTGATCAGCATCACTACAGTGCTTTGCGTTCCTCGTATCTGTCTGCTTGGGTACTACGACCCCAGCTGCCTCACTCACAGAATGGAAGAAAGTTACACCCCTGTTCTTCAGAAAGAAATCTCTATCGCGTTTTTGAAATCCCACTGCAGTTCAAAGCCAACAGATAGCCCTGTACCTGGTTCAGACTGAGTGCAGGTGCTGTTGAATAAGAGGAATACCTTGGTGGACTGAGTGCCGGCTCACAGGAAGTTCAGGTTTCCAGGAGGAAGGGTCACAGACACACAGACAAGCCCACGCTTGGACAAGGACATGAAGAAGGGAAACTCTTTGAAGCAAGAGGAACTGAGAGGAGCTACACCAGCTCCAAGACACCCTTTCCCTGCCTGACTGCATCTCAGCCCCAAGCCCCACAATCCTGTTGCCACCCCCTGTCCTGTACTTACCCACACCTGTAAGGAAAGAAAACCCCCAGAGAGTCACATCGCTGCAAAATCGTCAGCAGTAAAGAACAAACTTGCTTGAGCCAAGGGTTTGCAGTAGCCTGTGTCAGCTGTCATGCTGAAGATAAAGATCTGTTTCGGGGCATATTTTTAAAAGTAAAAAGGGAAGGATTACGACACTGCAACTGAGACATCATTATTAAATCTCAAGTTATGAGCCACAAATACAAAAACAGTCTTGGTTTTGTCACACTTAATCTTGCTGAGCTGCTGACTCATCTCTTGCTGTTTGGGTTCAACTGAAAGCGTTTTAAATATTACCACATTCTCGAGAGAAAAAAAGAAAATCGCTATATTAGGCTTGAGAATATTTTTGAGTGCTATGACATTTTTGTTTTAAAAGCATTTGCTGATCTTTGAAGAGCTGAGTCACACAACTCAACTTTAAAAAGGGTAACTGCGAGAAAGCCTTCTCTGCGATTTCCTGCTGTTCACTTTCTCCACCCAAAATGAAGTAGCATGTATGTAAACTATGAAACTACAAATTAGGGGAATTAGTGCAAAGCAACACAAAAATCTTCCATTTTAAAGCAGTTCTACAGCTTTTAGGGAGTAGCGGTTAAAAATGCATGCTGGTATGAGGTACAGTGTGTTGATGATCATTCTATTATCAAGCAACCCAAGTCACAGCCCTGGAATATGAGGAGACATCGCCACCTTGTGGAATATATGCAAACAACTCTGATGTTCGGTTCAAAAAGACGAGTTACACTTCAATGTTTTTCAAATAGTCAAAGTAACTTATTTTAGGCATTTTAGTTTTGGTTAACCGACCATTAAATTTTACACAGCAAATGTCTGGATTTATAACATATACTATACCAGAAACCACAAGTGGAATGTCTCTCCACAGTCCACATCATCTCTGCTGAAGGAGAAATGAAGGAATGAAGGAGGTCATTTCCATTCAGTCATGGGAAAAACCTACAAAAGAATGAAGGAGGTCCAATGGAGCAGAGATAGATCTCCATCATTCTTTTGAATATTTTCTATTCAGTCATGCTATATCCCAGCATTCCCAGCATCTGGGGAATTCGTTCTGGGAACGTGCGCCCTCGAGCCTCAACACAGTTCAAGCTGGCTCTCGGCTACTTTCGAGGTTGAGCGTTTGTTCTTTTACACAGGACCGTGAGAGAGAAATGAACAAGCCAAGCGCTCCAGTTCAGTGCTACAAACCGACACAGCCCACACTATTAACACACCTCTTGTGCCAACACCCAGACCCCTGCAGTTCCAGCTCCACACCCTAAGAGACTCACCCACCTCAGCTCACCCAGCTGCCTCTGTGCCTGTCTCATGGTGTAGATTCCAAAGCACAATCCAGCCGCTTTTACAGACTCTGACTATCACTAATGGAGGTACACCTAGGTAACTATAGGTACATTTTGGTTAATTTGGGAAAACTACTTTGGGACTATTCCTAATCAGAGCCCATGAAACTGCCTTTTAATGTTGCAGTACTGCTCACAACTTGTGTGTACCATCTATTTTAATATCACAGATTCCATGCATGCACGCACACTACTGCATTTCTATTTTTCTGTGACCACTTTTATATCCATGACCAATTAGCAGGTATTGTTCTCCACACAAAAGCCCTGATGTACACCATGTTGGGCATTTTAGCTCCTTCTTCACACTCAGGCATCCTCATGCCCGAACCATGCAGTGAGCCCACTCCCCCTTCTTCTTCCTCTCTCCCACCCATGTTGCAGCTTCATCTTGGCACAGCACAGCTCACAGCAAGCCCCTCGCCCCAGACAAGCATTTCAGTCAAGCCCCACGCTCAGCCCCCTCTTCTTTTAGTCAGCCACTGTATGATTACGGACTCAATCGCCTAGGTTAAAAATGGATTTGCCACCGATATGATCAGAAAAGTGGTACAGTAAGTGAGACTTTGAGGAGTTGTAGTCCACTCGTTTAAGAATGTCTGGTTAAAAATGTAGACCAAAGTAATACTCGTTGAGTCCAGGCTTGGCACAGCGCAGCTGTCCTGGTTACCTTGCTGCGGGCGGGCAGTTTGCTCTCGCTGTCGGACTGCTCGTCGTAGCTCTCGAACTCACTGGAGCTCCACCCTTCGTGATCCGCCAGGTCTTCCTCCCTGTTCACATCCTCGTAAATCAGGTCATCTGCCGGACATAACCCAGAAAAAAAAAAACCACGTCAGCACCAGGAGGCAGCCCGGGGCCACAACCTGACCATCCCAGGACTACAGCACCTTCCTGCAACAGAAAACCTCCATAAAACAGATGGTGTTGAGGCAGCTGTTGTCCTAAATGGTACTTAAACCTACAGTAGTCTGCAGCCTGTGCTCAATTGTCTTTGAAAGAACTAAAATCTATCAGGGGACACGGTGACACAGTGGTCAGAATTCTGCCTCGCAGTGCAGGTGCCCTGGGTTCAATTCATGGGGTGGGTGGGGTTGCGTGGAGTTTGCATGTCTGTGTTTGTTTCCTCCAGTTACTCTAGTTCCCTCCCACAGTCCAAAGACATGCTGGCCGGTTAACTGGCTTCTGGGCGAATTAGCCCTGGTGTGCATGTTTGTGTCTGGTTGTATTCCCTGCTGTGGACTGGTGTCCCATCCAGGGCGTACCCTGCCTTGTGCCCTTGGCTTCCCGGGACAGGCTCCAGCTCTCCTGCAACCCTGTATTGGATAAAGCGGTTCGAAGATGGATAGATAGTAGGCTATCTACAGTAGCTCAGCATGTGCTTCACACCTCATGTCACATGGCACCATACAACAACAAACATTTCTCTGCAGTAACTATCCTCGATTTTATCAGTGAAATTACTTTGCCCTTTTTACCACATTATCACAATTAACAAAGAAGTGCATTAACACAGCTATTGGTTTAAAATTGTTCTGTATCAAACTAAATATCAATCATGAAAATAACAACTGCAACTGTTAACAATTCAACATGTAATTCACTCTGAGGATGTTAACACATACAAGAAACCCTTAATACTCTGTACATTCTGATGTCACCCTTTAATGCCAGTTTGATTAGGAGAGGTATAGACACCGAAGATACTGTATCTAATTTATATTTACGTCTCAGCAGCACAGACAAATATTAATCAATGAAAAAGAGCCCAGTTTCTGATACTGCTTGAAATAAAAAACAAAATAAAAAGCAAAAAAAAAACATTCGCACATTTCTTTTAATGTTCTGCAACATTAAAAACTATTTGCCTGCCAGCAGCAGAACGGTAAAGACTTACTGTTTTGTTAAGTTGAAAATTCTGTCATGTCCGTTACAAAGCTTTTATTATTTATACAGGTCATGATGGGCATTGCCACATAACCTTTCTAACAGGCATGTCAGGCAGGTTGATTTATAGTCAGAACATCAGCAGAGACGTACATCTGACAGGAGATAACCTAAGGCAGACTTCTATCTCTCTAATGAAATTGTAGTGAACTTCAGGAGGAGGAAATTCGAAAGGGAGTAATTTAACTTGACTCCAGCTGTTAATTCAAAGGACACTTTCCTAAAGAGCAACTGTAGTATTGGAAATCACTGTTTTACACATAGAATCATTACTGGATGGAATAAACTGTCAAACCACATACTTCAGTTCTGATGTGTGATCGGCTAGGAAAACAGCAAATCCTCTCATGCGCAGAGTAGCCTGTTGTCGAGATCCTAGTTAAAGCCAGAGTTTCGCCAGTCACCCTGCAGTCTTTCTACAGCTCACCTTGTGTCGGAGCTGGAAGATTTTCACAGGGGACGTCATCGTAAATCACCTCGGGGCTCTCGCGGTCCGGTTCTGCAGCGGGCTGGGCTGAAAGGAGATGCAACAGCTAGCTGTTAGCCCTTCAGTCAGTGGCTCTGCTGCACGGGAGCAGGCAGGTGAGATCGCTGCGCCACTCGTTTGCTGCGCAGCTTAAAGCACAGTGGGGCCCCAATGCCCATGTCCCCCGTTCAGCCGTGAGCCTCCTGGCTATGGCAATTTGTCTTGTCATTCCTGCACAAGCTGGACATGTAGAAAAAAAGACAGCAAACTGTTTTAGAAATTGCATCAGCACACAGGAGTTGTTTAGCAGTGTCTCTGCCTTTCTGAGCCCTCTATGACAAACTGAAGCATGCATTTCTTTTGCACAATATCAGTGATAAGCTGGTTACAGGCACTTAGACTTTCACCATTATATTCAAGGGTTAATTGGTCATGACTGTCTTCATTTCACCTGTGTGCAATATCATCCACAGCTATTTCATATCATATAAAATACTCAGGCTGAGTATCATAATATGCTCTGAAGAAAAGAGGAATTGAAGTCTTGTTTCATTTCAGTTAAGACCTACTGAAGTACTTTTACAGCATTTTAGGTGGATTTACCTTGGTATGACCCTGAATAATGACTGGAAAGCAATGTAAAAACAAACAACCAGTTTTCCACTATTACAACTCTTTCACACAAAAGTACTACGAACTGGTTAAATTTAGCCACGGAGTTGCCTCTTACTGTATACCCATAAATACAACATTGTAAAAAGGCTTCTACTTACCTCCCACAACTCTCTCTGTGGTTGTTAAATAATCACGAACACAGTTAGTTTTATTGAAGCTTGGAAAAACTGTACAGCAGAAAGTTACCAAATTAAGTAATACAACATATTGTAGGCACACCACACACGATATTGATTTTGGAACAGCTTTGTCTTGTTTTTAGGAGGCATTCACATGCAGTATTTTTTATACTTCATTAAGTAACAAAGCAAGCTTTTGATAACAGCCCAGGCTCTGCAGACTTTTTATGTCTTTTTAAACCTGAGATAAAATGAAGGAATGGGCTTTGATTGGTGTGCAATTTGTGACACAAGAAAAAAAAAAGCTGTATTTCAAAAGGTCCCTTAAGCACAGAGTTACTGTAAATTATTTCATGATCAGCACAGAAATGCAAACACCCCTTCATTTAAATTTTCAGTACAATAAAATTATACTTAGTTTGAAAATTTTATGAAAGCTTTAAAAACCTACTTATGAACATTTTAAAATACAGCAGTGAACTGCAGAGTGAACTGCACTTTCAGCTTTATCAGGAAGACTGTGAGTAGAAAATAGAGCATTTTATTCTCTTCTGCCAGTTCTAAGCTTTTCCCAGTAGGTCACACCTTGCAATGGCTCAGCGAAACATTCATGAAATGAATGAATAAAGATCGCAAACCCACTGCTCAAAAAGACTGTAGATCAGGCACTGCTAAAACAAGTAAATGTTATTAGAATAGAAGCATTTGCAATATAGAGAGAGCTGGAAAAGCGCAAAGCTAAAAGCAAACAGCAGGAAATAAAGAGATTATAAGGATAATCTAGCTATTGAAGGATTGGCTAGGTCTAGTGTTCATACAGCTGTTTTACAGAAGCAGATTCTAAGGGTAAAAAGCAAATGTGTGGTTTTCAGAATATAGGTATACTGTATATTGATTATGCCATCTTGGTTTTTGAACAATTGATTTCTAAAATGTCTAATTATGTACTGATCCTAACAACCCAGCCTGGTTGTTGCTGTTTTATTGCGATCTTTATTTCTAGTTATGTTGCTTTCTATAACTAGAAATACAGATGAAAATTTTAAAAGACAGGAAATGTTACCAACAAGCTTTCCTTTTATGGCTCATTTCTAAAAAGAAAATGTAAAAAGAAGGCATAAATAAGATATTAGTCTGTCAACTTGTATCTATTATTGCTGAAGAGGAACATGCTGACTTCCTTTTGTGTCAGCAAATTTGATTTGATGATTTTGGCCATACAGAAGCGTGGATAAATCATATAGCAAGACATTAAATGCTTTCCTGAGTGGGACTCGAAGACATTGCCAAATGCAAAGATGGGTATAAACATAGCCGGGGCAATCCAGTCACAGGCACTGCACAGCACTTTGAAGCACAGCTCTGTAGCACAATATTGTCATGTACAAAATCACCAATGTGTTCAGAACAGGGCATTCCCCTCACCTCAGCTGTATGTTTTTCCATTCCTTCTTCTACTTTACCTATCACATGTAGTGCCCTGTTCCCTCTACCTACACTCCTTAATAGATGGTACAATTGCTTGCTCCTATCTGAATCTGCACTAGTGTTCCTAACTGTGAATTCTGCTGCATAATCACAACCCACTGGCACCTTTACTGATGTGCGCAGCCTAACCTAACCTGGTATGAGCAGGCACTCCATCCTTTAAGAAATTTTGAGAACGATAAATGCTTATAAAGCTTCAAAACAACATAACACATTATTATCGTGTTTTTTGTATCAACATATGAAACAAAAGATTTTATGTCCCTCTGAAGTTGGAATTGTTTAAATAACATAACATACGGTACAATGCATCACTGCTTGATCACTTAGTACATGAATAGACACTTAATACTAACATGAACAAACTAATTGAGCAAAACTCCCAAAACTGTATCTGAAAAACCTCTGGAGTATTCAGGCAAAACGATTTATTTAAGGCTAATTTAAGGTTAGACTTTCAGTCAAAAGGCTCATAACAGAAGTCAGACATTACATCCAAAACCCGTCCAACAACTTTTGGGTGGTGAGCTGGGAATAATGCACCATGAAAGAGAATTCCTCTGAATGGAAAATTATGAGGCTGTAATTCTCACAGCTGATTCAGGGCTGTGGGGCTGCTGTGTGGTTCGTGGGGTTTCTGAGACACACTGGTGATGCTGATGGAGAAGCAGGGGTGGCAGAGGGGAGGTGGCCAGGATTGCCTTTGAGCTACAAATGGTGCAGCTACCGCAGACAGCTGGCCTGGGCAGGATGGTACCTTTGTGCAGGAAGGCAGAGAGCTCTGATACCACACTGAACCACTCATCCCGGGCTCTGGCTTTGCCTGGGCAGACAACAGAACGGACAGCGTCAATGCAAGAGCCCTGTCCTACAAGCTGATTCCCTGGGATCCTTCAAGAAAGTGCTTGATGAGATTCTTGGATCAATGAGAAAAAGGGTCATAGCACCCCCATTAAACAAGCTGATGTGACATCAGCTGCCAATAGAGAACCTCGTCCGAACACTTAGTGATTTTACACATATTGCTTTTTTGTTTTTCATTGGAAATTAAAAATCTTGTTTCTTGTGTATCATTTAAGATCAGTATGTAACGATACTTGATTTTGTAAACGTGAATATGCAAAGCTGCCAGCAGAGAGACACTGACCAGAGCTGGATCTATTGCATTTTAGGGTTTTTGGTGATGTTCTGATGATACAGGGACTCATGGACTTTAGAAAGACAGCAATTGTTTTGCAACAGTTCGCCAATTTCAATATCGCATGACAAGGTACAAAATCTTTCCCTTGCTTTGCAACTAGATTAAAGATTACTGATCTTCATATTTAGATTTTTATTTAGATGAGGAGCAACTAATCTATAAGCTTTATTGAGACTTATTTTCTAGTTAGTAACCATGTATATGTAAAATATCCCATCCCTCCATACTGTAGTTACAAGTTTATTTCCACTTAAGAGCATTAAAAATCCATGAAATATTACAATGTTTCAATCAAAACCGAGAGCATTCATTTTGTACTTTCATCTAAGATGTATATAATTGATCATGGTTTTTATTCAAATTACTTTCTAGTAGCAGAAAATTGTCAAGAGCTACACAGAAAGACTAGCACCACCCATGAAAGATGAGAATATATCTTTCCCACAGAACACTGAGCAGCAGAAGTTTAAGATAATGATGTTGTGGTTCAAAGTATCAAAGTTTCTACCTTTTATTGTTTTTTTTCCCTAAGTATAATGGTCATCCTGTTGTTTGCTCCTTTTCCGATGAGAAAAGCAACTGCTTTGCAGTCTGAGAAAAAAGTTTACAACCATTCAAGATCAACTGAGGGCGGATTTTGTGTCACAATGAGAAGAATAGACTTGGTGAGGCAACACCCCAAGTAGAAACGCATCCTGAATGAATATACATCTCTTTTAGGGTGTGCAAAAGGACACAACACAGTATATAAAACAACAAAGTGTCACAACCCATTTTTACAAAAAAAATGCACTCTCTCTGAAAAGCAGATGAGAAGGCTTTAACCACATGGACAGAATGAGCACATTTCAGCTGTGGGATTTGTCTACCTGTAAAATTTAGAAATTTTCTTAAATCTATACTACACAAAGCTAAGAGACTGTTATGCCAAATTTGTAAAACTGGCAGGCCTCTGAACAGCTTTGTTCTTTTCCTGTATTATTGTAGCAACAAGTTAAAAAGCAATTGTTTCCCAAAACTAACAGAAGAGTTCTGAAGAGTTATTAGAGTTGGATTTGTCTCAGCAATGCAGCAATAGCTAAACCAATTTTGTAATTAGAAACCATATACGCCAGCAAAGTGCAGCTTTCTGAATCGCACTCAGAGGCCCCTTCAGTCACTCATAACTCCCCTTGAGAAGGTCTTTTAAATGTCATAGCTTCACTTTTGCTTCAAAGGCTTTTTTAAATTAGATAAAAGAAGGCTATGATGTGATACATTTGAGATTAATTAAATCTTAGATGAAATGAGATAACTTGGAGAAACCCTGGTAAGAATCAGCAAGGGACTATACTGTATATGCTGTGCATCTGTCCTTCCTCTTCAGATGACCCTGTTGCAGTATTCCCAGTGAAGCAGGCACATTCAGTGCTACAAGATCACTGAGCTAGGAGTGTGAAAAAACTTAAATTATCCCCGTATGAGCTCCTGAGTGGTTTACCAGTAAAGATCTGACCAGTTGAATGTGACCGAGATTAGTGGTTTCTGTAACTTGCCTGGCACCTCTGGCACCTGCAAGCTTGCAGTGATATCAGCAAGAGACAGGCTGCTACTCCACTTGGATCTCTTTCTCCTGTAAGACACAGTGGAGCTTGTAACAGATGAATGGCTCCATATTTGTGAATGTGTCAAATAAAAAATGTCCGTGTACAGTATCTTCATTCTTCTTGCGCAGCAAGAAGACAACTGGTGATCTTAGTTTGGGTTGGTATATAATGATAAGATAACTGGTATTTGGAGAACAGATGTAATCCTATAGTCCAGATATTTGAGGTTTGAGTGCAGACTATGTTATAAATTTACTCTGCCCAGGATTCTCCAGGCACGGGCACACAACTGTCCACAGAGTACCAGTTGGTAGCCTTGAGTTGGCCTTGTCACAGAACAGTCTTTCTGAGATGAAGTGCTACAGCAATCAACGTGAACTCTCATTGTGTCAGAGTCCTTTGAAGACTTCTGTTTAGTGTGCATAGCTCGTATCTCTCCCAGACCTGTCTAAGGGTCACAGAGTTTAACTAAGACGGATTGGCAACATGGGCTTTTGTGAGGTGAGGAAAAAAAAACAATTAGCTATTGATTTTTTTTTTTAAATACAAAATTGAAAAACTTCAAGCAGCCATAACCTGGATCAGGTTTTCTAACACGGATGGATTCAAAAGGACTCCTGAGCTGTAAATCAATGCCAGAAATACCTCAACAACAGAGATGAGATAGATAATAATAATTTTTTTTAATACATTTTGGATGGTCAACAACAGTCGTGAATATATTGGATTATATGACGTGTCACCCTTAAACCACTAACTTAATTTGTGTTTTTAATCAAGTCATAAAGTTAATTCATTGAAGTCACAAAAGGTCAACTGCTAAGCACTCTATTATAATCAGAGATAATTTAATTTTAATCTCTCAAATACTTCAATTAATTAATCATTACTTTAATAATCACATTATTAAATGGTGAAAAAGACATTGTACCAAATATTTCAAAAACTGTAGGTGGTGCTTCAGCTGTCAAGGTTAATCTTTAACAATTATGGCTGATTACTTAAATCACTTTGTCTTTAGGGGCTGCTTATCACATTATAATTACCACTGAGTATTACAGCACTTTGCAATAGGAATAACACACACAGGCCTCCAGCTGAAAAGGCTGGTGTACTGTATGCCACTCACGTTTCACAGGCAATAACACTTTTGAAGCGCAGATTTCTGCAAAACTCAGATCATCTAAACCTGTTCTTCTACAGATCCTGCCCTAGTTTCTTCACCATTGGGCAGCTTCTGACCAGGAAACCTAAGTCCAGCTAAGGCTGCTTGGACATGTGGACCGTGTGCTGAAGCAGACAGGCAGCAGACCAGGTCAAGCCTGTGAGATCCACTGCTTAACCAACACCTGGAGGAAGAGCTTCAGTACTGACTGCCTTCTCCGTGATAGAAGCACAAGTCTGAGCTGACAGATTTTACAATGTTTAGCTAAAAACTCTTCCATCAAAGCTATTGCCCTGCACTTAAAAAACAACATCACCACATGCCCAACTCAACAACCGCTCGGCTTTCACCTCCCAAGAAACGAGTGGTCCCCTTGAAATGCTAAAGGACTGGTCAGGGTCCATGTCCCGCCAGTTCTCTTTTCTCCTGTGAGATGGAGCAAACTACGCAGCACATCCTAGAGACCTGCCCACTCCACAGACTCAATGTAGTCCCCACACACCCTCAGGTGAGAAGCTATTGCTGGGCTCAGGCACTTTGCAATTGCTAAATCAATTAATCTTGGGCAATTGGCACAATGCAAAATATGTATAGACCTTTTATGAATATACAACAAAAATTCAAATTATTCTGTGTTGAGCGGAAATAGTCTGGAATGAATGTTTGATCATGTTTGAAAACCTTTATGATGGGGTGGGAATCCATCTCCTATACTGGAAACATACACTTCCAGTGGGTTTCCTGGGTTTACATCTACACTATCTGAGCTGTGACTGACTTAACTCAGGTTAGTCCAGCTCTGGGTCTGGAGCGCCAGTCTGTTTGCAGGGTTAATTCTAGCTCTTTTATGACCTGCATTAGCTCGTTAATGGCCTATCTGGACCAGGTGCTTTTGCAGACACTGCAGACACATCAGTCTTCAAGGACAGGAGTTGGACTTGTGCCATAAGTTTCCACGACTTTCCCGATGGAGTCAAATCAGAGGAACTGTAGCTCTCCGCGACTAGAAGGAAACAAAATAGCTGTGCTTTCGGACAGCAGCCACCAGCCTTGTCGTGGTGAAGCAAAGTTCTTGCACGCAAGCCGACACCTGGTCTCCCATTGCTAAGCGCATTTATAACCCACTCCCAGATCTACGCCACTTGCCACTGCCACCAGGATTCCCAGTCATGATTGAGCTTACGATTAAAGGCAGCGCGGACTGGCCACAAACCTGCTCGTCCCGGTGTGGAGTCAGCCCCCTTTACCACGGGAAAGAATCTGTAGTAACACTCGGTCGGAGACTGCAAACCTGTGGGTGTCACGGACAAAAACAGAGCTGGGATTCAGGACACTTCTGGGTGGGAGAGCCTCGGACAGCTAGGAAACCTTGTCGCAGACGACTAGGAAATCTTGTTGATTTCCCTGGATCGCTGAAGCAGCATCTTTTTGACAGCAAAGCTCTCCCACAGGGTCTCGATTTAGGTTACGTTTTCGGTGGGATGGACTGTAACGACTGGTTCTTGATACGATCGACTTGACAGGCTAAACACTTACCTCTGGCTCCATAACATTAAATGGGTACCGTACGCTGAACAATAAAAATGAAAAAATATTTTCATACTAAAAACAGGAATATTTCCCAAAAAAGAAGATGTTCAGATCAATGAAGACATGGAGACCTGAGCTTGGAATGACACGAAAGTGCCTGAGGCACTCGGGGACTGGAGTCTAAAATCACTGCTCTGCCATTTTGACAACAAAAACAAAGAAAAATTTGCAGATTATTAGTAATACTTAATCTTAGCATCTTAAGTTTCTGAGGGGAAATCAGAACTTCAATGAGTGTGGTTTTTAAAAACATTTTAACAATTTAAGAACCAATATATCTTGAATTTAGAATTGAACTATGGGTTTATGTGGGTGTGTCATTTTCTTCTTCTAAGCAATGTGGGAAACAAATAAAAAGGCAAACAGAAGATTAGGATTTGTAGTTGAAAGTCCAGAATTTAAATCCATAAGATCAGAAAAATATTGTGTACAACACTGGTCATTTATGCTGCAAAAAAGATATTTGTTGCTCTGGAATCAAGAGAAGAGTCAACATACTATATATATTCTTGGGCTCAAAGGAATGTCCTACTCTGACAGGCTATAAGAGCTGAGTTTTTAGTCTTGAACAGAGAAGTCTAAGAGGGGACATTATTCAAATATCCGAAACCAAAGGTATTACCAAAGTTCTTCAGAATCAACAGTGAACTACAAATCAAAAAACACAAATGGAAACTACAAGGACGTACAGTACATTTTAAACTGAAACCAGGAGGTGTTTTTTGTTACAAACGTGTGTAGAAGAAGCTTTCCAGGTTGTCAAAGACAGTAACCTGGCTACTTTCAAGAAACAGCCAGAAGAGAATCTTGGACCATGCCACTAGTAGCCAACCCAGCTAGATGGGCCCAGTGGCTTCATCTCATTTGCAAACATTCTTATGCTTAAATACCTTAAACAATGTCAGAACGCTTTTGTGAGATCCAGAAATCTACAAATGTGTTGTGAACTGGCACATTTCACATCAACAACAGATGTCTGATTGGAACATTTCCAGGGCTGGAACTGCCTTATGAAGAGTGACAAATGCCGTGGCGATATAAGTGAAATGAAATACATTCAGTTGATTTAGGATAATCTGATTCTTAGTGCTGTTCCATTTTGTGATCAAAGCTTTCTCTATGAACAAGAATGGATAGAGAAGTCTGAGTTATTGACTCTACAATTCCAACAATAAATAGTATCTTAGCTTTCTATTAGAAAACACAAATATCAAAAAGTCAGACTATAGAATGTTCATCTCCTTTTCGAAACACAGACAGTGCCAATCAGATTAAGGAAAATTAAATATTTAAACATTAGCACCTTTACTCCAGTCCATCCATTATACTGGGAGCTCCTACACATTTGCCACAGAGGGTGAGAATCATTAAGAAGCCAAGACATGCCTTACCTTCGTAAATGCTGTTCCTCTTCCAGGATGTCTGTACGACATTGTCACTAGACAGCACTGAGTACACCGGTGTGCTCGGCTCAGCAGAAGCAGATACCCTGGAACAGGAAGAGAGTACAGTAGCTGTTAGAAGATGCCACACTTGTGGAGGCTTGATTTGAGCAATCACTACCTGTCATGGAGATCAGAGCAGAGTCTTTCTATGGGCTGTTTATTCCCAGGTGAAATAAAGCAGGTCAGTACAGAATGCTCCCCACTGTAGATCAATACAGCGGCTATCTGAGAAAAACAGTACAGAATATAGCACAAGAACTGATCATATAAAAAGCAAGACCATGCCCTCCCACACAGCTGTGTTCACTGATTCCTTCTAATTAAAATCATTCTGACATACAGAAACACCTTCCTTTAATTTACTGGAGTATTTTGCCATGGTAAATTCATATTGGACATTTCCTATACTATTACCACACTTTTGCCCTGATTCATTATGTTATTAGATGTTCTGTAATGTCTCTGACATAACTGAATAAGCTTTCACTTGACTTCACTGCAAAAAGCTTTTCTAATATTTCTGGATCGTTTTTTTACCCTGCAGATATGTAGCAACAGATTTTAATCAAACATAGTTTGAAGATGAAAGGAAGCATCTGACTGCACTCTCAGGTTTTGCACTAAAGTGAAAGGTAATCTCACTGTACATAATTTCCTCTCATTTCTTGAGCCAAATCATTCTGCTGTAAACAAAGCATTTTGGTGGCTGTTCTAACAATTCTTATTCCACATTTTGCAGATATCTTGGTGAGGCTTGATTACCAAGTAATAGCTCATTAGAACATTAGAACATATTACTTTCTTGTTCTTCTGATAGTGTCTCCCACTTTATATATTTTATTATGCGTTCAAATCTATTTTTATAAATTGTTTCTACAGTGGCATATTCAGTCATGCTAATCGTCAATGAAACAAATGGGTTTCAGAAGAGAAGTGGATTGGCCCAGATACTGTGATCACAGAATGAATTAGCTTGTACATTATGTTTGTAAATTATGCACGTGAAGTAATACCTGGTAGTTTTATTTCAAAGCTGGGTCTCTAATGTCAATATTTCATTTTGCATATTTATTTTAGCATAATTACAAATGACCAAATTAAATTTATCCGCCATTTTCTTAACTGCCGAACCCTTTTGTCCACGACAATTTGGATATGGGCATGGGTGAGTCCTCACAGACTCTTTAAACTTTCGGGTTTCGAGATACCATGCAAGAAAAAATGTGGTTGTACTACACTGCAAGTCAAAACAACTACAGTGACTACTTCCTGCTGTCTGAGGTAACATGACCTGACAAAAGAGCCTCATCCTGAACAGCTTCTCTGCTTGAAACCAGATACCCTGTCAGGAAACAGCTGTGTTAATGGTGATGCCAAGGATGATATTCAAATTATTTCACCTTAACTCAAGGGAACACAGACTGACTGCTGACAATGTGCAACTGCAAGGACCACCAGCCCTTTTTAAAACACATTTAACTGGCAAGGCCAAGGCTTGGGCGGAGCGGTGGCTCTGTGGCTAAGGATCTGCGCCTGTGACCGGAAGGTTGCCGGTTCAAATCCCGCGGCCGGCAGAGGAATCCTACTCCGTTGGGCCCCTGAGCAAGGCCCTTAACCCCAACTGCTCCAGGGGCGCCGTACAATGGCAGACCCTGCGCTCTGACCCCAAGCTTCTCTCCCTGTCTCTGTGTCTGTGTCTCCCTGGAGAAAAGCTGGGGTATGCGAAAAGACGCATTCCTAATGCAAGAAATTGTATAGGGCTAATAAAGAAACATTATCATTACATTATTAACATTATTACGCTTTTAAACATGGACTTGACTCCAGCATCACACCTTCTCCCACTCACCTTTCTCTTTGCAAGATTATCATTTAATGCACAAGAAACGAATTCATTAAAGAATAACAATGATACATAAACAAAAGCAAACAAAAAGGCTGATTCAAATGAGTCATCTACAGTGACACTTACTCCACTGACAGTAGTTATCTGTAGCATTATCTCTGACTAGTTCACCTCCCCACAGATTTGTTTTATTAATTACAGGCGGTCCCTCAAGATGCAGCCTAATTGCAATAGACTGACAATACTAATTGTAGGGCCCCTCAACATGCAAAATAATCATATGATAGACTGATTCCAAGAAATAAAAAAGCTGAAAGAAAAAAAAACATCCTGGTTGTTGAGCTTTCTTTGGGTGTTTTGTTTTTCTATTTTTCTGTGTGGAATTAACACCCATTTGTTTCTTTGCAGCTCATACACTACTGATCTACAGTTGCTCCCCACTCAGATCATAATATGACATGAGGCTAAACGTGGGTAAGGTAATTGAATTTGTGCTTCATGTTGCAGGGAAGGAGGCAAAATTAACCAGCAGGTACAGTGAAGAGAGCATTGTCAGCACTTTTTAAAAATATAAAAGCCAGGGTATATTAGAATGTTAGTATACAGGTTATAAAGTATATAAGTGCAGGGATTCGACTCTCTTCTTGAATTTATGGACAGTTTATCTTGATATTGTCCCACATGGAACTACTGGTGATTGCAATGGAGGTGGTAAGGTCTGTTATGTCTTCGTGACTTCGTGATTTGTCATAGAAAATATCTGCTGCTTTTCTTCAACTTCCATCCTAAAACCATATAAGAGATCACTTTATTAGCCACATACAATTTCTTGTATTAGGAATGTGTCTTTTCGCATACCCCAGCTTGCTCTCCATGAGACACACAGACTGGGAGAGAAGTTTGGGGTCAGAGCACAGGGTCAGCCATTTATATGGTGCCCCTGGAGCAGTTGGGGTTAAGGGCCTTGCTCAGGGGCCCAACGGAGTAGAATTCCTCTGCCAGCCGTGGGATACGAACCAGCGACCTTCCAGCCACAGGTGCTTTATAAAGAAAAGCATTACTGTGCTTCTAGTTCTGGCACTAATGTTATCTTAATAGAATTCCAATGATAAAGGCTGCCTGGGCTGGCTCAGGGGACAGAGCCCAGTAAGACAAACTGACTGTACTGTATGCTCTGATACAGTGAGCCGGATAAGAGCAGACCTCCACTGTGACATATCAGTGAACCACGTATCAGGCAGGGAGTTTTTGGTATACAAGCCAATACTCCCACACCCTTTCTATAGTATTCCTTATCTGACCACATCCTTGCAATTAAGGAACATATCCGAATTTGTAATAATAATGCACTTGGAATGGGAAGGGGGTGCAGTCAGTGCCACTGCCGCTGCTCAGACACGTTTTCTGGAAAATCTAAGACACTAAGAAGGTGTCTGAATATGCAACATAAAACCTGCTCGTCTTTTACCCCCCTGTAAATCTCAATATTTTATCAGATATCTATCTGTTCACTAAGAATCAGACACTACTGGCACTTTACAGACAGCCTTGGTGGCCCAATATCATGCAGCAATGGTCTCCGAACTGCTGATTATGTACAGATGACAGCTACTCGTCCTTAAGCTTCTACAGTACTCCATCCATCCATTTTCAAAACCACTTCTTGAAATTCAGGGTCACAGGGGAATCAGAGCCTATCCCAGGGAGCAACACGCACAAGGTGGGGTTACACCTTGAACAGGGCTCCGGTCCGTCACAGGGCGCACGGCCACAAACGCACACACTCACTCCAGAAGCCGACTAACCTACCAGTATGGTTTGACTGCGGGAGAAAACCGAGACACCTGATGCAAAGAGGAGGAGAACATACAGACTCCACACAGACAGCATCCCAGGCCTGGAATTGAACCTGAGGGCACAGCTTTGTAGGCAGGAATGATAAATACTGTCCCACCCACCCTTTTTTACACATTGCTAAGGTTTGTTTTGTATTTTCCTTTTCCCTTTTTCTGGGATGTAGATAGTCTTAAATTAATTTGCAAAGCAACATGGAAATATATTAAAACTGATCACAGGTACGCTGACAGAACCTATTTAAAACAATTAGTGTAGATGGCTTGTCATCAGCACAATTACCAACAGTGTGTTTACTGTGAGACAAGGAGCCATCTGTCCCATGTGCTTAGAGATAATTTATTTGCAGCACAGTTACAACACAACTGCAGCTGAAAAAATGAAAAAAATTTAACTGCACCACAGATGACACCCCATTTGATTTCTGACCACTTTCTGAGAGCTCCAGTCACTCAGCACCTGATACATGCATTTTAAGCTTCCACTTAAATGCACGGGCAACAAAACACGATGACAAAATTTCCCCTATCAGAAAAGTTACTTTGTAAGGGCCTCTGGTCTGCTGAGCTCTGGCAGTAGCACAAGCTAGGAGTGACCACAGACCCCTCCCGGAGAGACCTGTTCCCCTCAGGCCAGTAATTTAATTTCAATTTCAATTGCTTACACTTATATAGCGCTTTTCTGGACACTCCACTCAAAGCTGTGTTGAAGTCTCTGAAGTTCTTAGCCCAGACTTGCAGCTTTATAGTAATAATAATAATTGCTTACACTTATATAGCTCTTTTCTGGACACTCCACTCAAAGCGCTTTACAGGTAATGGGGATCCCCTCCACCACCACCAATGTGCAGCATCCACATAGATGATGCGAGGGCAGCTATAGTGCGCCAGAACGCTCACCACACATCAGAGTAATGAAGCAAATTCATAGATGGGGATTTTTAGGAGGCCATGATTGGTAAGGGCCAATGAGACATTTGACCAGGACACTGGAGTTAAACCCCTACTCTTTTCAAGAAACGCCCTGGGATTTTTAATGACCACAGAGAGTCAGGACTTCGGTTTTACGTCTCATCCGAAGGACGGCGCCTGTTTACAGTATAGTATCCCCACATCCCCACACAGACTGCAGGGTGAGCGCCCCCTGCTGGCCCCACAAATACCTCTTCCAGCAGCAACCTTAGTTTTTCCCAGGAGGTCTCCCCTCCAGGTACTGACCAGCCTCATACCTGCTGAGCTTCAGTGGGCTGCCAGCTGTGAGTTGCAGGGTAATATGGCTGCTATTTACCTGCCTCTCCAGGCGTGCCTCCACTACATGCTGTTTTCATGATGGGGGGGGGGGGGTTAATAATCCACAGGTGAGGAGGGTCTGCAGGTTCCTAGCTCATAATCTTGTATTTGGCTCCCAGCGTTCTGCCCAATAACACAGAACAGTGTTATTAGTCAGGAGTGCTTGTGTGTTTGCTGTGGCAGCCAAGGCGAACCACAGTGATCTTATGAATATTTAGCAGCACCATGGGAAGGGCTGGGGCAAAGAGGAGTATCTGAGCGTGTGAGTTAACCCCTGACATGCCGAAGCCCTGGGAGAGAACTGATCCTTCTAACAATGATGGTATCGATAGGTTTCCCTGACGTCACATGACGCAATTCTTCTGGGAAACTGTGAAAGACAGAGCTCTTCGGGGCAAAAAAAGAAAGAAAGTGATGTTTTTCTGCCTGCGGAGCGTTTAAAATGTCACACATCTGGCCAAACCACTCTCCTCTCCGTATTCGAGGAGTTTCGTTAAATCCTTTTTTTTTCTTTCCACCCATACCACTGGACAGAGCTGAGGAGTGGAAGCGGCTGGTATGATCAGCTCCCAGGGTCTGCCTTCAGACCCTGCCAGCATTCCTACCGTGGTGCCAGACTGGCAAGATGATTTAAAAGGTTGATGCGGAATTTATAGGTTTCAATAAAACCTTCCCTTTCTTTATGCACTTTATGATTCGCAGAAGACATTCAAAATTAGTCTCCCGGTGACATTTGTACAGTATATTTACATGTTTCCAATTACACATTTTTCTAATGCTAATTTCAGAAGAGAGAGAAATGTTTTACTTCTGGGTCACCTGCAGATCTGTGCACTGGATACCATATTGAATATCAGCTACCAGATTTTAAAAATGCTCACAGAACACAAAAGGAAAACTGCACTTCCACTAACTATACAAATACAGTACCTGCTTACTCCATGGTGTTCAAGTGGTTCATCAGAGGCTGATATCTTACTGAACGTTTTACTGTGAATTGAATTTGATTTCTCTTTAAAGTTGCACATGCATGTTTATCGCCCTAAGTAAATTGTGATATTTTAATCATAGTAATTATTTAAAGCAAGTTTCTTTGGGTAAAGGCATTTGCTAAACATCTGACAGATGCAATTAATGTCAGAGGTATAAGAAATATCTTCACCATTTTTTTTAAATGTATAAAACTTACTTTATAAGTTTTATATTTATACTTTATATACACATTACTTTATTTGAATATTTGGCAATATTTAACAGCATTTTCATTCACTTCCAAAGGTTTGTCATACAGGTGCTGTACATGCAGGAGTGCAGAGATAATGGAACAGTCGCCCCTGGGACTCTCCCAGGAGTGGCTGTGTCTCAGCTTGCCCTGGCCTGTGGGACAGCTCTGAGCCTGACATCCTCTTGCCAAAGGGCCCACGCACATCAGAAAAACAGGTCTGGCCTCTGTCACTTACAGCTCGAGTCCAGCTGCCACTCTAGCAAGACAAAACCCTCTTAATGTCTTATTCATTTAACACATTGTGCCACCTGGCAGCTAAATGACGCAAATGCACAATGAGGGCAAACCCCCTGGTACTGTTTTTTACAGCCCACTGTTGGGTACAGCCCAAAATGAAATGGTCTTAATAAGAGGTCGGCAGACTCAATAGACTTTGGAAAAGCTGGATGGTTAAATTAGATTTTCTATATGGGGGCCCAGAGAATGTCTGAAAAAATGTGTTTCAGGCTTTTGATTTGTTTAAAGTATTAATAATGCATGAATCAATACAATATTTTCTGTGGCTTAAAAATCACTGATACGTTATATATAAATAAAATATATCACTGATAATGCACCCTGTCTTAAAATGTCCCATTTTTTTTATTAAGTAGTTTAACTATTTGGCCTTAGAGAAATGAATACTTTTCATGATTCAACTGGGAAATATGCCAGATTCAGAATCAAACTAATGGAGCCCAGAGCAATCAAACACTATTGTAACCACATCCTTGCCAACATTTCCAGGTCACACTAAACCCAGTGATCTGAAATTCTTAAAATAAACCTTTACATTAACGTAAGTGTAAAACATGTCCTTGCTCTGGAAATCCCCACATGAATCCTGTTTACATGGCCAGGAGGCAGAGAACACATATTTTAGATTGGTGAGATTGTTAAAGGAAAACATCACTATTTTATTAAGATGTGGACCACACTTCATGATTTGTGTATCACTCTCAGTGTTATAACCAGGGCTTGCAACTATTGGTTTTAAAAAGCATGATTTACAAACTCCAAATCTACAACGGCTCTTAAAATCAATGTCCTCCAAAAATCAGTGCATCATAGTGATCTGACGTAGACCCAAAACAGCTCGGTGTCGAGCATCCTCTGACAGATTAATTACAGGCAAGAAATGGAGCAGACAAGACTGTCACAGCAATTGCAAAGTCTGGTAAACAGTTTGTGTATAAACCTTAAAGGTGTCTCCAACTAGTTGGTCAATAACTAGTAAGAATATTGACTTCGTGCACCTGCAAATTCTTGAATAATGCCTTCACTTTTCAAAGCACAAAAATCTCAATCGTTCATTCAAACTATCTTGTGTGAAATGCCCTTCACTGTTGTTTAACTAATATCACAGGGGAAAATTTTTAATATACAGTATGTTGTGGCAAAATTATTTTAAAAAGCAAAAATCTTAGAACCACAAGGCCTTTAAATGAGCAGATTTGAGTTTATTTACTGAAAAATCTAAATAGAGTTTACACTAGTTTTCTTAAGGCCTTTCTCTAAACTTTAAATATGGGATGAGGAGTGAGCAATTTAATCAAATACAGGCTTCAGTTTTTGTCAATTATTTTTTAAAATTCAAAACGAATTCTGTAAATTGAATTTTAAATTACCTTGAAAATATCATTTGATTCCTCAAATAAAGGTATGATATTGCACAGTAGAAGCTAAATATTGTGAATGATATTCACTAAGCCAAAAGCAGAATAGTCCCATTTGTACAACTTCTACTGAAGCTTAAGAACAGTACTGTATATTTATTTTAAATACTCATATAGCACAGTTCAAAAAGCAATGTACATCACATTTAATAATAATAACACAATTAATCGGACACCAATTAGAATACAAGAAATACAGTATAAAGATGTAAAGTTTGGTTGAGATACTGGTTAGCTGTGAAAACAACAGAAGATTTCTGATGTTATATTTGCCAGAATTCACTCTTTGGTCACATTTGCTTAAAGGTGACCTAAAAGGCAAGCAGCACAGGTGTAGTGGTGTGAGTACCTGCCAGAGGGTAGCTGCCAGAGAACAGTTTGCGCAATAAAAAAATCAGCAAATCCAGATTGGGTCAGAAAAAGACTCCAAAAGGTGTGAAGAAACACGCTTAAAAGCCTGAAACTCTAAAGAACTGAGCAGAAGAAGCACTTGATTTTCAGGAGCAACCCAACTGCCCTCTTAAAATCAGTTCAAACTGTTGGACGTGAAGTTGTTTGAGAACTGTCTTATTAACTGGTCTCCAGTGACTGTGTGGATCCTTGTTTTCTGGCACAAAGCCAAAGCAGAGTGGTGGGCTTCTAAGGTGTCATGTGGCCCATACTGTGAGGTATTTTATTTGTGTTACGGCATGTTCAGACAGCTTGACCCCTGTCCACTGAATCGGCGTGAAGGTGGAAAATACACTCGGCAGAAATTCTGGAGGCAGATCTGAAATACCAAAGGCACAGAGAGCCTCTTCACAGAGCTGCCAAGTGCAGGAAAGCCCACAGGAAAAATGATATCCCCCACTGGCACTTACTGTACTGAGCATGGCAAACCTGAAGGGCACAGTTTCAGCCCCAGCCCATCAGCATGACTGCCCCGAGACACACTGCACCACTGGACACAGAAGCTGCTTAGAAACCCTTTAGGGTTTCTCCTCCTGAGAAACACGCTAACTGCCCCTACCGGCACATCAGTCTGGAGCTAGTGCTGAAATGCATCATTTTAATTCCTAGACATTTCATTAAAACTGCACCCCAAAAGATAGGAAAAAGAATGCTTCTAGCATTTGGTCACTGTGGAACAGGAGTATCTTGTGAAAATAACTACCTTTATGACTACAGCAACTGCCATTTTAGCCATGTGACGAAGTTTGTGTTTTGGCCTTCTTGACAGCATCCAATCTCTGTGTGTCATAAAAAGCTGACACCACTCCCGTGACATCACCAATGTATAATTCTGCCACTGCAGTATCTACAGTATCTTTTCAAGGTAATTTCCTTGCCATTGAGTTAAGCACAAATGCTGGCACAGTAACAGGATGGCTTATTACTGCTGTCCCACGGATCTTGGTTGTCCTGGGTTCGATTGCAGGCTAGTAGTATGTGTGAAGTATGAAACTCCTGCCTCCGCAACACATGCTGCCTACATTAATTAATGTTTCTAAATCATCTGTGTGTGAGAGCAGCCTGCTACAGACTATCCAGTCTGGTGTATAGTGCCTGCCATGTGTCCTATCCCTGCCACACATTCACCAGGACTAAGCAGTTTTCTGTTAATGTATAGGTAGATGGAGACGAGTACAGTACAAATGAATCAGTATGCAAAGTGTCAGGAACTGGCATTTCCATGATTTTCCTTTAAGCTCACTCCAGCAGTGTGGTATGTCTTTTATCATAATATAAGACCCATTCTTTAATATCTGAGGACAGATTCAAAGTGCAAAATGGCCTGAATGTCATGCACTTCCAATCCTGTCCTGTTTGTGAACATCAGACAGTGCTTTTTAGTGCCATTCAATGGATCTAGCAGCTTTGTCCCTTTCGCTGACGTCAGGCAAAACAAGAAATACAAATAATAATAATACAGAGATAAAAATGTCTTACCCTTGTGGTGCCTCACTGCCAGTCAAACCTGTGAAGCAGACCGCAGAAAGCAAGAGTGAGCAGACATTTGGGATTTTGTTGTACAAATAATACACTTTAACAAATGAGTACAGTATGTAATGGATACATGAAAAAATGGAAAACATTGAACTCCTAAAATCTCAGCCCTTTAAAACAGTTCAGTCACCCAGTGAGTTTTGAAAAACTGTGGATAAATTACACAAGTTTTATTTTAAATCATAATAACATGGAGAAACATTATTCATTTAAAGTAGCCGGAGCAGCATTTCATTTAGTGGGCAGGGGACAAATCTAAATTAAACTACTTGGCAATACCGTTTTTGGACATCTCAGTTTTTGGAAACAAAATACCCCGACAGTTTGACATGAAGGCTCACTGAAATTCAGTCCTGCAGTACGGACCATGATCCGGTTAGTACTGAAGACTTTAGGCTGACAGCCTTTTGAAATGCAAGATTTCATGCATGCTGTTAGTAAGTCTGCAAATACACAACGTGCAAAGTCAATCTCCCACAGAGTTGCTCAAAGATAAAAACAATGTGTGTTAATGAATATTTCTTAAGCAGGAAAAATGGTTTGTAGAAAGAAGGAAATATCCATAAAACTGGTTCTCCACCCAGCCACGTTTCTAAATCTCTCCAAGTGATCAGCAGATTGAGACCTGAAGAACAGGATTAATCTGGTCCAAATTATTAAAATTATTATCCAACTGAGCAAATATTACCAAACCAAACCAAAAATATTCACCCTCAAGGACTCCCACTGTGACTCTAGAGGCTTTTGAAATGCATAACAGTTGTTAAATATTTTGAACTGAAGGTGTGCTGAAAGATTATTAGATTCTTCAATTTCCAGGGTCCTGCATTGGTCAGTCTAGCACTTCATGTTTATAACACTTGTTTTAGTATGAATTGATTTTCTTGTACATACTGTACATTATGAAATTATTTCAGATACTGTATAACACTGATTTTTTCAATGCCTTTAAAAAATGTTTTTGGAACACAATTTTGATCTGTTGATGTGCTGGTACGTTTACTTCCTTAGTTTCTGCTGATGAAGTGGCATTCGTGCAAATAACTGCACTCAAGATTAACTCTTGACCCTCAAAAATATCAAATCTAGGTTATTCTGTCTGTTTCCTCATTTGGTTTCATTATGTTACAGATCATATATTTAAATGAATGTATTAATACACAAATTCAAATTCAAATTCACTCTTTCAAATATAAAACAGCAAGTTTAGTCACTGTTGAAAGACATTAGTTAAACTGGTCACATTCACATTGACCTACATGATCAAGGGGGCACTAAAAGGACTTTTGAAATATCTTGCTAAACATGAGACAAATATATTTAAAAATTATATTACATTTTCTCAAAATCGCGCCCGGTGTCTGGAAAATGGCATAAAATGATACAAAAATAAATCAGAAAAATGTACAGTAACTGTTGTTATAAAAGTCTTTACCTGATTTGACTGGCTGAAGAGATAATGTAGGTTCACCTAGGTCCTCCTGTCCAGCAGGGGGAGCACCTCTGGATTCCTGGTGCAAGATTGTTGAGGGGATTTCCAGCCCTTGCTCTCTAGGAGTATCTCCGGGGGCCTTGTCTTTCTGAGGAGGGGGTATGGAGGGAACAGTCGGGTTTCCTTCCCCAGCTATGTCTTCTGGAGTTGGGGTACTGCCCTGGCCAGGCTCTTCACTGCCTTCCCTCAACAGGGGATCCTCCAGCGTGTCCTCCTCGTCCAAGCTATCCTCAAACTCAAATCCCCCCCCCTGTTCTTCATCGTCTTCTTCCTCCTTCTCCTGCTCTTCCCTCAGCTCTTCAATATTGTCCTTGGACATGGGATCTGAAAGAGAGGCAGGGGGCCATTAATGTTGTTTGGTCACGATCAGCACAATGGAGATGCCTGTCAATTCCACTTGATACTTCTCCAAGCTCATGAACGGTCAGCCATTTACAAACTTACAGACGTAATTCTGACTCGGGAGTAACAGGAGTGCTGTCACTCAAAATAGGTCCTGGCCAAAATTACACTGTCCTGTGATTATTCCATAGCTAGGAAACATAGTAAAGTACTTGCATTTAAATGTTTCTTTCACGCAGACAAAACAGCCTGTGATCTGCAAAAATGGATAAACCTCATCACTTAATAACTAGGTTGACAAAAAAGCAGCATGATTAATCACTAGTTCAACAGCCACTGAGTCTGCTCTCTTTTATCCCAGTTCTACCCCCTTGTCTTACCCCTTGTTACCACAGATTGCTGGCAGAAATTTAAATAGCTCCCAGGTATCAGTTTCCATGAAAGAGACGGTTAACACAGGATGTTCAAGCTTTTACAGTTCTTTTACAGTGTGCTTCTATTTCCTTTTGCCGGTTATTTAGATGATCCCTTTCCGTGCTCTGTGACGGACTGGCGTCCCATCAAGTGGAAGAAGTGTCACGGCACCTCAGTCCCACCTTGCCCTTTCTGTGACCGGCTCCCACCTACCGCAACCATCGCCAGGAAGGATAAGTGACTTCCTGCTAGCAGATGGATTGACAGTGGCAATCAGGGCAATGCCATCATCTGATATACTAAGCACATTAAGAATAAAAACATGGGGAAGTGGTTTTTCTGAAATCCTTCAAGAAACAGTCGAATGAGATTCTCATGTTAAGCCGCCAGTAACCCAATGAGAAAAGACAGCCCACACAGCCTCCAGTGACTTCAACCCTGTTCAACCCTGACAAGAGCTGATGTCACTGGACTGTAACATAACACAGAAAGATTTTTAAAAAGCTGTTGCCCCGGCAAATTAGGATTTATGGGTCACAGAAATGTATTAGAATTAAAATTTGAAGGCCATAAACTGTATTGCTAACCACTAATAACAGATCTTGTTTTGCAAAATAACAGCTCTTCAAATATAAATACTGCAGCCTTGTAATAATGGGCAGAATGTCAATGTGCTCTCTTTGACGCTGATGTATGGTAATGTCTTACAATTAATGCATCTCTTGCAGATCTTTAAAAATTGTATATGTTGTTCTGTAACAAAAAGTTCTTACAATCTATCAGCTTACCACTTGCGTATATTGAGTTCACTATTGATTTAAAGAGCATTTAGATTGAAAAGCATTTAAACTCATTCAGTCATCAACAGAGATCTGTGAGTTAATTTCACTAGTTAAAACTAGTAGAGGTCAAAAATGAACATCAAAGCTGGCATTAGGATTTCACCACAAGCTTGTTATAAAGTCATTAAACTTTGATTCACCATGCCACAAACGACCACACATCTTTCAAGTTATAAGATAAAAGCCATTACACAATTAAATGCTTTCATTCATTTAGAAAATTCCACAAGTCCTCCAGAATCACTTCAGGCTCTTGATTACTGTGGTAAATCCTTCCACTTAAGCTGTTAAATAATTAGGCAAACATCAGTGAATGTCACTCATACTGGTAATCTCTATTTATTAGCATGTCCTTGCTGTAAACCTGACTTAATTGATTCAATTTAAAATTCCCCTAAAAGCAAAAACATTCTGTCAAGATTAAATTAATCATTTTATTGCTGTTATATTATCTCATTCGTTTGGACTTTCCTGTCCACAAAAAAAACAGGCAGCATATTTAATTAAGCCCCATTTATATACTTGAAACCCATTAAAAATACAAAAAAATGTATTTTGGTACCAACAGCATTGTTTATTAATAATGCCCTCAGTATGTTTGAGGTACTTTTGTCCAGCAAGTATTGAATTTATATGATGTAGCTCGAATTCTGTATGCTGATTAATATTTGTCAGTAACAGGATTGATCAACAGGCTGGTAGTGTGTGTGGCCAGGATTAGCTGTACATCTGTGACCTAGCTGCATAAGCTGTCCTTGGGGGATTCTGCACCACTCCTTTCAATCAACTTGGACAAACTTCTATCTTTTCACTGCTCTCTGGGCCTTAACTGCCACACCCCATCCCAGGCTCATGCTACAAACGGTAATCAGACGATTTAAAAGACATTTCTGACAAAAGTGCCATGAGGGCAGGCGTTTTCCTGCTGAGTTTTATTAATAAAGCCACATTTTGCACTTAACAGTAGGATGTTTGAGAGTCACAGATGAAAGCTCTATACAAAGCAATTTTTGCATTTTTGACTTTTTAGAGTGGTTTTCTAATTTGGTTTCTTAGAATGAAAGTTTTGTACTATGTATTTGAATTACACTCTTACATGCAATTTTCAATTAGCTATTTATATAAGTACTGTACTCTGCTGAGCGTCTTTTTTTGTTTTGTAGATGCAAGATGCAATAACAGAAGACATGAGCATGCTGATGTGAGGCTGGAGATTATCACTGGGGAAAATTTAGAGAAAGCACTTTATAATACAGGTAGAGTACATGACTGTTTTCAAAGAAGGCCTGTGCAGAAAGAATAATTTCAGAGACAAACAATATCCAACATTCTGTACCTACAATTGTCAGTGCTATTATTTAAGTACTCTCATAGAATTCATGGATGTCTTATTTTATAGACAGCAACATCTTCTGTATGGGGGTAATGTAGATTAGAGTAAACTGAAAATAAGAACTCAGAAAATACATTACAAAGTATTTCAGGAACAAGCCCTGAAAGGCTTGTGTTTTCTTTGGGGGCACATATCAAAAACTAGGTCAGCTGAACATCATTTGCATGATCCGACCCATTTTCCATTTCCACGGAAAGCTATTTGGAAAAAAAAATCATAAATAAGTTATCACTTCCAGGAAACTCAAACTGCATCTCTCATCAAATAGGCTGCACTCCCTTAACCATAGCAAAGACGCCAAGGACCACAGATGTGCAGTTATTTGTCTGACAAAGCTCAAAAGCATCTCTTTCTTGTGGTATATTATTCTTTAGGCTATGTGTGTAACAACAACAACAGAAGACAATTCTTGACACCAGCATGAGATTATATGCTCAAAATAGTTCGGTGATGGTCTAAGCAAAGTAACCAGTGTACAGAACTCCAATGTAATTTATGGTTTTTCATTTTGAGAATGGTTGATCATGAAATAAATCAGAGTCAAATCAAATACATAAAATATGTTAAATAATCAACGAAGGAACTGTGCAGTCTCATTCTCACTTCACCAGCCTTCTGAGCTCAAAACAAAAAAAATGATTTCCCAGCTCATCCTGACCACACTGGTATGATGAAATTATGTGAATTCTCAATTCATTAAGCGATTAAGAGTAGATTGGCTTTCGAAAACACTGTACACCAGTGCTCACTGATTAACAGGTAAGAAAAAGACATTGGCATGACACCGCACACCATAGTTGTCAGCAGATCTTAAAAAGCAAATGGAATTTTATTCAGATTCAAAATATCAACTGTCTTAAATCCTATGATGCTGTTATTAGGCATATTTAACTTTACTTAAGAGCGTAAGCCCACTATCCTTTTTTATGCATCAGCACTAATGCTGCAGATTGTAAATCTTCGGTGGAAACGTGAATCTGCAAGGTATTCAATTTGTTTCATTTTAATAACAACAGGATCTTGCTTCACCCAGTTCCAGAGTCTCTAATCTGTCTTTGGAGTTCAGACTTTTTCGTACTTGCAGTTATAAACAGATGTGAACATCAGTACTACCTCTGAAATATACTGTAATTAAAGCTGGATTGTTTCAGACTTTTTTTTAAACCAGATTCTTTACATAGCTGTCCTGTGCTTCATCGGATGTTCCAGAAAAAACAGGTCATCCCTCCAGATGAAAATTTCTGGATGCTGTTTTGAAAGCGTTAGAATTTCCAGAATGCAAAATCTCTGGTGCAAAGACAAGATCGCATAAAGGATATTTTCAGTTATTTAATTTACATTAGCACTCTGGTCAGAACTGTTAAGATGAGTATAAACACAGGAATTTTTTAATTTGAATCTTTAAATGGGTTGGACTGGGAAAAAAATCAAGGCTGATGCTTCATCAAAATGCCTTTCCCTGAGCACATTATATATTCCTGCACTGCACTACTGTAAATTAAGTCAGGCTTCAGCTATAAAACATTGATCTGAAAACATTACCAGAATTTTAATCCACAAACTAAGAAACATGTGGCCAACAGCAAGGATAAAGCCTTTGTACCTGAAGTCATTGCATCTGACACTATTTTATACAGTAGAGAAAATATATTACTTAATAATACAGTACTTGTCCCATAGTGCTGATGTGCTGTAGAGGACTGACAGCAACACATACTGTACAGTTTGCACAATAGAATTACATCACTGGGTGTGTTTGGTGTAACACCCTATAATTAGCCCACACTGAAAGGACCCAGGCAGAGCTACACCCTTTAGCTGGGATACAGTGTGGTCAGGAGCACTGTGGGTCACAAAGCACAGTTAGACTCAGGCCTGGTCTCTACCACTGCCACCTGGAGTCTACAAGGGCCTCACAGATGGTGCTCAGTGCAGATTGGTGCTCTTGGCTCCTTACTATAGTTTAATGATTCACAATATGGTATTACAAAAGAACTGTTACATAGACTTTCATGATATATGAATTACAACAGAAAGGTGTTATGATTTACCCTGGTCCAATCCTTTAGTGTTTCCTCGGGACTTCACTGGTTAAAGCGAAAGTTGGTTTTATCTTAAGATAACAACTGACTGTTTTAGGTAGTTAAGAATACAGTCGGTGAACCAAGAACTTAAAAAAAAAAAGTATGCACTCTCAAACTGCAGCCTTTATAAATATCAGCAGGATTGTCAGGGTACTGAATCATGTTTTTTTTTTCTAAAAACGAGAACATTCCCATAGGTGTCTTAAAATATCTAGACCACCCATGACCACTGCAACACAGAGCAATCGCAAATCATTCACTCTGCTCTTACTCAAATAATGAAATAACTAAAAGTAAAAAACGGTGCTTGCTTATTTCCAGCATGAGAGTTATGCTTTGTATACATCTGAATGGCAGGTGGAGGGGTTTCCTCTGAGGCGGAAAAAATCGTCAGCATAAAGACAAATTAAAGAAAGATATTTGTTTTTATCTGTGAAGGTTCCATTTAGGTCTGTCATCTGACTTCTACACGTTACTTATGAAGGGATGGATACACATAAAAAATAGCAAGATGGCGATAGCTGATTTTGTTCTCCTCTGGCAAACAAACTTGGATCTCATCCATGATAGAAGTTGGACTTCAACACAAAAACAGGCCTTTTTAGAATTTCAGGCCAGTTTTAATACGGCACGGGTGCCAGTAGACAGAAAGCTACAACAGCATTCATTTGCTTTCTCAAGTTTGCAATCCACAAAAGAAGCTGAGTGTGCTGTATGAACAAAAGGCACAGACACAGAGGCAGCTCTGTGAAAGGATTACAGAGCAAACAAGTGTGCGTGAAGCTGTTAGAGGGGTTAGGTGATCTTATGTAGGTTACTAAGACAAACAGCAGAATTTCAAGCTATGGTGCTGCCTGCGTGATACCAGGTACTTTTCCGAAACATGACAAATTAAATGCTCCTCAAACAATTTTACATAAAAGTTTTAGTCATATTTAATATTTCAGGAGGCACCATACATCGTGATTCATATTATACTGCAATTCATATTTCATAACCACTAACAACTAAGGAACCAATTCAGAAACAATGCATAACTATTTTACAGCAGAAATAGTGGGTGTGGATGGTACATTCAGAGGTTTATCAAGTTCTATCAGTACTGTACATCCTTAAGCAAGATCTATGCTACACTGCTCATGGACTAATTGCTGTGAAAGAGGATGAAAGCAACTCCAGGAGAGGTTTCGACTTTAGCAGCATCAAATTCTTGATTTTGGTCACTTACATTTGGGAAACGCTTGCCCACATAATCACTGGGTTTAAGAACGTACTAATGCAGCTCAGCATTTTTAGATTTAACAGAAACCATAACAGTATCATCTTGTATTTTATATTTTTAGCATATAAAAAAAGTAGATTACAAACAAGAGGTGGATATTTTGCTCAAGTTGCTTGTTCAGCTGCTAAAAGCTTATTGACCTGAGAATTGCATCCAGCCGTTTCTAAAAATGATTTTAATTCTGCTTCAAAATTAAAGCTGGGTGCCACTTCTCAGCGTTTCCTTTATTTCAAGAGTTTCATTTCCACATGTATCATTAGATTCACTGCTGGCCCAGAAGTGTTCCTCTGGGTTGTTCGTCAATGCTTCCTGAGTAGCCAAGTCCTTTTTATAATGTGACAACCACAGCTCAGCTCGAAACCAGATCTCCCCAGTGTGATGTATAATATTGTAGCATGAAGCGTGCAGAGAATCAAATTTGAATGCCCTTAACTATTTACATGCGAGGCAGAGCCCACACAAGCCGAGAACTGACGTGTTGATTTAAACAGGAACTCGGGTGCCAATCCTTCCCTGACAATGGCTGAAGACCTCGCAGTTCTGCCCTGGGGTCCCCCCGGAGACCCGTCAGGGGATTCCTGAGGTCTGCCACTCCAGCCCCAGGGTGTCTCCCTGCCGAATGTCCGCTGGGGAAGCAATATTACCATATCTCTACTTCAGTGCTTCTGAGAATTGACAGTCAGCACTAAGCCCAGATGGTAACTAATTCCAATCTAAATCGTGACCTTTCGTCATGAGATCTTTCCCGGCGTATACCATTATCAATAATGTCAAATCAAGTGAAGATGACACACAAAGGCACTACGACTGCTGTTCTGAAGAAGACGTACTGAAGTCATGGCTGCATCACAAGAGTACCCATTCACACAAGCAGCTGTAGAGGTGAATGTGAAGCCTTACTTTAACAATTTAACCTGACATTAGTGGCCAAGGCGCACAACACAGGGCACAGTGGTCAGCATTGCTGCCTTACTGCACTGGGGCCCTGGGTTCAATTCCTGGGGTGCTGTCTGGGTGGAGTTTGTATGTTCTCCCCCTGTTCGCATGGGTTTCCTTTAGGTGCTCTGGTTTCCTCCCACAGTCCAAAGATACATTATATTGGTAGGTTAAATGGCTTCTGGGAAAAGTTGTCCTGGTGAGACTATGTGTGTGTCTGTGTTTGAGTGTGACCTGTGATGGACTGGTGTCCCATTCAGGGTGTATCTTGCCACGCATCAGTTGATTGCTGGGATAGACTCTGCCCCTCTAGTGACCCAGAATTCGATTAAAGGGTCAGAAAATGGATGGATGCATTTGTGCATGACACCGCTCAGTTTCCAGGGCGTATCTGGTTTCTTACTCCCTCTCTGCAGTTATTGATTTCCTTTTGTGTTCGGCCCGTAGCAAGTGCAACAAAAAGCAGTTAGCTTCCATTTGAAAATTGAGAGCAGTGAATGCTCTGCAGCATGGTCACTTGTAAAAGCCCATGTGGTACTGGCCAGCTCATCTTCTGGCTGAGCTCTATTTGTGGACATGTGTCAAGAGCATATGGACTAATGGCAGCATCTTGTCAGAGCAGCTGGTCTGCTGGCGAACGCACTGCAAGAGCTCTCCTCTCTTCCTGTCCTCCTGCATTTTCAAGTGCCTCAATGCTTTGCACAGCCAAGGAGTGAAATGTGTTTTTTTTAAATGAGTCTGCAGCGAAATATTAAATAAATGAGAAGGGTCTGTGTTTGAGCCATATTACCCTACACTAGCAATAAAACCGAGCACAACTGCCTTCTTTTTAACATAATGTTTTTTTCAATTAAAAATCCATAAGCGAGGAATGAGACACCACAGATACGGGGTGAGGGAATCAAAGCAAAGCACCAAAGAAAGCTGCTGTCTCATCAGGGTGCAACCTTCCCACTGCACCTTAAACACAGGCTAAGGACAGTGTCGTAGTATTAGTGCAGGAGTGATATGAAAGTAACGGTGTACAACTTGCCTGTGCCTTTTTCTCCAACAGCAAGATAACAGCTCCAAATATTTTCATGTATCATTGTGAGTGATCATAAATTACTATTTAAAGAAAAACAAATCATACACAAAATGAAAAGCACACATGAAAAAGATGCAGACAAGATCATGTCAACTGCATTGATGGCAATTGATTGCATAGTACCTTCTCTCTGTGTTATCAAAGGGTGTGAGAAACCTGCTTCGCATACCAGAACACCCTTACCCTTCTTCAGCTAATACAGAGTTACAGTGGCTTGCAACCAAATCCAACCCCGTCCAATGACATCTATTATTTCTCGATTACAAGTAACGCATGCACCTTTTTTAGAGTGAAGATTTTCAATCGAAGCATTTTGATTCAATAGTGTTTTGATCAAGCCCTTCAACCGATGAAAGAATTTAAAACCTGCAAAAAAAAAATCAAAAACTCAAATAGCCCCAAAAAATAAAATGTAGCAATTAGTAGTACTGGATAAGTCTGTGTGCAAAATAATAATTATAATACTTCTTACACTTATATAGAGGTTTTTTGACACTCCATTCAAAACACCTTACAGGAAATGTGTAGCCCCCACCTGGATGATGCGACGGCAGCCATAGTGCACCAGAACGCTCCCCACACACTATCAGTCTCCCCAGCTATCAGTGGGGAGGAGAGCAGAGTGTTGAAGCCAGTTCTTAGGTGAGGATTATTAGGAGGCCATGACTGGTAAAGGCTGGGGCAAATTTGGCCAGGACACCGGGGTAACACCCCTACTCTTTTCACGAAATGCCCTGGGATTTTTAACAATCAGGGAGAAACAAGACTTAAGTTTTATGTCTCATCCAAAGAACAGCATGTTTTTTAAAGTATAGTGTTCCTGTTACTGTACTGGGCATTAGGACTCACACAGACCCCTGGGTAAGCTCCCTCTACTGGTCCCACTAACACCTCTTCCAGCAGCAGCCTTAGCTTTCCCAGGAGGTCTCCCATCCAGGTACTGACCAGGCTCACGCCTGCTGAGCTTCAGGGGGCTGCAAGTTGTGAGCTGCAGTATGATACGGCTGCTGGCAAGCCACTGGATATAGCTGTGTGCAAGTCTGCTGCTTGACACAACAGAGGCTTTGGCTTGATATACACAGACAACACATCCAGCTTGGGGATGGATGATCCTCATCCATCCGTATTACTTTCTCACTGTCTACAATATAAACATCGGGACCCTAGTGCCACCCATCCAAGCTGCTGCCCAGTTTGCGGCTCCAGAGTGACAACCTTAGAAACAGGGCCTAAGAAATTCTGTGGAGACTGGATCATTTTCCCAAATGAGCTGTGTGAAATCCACTATATCCACTGCTAATGGGTGCCTGATTCCAAATGCAAATCCATTCTCTCTTGAGCGGCTCAGATAGTGAAGGAACAGACTACATGGTCCAGAAATCACAAGATCAGTCCTGCACAATATCACTAGTTAGCTGTGACCAGGATTCCCTGAGTGTCCGAATACAATTTGGCAGCGTGCCCACGGAAGTGTGGCTGGAATTAGTCAGACGGGGCTCTTTCGGCTCTCTGCAAAACTGTGACTGGAGCAAGTCAGAGAGGCTTCACAGTGAGAGATAACACTAACACTGGGTGCACGAACTCTCCTATTAGACACCTTGGAACCTGCAGCATGTCAGTGGATAAAGGCTCAAAGTGTGAGCGGATCAATCTCCATCACTCTGTCCAATACTGGAGCTATTGTTGTCAGGCCGAGACCTAAAGAGCCAATTGGCTCCTTACAGGTTCCAGTCCAACATGTCTTTAGAACCAACCTAAAGATACCAAGAATATTAAATTGTGCATACCATCAAACTTTAAGTTTACCAGTTACAGCTCCTTCCCCTAGTTATAGAATATAATATACTTTAGAGATGCCCGTTATTCTATGGATACCCCCATTAACAGCAAAAATCCAGTTAATATATTTTTAGTAAACCATGGCACTGAAGTCAGTTAATATGATGTGACAGTGCAGATTTATTTTAATTTAATTTTCCGTAAGTCATTGCTTTTGTCAATCTTTCACATTCAAAATGACCGAGACAGTGTGTCTTTACACACAAGGCGATTGTTCCCACGATAAATTGATTCAAACGATTTAAATGTCAGGTATCCCTCTGCTCTGAAACACAATTACAACAACAGACATCTATTTCCTTCTCGTATTCTGTACTTAAATGGGAAAATGAAACAATGTTCTTATATCAATGTGTAGTGTTCAAGGTTGGTGGCTGAAGAAAAAGTGATGTGAATAATAAAACCAAACTGCTCTGTATATTTTTAATCAGTATTTAAGTAGGGTTCATCCGCATTCTCTCACCTCTTGTTACTCTGTGGCATGACAAAACAGAGTATTTCCCAGTATAAATCTCTTACTGAAAAGTAAACAGTGATACTAGTTAATTAATATCGAAGCCCCAGCTTTCTTTCGGCTGTTTTTCTCCATAGCAGTCTCTAAGCACAACAAACGCGCATGAATTCGCACTCACTCTTCCCTGGAACAACTCTTTTTCTCTCTCTCTTTCTCTACAGCTGAGCATCTGCTTCAAATTTCCAAGTGTTGCGCAATCATTTCCTGTGCAGGACGCTCCTGGCCCTGATTGGTTGTCGAGGGGCCCCACGGGGAATGACAGCATCGGCGCAGAGCGGGAACACAGCAGGGTCACGCCGCTGGAGAAGGGGCTGCCCTCGGGACAGCTCCAAACCGGGGATCAGGAAAGAAAATGCCGGAATCGCCCGCCCGCGTGTGGCATAACGTGACACTTGGTAAATCCGTGCCCTTTCCTGCTGATCTCCGTGCAAACTGCTTCGAGTTCTTGTAAGCTCTCAAAGCGCTGCCTGCTATAATCACTGTACCAGACCGCGACCCCAGTCCCTAAAGTCTACCCTTTAGACAGCACTGCAGGGGTGGAAAACAGCCTCAAACATATCCAAAGTGTAACTAACAATCCCACGGTGACTCACCTTGATCCTGGAAAAACAGTCACTTCTACATCACTCTTTTGTCATTAGTTTGTAAAAACTTAGAAAACATTACCAGTTTTAAACGATTCTATAACCTTATCAGTCTAATGATGGGGATAACTCGGTAAACACCCTCTGGACTGTGACTGTCCAGGATCAGGGTTGGCTACCCCTGTGTAACCAGGAGGGGAAAAGCACACAGCAGTCAAGAACCGCCTCTCTCTGTCCTTCACTTCAAGCGCTTCTTTTACTCCCAGAAAAGTGGAGTAACTGCAGGGCTGCATATCCTGCTGTGAGCGTGCCAGAAACAACAGCTTCCAATGAAATAAAGCAAAATTTCAAGATATTTATGAGCCATGTTGGTGGTAGTAGGGAGTGTGTGGGAGAACTATTCATAAGTTCTGTGAAGTGTTTTTTACCTACATTCCAAAACTGCAGCTCTTCCAGCGACTAATTCAGACACGCAGAGACACAAATGGCAAGTGGAGAATTAGTGTGTGAGCACTGTGTTATACACATAGTTCTCTAGGGTGATCTGATAGGTGTTGGAGAGAATCAGAGATGTTAGAAACCAGCGAGCAGACCCCACGCTCTTCCCCCACCCTGCTCCTCCCTCATTCTGCTACACAGAAGCTCATGAGGAGGTGGGAGGGGCAGTGAGGAACTCAGAGTGCATAGTTCTAAAAAATAGGAACGTCCTATAGGTATATTCTTACAAGCCCCAGAGGGAATTTTTATCTGCCTTGCTCATGGCAGGCAATGCAATTTTCAAATACTGTACCACACTGCCTCCCTGGCTATCTGGTGTAATCCCTTGGAAATCTGTATCTGTGATTGTATTCATTCATCCATTTTCTAACCCCTTTATCCAATACAGGGTTGCGGGCAAGCCGGAGACACAGACACAAGCACAAACACATACACTCACACCAGAGCCAATTTCCCTAGAAGGCAATTAATATACCAGTGTGGCTTTAGACTGTGGGAGGAAACTGGAGCATCTGAAGGAAACCCACAAGAGAACATACACACACAGAGAGCACCCCAAGTCTGTAATTGAACCCAGGGTCCCAACGCTGTGAGACAGCAATGCTAACCACTGCAATATTTATGTTATATATGTATTATTGATTATTTATTTATGCTTCTGTATTAGAACACTGTATTAAATTTCAGGACAGAATAATTTCCTGATTAGTAAAACTAGATGGTCCGCATGTTAATTAACTGAATGCACGAGATTTTAGTTGCAAGCTGTGCTGCCCATTCTGTAGACAGCAGCATGTTCAGCTGTGTTGCCGATGTACTGCACCACTGTAAATGAGAACAAGCGTGAGTACATACCATTGATGGAGGGGGAGATGGGGTCTGGGGATGCCATCAGTCCTGTCTGAAGTCACATCAGTCCCTTTAACTGGAAAAGAGAGGCACAATTAGGTGAAGAAATCCATATTAAAAACACGTACTCTATGCTGATTCAATCACCAACTTTGAACAAATAAGATTTACAGGGACTTCTGTTACTGTCACACAGAAAATAAGTGATAATCGGGTGTCTTTATACCTATGACTGTCCACTTGTGTTTTGCTTAACAACCTGGACCATGTATATCAACATTTGTTTGCTGGTCTGTAGCATTCTTTTCTTGATTAAGGACAATTTTAGTCTTGGGTTTAATTTAGGGCTGGGGCACCTTCTGTGAGTTTGCATGTTCCTCCCAATGTTCACAAGGGTTTTCTCTTTCTTCTCGAGAAATGATGCCCAACAGTTAAAAGTGCTGGCAGCCCCACTGCACAGTGGATCAGGTGGAGACATCAGTCATGACTCCACCGGCTGTATTAAAGGGTCCTCCAGAAAGAATTAGAATTAAACCCCAGCACTTTTCAATGGAGTAGTACTGTATGTGTAACGAGTGGAAATCCACCAGTTACACATACAGTACTACTCCATTGAAAAGTGCTATGGGAGCTTTAATGATCAAGACCTCATTAAAAAGCTCATCCAAAGCACAACACCTCCCACACCACAGGGTTCCCAGCCACCATCCTGGGACACTGGTCTGGAATTTCTGGAGGAAAGAGTACCACCTCCTGGGGCACTAACACCACTTGAAACATCAGTCTGGGTTTCATAGAAGTCTCCCACTGCAGAAAGGACCAGGCCCAGCCTTCCTTGGCTTCTGAAATCTGAGGAGATCAGCCTACAGAGTGAAAACACTCTTGTGCAATTCAGTTTAGAGGTCTCAAACAGAGTTTCTAGAGGACTGTCTTATGTCATTAATAATAAACACCTATACTACCTTTTTTTTTCCTAATATCTACCACAAATCCAAAAAGTCTTCTGCATTAGCATCATTAAAAGGATAAATTGCATACCAAGAGGTAGATTACATATTCTGCTGGCTTTCCTTGTGTTTACAATTGCATCGTTACAGCATCTCCTGATTTTACAATATCAAACAACTCTGACAAGTTTTTATCAGGTCACAAATACACAATACACAAATACCCTGATGTGTATTTGGGCAGAAGCATTTGTGCTCCACCATCCTACAACCTGCAGCCACGCTCTCAAGCAGTCGAGTTAACTTTGCTGAAGTTATGGAGACAACTGAAAATCTCAAAGTGAAGTGTCTATTTGGAAAAACTGCTTTCCATTTCTACTACTGACACCTCACCTGCCTGAGTGAAATTTATGAGTTTGCTCATAAATGTCATGGAGTCGCCAAGATCTCAGTCTTAGACCAGCTCGTCTTCATCTTGCAAAAACAAATGAACTTAAAAGCACTGATTATATAAATATAAAAGTTAATATAATCACGAGTCACAAAAGTGGACAAACCTAACTTCAAATCGCAGTAAGAAACACCACATTTAATTTTTAAAATATACCGATGTTTGTCCTTTACATTCCTTGTGAGTTTGAGATGAAGGAAAAATCTGAAAAGCCTTGAGCTTGGCATCCCTTCATAAAGCAATATGAGCAAAATTCCCTGCCTTGTGTTCTGACATATCCAGTTGCATGTCATCACATGGGTTGAATCAGTCAGGTGAGGAATTAGATGATGTTCTAAATCTAAATAGCAACAAATAAATCTGACAAAAAAATGAAAAGCAAGTAAATGAGAATAACTGGAAATCTATGGGTTAAATACCACCGTTGGTAGACACAATAAGGCACAAAGCACTCTAATCAGTGAGCTGTAATAGGCAGCAACTATGAGGCAATCCCTAGTGAAAAGAATAGTCCTTATTCATTCCCCGGGAACCCATTTCTACATGGCAACTCATAACATACTATACTCTCTCTCTGTCTTCCTCTGTTAATACAGAACAGCACTACAGAGTTTGCCAAGGTCACAGCTTCTAAAGCACAAATACATTTTCTAAAAACTGACCAATGCAGCAGGGAAACAAAGACTGTTTTGTAGGACTAACCTTTGGTTTGGTACCAAAACACATTGTTGCAGAGTTTTTCATTGAAAAAGCCAAGTTATTCATTAAATCACAGTCCTGAAGGTTAATGGCATGTCTAACTGGCCTCATTCTTGTGTCACATAACTCTCTAATAAAGAAGAATTTTTATGGGCTGAATTACCACCAGATGCATTGGGAGATGAAAGGGTGTTGTCTGGCTAGATTTGTCGAAAAGGATAACAAAACAAACAAATATATAACTGTCATCATCATCATTATAAGGGATGGGCACCTCTGGGTGGTATTTTGAAGTCATTTACCTGCCTTCTAGTGTCTCATGAGCCAGCACTGTTTTTAAAAAGGAGCATCCTGCATTCTACACTACAGAAAATGATGCTCAGACAAAATTAACTTAGTTACCATATGTCCTCACCATCCAATTTCTTCCACCAAACTGAAGCATCAAGCATATTGAAGCCACATCCTATGTACACACAAAGAAGAAACCACTAATCTGCTGTATCTTGTTGAATGGTTCCAAGTTACGCTTATTTTGTCAATAAGACTATCTGCACTTCAATTTCAATTTGGGTTGTAGGAGTATGGAAGACACTGTCCAGCCATGTTGTTGAAGCCGATACCCTGGCTTCTTTCAAGAAATGTCTTGGAGGAGATCCCTGGATCAATTAGCTACAAACTACCAAAGAGCCTCTTTACATTTGTAGCCTTCCTTATGTTATTAATTAAGAAATACAGCCATCTAAACAACAGTATGTGTATTTCTAAAGGCAGGGAGACCAGTCCATAGATAAATTGTAGACCCTTTGGTGGTATTACAAATATTTGAAATACCAGCAACATTTCAGCCACCTCTAACTAACTTACATCACAGCATGTAATTAAATTTCCTAAAGAACACTAACTGGACATGACAAGCCCAAGAGGTCCCAGACAAATGAACAGCAAGGTGTGACTTGTGATAGGAAAATGCATGATAATGAATGAGAAAATCTATTAACTGAAGCCTGGGTCTGATCATTTCATGCCTGCATCAAGCCTGGTTGAAAACTAGCAGAGACCGTGAACTTGCACCAGACTTCCATCAGGCAGCTTGCAACTACCTTTGCTGTCGCACAAGGGCTGTGATCCTGAGAGCTTGGGAAAAGTAACAGTGCCTGGTCAAGTCATTGCTGCCAGTGGCTGCGAGGAAATGTGGAATTCCTTAGCTGTGTGCAACAGATCCTAACAAGCTCGCAGACTTCAGCCTAACCCTGGGGCAAGGTAGAGATGACAGAGCAAAGGCATTGCAGTTCACTCCTCAGGAATGAACCAGGCCTAACAGAGGAGGGGCAAGAGCAAATAAATGGAGGATTTCACATTTGCATTAAATACTCTTATCCGGGGCGTAACAGTGCATCACACTTGGGTGAATCAGGATTATTCACTGCGCTGCACTGCCGACATGGACAAGCAAAAGAGTACAGGCTATTGTTGAAAACACAGAAAGAGCTGCAGCACTCCCTGTGTGAGGAACAGTTGACAAACAGAGAGTGCCAAGACAGATGGCCTCAACTACTACAGCACTTGCTTCAACAAAACAGACCCTGTGACAGCAAAAACGATAATGCCTTCTTTAAACAAGATCCTGCTGTCAAAGGTCATTTTATTTAATGAAACGTCAGCGGGTATCAATGTATGTTTGGAGAAGAAAGCGATATAGTGACCCGGGATCTGTCTCACGACAGCCTTAAATATTAGCATAAAAGAAAAGTACTGATCTGTATGTACTTTTTTTGCACATAAACAGATTATTTAAAATAACTAGCAATAATGATTTTTGCTATAAGAGTCATCAGTCATAAAGCTCTTTGCAAAGAAGTGCCCCTGTTCCCAATCTTATAATGACTTTGAACAGAAAGCATTTCTAATTCTGTCTTCTATTACAAACAGTATTCTACCACATCCTGTGCTCAGTTCATCCTCTTTGTGTATTTACTCTGATCTGCATTTACTGCGAAAATTGAGACTCTGGCGCATATGAAGTTGTTCCCCGCTCAGAAAACTGTAGTGGTTTCAAATACCATTTCTCCCAACAAAATGTTGTCATACTAAGAAACAAAAATCAAGCAGATGCAATAGTGGGTACCTGTGTGAGAACGCTGCAGGTCATCCAGAGAGATGGACTAGCAGTTATGTCATAGCAGGTATTTTAATTTCATTTCATTCCTCAAGCATTAACATGCATCAAAACGTAGAAGAAAAAAAAATAAAAACAGACTTCACAAACATTCTGACTTTTCAGTGTGAAAGAACTTTTGGGCTGAACTTTGAGTTACTTTTATTAGTAATTTTAGGAAATCTACAGCTCTCTCTTCATTCTCTATCAGTTCTCTATTTTCCTGGAAAAAATAGTCCAGTGCATTGTTTTCACTGAAACAGGAGCCATGGTTCACGGTTTGAAACAGAAAGAAAACCCAGAAACTGGCACTGCAGCAGCTGCTCACTGCATATATTGACTATATAGTATACTGTACAGCCATGTCCCCATATTCAACATCACGGTTTCCCAACCTTAGATATCAGAGACTTCTGTATCTTCTAATTTTCTAAATGGACTTGATTGAATCCTTAAATGAACCTATAGCTTCCTTAATTTGACTTTCAAATATGCCAGTACAAACAACTGGATATCTGAAAGAACTACTACTCCCGATCCCAGTTTGTTAATTAATCTGTCTTTCACAGATAGACAAAACAGTATAGGCCTTTTTCACTGAATTTTTAATGATGTTAGAGGACACTTACAACACGTTGATGAATTTAGTTTTGTTCAGAGTTCCCTATGCTCAAAAATGCTCAAAATTGAGAATGCAGTGTAGATTTTGCTGGTAAACTCAATACAGAATATAAGAATATGCAACAGGAATGGTCGTTGGGGTTTAATTCTATCAATGAAGCCCATTTGTAAGTATGGGTATTGTACATACACATTCCCTCTTAAAGAAGAGTCGCTTTCTAACCTTGGTCTTCCCCTGAGCACAGAGGTCAGTGTGCATGAATTATTCACAAGCCTGCTGTTGGCTGTGGGGAAAAAGAGGCAGCGAACATCAATGGACAATAGCAGAAAGCATCTGGAGACGTGTATGGTAGTGGTGGCTGGGAACAGAATAACCTATCTGAATCTAACTAATGCAAAGGGGACAGATAACAGTGGGGGTTCTTTGTAATTTATACATACTGTATAGGACACTATACAGTAGCTATCTGGCAACAAACTCTTAACATATTATTAAAGATACTGAAATGTGAAATGGTCAGGATTAAGATTGTATTGTCAACGGGCTATAAAATTAGAGTACAGGATGGGTTATTATCACATCTATGTCACTCTATTCATACTTTATAAATATATCATTAGACACACTGTGTGCAGCTTCTAATTTAGAGTGTTTCCCAAATACAGTATGTGCACCAAGTCATCCAGTAATGTGAAAGTTACCAGCCATAGGTGTAAATAGAAAAATATTAATGTATACTAATGTAAAAATACTAATGTATACTAATACTAATACTCCCCTCTCCCCTGCTCCCACCTCCTCCACTCTCCCAGCTTTTGTTCTCCTATGCTAGTTAATCTTTGCTGTCTGCCCTGTCTTTCTCACACCCGAAAAAGGCTCCACAGCCAAAACGTTGTGTTTTCTTTCTTCTCTTTTCAGCATGGAATAAACCTGTTACTTGTTCCTTTGCAGACTATGCATGCTGACAAAGCTACCCACCTGAACTACCAATACTAATACTGATCAATTATTTGTTTTTTCAGTTTTAAAAAGTATTTTTCTTTTAAAAACCTGTGTAATATTCACAATAAGTATTTCGTCTCTATGTCAAATGGAGAAAATAAACCAAGTGAGAGTGGAGACACCACCTTTTTCTCCAAACTGACATTATGTCACTTTCTCTGCAAACTGACATCATCCAAGTCGGGCTGCACACTGGTGGGGGTGGAGGGGATCCCCATTACCTGTAAAGCGCTTTGAGTGGAGTGAAAGCGCTACATAAGTGTAAGGAATTATTCATTATTATTAGTAGTAGCAGCAGTAGTCATAATACCAGCTTTTAACTTAACAATCCATTGGTGACTCTTGTTTTCCAGAATAAAGCCACTTTTGAAAATACGGTTTTACTTAAAAGTAAATTTAAAAAAAAAAACTTAAAGGGATTATTGAAAATACTATTGTTCCATTGTCAGAATTATGCGCTGGTTCTGATCAGCAGTACTCCCCTCTGGAAACTCTAAAAAACTTCAGGCTCAGGCCCAGCACTGTCCTACATGTTCAAAAACATCTCTCAACAGGTTAATATGGGTTGCGAGATCCTTCTTCTAACCTGTGCCCCAGCTTGTGATATATGATGACATTGTGATAAAAGTCTGTATCCTGTGCTGTTCCTGCCCCAGACTGTCTGACTGCCCTGTGAACGGCTCTCACCGAGAACTCCAACAGTTTCCAGGGACTATCGCCGTAGAGACACAGCCAAGAAACTGCAGCTCACGGAAATACCTCAGCAAGATTCCTGGACACAGCAAACAAGACACCACAGACACACAACCCTTTTCCACTTGAAGGCACTTTTATGACACCCAGCTCAGCTTCACAGCTTTAACGAAAGTCGACTGTAGGAAACCTGCACAGGAATTATACACATTTTCCAGATTTTTCCATCTGCTTGGGAGGTTTTTTTTTTGCTATGATTTCCAAATGTTTGCGTTAATCTTTTACTTTTACAATGATTTGCCATCATGTAATACCGGGAACTACAATATTACTCTTACACGATACAGTAAAGATCTGCTTTACTATGTTCCACATTCGCATTCATGCTCTCATAAATCACTCTTCCTTATCTGTTCCTAAATGCAGGAGAAAAGACACAGCAGTCTACACAGTGGAACAAAACAAAACTACCTATCATCAGTGATCTTTTAGGCTTATACTGGCATCACATTCATTACATTTTGTTATAGGTGAGATGTTTAATCATCTGAAGGCTGAATCTATTGTGCCACTTTAAACTTCGTCAAAACCTTTAGATGTGTTTTAAAGTGTTGGTACTAATCCAGGTTCTAATCCACTGCCTACACAGAACATAAACCAGAGATATAAAAAGCTTGTTCAATATTTCCTTGCTTCTGGCCAAATGAGAACATCTACACCATTTAGGAAGTATTCAGCAGGCATTGTGTTGTCATAGGATGATCACAAAAATAAAGACCAGTAACTTATAAATTGTAATTCCTAAAGTGCTCTTCCCTAGCAAACGTTTCGGCTATTATTAATTAATATTACAAGATACGTACATTCTGCCAGAATCAAAAACCAAGGGAGTTGGGAGTTAAACTGGGAATTAAAAGGATGGTTTTGGGGAAGACGCTATGAGTCTAAGGCGGGGTTTTCCTTTTCTGGGTCTGGAGATCCAGAGTCCAGCAGAGCCTATGGGTGACCAATTTCTAAAGACGTGGAACAATTCCATTGTGATCAATTAAAGAAAAAGCATTCCATTGTATAAATTAGAGGTCATTTTTTATAAATACCAGAACCTTTCATCTGTTCAGGACCTGGGGTTCTTTTAATTGAACAGATACTGTATCTCCCTTAATTGATCAACAGCTTCTGGATGCTCCCAATATATCAGATCACTTATAAAACACAATATAGAAAATAAACTTTTCAAATTTAAATACTGAAAAATAAATTCTCATATCAATATTGTCGGAGGCATACATTTGAGATTTAGGAAACCACATTCTGCCCTATCTAATGCGAGCAGTCAAAACCATATCTGCAAAAAAAAGTAATAAAATTCTGGTCACGGTTACCACTAATATCATAGGCTGTTTAATTTGTATACCTGAAATTAGTTTGTTTTTAAAACGACATGTAAAAATGACCTGACAGAAATGTCAGAATCATTAATGTTTTGTTTTTTGGTTTGGTATACTTATTGAACTAAACTTCTTCTGTTATTAAAAAAGACTTTTGAGGCAGATTTTACAAGTATAAAATAATTTTGTTTTCACAGCGTGGCATGAATAAAATGGCATGTTGTCCAATTTGTGGCAAATTCCATTTAAAATCCTTATTTTTAATGCATTCAGGAAGATATCACTATAGTCTATTTTTAAAAGCAAATAAGGAAATTGCTGATCAGTATCATAAAAGCATTTAAAACTGAAGAGGGAAAGGCTGACTTCAGTGAGTCTGAAAGGTCTCTGCTAAATAAATCTGTGTGAAATGCAGCTAAGTCACTCGCTGCAGCCAAAAACTGACCAAAACCATTTTATTTCTGGAACAGTAACTAGACAACTTGTCCATCATACTTAGCTAACATTACAAATCATCGTCACTGCAGTATAGTGTAGTACAACCCAGTGCTGTATAAGCATGACAAAAACGTGCCGAGAGTGCAGTCATTTCTTAAACTATGCAAACTATGCAAATATGCTTGTGAATGTATTTAAGCATTCAAGCCTTTTCCCATTCACAAACAATGCTGCTGAGGTACAACTCTGCTGGCCTGAGTGATCTTGAGTGTAGCAGCTCACTGCATCAATTAATTCCCAACATGCTCATCTATTCATGCCCTTACAGCAAGCCCGCCTTCACAGATAGCTGCTTGAACCAACTGAAGCTCGGGAAAAACATGAAGGGCACCCTGTGCATCTCAAGCACAACCTCCTGAATGTAATGCAGATTTTACCCAGCCCAAACCCTGCAAGAGACAGAATCCAGACCCTTCTGAGGCACAGGCTGGTCCTTAGTCCAGGTTACCATTGCTGTCCAAGTGGGGAATGGTGGCTCTTTATAGTTACACTATAACAAGTTGTTAAAAATGAGTCGAATAGACTGCAAATTTCACGGTATATGTTATTCTGAAAGACCAGAGTCCAGCCATGCAAATACCTTCACAGGGTTTGGCACAAAACCTATCTCTGCTCACATTATAAGCATTATACTTGATTTTTGTTTTTGATGTACAATGAAATCAATCTATAATTAATCTGGGTAAAAAGGTTCAAAACAGGAAAAAAAATGCATATGTTCTGTTGGCAAGGACAAGAAAAAAAAACAGGTCAGCTTGCACAAGGGAAAGGCTAAATAATGTTCTGTTTAGAAAAGGAAAAATGTGCCTGGTTTGCTTTCTGGGTCATCCCTTCTAGTTTCTAAATATAATTACAAAATCCACTGGTTTTATTTAACTAAAGAAGACTCCCACAGGTCTTTACTCAGCATTATCTGGGCTTTGGAATGAACTACCACCAGAAGTAAAAAATGTATCATTTCCCAGTTTTAACTGTTTGTATTTAATTGAATAAAAGCTGGGGAAAGACTGTACCCCGACACTGCTTCCTTAGAAGATCAAAAACTCCGAAGAGAGGGTTTTGTGCCAAACCCCACAGAGTTCCACTCACTCCCTCCCTCAAAAAACTTTAAATGCCAAAGTTCACCGGACAAGTGCTTTTACCCTTTTGATTAGCGCTCATCCAATAAGAGTTGAGAAGGGAGGGGGGGGGGAGAGAAAGTTTGAATGGGTCTTTAAGAATACAGCACAGCTTGAGAGGGGGCCTGAGGGAGTGTGGGCAATGAGGGGAAAGGATTGTTTTCTTTACCGAGCAAAATTCTCAATAAGGAAAAGCAGATCTGAACACCCCGTTTTTCCCGAATTCTCAAATGCCAAAGGGGAGGCATTAGACCCGGTCCGTATTAAGTTCTCGCCCATTACAGATGCAGCGCAGAACTGCTTCTTTCTTAAAATCAGCTTTGCACGACACACAAATGTGAAGAAGGTCTGGATGCGTCACGTTGCTCGGTAACGATGAGGAATGAGTCCACATGAAACACCTGCAAGCTCTACTTTCACACAGACAATCAAGATAAAATGCAATTCACTGCTCTGAGCCGAAGCCCAGAACTGGCTTCAGCTACCGGGTGTATGTAAAAAACACGCAATTGTTTAGTTTTGAAATCACTTTTTCTGCACTCGTTTTCATTCCGGGTGGGAAAAACAAGCTGAAAAGCCAAACAAGAGGCTGGAACAGCACCCAGGCAGCAGAGGCCTGGGCTTCTTTAAGAACAATGCATCACTCAAGGACTTCACTGTATGCAGCATGTCCACTGCCGTGCTGCAGGATGCAGCAGCCAAGCTGAAACACCGCGGGCTAGTCTCTAAGCCAGTCAACCGAGCCGTGTCCCCAAGTGACTGAAATTTCTAAAGCCTGCTGGTCACGAAGAGAGTTAATCTTGGGAATCGTTGTTTAAATCACCCGTTATTAGGCTCCTCCAGTCACTTTCCTGCATCTCAGCGCTGGAGTTCACTGCATGTTCTCCCAAATCCTCGAGCACTGACCAAATCTCATTACCCATTCCCTTCCCCAAGGCCTTTGTCGCTGTGCACAGACGGACAATACAAAGAATGGACACTCACCCCCCACTCCTCAATAGGATTGCAGCACCACCTTAGACTTAGATCTCAGGAATCCCCTGAGCGCTCCCGGTTGTTAAGCTGACATGATCCACACGTTCGCCATCCTTCTGCAGCAGAGTACCTTTAGACCACCAGCTACCCAGTCTCACCCCTCCCAGCCCCTCTCCAGTTCCAGCCAGTGGAGGGAGCTGAAAATATCCGCCGTTGTTTACTTTCCCACAAGAAGGAAGGAGTTCTCATCCACACTGTCCGGGCTGTTGCAGCTCTTAGGATGAAGAAACTCCCCTCTCTCTCTCTCTATCCCTCTTTCCCCATTGCTCTGGCCCCTCCCTCTCCCCCTCCCTCCCCTGCTGCTGGAGATCAACAGGCACAGCCCCAGTGCTGGCAGCACAAAAGCCTGCAGCCTCTCCCAGCCAATGGCGTCGCTCAAAAGACTGCTTTCCAGCCAATCAGAGCGTCGCCTGGAGAGCACTGCATATTCAAGACAAGTATGGGCGGTAGGCAGGGAGAGCATGAGAGCAGGAGGGACAGAGAGGAGAATCCCACTAAACGTCCACATGCCTGGGACAGGCTCCAGCTGGATGGATAACGTTCGGAAGTTCCCAGCAGCAACCCAGCCGAGGCACAAGCAAAGGACACACAGATAAAGGAAATCAGAAGGACGGTATTTTTTCCCCTCACTGATGCTTCGGGACCTATGTAGAATAAAGCAAGGCTCCTGGCCAACAACAGACTTGAAACAAGTGTTTTGATGTACAGTACAGAGACACTGTGCTCACGAATAACACAAGGCTATGATTATTTTAAGCATCTACCAAAACAACTGCCTCCGGAATGTCATTTTCGTAAATGAAGTTAGAAATCATGAAATAAATAGAAGACACAGTTACAATTTCTAATCAGTAGCGAGTGTATACTGTAGGATGCCTGCTTCAAAAACATCTGAAAATACTGTCATTCCAAAGGACCTTTGAGGTTCTGAGTTTGTATACACCTATACTGCATGTTTCTCAGATATTTATTCCTGCGGACCTGTCATTTACAAATCCCAATTTTATTTAAAAAGCAGTAATGTACCCTGATGGGGTCATTATAGTACTATCTCATGTGTAGCTGTCATAATTTTTCTTTGCTTCGTGGCAAACAGGCAATGTGACTTTTGGCAGAAGCTATATGTTCCTGTCATATAGCCTACTGATACAACTAAAAACCAAAACAGCTCATTTGAAATAATTTCACTGTACAAGGGGTCAGAGTACCATAGTAGTTGTGCCTCGAGTGAGGTACTGTACCCCAGCTGTGTAAGTGGGGAGCAGCACTGCTGGGGGGTAACTCTGTGATGGACTTGGGTCCTGTCCAGGGAGGATCATGTGCTCTGAAGTCCACTGAACACTACAGAAACCATCCTGAGCTCTGGCCTGATGAGCTACTGTGTTCTCGTGTAAATTTGGCCTTTCTTTTCACCTTTATAAAAGCGCAGTTAACCTGCCCTTATTTTTTCTTCCGGTTGTAGACAGCAACCACCTTCAGGTGTTCCTCTGACACATGGAGTGCTGGTTCCACCTGGCCTCTACCCACATCAGTTGAAACCCAGTTTTGAGATACTGTATATCTACTCATCCTTTTAACCAGAAAGCCAGCTATTCCTGGTAAAGATCTCAGCATCAAAGAGACCAAGCCAAAGGCACAGGGAAGTTTACATTCTTTAAAAACCCACGAGTGCCAGATGGTATATATGCACACATTAAATATGCAACTGAACATCGGTATCTGGCTACTGTGCGATCATTTGTCAATTTGTGCGAGCTGACAAAGGCATATACCGTCGTGAGAAAACGCCCAGGGCTCCTGAAAAGGACAGATGTAATAATAAATTATAATAAATAATATAATAATAGTAACGTCTGATTTAAAGTAAACCCTGTTTAAGCAGGAAAGGACATTACGTGCACAACACTTCAAAATATTTGAACTAAAAAGCCATGCTTAGCAGTTCCCCCTGCTACCCAAGAATTTCTGTGCGCTAGTGACATTGTATCTACTAACAAAAATATTTATATTTAATTTTAACTATCAAAATTGTTTGGTTGGTTTGGGTTGTTGCACCGGAAACGTGGATAATAGGAACACGTGGGCAATGTCAGCTTTGTATATTCACACTTTAAACCTCTCGTTTGTACAGTAATTCGTTATTATTTTATTTCGTTTTTTTTATAGGATTTTCTTACGGGTACCAAACCCATCTACCAGAAATCTTCTTCATAACTACATACTGTACATACTAAATCCCGTTATTTTTTCTCCCATTTTACATCCATAATAGAAAAGCAATTCTTATTATATCTACTAGTACTATTTGAGAAGAGAGTTACAATATTTACAATGTCCTCCTACATTCATCTTTTACTTTTTTCCCCAGCACTTCTCTTACCTTGGTTCTACCTGGGCGACCTGCGGTCACGGTAACTTTTACCGCGTGACACGGAAGTTCAGGTGGTTGTCACGACGTTTCGGGTAAAATGTATTTTTCTTGAAACAGAAAAAAGACAGAAAACACCAAAGGAAACTTTTGCGTACTGTACAGCGGTTAAGTCACCAATCTTTAAAGGAAGTTTGTCTTATGGCAATATTATACACGGAGTATCTATAAGTATATATTCTTCAGGTGTTGCTCTACAACCTAAACGTTGTGTTCTTTTTTCTCTTTTCAGCATGGAATAAACCTTTACTTGTTCCTTTGCAGCCTACGCATGCTGACGCAGCTGCCCACCTGTAATAATTCTTTATATTTAAATATCATACCTGGGTGGTGCAGGACAGCCATCATCTACCAACAAGCACTGCTAAAAATCAGGAAAGGTGAGAGATATTGCTTCACCAATTTAATCAAGGGGGAACTTTATACAAACCCAGAGTAGAATTTAGCCAGGATACCTAATGTTATCACCTCCCATCACCCACAAACTGTTCCACTGGATCTTTAACAACCTCATCATCAAGACCTCAGATAAACTTCCCATCTGCAGGACCTACAGTACTACAGTGCAGTGTCCCCAGGTCACATACTGTATGTGTGCATGGGTTAGGAAATGCTGGTCCAGATGAAAGGGCGCCATCTATTGGTCCATCAACACCACTGACTGCAGCTTTCAATACTGGTCCCCCATTCCAGAGTTGAGCAAGCCCAGCCCTCAGCTTGTGAGATCTGATATACAGTACTACTACAGAGTGGATTGTAGATGTGTTTGTAGATATCACTACAAGATGGTGACGGTGTGGTCATTAAACAAAACAGTCCTAATATAAAGCAATGGGTGTACCAGCCATTAACATGTTTACAGAGACATGTATCCTGGCTACAATGTGAATTTAAAAAGTCATGATGAACTCATAATACCTCTTTGTATTTTTGGCACTAGGGGGTGAATGGTTGTCATTAAGTGAGTCAGTTATCACAAATGCAACCTAGAAAACCCAGAAATATTTGACGAGTTATCTCAAAATTGAAACAGTAGCTAAGTGATCCAAGAATCCCAACCAGCCTTTGGTTGAAGGAAACCTGGGTATTGGCTTCAACACCAAGGCTTGGCAGCTTGTTCCAGACTCCCACCACCCTTTGTGTACAATGGTGCCTCCCCTCCTGACTGAGGACCTCATCCAGCTGTGTCCTTAGAGAAGCGAGGGTATCGGCTTCAACAACATGGCTGGCCAGCTTGTTCCAGACTCCTACCACCCTTTGGGTAAAGTGTAGCCTGCCGTTCTAATTTTGTTTAAGTAATGTCATATAATTTCCACTGGTGTGCTGTGGTTTGTATTTCAGTGATTATTCTGAAGACATCTGGTGGGTAGGAGCCTTTGAGGATTGTATACTTGTCTCAGGTCCCCTCATAGTTGTCTCTGCTCAAGACTAAAAAGGTTCAGTTCCATCAGCCTGTCACTGTAGTAGATTCCCCTAAGCCCCGAACATGCCTGGCTGCTCTTCTCTGGCCAGAGCAGCAAATTATTTCTACAATGTGCCGACCAAAATTGTATATAACCTAAATGAAAGCTTAAATTACTCTGTTTTGATTATATAACCTAAAAGTGAAGAATTCAGTTTTTAATGAGTCAATAGCCCTACTTCCAATAACAGGTCTGGGGGGTTTGTAAGTCAATTCAATGCATTAGCAGTAGAATGAAAATATAATATACAGCTGAAAAAAAACTGATCTTAAATGCATTTATACAACTGTTGTTTTACCGTTTCAGTTGGGTTCACCCCAGTGTGACAAATGATTAAAAGCATTGTCTATAAGTAATAAACGGAAATGACAGCATATTTACTTACTGCTAACAAAACCATTAATGTCACAACGAGATGTTTAGAAATTTGCATAAAAGAAGATAAAATTTTACAAAAAGGCACCTAAAGCTTACATGGAAATATTTTAAATGTATAAATAAAAACGTATATAAAAATGTATAAATGAAAATATTTCGCAGGAAAAAAATTGTAAAGTTATTTTGAAACGTTAACCTGCTGATAAAAAGATATTAACATGTTACTAAATATATATCCTTTCAACAGTATTTCAACCTTTTTCCTACAAGCTACCAAGTAAGGTCCTCATTTGAGCAACCAATAGGATAAAAACAAAACAACAAAAAATATACGTTTTCAAAAACCTTTTTTGGGGGGGAGGGCGCCGTGGGCGAATTCGTATATATTTTGATGCTCTCCCTAATCCGATTGCTATAATTCAGCGTTGTTTTGGGAATTGGACATTTTTCACATACTGTCCTTGTTTCGGACAGAACAGTTTCGTGTGCAAGTGGTTTGCCGAAACCGGCACCTCCCTTCCGAAGAGTCTGTTGTAAAAAAGGAGGGGGCCGGGCAGGGTTTGTACACTACTTTCCGAGGCGACCGAAAGACAGAGAGGCGTTGTCCACCTTCTCAAATCCGCACTATCGCGCCGCTAAACCGAATCAATCAACCCGGGTTTTAGCCGAGTCTTCCGAGCCGCCAGAGGGCGGTGTTCGTCCTTCGTTTCGCTTTATTCCACTTTTTTTTTTCCTCTACTTCAGCGAAGTCCTTCCTTTTTTTTTCTCCCGGCTCCCCATGTGTTTCTGTTTTGTATGTTGCATCTTGGGCTCATATTTACATTTTTAACAAAAAGACTGACAAGAGACGGCGCAGGGAGGAGGGCCTAAACCTACAGACCTTCCTTTTTTTTTTAAAGACATAATCGGATATCTACATTTGCAGCGATCGCCTCCAAATCACAGGTAATAAATGTACGGGGAAAAAAAAAAGATACAGATCCGATAGCGTCGCGGTTCTTTTTTTTTTTTATCCCGGCTGTGGATGAGGGGTTTTATTCTTTCGGGAAAAGTTTGGTATCGGAGGTTTGGTTGTATATTTTCGCTCCCAGAACCCGGTGCAGAAAATTGACTTATTTAATGAATGTAGATCGCGGGGCACCCACGTGGTTTCAGCGAGCAGACTGCAGCTTCTTTTGTTCAAAATCAATCAAAAAAGGAGGAAGACGGACGGATAGCAGAAGAGAGCCGTGAAAACCAGGAAGAAAATCCCAGAAGAAACCATAAAACAAGACCGAAGGAGCTTCCAGAGTTTTTTTTTTCCCCCACCAACTTAAAACTTTACGGAGGTGCGGTAGAAAAAAAAAGTTTGTTTGGCGTTATTTGTTGTGTATTGAGGTTTGTAAGCTTGAATGATTATACATTGATTTTGATCTGCTTTTTTTATTTTTTATTTAAAAAAAAGGATCGGTTATAAATACTGACTTTTTCATGCCGCTTTTTAAAACAAAAACCGAGATCGAGCGACCGTTCCGCCTAATTGTGCTTAATTACAAAGTGTCTGAAGAAATGTCTTTTTTTTTTTCATCCACCGAGCAGCCGGGCTGCGTTTGAAACAACAAAGACTCAGCTGAGACGCGGCTTCGGTATATATATTTTTTGATGTTGCCGATTCTATTTTCTGCCCGTTTCTGCAGTCTAGATACGTTTTGCTCTTCCATTTGCAACTTTCATGAACTTGCCGCGATCTCGTTTTTTAAATTTACACAGAAAGGCTCGTTTAAGCGAACGGAACGGTTATCGGATTAGCAACGGTGCGAGCAGGAGCTGTTTAAAATGTAAGCTTTTTTCTCGTCCCTCCTGGTTTTGTACAAGAAGCTTTTGTTACGGGCGATCGAGCCAGTCAGACGTTTTGTTTCTGTACACCGGGAGCGATAATACAAAGACAAAACCCTCGTCTTGAGCTAGATTTAGCCCGGAACTGGGAATATTTTATACGGTATAGACGCATTTATCGACGCATTTCAGTTGCGTGGTATGCCTTCGTGAAGCGTTTTTCCTTTCCTCTCACCCACGCAGAATTAGTCTGTCAGATACCAGGTTAATCATATTTCGCGATATAAGGATGGATCTTGGTGAGTTCGGGATGCTGAACTGCTGGGATCTCTAAAACATTCACATCGATACGGGTTTTTAACACCGAGACACTGAAAATGCGCTTTCGCTACATCCGAAAAAAATAGCTCACCCGAAAAAAAAAACCTCAACAAGTATGCAGAATATCTCCGGTTGGACGTATATATGTGTGTTTAATGAGCATAAAGTATGTACTCGGACTTGAAAAGGCCCCTTGTGAACTGTGAGGATGTCATTTGTTAGCCGCTGTGTTTCAGCTGTACTCCTGCAGCTGACGGACGAATTCGTTGCAGGTGATAATTAGCGTAAATGCAGTAATTACCAAGAAAGGTGTGCTATTAAAACACAATTACAGGGGCTGCATTTTGCGCTCCGCCGCCGTAGAATTTATCAATCTAGGGAACAGGGTGGTAAATTTCTGGATATGCTGTGCTCCACAAAGTTTGTTTGAAAACCGGATTTTTTCCAGTCGTTATTTTGCAGTCGTGATCATCCCGGGAAGTCGCGCCTTTGCAAAACTGTTCTGAATGCAAGTATATTTCGTTCTCGCCCTGCTTCAGTCCTGAAGACATCATTTCCTGTACCCTGCCTTGTAGTTTAGTGCCAAAGCTCTGACATCTTTTGGGATGTGAAAAGTGGAAACCTAACCGATTCGTTCCGTTTTAGGTGAAAGCGCAGTTTATTTTTTTACAGTCTCGGAAGAGCTGTGCATCAGTTTTATTGCAGCACATGCTTGAAGTGCATATGGAGATTGCAGTCATAGGCGAAGAAGGGAGCTCTGGACTTGTAACTGGAAGTCTGTGGGTTCAAATCCCAGTAGGAGTCCTGCAGTTTTAGTGGTTAGAAAATGCTATGTCCAATACAGGATTGCAGGGGAGCAGAGCCTATCCCCACAAGGTCATCCATTTCAATAAAAATTCGCGGCTCTCAGTGATATCATCACTTTTGATTAGCCCAATGAATTAAAAAATTAAAAACATTGCATGAAGTGGGGGAAGAATATGAAATGAATCATTTTAAAACCATGCATCTTAAAGATGACAAATGTGAATCTTGCAGGTTTGCACCCTAAATGATCCAAGACAAACAGAAATCCCGAAGGATTTTTTTATAGTGCATTTCTTCCTATATATATAGAAGCTTTAAGAGTTTTTGTGGATGAACAGTGCAATACAGAAGCAAGGAATTGTATAGGTGGAAAGCTGAGAGTACAAAGAGGCAGTTTTAGGATGAAAAATCAGCTTTCATGGGCAAGGATCACAGGGAAAGTCACAGTTGTGGTCAGAGCAAGGTACTCATTTGTTAAGGGCGTTTGAGAATTGGCTAATTTAAGTATTTAAGGGTGAGACAATATGCAAATCCAGAGACTTTGTCAGAGTTTCTGAAAAAGGCAAGGACTGTTTCTTGCTGTTCATTGTTAAGATGAAGGAATGTTCCCAAAAACACAGCCCTTCAGTTAGCGAGTGTCGTAGTAACACAGTAACGGAGAAGAAAGACTTGTGTAGCGTTAATAAGGGAGGATGGTTTGCTGTTAACAGCAGTGATCCAAGATGCATAGATAGAACTGTTGCATTGCTGTTTGTTAATAAGGAAGGGAAGAGTCGTGTGTTGATTTGGCACCAGGACTCCCCTGACCTGCCCGAATCAATGAATGGGGAGTTTGGGAAGCTGCTAGCCAGGCTTGAGCCCTTTCCTCTGCTGTGCTGTTTCTGTCCTAGTTCCCTGGCTGCGAAGGTGCTGAAAACGTGTGCACCTGGTTGGACCAGAGCAGATGACACTGCTTGATACAGACCTCGAGGTTATTGATCTGTCTTCTGCGCCTACAGAATGACACGCAACAGGACCTTACCCCAGTTTTGGCATGGAGGGGTAACTTTTTCCCCCATCTCAGTGGCTGCAATAGAAGCTGTCACACAACCTTTTCATCATACCTCACTTACTGGAGACTTTTGCCTTCTTTGTACCCCATGTCTTTGGCTCAGATGGGGCGTCTGTGCGGTTCAGCTAATGCCCTTGCCTGTCTTCTGACTGAGAACCCATATCTGTCTCCTCTCATGGTGACTTTCAGTCTCATAAAACCTTGGGGATCCGAGCACAGCAGTTACCCTCCCTCAGACCCAAACACATAAGGTCATGCCACACTGCCAAAATAAAGCAGGGAAGTGTCTCTGGGATTTTCTTTCCTATTTACTTAGTAGATGCCTTTATCCAGGGAGATTTGCAGTACATGCTAAGGTCAAGCACATTTTGCTTCAGTTTTTCTTGAAAAGGTCGTTAGCAATAGTTTTTTTTTTTAATTGTTTTTCCTCCTCATCTTTTGGTTACAGTGACCTGTTTAGCAACACTCAATCAAGTCTTGAAGCTGCATCTGTGATTGCGCCATAGTGACATTCTACCTGTTTTTCTCCCGTATGATACATTTCTAAAGCTCTGCCAACAGTAATAGTGAGAATTTTACACCAGTTTCACACGAAGTGAAAGAAGAACTATGACAGCTCAGACTTTTCCGAGATGCAGATGCTCTGCGATGCAGAAGTTATTTAGGACGGTATGGTGCCCAAATTGCGATGCAGTGTGCACATCAAAATAACCTAGGACGAATGTGTGCTATTCGGTGCGATATTGCTGAGCTGGATCAACTCTTCCAGACTTTTGTCCAGCTCCTCGATTTCCCCATGCCGGGGAACCAAGATTAAGACCTGGAATCGTTTGATTGTCATCAAATGGAAGTGAATTGTTCAAATTCATTTCGCTATCCATTGGACTGGAAGGTGTCATTGATTAAAGGAGTTCCTTGAGTGGAGTGTGTTACTTCTTTAATTGAAGGAATGACTTGCGCATGTTGCTACACTTTAGAACCAGGTGGGGGAAAAAAAACAATCTATAGGATTGAGTTTCTCATGGATTGTAGTTGGATACCCATGATCTAGACTTGGAGTTACTAGGTAGCATTTCCAGTTATATGTGACCATGCATACTGGTGACAGCTCCACAGTCTCTTCACAAACCTGTGGGTGCCATTGCTTTGTTCCTGGAGCTGATGTGTCATCAGAGTACATGTTCATGCGGTAGAACCCACATGAAGATACAAGTAGTGGGCAAAAAATGGCAGCTCCAATCTAAAGTCAGTTAACAGGGCTTTGGGTCGGTCCTGCCTGTGTCTGCCATGACTAGTCTACCAGAGTCTGGAAATCTGCTGCAGGGATGCAGCACTGTTCTTCCTGGAGGTGGGAAATGCTGTCATTCCAGAATATCCCTAAATACTCAACTGGGTTCCGATCAGGTGGCTGAGAAGGCCGTGACCTATGGGTAACATCAGTGTTATATTTGTGTCCTCCATGGCTCATCACTCAGCGATCCCACTTGCTCTGTGGGTAGGTGTTGTCATGCTGGAAAATGCCCGTCCTGTTGGGAAAGAAGTGCTGTAACCCCACTGGAGTCAGTTCAAGACCGGGGGTGCCATCTGTGTGGCGTTTGTGTGTTCTCCCTGTGTCTGCATGGGTTTCGTTCCACAGTCCGAGGAGATTCTGGTAGGTTCATTCAGAACTGGGAAAATTGGCCCTGGCGTGAGTGGCGTCCCCTCCAGGGTGTATCCTGCTCTCTGCCTGTTGCTTGCTGGGATAGGCTCCGGTTCCCCTGCGACCCTGAATTAGTTAAAGATAATGGATGGATATTCATTCGTTGTGTCAAAAAGAATATGTTACAAAGGCTTATTTATAAATGTTGTTTAGCTACGCAAGCTATAGTGACCTACTCTACTCCCTCTTGCCTCAGCCCCAGAAATATCTTAATTAATCTCCCTGAACAGTAATTGAGGAATAACCTTGATTATTCATGCGCTCATGGACGTAAAGTTAGCGGGAACCCTCTTTTAAACGCCTCTAGTCCCGTCTGACCCAGTGCCTTGGGTGTCGTTTTCTTCTCTCTCAGACGCCATGCCACGCAAGAAGGTGACCGACGTCTCGGGGAACGGGGGGGTGAAGAGGAAGAGGGCAGGGGGCCGGAGGAAGGAGCGGGACTTCAGCAGCGACGACGAGTTTGACGACTTCGAGCAGGAGAACGCCAAGAAGCCCGGAAGGCCGGCCGCCAAGTCGGGCCTGCAGCCAGTGACCGTGGCCGAGGACGTCAAGGAGAAAATAGTAAGACCCCCCGTGGCGCTCGGCCCAGCCGTCACACGCTGGCGGTGGGAACTCCTGGGCCCTCTTTATCGTCGGCCTCTGCAGGTGGACAGTTGCAGTTCTGTTTCCTCCATGTATAGAAATAGACTGTCGGGTTTTTCTTTTCGGTCTCTTGACGAGCCAGAGGGCTGGAGAATCCTCAGGGACCAATGCAGCCTTCCTCCTTCTGTGTCTCTGATTGCTTAATTGAACTAATGTAATTATACCAGCTTTCTTGGACCTGCAGCTGTTGTAGATTGGAGGCTACTTATAAAACCAGCACCACTGCCAGCGTAGTAGCGTCGTGGTTAGGGCTCGAATCCCATGTGTAGACATGCTTTTATATCTTGAGCAAGGTACTTCACCCTAATTCCTGCACAACTGCACAAATGGTGAGTTAACCTAAGATAGTCTCCCATCTATAGGAAGTCTTAATACTCTTCTTGCCTAATGGGACAGAAACCAGGATGAGCTCCAGCTTGGGAAGGAGTTGAAATCCTTGCAGGATGCTGACGCTGGAGTCAGGATTCAGGCTTCCTCTCTGTCCTAAGCCATCACTAATCTCCCCTCTGTCGATCCTTGGCTGCCTTTACTGCAGTGTGTATAGTCAACTAGTGAGGAGCCCTGCTTTGCACTGTGGGTATTGTTGCCTTGGCTTGTTTTCTAACACGAAAGGGGCTTCTCCAGAACTCACCACCTCAGTCATACTCACAGCAACATACGTGAGCACATGTGCAGCCTGGCAGTGGCCCAGCCATGAAAATCCTACTCTGTAGTGACCTGCAGAACCTCAAGGATCAGGTTGTAATGATAAGGGCTCATAACCTGTTCACCTCCTGCTCCTCTGAACTTGTATATTGTTCTCATTGCTGAGGGTTTCTAGATTCAGGGTGTGGGAGGACTGTGCTTTACATGGAGGTGTTGCTGTGGCTTTCACGTCTCAAATACAAGGGAAATCATGAGCTGGTCTCCTGAATAAAGATTCAGATCCATCCGACCCAGCAGAGATCAGTCGCTTCAGCACAGTGTTCTCGAAGGGAATCGGGGCTGAGCTGGTCTGCCCTTCCTACCAAGTAGAGGAGGTCTGTGGTAAGTGGTCAAAGGAAATGAGCAGGGTGTAGTTGCAGGGAGTTATCTGTACACATGGTTATTTTTATCCAATTAAGAGCCAAGTTGTGAAAACTTCTACGTTTTCCTGTAGTGGCCCAGGGTGGCCTTCATTGCTTGTGCCTCACTGGGATTTATTTTAAATTCTGGGAAAAGGCTATGGGAATGGGCTGCCTCTGTCCTGAGAGTGCGTTTTCTTGGCTGATGGACCATTTCAGCAAATGATTTCTGTTCATTTCAGTTGTCAAATTTTGATGATGAAGTAGTATAATTGTGGACTATGCTGGCAGTGTTATTTAGCCCAGCCCAAGTATTATGCCTACTTTGTGATTTAAAGTTTGTTTTGGCAAAAAAAGCTAAAAAATGCCACATCACCAGTTTACAGTGCCTCTACTTTTATATTCCAGTGCCACAGGGACAGTCATCCTAATCGAGTGTGATATGGCTTAGGGCAACTGCATTAAATAGATGAGTTATGAAACTGACCCACTACAAGGACTCTCAGGTTTCTAGATGGGTTTAAAAGCCTGTCTTATCTGCAGCAGCTACAGCTCCTGCCAGTCTCTGTTGCTGTGCCCACATTGACGATGCTGGTTTCTGTCTCCAGTTCTCTCTGGAGTTTCAGTTCCTGTTATCTTGTCAGAGGGAATGGCTGGTACTGACGTCACGTGCTGTCGTCGTGAGATCCGTTGGTACTAGTGGAAAGTTGTAGTGCACGCCCACACAGGAATAAGAAACGAACTGAGCCCACAAAAACAAAAGCATCAGCTCTTCTTGTGGCTGAGCACAGGAAGGTGTGCATCGTAGACTCAGTTGGGGAGTGAGGGGTGGGACAGAGAATAACAAAATAACTGGTAGACAAGTTCTCTTCAGCTTGAGGCTTCTGTTTAGTTCTTAAAGCCTTTCTTTCAAGTCCAGTTAGGCTTCTGTCGGGAAGAGTTTGTTGATTCATTGCTTTGGGATCCTTCAGAAAACAGTCTGATTCTGCGTTAAGCAACACTTGAGTTGTAGGACTCCAGCAAACTAGGATGGGAGACTCAGGCCATGTCAGCACAATTTCAAAACCTGATTGATGTGCCCACAAGATAAATCATAAATGAGCACAGTTCAGTTGAGAGGAGTGACCTTTGCACATGTGACTTAACTGGAGCCCATGAATACACAAGTTTTTCTTCCTTTGCTATTCCCAAGCAAATGAGGAGGTGTTAGGTAATAACAGACCTGTCTCATGCTGTCATGTAGACGTTTACCTGATGAGCCTTTACGGTACGGCTGACTGGATTCTGACCATCTGATATTACCAGGCAACTGCAGCTGTAACACCTGATTCGTTATGTTGCAAACGGTATATCATTCAAAAGGGGTCAGTTGCGGTGATTCTGTCTTTAACTTTTTTACAAATTTAGGAACAGTGTGTCCAGCAGTGCAGTCATTATAGTGCAATAGTGGTGAGCGCGCAGCGATTCCAGATCGGCATTCGCCCGCGGTCCTGTCCCCTGCCCAGTATTTTTGCTCTCCTCTTTCCGTAGAAACTCGACAGCCCCAAGGTCAAGGGCCAGCTGCTGATTTTCGGAGCCACCAACTGGGACCTGATTGGCCGGAAAGAGGTGCCCAAGCAGCAGGGTAGGTGCCGCCGCCACACGGCGGAGCTCCCCGTTCACAATCCCTCTCCCTTTAGCTCGTTCAGTTGTAGAACGAAAGCAGCGATTCAGTGTGACCGACAGGGTTACCTGGTGAATGGCGAAAAGGTAAGTGTCAACAGCAAGGGGTCTCGGCTTATTTCTGCAGACACACCGTAATTCTCATTTAAATTAATTGCTTTTTTCAACGACATCTTATAAGAAAAACAGGAGATGCAAAGAAATGGCTTCTACTGAGATGTCCCTTGGTCTTTTCCCTAAATAAGTCATTACCTTGTCCTTACAGAGGATTGGTATGTGTGTGTGAGGGGGGATCCATTGCATCCTTTTCTCCAGTGTCCTTGTAAATGGATTCCCCATCTTCAAACTGAGGTCCAAGGCGGTTTAAGGTCCCTGGTGCATCACAATGGGTCCAAGGCCGGGCTGCGGTGTTAGAGTACAATTGTGAAGCGATTCTTTCCGTGGGCATCCTGTAATCTCCCCCTCTACAGCATCTACCCCCCCTGCCCACTTCACTTGGTGCTATGACAGCTGTTGGAGGAGGAGGCTGTGGTCAGGCAGATCAATTCAGGATCAATTGTGGAGAGAGCGTTCTTTGCTCGATTTTTTTTTTTCCCCCGATGCGCCATAGCCGCCAGGACTGAAAGGCGGGAGGCACAATAACTCTGTGGGGTGTCCCGACGTACTAATGGTGTCCCAGATGGTGGGTAAACTGGCTGCACGGGACTTTCCTAGACATGGGGGTGCACTCTTGTCGTGCCTGCTATGTTCTGCACAGATACAGCCTGTAGCAGTGGTTTGTCATCAGTTCCGCTTAAAAAGTGCATGTTGTGTTATCGTGCCATCGGTGTATTATACAAGCACCTTATGGCCTGCATCACAAATACATGCTTAATGAGGCACATCGGGACAAGTAAAAGTTTATTCCATGCTGAAAAGAAAAGAAACACAGCGTTTGACACCTGAAGAAGGCTCCACAGCAATTTTCTTCTTTCAGCGTGGAATAAACCTTTACTTGTTCCTTTGCTGCCTACGCATGATGTCGCAGCTGCCTGCTTGAACTCCCCGATGAGTGATCCCTTAGAGTTATTCCTGAGTTTCTTCTGGCCCGAGACCAGAAGGGAGACTAGATGTGTTCCTTTTCGTTCAGCTCCAGCCCCAGCATGCTCTGCGGCCCACGTAGTGAAAATCCTCCTTGCTTTGTTCCAACGTGTTTTGATATTCCGTACTTTAAAAAAAAACAAACAGATAGGGTAAATGAATTCCTGGTGCAGGTAATTAATCTGTCACTTAAGTGTAAAATTCCAGCACCCAATGCGTTTGCATTCCAGCAAAACCTGAAGCACGTTTAAGTACGCTGAAAAGAAAAGTATTAAGACTTAATTAGCACTGTCTAGTTTTTAGGTGGTGGAGAAATTGAAAGATTCATGTTGCCCTTGAATTATAAGTTCGGGTTTACTGAATTAACATGAGTAGGTGACAGGTGTAATAATTGACTGCTTTTATTTACACAGCAGTACTGGCTTTGGGAACCAAATGACTTAATAGTGCTGTTTTGTTCTTGACAGCGTTAAAGTTTGATTTGGTGGGTGATTCATATCCTCACTGATATAGAACTGGCAGTCATTTAAACTGTTGGGTTCGTTTTTGTGTGTAGTCTGTACTACACCCGAAGAATTGTAAGAATGTGCACAAGGATAATTGAAGAATGTGGAAAACTAAATGCTGCTTCTCAAGGCTCTGACAGCATCTTCTGTCTGTCAGCGTTAATAGTTGTGAAGGACAGCAGCACTGGGCTTGTCTCTCATTTCAAGGCTTTTTGCGTGATAAGACAGGTTTTGTGAAGCATGGAAGGAGACTGGCTGCCTGGTATCTGAATCTCTGCCATGGCTCATTGTTCCAATAAACTGAAACAAGTACTATTTTGCCTTGTTTCCCTACCTTACATAATCACGTTTGTGCACCAGTCAGTGGCTAGCCTAATTATTTTGCATTGCTTGAGAATATTTGGCACAAGATGATGAGGTTCTAGCACATGTTCTAGTCATGTGCTATATGTCCACATGACAGTGACTAATATCAAGGCGTTTCTGAAACGATTGCAGCGAATTAAGCTCTGCTTGGTGTATTCTTCTTGCAGGTCAAGTTGTCTGCTCAGATCAAAGCTGCTTGACATGTACAGTGTTAAGTCTGAGTCTAGATTCTGCAAATACATCCAACGCTTATCTTTCAGTGCGAATTCTGATCATTCTTCTTTTGCCCTTTCCGTGTTGGGGATATTGAATGTTTGTTTTATGAAATAGAAGTTGCCAGGGCTGGGGTTCGGTTTTAGGTAAAAGAAAGCAAACTAGGATGAGCAGATCTCATGTCTCTAGCTAGTTGTGTCTCTGGCATGTGTTGCCTTGGATCCCAGTCTCGTTCTTTTGTCTGACTAGGCCTGACAGCTGTGGCAGGCCCTGTCTGTTGTCTGCCAGACAGATTAGTGCCTTCACACAGGGTGCTGCTCCTAGAAAGTGGAGGCTTGACACGGAGTGTGGTTTAGAATCTGTTAGCGTTTAGACAAAAGTTATGCATGAGATCTGGCTCACACGGTTTCCTTATTTACATAAAAAAAACTTTGGTGAATTTCTCTTCTACGTTGTGTTGTGGCAGTGGGTGTTGTTTGCACCGGCCAGCAGACAGTGCAATATCATTTCGTTTGGCTCGTTTCTCTCCGTTGGGGCTGTTCAGTGTTAGCTGCACGAAACACCATCTGGGAAGTCAATGATGGCTCTTTTCTTTTTCCAGAATCCATTGTGTTTGCACCAGAGGGAGGGGGGGAACCTTGAAGCTAAAAGCATTCTGCTAAATTGATAAACGGATCTAATGTGAAAACTCAAACTTGTGCACCTAGTCCCAGCTCCTAACCTAGTGTGGGCAAGTCTCTGTGTCATCCTAAGTGCAAAGAGCAATTCTGAAATTGTACTTGAATGTATTGTGCAGAGCTGTTAGTTTTCAAAGTGGCTTGTAGCTGTTAATCAGAGCAAAGCTGATGCCTGAACTTGTGCGTTTCAGTCCTTGATTTGTGTATTTTGCACAAAGGAATAACGTACGTTTACGTTACGTTATTCCCCCCTTACGTTATTCCTTTGTGCAAAATACACAAATCAAGGACTGAAACGCACAAGTTCAGGCATCAGCTTTGCTCTGATTTCCAGAACGCTCAAATCGGCTCGGTCTCACTTTTACCAGTCATCGGCCTGTACGTAAAACTGAGGGGCCTGCTCTCTGCATCTTCATAAATAACCTAATCTTTTCCCAAAGAAAGATCTGTCGCCTGCTTTCCTGAGGAGCCTGTAAAGACTGTCTTCTGTTGTCTCAGAACCAGGCCTTCACAGTCTGGGCTTCCTTTTGATCCCGCGACGCTGACGCCAGTGACTCCTGAGCGATTCCTGACGCGCTCCATTACTCACGCCGCTTCTTGTGGCTGGGGGGGGGGTGGGGGTCTCCTCTGTGTTGTGACTGAGTGAGCCGAAGGGGGCCGTCGGAGGAGCAAAATGACCCCCGCTCTTGAGGGAAGAGGGTGTCGCGGGGGGCCGCAGGAGGGAGCGGCGCCTGATGTTGTATCTGTGTGTGTGTTCGACAGCGGCCTACAGGAACCTGGGGCAGAACCTGTGGGGGCCGCACCGCTACGGCTGTCTGAGTGGAGTGCAGGTCAGTGCCGTGGTGTCGGGGCCCTGCGCCGCACACAGCCTGCTCATCACCGCCGAGGGCAAGCTCTGGAGCTGGGGTACGTAGCAAGAGTCCGGATCTCTGACGCACACGGCTGGGTATAAAGTTGGCTAGAAAAGGCCTCCGATTAAAGAGAGCTTAGACTTATCCATACTGATCAAATATTTATTTGATGACAACACAACAGGCACAAGGTGACGATATTTCAAATGTATTTTGTTTCAAGTAATTGATCCCGTTATATCCCTGACTTTAAGAAATACGGGAGTGTGTTCTATTAGGGCTGTGTTTTGGAGAGATTGTTCTGGTGCCTGGTTGCGTGAGATTTCATTCACCTGTTTCTTAAGGAGGGGAAAAAAAGCTGTCGAAATTTTAATGAATGATGGCAGTGAAGGAACACCAATTTCAGAATGGGCTGTGTCTAGAAATGAATGCTTGCTTTCTTTCCATCTCTTTCACGCCAGAGCCGTTTTGAATAGAAGGCCAAAATCATTTTCTTACAAATGACCAGCTCGGTATAAATAGTCAGAAGTAAACTGATAATGGGCACAAGCTGAAACAAGGCATCAGCAGCAGTGCGCAATGAGCCGACAGACTGACGATGTCTGAGAGCCTGTCTGTCTAAATTAAAAGGTGAATTTCTCTGCTGCTGTTTTTGGTTGGGAAGTCGGTGCTTAAATAGCGCGAGCATTGTTAAACAGACATGGAAGCATTGTCTGCTCTGCTTTACCTTTGGGATCCTGTTAACCAGCTTGGTCAAGTGAAAGATGGCTAGTGCTAAACATTGATTTAATGTTATTAGACCCATTTATGCATTGTCAGTGTTTTGTTTCAGGTTTGTGTTCCTTTTGACTCGCATGCAACCCTGTACATGGAGAGTATGCAGCATATTCAATTCAAACGACTTTATTCATCCACAAGGGGGCAATTGAGCAGTGAGCAGTGCAAAATATATAAAAAATTAAAACGAGAAAAGGACGATAAAATGATTATGAAAGTAAAAGTGTGCCGTATAAGGACTCTGTCCTATACTTCAAGCAAAATAATAATTAGATCACTGGATATATACGAATGTTTTAAAGAGCATGTACATTTTATCCAATAGAGAACATAGTGATAGTCCAAAAGACCGATGAAGGATGTGAGATGGGTCTTCAGTCTTCAGATCCTCAATCTGGGTGTTCCTTCCTCAGGGTTTGCTGGACTTAAACCCGTTCCAGTGGCGTTCAAGGCTCAGCAGTGATTTTAGAGCGGAGTTTTCTTTTAACGATTTATTCTGTACGCGTCTGGGGTTTTTTTTTGCGAGCACGCAGCGCATCGATCGCAGGTGGCGCGGCCGCACGCCGTTGGCTCCGTTCGTCGGGCCCGTTTCCCGGCTGCTCCCGGGCTGACGGCTCTCCCCCCCCTCTCCCTCCCGCAGGCCGCAACGAGAAGGGCCAGCTGGGCCACGGCGACACCAAGCGGGTCGAGGCCCCCAAGCTGGTGGAGGCCCTGGGCAGCGAGGTCATCGTGGCCGCGGCCTGTGGGCGCAACCACACCATGGCACTGACAGGTTTGCCACCGGCGCGGCGCTCCAGACCCCAGACGTGGATAGATATCGCCCTGGGGTCTTTGTGTGTATTTAACACTTGTACTGGTGATGGCCGGCCTGAGATTATAGACAGCGAGGCGGTCTTATGGCCCGAAGTCCACCAGCGGGTGCTTCTCTGAAAGTTGGCGTAGACGTTCTGTGTGCGAGGTAAAACATTCAGCAACCCCCTGGGGCTCCCGAGTGGCTCAGCCAGACCAAATTCGTTCAAACGAGCCGCAGTTTGCCTCGTGAAAAGGTGATGCGACCTCGTCCCCCTCCTGTAACATGCTCCCGTCATGAAACGTCCTAGAACTACAACGCGCCTCTTGAAACAAATTGGATTTGGCAAAAAGAAAAAAGGTTGTGCTAAACTGTCTTGATGGCCAGAAAATGTTAGCAAACTACTCAGCTTGTCCTCTCTGTTACTTAATAGCAGTTTGAGTGATGTGTGGTCTCCTATATTGAGTAGAACGGCCCCAGCACTGAATTGCACCTCTGGGGCTCTGGTCAACATTCAACATTCTCTCAAGTCCATCACCCTCCTTTTTGTAGGCTGGCTGGTGGGGTTCATTTCTTTGAAAAATCCTTTTGGGGGCTTGCTTATTGTTTTCGTGGCCAGTTTCTCAGGGCCTGGAGATTTGAGAGGGAGGCTCTCCGTGCGATTAAGGTGTTGCGGGTCAGCGGTCGGCGTGCGTGTCGTGTAGTTAACCTCAGCCGGATTCACTGCGAGCGTCGTCCCCCATTCTCTCTTCAGAGAACGGCTCCGCGTTTTCGTTCGGGGAGAACAAGCTGGGCCAGCTGGGACACGGCAACCAGACAGACGCGGTACCCACCCCTGCGCAGGTAAGCCCCCCCTGGACAGCCTCGGGGCCTCTTTTCTAAACCCCCCACGGGCCGCTAACAGGGATGCAGTCCTCTGTCTGAAGGCCAGAGCAGGTCCTTTCCCCCATTGCATGTTTTGAATGCCGGTCTTTGTGGGCCTGACCCTTTCTAAACTCAGCCACCTTAACAGCCACTTGGATGTTGCCCTGCCATCAAGGCAAGTCAGTCATTTCTTTATTTTTTACTGGAATTTAAATTTTGTTAAAATCTCGGGTAGGAGAAAGTAAGTCTACTAAGGCACCGGACTGCAGGACTGCATTCCTGAGGCCTTTCATCAACACTAGGGCATGCAACACCATAGTAGTGTCCTGGCCTTTCTAAAAAAAACACACAAGTCCCAAAGAGCGATAGTCTCTCTCGTCCCACTAGTTTGAACAGGGCACATCTCCTCCTGTGACGTCAAACATGGGAACACCGGGGGCCCAGCCTGAAGACCCCATGAATGCCTCTGTCCCAACCGAGGGATTCAGTAGCCACATTTCCCCTTGGGGGAAAAAGTTTGTCTGTAGGGTTAACACAGCACCACTCTAACCTGTGAATATCTGGTTTATCACGTTTGCGCACCACTCTTCGTGTGCAGTGGGAGTTGAAAGATTGGTCAGAATAAATTGCGAGAAGCTAACAGAAGCAGCTCCTTCTTGATATGACTTCATAGAAATTATCAGTATTTCTCAGCTTCATTTAGTCAGTAGTGTAATACATCATGCCACCACTCCATTTTCTTTATCAATAACTGCATTCACCGGTTAAAATAAAAGCTGTCAAGATGAAAGTTACAAAACGGTGCAAAGAGATGCGTAAAATATAAGAATTGTTTTAATATTCTAGTAGACAAAATGCACTTAAGGTCCCATGGGCAGTATTGTATGAGCTCTAACATTTACACTATTTCCATTGGGTGCTAGTCTGTGAACCTTTTTAATATGAAGATCGTTCAGTTGCTTAAATTTATTTTCTGGGTCAGGGTGTTTTTTTTTTTTTCGTTTGCAAAGAACGTTTCCACAGAACAATTTGCTGGTAATAAACTACTTGTTCACAGCGGAGTGCTGGCGTTATTTTTAGTTTTCTAATTAAAATCATCCAGATACTTTAATTTAAAATTTGTATTAAATGTTTTCTGTTATGGAAGCATATGCTGAATACATTTGTAATTGTATGAATTGGAAAACCCTGGTTTATTCATTGTTGAATATCAAATTAAACCACTTTACATTAAATCATTGCTGTAGGTCCTTCACAGTGGCAGTATTACCTTATCAATCTGTAAGGTTTAGCCAAGGCGCAATTACTGCAAATTGAAATTTTATTACAAAGGCCAAGCCTGAGAATAGCACAGAATCAGAAGAATACGTTTTCGAGTTTAGTGGCAGAGAAATTTAAGGTCAGCTAATGGCATCCGTTTTTAGAAAGAGAACAGTTTGGATCATGTTTAAGAAACCTTGATCATTGCATCCAATTCCAGACATAAATATGAGACTAACTGGAAGCGTGGTGTGTTATTTACAGTCCTAGGTGAACTGAGCTTTGTGCTCATTTGCAAAATATTTTATCTTTAATATATTTACCATGACCCCAGTCTTGGCGTCGATGACAGCTACAGTGATTTTTTTATGTTTTGTCAACTGTCGTGTCTTTCAGTCAGCGATAATCAGTTAGATTTCGGCTAATCTTGGCATAATCCCTTCCTTTTTTTGGGCTATTTGCTTTTTTCTGTTCCTCAGAATATTTGATGCCACAGTTTCATTTCAGTAAAATGGTTTACTTACACTTATCGGCTTGGCTGATGGCTCTTTTTTTATTCAACCAAACGTTGCCATGTCTCGCACTTGTATTTGTTTTACTTGTTCCATGTTGGCATCTACATGGGAAATATAGAGAGAAATGTTTAGCATATAACCATATATGTAAAACGTTGGCCGTAATGTTTTCTATAATAAATGCTTCTCATCCCTTAATGCAAAAATGCTAGCCCCCAATGAGGCATCAGTATGTTATACAATAAGACCTGCACTTAAATTACACTAAAGATGCCAAAATGTAACAACATTCACTCTGAAAAATTATCATGCGAGTCCTAGCCTTTTCAAAAATGTAGGTCTTATGTTACGGATTTCCTTTTGTTTCTCGCAAGGAAATTCTTTGTGAAACACACTTCTGAGCTAGACCTTAGGGAGTTTTGAGGGACAGACTGTTCATTTTATAATGGAATAATAACGTAAGCTACAAGCAGAATAAAATATCTCAATCTGAGCAAAATTTCCCCATGGCACTAGAAAAGAGGCTGTCTCAGCAGAATATACTGCAGGCAGAAGAATAGATTTCTTCCCCATGGAAAGAGCTTGATTGTCATTCTGTCATTTGTAGCTCAATAGGGAGAATGTGTCTAAAATAGCTGACTTGTGTGCAGTAAAGGGATTTTGTTTTTCAGCATGCAGTTGAAGGTTCTATAATTCTGTGCTTTTATTTGATGTGGGACTTTCTTGCATGATCTGGCGAGACAGGAAAGAAAATTAAAATAGTGGTTTTATATGAGTCGACTAACCGAAAGCTTTAGGTTGTTTTTCTCTTAACTGCTTAAATTTGGATATACTATTCAAGCTACGATAACACTTTTTCCGATTTCTGTGTAGTTTGTTTTGCATCAAAGAAGCTCTGTTTAACACGCAGATAAACCTAGAAAAAACACCAAAAGTACGCGTAAATATTCCATTACACAGCAGACATTTACCCGTACATATTCATTTCACACCACTCCTACAAGAATCCCCACAACTACACCAGAATGCCTTAAATGTACTCCTCCTCTAAGCCCGTGTAATTACAGGGTACCCCCTCTCTTCGCACATAACCCCCTGATTGAACATGCCCATAAACCATTACTCATTTCTTGTGAGCTCAATTATGGATTGAGTAGTTTGTCTTGAGTATGAGATAAAGGTATACCTCATTTGGTAAGTTATTATCTAAAAAGTCTCCAAGAACAGACTCTAAAACGTCTGTGTGAAGTCATCAGTTGGTCTTCTTCACATAGGACACTTGAGGGGATCAGAAGAGATACTAACTGCTAGTATCGGCACGCTCTAATGTAAGCAGTTGGAAAGCTCTGCTCACTTGGGCTGCCCTGTGGTCCTTAGAACAGGAGTCTGGACATCTTAGCTCTTTGTTCGGTTTTGAATAGCTTTGCGTTGAAACAATGGGAGGAGAAGAGAACGTCTTGACAGCTACACAGGAGGGATTCCGTGGGCGACAAGTGGGGCCCAATCAATCGATTGCTGAGGTTTTTCCAGGAGCTCATGGAAGCATTTCCGGACAGGACTCACTCGGCAGCCACCTGCCTGCCAGGCAAAGGACAGGGAACGGGAGACGTGCCAGGCGGAGGTCTCGTCAGGGAAGAGGGTGAAGGAGCACATGTTGCTTTGTGCAAAATCCTGATGGGCGATTGAAGCAATGATGTATACCTTTGGGTTCTGTTTTCCTGTTTCCCCACAAGGGGAATCGTTTCTTTCCAGCAAGCACATCTGAGCAGACACCTTGTGTTCCCCCGGGACGGGCAAAGAGAGGTGAGGCCTGTGCTCACAGCTCCGTTCTCCCCACAGATCCAGTACAACGGGCAGCCCCTGGTGAAGGTGGCGTGTGGGGCCGAGTTCAGCATGGTGGTGGACTGCAAGGGCAACCTGTACTCCTTCGGGTGTCCTGAGTACGGGCAGCTAGGTAATGACCGGGCTCGGGGAGGGGCCGGGGGGCACGGGCGCTCAGAGTGTAGAGCATGCCATGACCTGCAGGGGTGCTGACGAGCTGGGCTGTCGTCACAGTTCCCAAAAACACAAGCTGCTCCTTTCCCAAATGAAAAGGAAGAGGGAAAATAATTTGGGGGGGGGATGCTCATGAGACTGTATTCATCATACCTTTAATTTATTTTAAAGTTAGCTTTGATTGTGATCTGTGCTGGAATCCAGAGGGGGTAAAATACTGGACCTCAGCAGCTTTTCCGGCAGAAGTGTTTCAGTGAACCTTGTTAACCGTTCAAAGAGCCGGTGGTAGAAATCTGACAGTAAATGAATGAAATGGAAGTTGTTGCGCCCTGTGAAATTCTGTTTGGCCCTGTCCTGATTTTCATATTATGTGCTGCTGTACTGCTGTATTCTCTCTGGAAGAGTTCAAATAAGTGCTGGTTTAAGATAAGGGAGCAGAACATAATTTCTGAATGTTTTAAAGGAAACTTGTAAATATCGGAAAGTGAACCACCCGTATCCAAAATGGACAGGTCCGGTTCTTTAAAACGTAGTCCTTATATTAAACCAAATAGGAGTAACCAAAATATACATGAGCCTGAAATTTATTGTGGAAGTAGATTTATCCTTTCTCACAACACAACAGGAGAACAGTTATGTTTGACGCTGCAGCTCCAGAATGCAATGCAATAACTCTGACAATAGTTGCTGAGTTTAAAGAGTGTTCCTTTCAAGTTACAAGGCAGAGAAGGTTATTTGGCCCATGTAGCTCAGTTTATTGACAGGATGGCCAGATGTTTCACATAATCAAGAAAATCACAGATGGCAAAATAGTTTTTCTCCTAATGGCTGTGGTACCATGCTGAATTAAGTAGTAGATTCTGCTGCGACGCAGTGAAACGACTTAGGAATTCATACTGTCAACCATGGCCGCGTTCTTCTATAGCAATTATCCTGTGGAACACACTAGCCAATTAAAAAGGTATTAAAGAATTGGACATAAGTACAATATAGGTATAGTTTAATATTATACTGCAGTATAAATGGTGTTTTCCTTAAGCACTGCTCCTCATGACCAGCTGCTTTGACAGAGTCAAAACTGGAAACTGGTTTCGGTTACTTTTTTTACTGGCAGTCCGGAATCTGCAGGGAGTCTGCACTGAATGAACAATGCTGTGCTGTTCTGGTTTCGAGCCCGGTCGTTGGCTCGGCTCTTTGCGCTCTGGGATATGGAAATGCGTGACGCCGCGCTGTCTGTGTGTCGCGCGCAGGGCACAATTCGGACGGGAAGTTCATCGCCCGCGCCCAGCGCATCGAGTTCGACTGCGAGCTCATCCCGCGCAGGGTGGCCATCTTCATCGAGAAGACCAAGGACGGCCAGGTTCTGCCGGTGCCCAACGTCGTGGTGAGGGACGTGGCCTGCGGGGCCAACCACTCGGTGAGTCGAGAGAGCGGCTCATGGAGCCTCACCCTGCCCTGCCCAGCCACGCCAATACAGGGGCAGAGCAGGAGGATAATGTGACACCCCTCTTCACGGTCGCGGGTGATCCCAGTGTCCTCGCTCGGCACGGCCGTCTGTCGCCTGCCGAGCTCCACAGCCCTGTAGCATCACTCTGTCCTGACCCAGTCCACTCCTGCATCTAATCACAATACTTCAGAACCAGGACTCACAGGCACAGGGTACACTGCATCCTTTCTGCAGCACGCATCGCAAATAGCAGCCTGCCTGCTGCTGCTAGGCTTTAACACAGCCTCACCACCAGAGGGCGTTAGATATATATAACACAACCTCCTTCCTAAATTTCCTTGACAAAAAGCAGGCTGTGCAAAAGTAACCAGCTGTATTGAAGTACATTTTAGAGCTAGTTCTCATTTCTGTCCTAAGTTGGAATGGGTGTTTTGTTTGTTCAGTGAATACATCTTTTTAAAATCGAATAAGGAATCGCCCTTTTTTTTTGGTTCCATTTCCAGAGTAAGAAAAATCTACTCAAGACCCCTTAATTCAGCTGGTGAAGCAGTTTGTCATTTGTCCACTTGACCGGCTGTGTCTTGGGGCTGCTGCTTGGTTTTCTCATCCCAGCTTGGCAGAAAATGCGAGCTGAATGTCAACATTTTTAATTGCAGTTGAAGTGCGATTTTCCCAGAGTGTTTCCCCACTTTGTCGTGAATGTCGTTACACCAGTAACCCCGAGAATCGGGTGTCTTTCCGATGGGGTGATGTAGATACACCGGTGTCCCCGAGACTCGGGTGTGTTACTGTTGGGGGTTGGAGGTACACCAGTGACCCTGAGAAATGTTGTTCTTGCGTGGACATCGAGTCCCCCGCCCCCGCGGCCCTGACCTCTTCCCTGCCTCTCCTCAGCTGGTGCTGGACTCCCAGAAGCGGGTGTTCTCCTGGGGGTTCGGGGGGTACGGCCGCCTGGGCCACACGGAGCAGAAGGACGAGATGGTGCCCCGCCTGGTCAAGCTGTTCGACTTCCCAGGCCGCGGCGCCTCCCAGGTCTACTGCGGCTACCAGTGCTCCTTCGCCGTCAGCGAAACAGGCGAGTAGCCCGCCGCCCCAAAACCTTCACACAGCTGAGGCGCCCTGGGAACTCTGTACTGCGGACTGCAGGTCAAGGTGTTCACGGGCCCTGTGAGCTCTAGAGGCGTTTTTCTGAATTCATTGGACCACCTTGGGCGTTAGATGGAGCAGTAAACACAACAGTGTAAGCTTCAAGTTTGTTGGCGACCCCTGCGAACATTTCCTGAGCATTTGCCGCACTCCTCTCGGGGATGTGGGTGGGGTGGACTGTTGCATCTAAAGTGTATCCAGTGACCCCCGCTCAGGTCGAGCAGGAAAGACCTGCGGTGTAGAGAATGCTGGTTGGAAAGCCGGTGGCTGGTTTTGCCCGGGATTGCCCAGATGATGGCGCTCAGCGGGCTAGATGTCACTGTTTGAACCGGTTTGGTGGTAGCTGGGGGGTTTCTTGGCTTCTTGTGCAGTAATATCCCCTGCTGCTTTGCTGTGCCACATACATGCGCGTCGTTGGCTGTCGTGGAGGTCTAGCGCCGATCTGTGTTAATTTAGCGGCTGGCAGCTGGAGAACATATTTTGTAACTAATGATCAATGTTTCAGGTTTGATTTACAGTTAGTTTTGTGCATCGCAAAGAGTGATCCAGTTTTGCTGAGTTGCAGTGTAACGCCTCTGTGCTCTTTGCAGGGGGGCTATTTTTCTGGGGGGTTACAAATACCTCCCGGGAGTCTACCATGTACCCCAAAGCCGTGCAGGACCTCTGTGGCTGGAAGATCCGCAGTCTGGCCTGTGGGTGAGTGCCCTGGGGGGGTTACTGTGTTGTCAGTAGGAGAAGGTTGGTGTTTGCCCACTGTCTGTGATCTCACGGGTCCCTGTAAGACAGAAACAGTGATATCCTGCTGCTCAAGTTCTGAAACTCGAGCTATGGATTTGACACCCAGCTGCAAGGTTATTCTTGACAGAATTCAGGGTGCTCTTTTCCATCCAGTTCCAGCATGGAGACGACGTTGAGGCAATCGAAGATACCGTAGATACTGGGACTCACATTGCCCATTTCTTACCGATTCAGCCGCAACACTGTCAGTAACAGGTTGTGTTGGGAGTAACTTGGTGCAGAATCCCTAGAGATCACGAAGGTGATTGGTGATGCTGTAGCCCACCTGAGTTTTTCTTTGCTTTCCTGCATTTAGAGCAGGTCAAAGAGCGGGTGTGTTGAGTCCATCAGTAGTGTAGTGCCTCACCTTTAGAGTACAGATTCAGCACCAGAAACTGGAACAGCAGTAAATCAAATTTACAAGTAAGAGGTTGTTTCATAAGGTTATTTATATCCTGAGGATCTAAGAACCCCATTAAGATTTTATTTACAATATCTCATCCCACACATGGGCCTTGTTCCACACACCCACCACACTTAGTGTAAAGAAACATTTCTCTGTCTCACTTCTGAATGGAATTTGTACCTACTGTTGCCGATATATTAGAGGTGCGTGTCTGGGATGAGAAACCGACATGCTTTTTGGGGTAGCTCTTGGCAATCAGTGTGCATTGCCCGTGTGTTTCAGGAAAAGCAGTATCATCATTGCAGCCGATGAGAGCACCATCAGCTGGGGCCCTTCACCCACCTATGGAGAGCTGGTAAGAGCTTTTCGCCACCTGCTAAACTGTTTCTGCATGTTGGACTTGGCAGCAATTTTGGGTAAAGGTTAGAACAAATTAATTGCCTTGTTGAGTACAGTAGAGTATCAACATCCATGAGCATTCAGTGCAGAGAACCATCGCAAATAGCCAAATTTGCATCTAACGACGTTCACTCCTATACTATCAGTATAGTCTCCATGGTTACAAGACAAAAGTAATCCTCCCTTATATGATAAAGTACTAATGCATTGGCTTAAAGGTAATTTAAAATAACATTAATGAACTAAAAGAAACAAGAATAATCACAGCGTCTCTGCTGTTCTCAGGGTTATGGTGATAACAAGCCCAAGTCATCCACCACTGCCCAGGAGGTGAAGACTCTGGATGGAGTTTATTCCGAGCAGGTGAGCAGGCACTCTGGAGCTCGTCTGTCTGTCCTGTGTGGTTTTGCCTAGTCTCTCATACAGTTCAGAAATTCGAGTTGTCGTGTTTTTTCCCCCAACTCATGTGTAAAGCAGTCGATTTGAATTACATCCTTGAAGGAAGCATTTTCCTTTTTTTTTTGGCTTCCTTCTATTTTCTAATAGAAACTTTGGCACAGCCTGCCTTTTGTTTCTTATCAGGAATTTGGATGGACTACGTACACTTCATACACTGTTCCTTCCAGGCACAGCACTTAAAATCACACTGCTACATCGGTTCCATAACTACGGCATGCACATTACATACTTGTGTGAAATGGTCATTTTAATTTTTGAATTAAATTATTTAATGCTCTTCAGTATAAATTCTATTATACTAAATATCAATATTAATTAAATATTGTATTAAATTAATATTTAATTATTGGATTTAAATGTGTGGGGAAGAGCAATATTCAGCTTTTCATTGATCTGATGAAATCTATTTTTTACAAGTTCAGAACTGCATTCAAGAAATGCATTAATGGCCACCAAGAGACATTTCTGTTTATTGGTTTTTCCTGTTCCGCGAACCTGTGGTTATTTTCCCCCGGTGCTTGCCGCTGCTGAAAACCGCAGGCATGAGTGTACACGTACCCACGTTTCCGAAGTGGGAACGCTGCCCGCGCGGGTTTTAGCGTTGTGCGAAAGAAAAGCCCGGGAGTTTGGGCGGGCGTCTGTTCTGAGGCATCGTTGTCGCTGCAGGTGGCGATGGGATATTCCCATTCCCTAGTGATTGCCCGCGAGGAGACGGAGCAGGAAAAGGAGAGGCTGAAGAAGCTGCCAGAGTACAACCCTCGCATGCTCTGATTGGCCGCCGTCCCGACCTTTCACCTCCGATGGGCAACTGATTCCAGGATCCACTCCGCTCTCTAGTTCACCCCCTTGCAGCCTTGGTGGGGGGGACGGTGAAACAATTGGATATGAGCACACTCCTTCTTTTTTTTTTCTGTTCAACATGGTTTGGTTTGGGTTTGAATACCTTTTTAACAAGGTAGTAAAAATGAAATCAAAACCGCTACCTCTTCAAATGTTTCCCCTTGCGGTCACACTCGCACCTCTCAACCTGATCACCTCAGTGTCTTACAATGCCAGTCGGCTCCAGGTCAGTACAGACATCAGCACCCTCCTCCTTGTGAAGCACTTAACATTCCAACAGGCGCCATTTTTAACTTTCTCTGCAGCGATGGTCTTCCCTCAGCTCTCAAGAGTCTAGTCAAGAAGATCTAAGTGTTTTATACAGGATGTTTTTACCTTTTTGGCTGTACATATTGATAGATATATTCTTACTAAAGAGCAGGTGTCAAAGCAGTTGGAGCAGCCTACTCTATACTCAACCTGCTGAGAAAGATGTTTTTCGAAGCTGTTCTCTCAATAAAAGAGTGAGGCTCCCAGACTGTCATTGGAGTAAGAAATGTCACGGAGTCAGTCCTCAGATGAACTCACTCCAGAATGTTCTCTGCTGTACTCCAGTCCCTCCAGGTTGGGTTACCACAACGTTTTCCAGCTGCATTGTGGTCAGTTTGGGCTGCCTCAGTCGAGACTTATTACATTCCTTTTTCTTTTCCTGTTCCAGTTCTGATCTTTTGGTGTGGTTTTGAAGGTTCGAAAGGAGGGATCGTTTTCAGAAATCCCTTCTTTTAACCACTCGACAAGACCACACCACACAGATTAGTACCCCAGGAGTGCTACCTGTCTGATAACACAAGCCTGTTAGACTGCTGTTACAGTTAATTTGCAAAAATCGTTCCCTTGATTCCAACATAGTTGGTGCTGTTTGACAGGAAGATACATTTTGTAAAGCCTCCCTGAAGTACAACTTGGATCAGATATATTATATATAGTTTGACATAACGGTGTTAAGTTTGTTTGCAGTTGTCTTGTTTTTTTTTGCTACCAAGATTCTTTTCAGCCGGGCACACGACTTTTGAAAAGCTGCTCTGTGCCTATGAGCTGGACTGGACACCTGTCCCCTTGAGTGGCAGTCAGTCTTGTTTCTCCGGTGTATGTTCCTTGGGGGTCAGTTAGCCTGTTTCTTGTTTCGGGTTTTACTGGTTTATTCGTTTTTTATTATTATTATTTCTTGGAAATGTTAATAAAAAGGTTCATGCTGTCACCCGAGTTGCCCTGTTCCTGACACACTAACTCTCCCCCTCCACAGATCTGCTTGGGCTCCAAACGCTGTAAATGAAGCGAGAGAGTGAATCCAGTGTCCTGGTGTGTGTGCGTGAGATTGTAAAGCGTGATTTGTATGATTTGGAAGCACAATGTGTTTTGAGAAATTTGGAATTTGCATATTTCCAATATTGGGAAGTTATGGACATAAAATCTGGGATAGCCAGTTGTTTAAAGATGCTTGCCTTACAGTACATATGGAGAATTATCACTTTTCTCTTCTGGAGCGTGTGGGGGAGTATAGAATTACATGGGGATGTTGTGTAAATTATGTACTGTAGCACTCGTTAGGTTCTTCGTTTAGAATACCATGTACAATTTTGGTCTGCACTTTATAGAAAAGATATTGCTGCTCTGGAATTCATTCAGAGAAGAGCTACCAGATGCATACTGGAGCTATAGGGCATGTCCAAACCTGGCAGGGTGAAGGAACTGAACCTTTTTAGTCTTGAACCGAAAAGACTATGAAGGGGATGCGCTCCCAAGTATTTTGAAAAAAAAAAGCTCAGATAAAGCCAACCCAGAGGAGTTCTTCAGGATCACCCGTGAAACACGCATTGCGGGGCAAAGTGCATTTAAAACCAAGAACAGAAGGCTCTTCCTTACACAAAGTGTGGTGGGGGTGTGGAACAAGCTATCCAGCCATGTTGTTGAAGCCAATACTCTTATGTTTTCTGTTAACTGCTAGATGAGATCCTGGGATCAATTAGCTTCCAAAAGGCTAACGAGCTACCAAAGGCCGCCCCTTTCTAGACAGCCATGCATCTGAGTGGCAGTAGAGCTGTTGGTCTGTCTGAGCCATTACTCTTACCCACTGGAGCACCACAGCACCCTACAAGAGCAAGAGTGCTAATGAGCAGAAAAGCATACGGCTGACTGCCATCTCTGTGAACCCTAGGGAGTTGCTGTTTCACAGGAAGCCTACAGGGTCGTGTCCAGCTATTGCTAGCTCTACAATGTTGCGAAACACTTGTCAGAATGGGGAGTTGGAGTTGTGACTAACAGCCTAGGCTCCAGCTCCTGGCATTTGGGCCAAAGCAGTCTACACGACCGCTGAGAAAGTGCCTGTACTTACCTTGGCTGGGCTGCTTGGACACCCTTGGCATTTTGTAGCTGTTATGTTTGCAAATTGTGGACTGTCTGATGAAGGATCCACGCACACAAAATGGGAAATTGAAAAAAATTAAAACTTTATTTGGGTTTAGCAATACGCCATTAGTACCAGTAGAAAGGCCATTCTTCCCTCTATATATGTCCACAGTGTAACAACTTGGCGGTCAACTTTTTCAAACTGAATTTTTAGAAAAAATATTGAGATGGTTTTATTGCATAGTGCCATTGCCTTGTCCTTGAACAACACAGAATAATGGATCTCTAGGCCTCGGGTTCAAGGACCACTTGGTAGGGGCAGTAGGTTTGGATGCAAGGTGAGGCAGGCTATTACTGAAGAGGTTAATATGTTAGCCTGAACACATCTCATAACAGGTCGCATCTGGTCTTTATGTACTGTGGTGTGTAAGGGACACTGTAGAGATGGCCTGTCAGTCTTTTGCTGATGTTAAATATCAGGCTTTATTAAGGTAAGCAACCTACAGCAGTATTTTATTTTAATAAAATTGGAACCCTCAATTCTTTTTCTTATCCACCACCCTCATTTGGAGTAGCAAGTGTATTTTTGTGTATTTTTCCATGTCTCGGCTCGTGATTACGAACCCAGCAACCACAACCAGGAGAATGAAGATGATTCCTCCCACCGGCTCATCTTTTAGCACGTTACGGGATCGGCAGGCCCTTGCAGGAGGTTCAGTGTCTATTGGAAGGGAGGTGTGGTCTGCAAACACCCCAGCTGTCACGGAGACCCGAGACCGCCTTGGCTGACCGGTCCTTACCCTTCTGCAATGCTCAGTCAATTGTGCTTCTTAAGCACCTCCTTAAATTCATGTGTTCTGAAACCTTAGTGTACTTATCAGGTATGCTTATGACTTTATTCTGTTTAATTACTCAAATGAGATTTCTTGCTAAGCCTGCTTAGGTGCTTATCAAAAACACCTCATCCTAATATAATTCTCTAGAGATGGGGAATAGGTTTAGTCAAATTCAACCTGTGGCAGGATGTCCATCTGAAATCAGATTACTCTGGAATATATCTGAAATGACACTGTCCCAGGTTACCCTGCTAGTATTCACTGCAGTGCTCAACAGCCTTTTCTCACTGGGGGTGTGGAGTGACCCAAGTTTCCAAAATCCCATGTCCTCAAGCTTGAGATCCTGCAGTAGGTAGAATCAGGTCAGTCATACGTGTGGAGGTAGGGTGACGGCCTTCCTTCCTGCTATTCCCCTCCCTCTCACAGCTCCAAATCCCACCACTTGTAAGCGAAGGGCTCCCTGCGCACATTGGAGCCGCAGTGCACCTCGCCCAACAGCTTGTGGTAGGCGGCAAAGTCGTCGATGAAGGTGCAGTTGAGGCCCAGCACCTTCAGCAGGGAGCACATCTCAGCCTCAAGGGCGCAGCTCCCGCCCACCTTGGGGCCGTACGGCTTGGGGATGCCTACGTTCTTGCCCAGAACGATCATGTTGACCTGCAACACAACAGGCAGCATCTTGCAACACCAGACTATATCACGGTGAATCTTGAACGACCCGGCCCTGATATCAGAAGTCTGCAACCCTCAAGGGCAACCATGTAGTGAACTTTATAAGGGTCCCTAAATGATCGGGTGCTTCACTCCTTTGCAGGAGTATTCTAGGAGATCAGATTCTCCTTTGGGTTAAAGAAGTACCTGAACTTCTCAGATTAACCAGGTGATTCATCTGTTCCTGAAGTCTTATGCTTCAGCTTAGAAGAGATAAAATAAGCAGGTGACAGTAGTATCCAGTGGTGAGGTATTTTTTTGCACCAGTGTCAGTAAAGGAAGCTTTAAATAAATGCATCACTGCCCCTTACTGAAGGTTCGGCATCAAGTTCAGGAGAGTGCATGCCCGCAAAACCCCAAAACCTGGGAAGTCACATGGGTCACAGAGAGCCGAAAATGCTCTGGCCAATTACTCTCGCCCGTTCCCATTTGGGAATTCTGCAGACACAGCTGGTTAGTGGCATGGCCCAGGCTCGAACCTGGGATCGCAGAGCCTTTACCAGTGAATCGGATCATGCACCAGGAGGCCCCATCATCATTGCTACTGTTGCCGTGGGCAGCCTGCTGTGTCTGTAGCAGTGTACCAGCCACTCACCATGTCTGGGTAGTAGGCGACGGCCCTCTTGTTCTTCTCCAGCTTGAAGAGGATGGGCAGATCGATAATGTCCTCGTCCTCCAGCCCCAGTTCTTTCTTCAGGACGTCCCGGTTCCAGTCAATGCAGCTCTGGGGGGAGAGAGAGGCACTGTGAAGAAAGCTCATTGGCGGTTTTGATCACATGTCCACATTTTTGCTCACATCCTAAAATGACAGCTGAGCTTCTGCGCAGCTGAAATAGAAAGCAGGAGACTGCCTGCTGGTTTCATACTTGGCTTGATTTGCATGATAAAGTATGTAGTTTATGAATGTTTACAATTTCACCTTTGCTTATTAAAATAGTTTTCTAGTATACTTGTCCTTTAGTTGGTGTTTGCCTATTTTTAATTGTCCTTTTTCTGAGTCTAGAATTTCCGGTTTTTTATGATATACCCTCCCAACCAACTGAGCAACTCAGGCCCTCTGAGTCAACAGAGTGTAAACAAGAGTCATCCATGCATTACTCTGCCTGTTGTCACTGCTCGGCTTGCAGGAGAGGTAGTACTTATCAGAGAAAATTTGTCAATTCCAAGTCTCTTGTAAGTCAAGCGATTTACAAGAGACAACTTAATCACGCTTAATCTGGGCATTGCACTGGCAATTGTATGTTACTGCAGAGGAATCCCTCTTACGTTATATACTCCAGGTTTTGTTCCTGCACACTCCTGTTGTTAGTTATGCAGAGATTGGCAGAGTCTTGATTAATTTAATCTGTTAATTGTCTAAGCCCTTGAGCTGTTTGGAATAGACTGTGGTTTTCGTGACTCTTGTGTGACTCACAGATTCCTCACCTGGACGAAGTTATTCTCCTCCTGAAGACGTTTATTGCTCAAAATGGCTTCCACAGAGATCTGTTCTTTCATCCCTGAAGGAATTGAAAATGATTTTTGGTCAGGATGCTTCGAAACAAGAATGGGCAGCAGAAACAGAGAATATGCAGCATTGTAATAAGCAAGTAAGTTCTTAATAAGGTATTCCTTTTAGAATACCCCCCATGCACACACACAAATACTCTCTGATGTAAATGTAGATATGGTATATTGAATCCAATGTTTCATGCTGAAAAAATGACAATATAACTAATTAACCAGAATGAGGACAATTTTCCTGCACTGATGAATAAGGACAACTGAGCCTAGGGTAAAAAACACACATAGACTGTGCTGAGAATCCCGGTGAGCTGTGGCAGATGTGGGATCATTGTTTGAGACTGTAGGGAAGACAGTACAGTGGACACTGACTGACACTGCAGGGACACAGTACGGAGGACACTGGCTGACACTGCAGGGACACAGTACAGTGGACACTGGCTGACACTGCAGGGACACAGTACAGTGGACACAGTACAGAGGACACTGGCTGACACTGCAGAAAGACAGTCCAGAAGACACATGTTTAAAATAATCTTCACAAAGGGCAGATTGGCAATAGCGGAAGCTTATACCCTGGTGTCTGTCAAGAAGCGGCTGGATGAGATCCTTCAATCATTAACAAGCAGGATGGGTTGAATGGCCTCCTCTCGTCTGTTACCTTTCTTATGTTCATATGTCCTCACCTTCAAACATCTTGGCTTTCCCATGACCCGCCTTCTGCAACCCACGGAAAAGCTTGTATCCCGCGTCAGGGCTGGCCAGGAGCAGGCGGAAACCCTGACCAAGAGATTAGAAACCATTTCCCCATCTTGTACAATTTACCTGGATTTCTTGCTCTGCTTACGGTGGGAAGTTCTAATTTACTATCAACTAAATTGCACATATGCTTCTGTTGCGGGATCACTGCGTTGTGCACTCTTTACTAAGACAGCAGGACTACTGCAGTCCCATTAAGGAAATGGGAGTGCTAACCTTTGTACCAAAAGTCATGTGTACTGCACCACAGCAGATCAAGACTGGAGATCTACGCCCTGCTGGTGCTGACTCAGTGAAACCTGGCAATTTCACAAAACTATCGAAACACGTGATGCCCAGTTCATTTTTGTATAAATAATGTGTATAGTACACACTGTTTAATCATAACAACCTGTGTTTTCATCTGTGAAATGCAGGCAATTTGACTTGCCTGAACTTTGTTCCGATGAGCAAATCTGATGAGATTTCTCATAATGTTAACCAACTTTCACTTCCAGTCCCCCCTTCCTTGACCATGTGTCAGTCTCTGTCCATCCCTCCCTGGGTTTTTTCTGGTTTATGTACCTTTCTGTCAGGAGCGGGGACAAAGGTCATGAACTCATCCACGTGCCCAACATACAGCCAATCGGAAAAGAGCGCCACAGGCGACTGGACCTTCTGAGCCCACAGGAAGTCCTGGACGACTTTCGTCATGTTGCGGCCTTGGCTTGCCCTGAAAAACACAACCCAGGTGTCACGATCGTCATCCCTCCTCTTAAGGGCGCTCCAACCCTTTCGGATTTTAGTTTATTACTTGCACCTGCCCCCTGTTTCGCCTGTTATTTAAACCAGGTGCTCCCACTATTCCGTGCTCGGCATTGGGACGCCCAGAAGCCCGCCTAGCAGTGGGTGCAGGAGAGACCCGACGGCATCAACTTCACCACAGCGTCCTGACCATCTGAGTCCGGGGCTCGGAGCGCCTGGCCTTGTCATCCTGTTTTTATCTTCCCGGTTCCTGTTCCGGATTTTAACATTGTCTGTCTCGGGATGGTTCTCCCGGCCTCTGGACCCTGGACTATGCCCCGGATTTCCAACCTTGGACTGTTTGGACTTGTTTGCCTGCAACACGCCCCTCCCAGAGCACCGGATCACCGTCGTCACGCCCCCCTGTCTGTCCTCCTGTCCTGATCCTCATCGTGTTTTCCCTTTTGTCCTTCTCCGCTTACTTCCAGATTATACCGTCTGCATAGGGTCCTGAACTACGCTTCACAGGAGCCTGGACCGGCTCCAGTTACACCAGGCTGTAGCCACTCAGCGGAGTAACAGTAAGGGAAGTTGTTTCAAGGTGCAGGTTAGTTTTTTTTTTCTTGGGGCCCCTGGCATTAACAAAGTGTTACTTTGACGGGCTGCTCTGGACATCTACAAGAATGGATTCTGGAGAAGCTGGAGTCTGTTCTTGTGCAGTGTTGAACAGAATACAGTTTTTAAAATGTATATAGCTTGACTTTCGCACATGCTCACAGGGCACTGACCAGCCTTTCTTTGTTTTTCTCTTAAGTATTTTTTTTCAAATTCTTTGCACCCAATAGGCCAATAAACTATATTGTTTATGCTTACTGCTCAATGCTCAAAAAACAGGTCAACTGAATAGTCTTGAATCCCCAACATAACAAAACAAGCTAGACAAAGTTAACTGCTATTCACTTTTGATTGGTTTTACCATACTCTCTATACCAACAACCTGACATGTAAACTACTGTCTTTCAGACACTTCCTCTCATGGCACAGTAACAATAGCAGAACAGTTGCTTTCAATAGAACAGTTTCGTTCTTCCCCTGATATAACACTGCAAGATTGCATTTCGAGATGTCAACATGTTGAAGCAGGTTTTTTTTTTTAATAAGCGGTAAAATGATGCCTCACGGTCTGCAATGTGCCTTGAGTAATTGTTTAGGCGAGACAGGCTGATGACAGACCTGTCATTCAATTTAGAGCAAGGCCGCTTTGAGATCTGCTCAGAGTGGTAGAAGACAGAGACTCATGGAGAAGAACAGTGCGTTAGAGGTTTCAGTACAACTTTCCATGAAGATGACTGAATATACGAAATCGCTGCCTTGCAGTGCTGGGGCCCTGGGTTCAGTTCTGGACTTGGGCAGCTGTCTGCAAGGGTTTCCTCCAGGTGCTCCAGTGTCCTCCTACAGTCCACAGATATGCTGGAAGGTTAATTGGCTTCTGGGAAAACTGGCCCTGGTGTGAGTGTGTTTGTGTGTGCCCTGCGATGGACTGGTGTCCTGACTAGGTTGTATCCTGCCCCTTGCCCATTGCTTGCTGGGATTGGCTCCAGCTCCCCTGCGACCCTGAATTGGATAAAGCAGTTAGAAAATAGATGGGAGGAATATGCTAAACATTCTGTATTGTTATGTACATCTTATTGTACAGATAATGCACAAGTGCATGATCTGAGCGTTTCTGATGACTACATTCACTACAAGACAATAAAAGGGTTAAATGAAAAATTCCGAATGTCGGGAGGGAGATGCCGCAAAACTGAAGGAAAGTCCTGTGGTCATTATCGAGATCAACAGTGATGCAAGGGCCCAAGGACAGACACTTCAGGACTGAGAAGAAGAGGCACTTCTTTGTTATACAAAGGCTTGCAGGAATCTGGGACAAGCTGCCCAGTCACAGTGTTGAAGTGGGTCAACTGGGATCTTTTAAGCAAGTGCTACACTGGCTCTTGAAGATACTTAGAACCAAACGAGAAACATGGGCCCCATGGCCTCCCTCTCCTTCCTGATGTTCTAATGATAGTAGAGGGGTGGTAGGAGGCAGCACCCCTGTGATACTCACGTAGGAAAGGCACAGCCAATGATGATCCTGCCCAGGGGGTACACCTTCCCATTGACAGTGACAGGGGGACTGACCTCCAGGTTCCCAAAGGAGTCCAGGCTGCTCACTTTCTCATCCCAGGCCACTCGTGTCACGTACCCAAAGTCCGGTCCCTGCGGGGAAAAACAGGAAAGCTCGATCACTACAGCAGTGGGGATTGGGGGCAGCCCATTCTACGCTGATAAAGGGTGTGAGTTAGATGGTGCTATGGCTCCAGTTGTATAACATGGTGAGACTGACGTATATAACAGCAAAATACATTTTGAGCACAGTCCTCTTAAACTGGGTGCTTGGGAATTTCACAAGCCAGGTGGCTCCTGTAATGGGGCAGGGAGTGTCTCAGCCATGTGCGTCTGCCCGAAGCTTGTGTGCTTTAGTGTTTATAGCACAGTATGTGGCAATAACAGGGGTACATTAACTGCTGCACACGGTGGGCAGTTCAAGTATGGGGGTACCAGAAGCTCCTCGTAGGGAAAGTCTTTGAGGTCGCCGTCCCGTGGGGAGTCCAGCACTACAGGGAAGCTGTGGTGGGGTGCCTGGATGTAGCCAAATTCCAGTTCATCCTGTACAAAAAACAGTTTGAAGATGTTACTGACCTGAGAGGCTTCTGACATACAGTACAGGGAAACTCAACAGCCAAAACTATTCCAGCCGTTCCACTGTTCTGTGATTCATACTGTAGTTTGCATTGTTTGGATCAATAAAACAGAATTACAGCACCTTGAAAGAATCATCATAGCACAGTCCAACTGCCTATGGATGCATTCAAATTAAAAGGGGAACTGCGGTCCCAATTTCTCAGATCGGTTATTAAATCTCAGTAACAAATTCATTGACAGTATAGAAAAATTTCACAAATTTCGAATTTAGCACAAAATAGTGAACTGGGTAAAAGTATTTTACGCTGCCATGTTGTCGTAAACCCGTGGTCTCACCACGGGCTAGAGCAAGCGTTCGTGAGAATTGTGATGTGCGGTCGCCCTTCCTGCTCACTAGTCTCTGTAATGACCAATATAATGTGATATACGGGCGAATATGTAAAGGTTGTGCACCAGACGTTTCACCACAGAAATGTTCCAATGTGATTTGCATGCAGTAAACAGGTAAGTGTAGTAGTATTTGTCAGCAAAGCCATCTCGAAATCGAGAGCAATATTTCTATTGGATTAAAAGAGATGTATTCACAAGCCTGCTTGTTTACAATGTCATAGGGCCTTTTCACATCACTGGAAGTTTTGCTGTCTCTTTCTGAATTGCAGAACATGGAGCTGGGTATACCTGGAAATTGTCTGTTTTGTGAAGTAAATTGGAGGTTTTACAAATTACTGTGTACATTTTACTTATATTGTTGCTTAAAATGCACTCATTACTGCTGCTTCTTTCTAAACCCAAAATATAAAAATAATCCAGGCACTAATAATACCTATTGTATCTGTAGTGTATCTTTTTACAGTGAAAGATAGCATGTGCAGTGAGGCATCCTGGGAGTCAGACTGGAATGCGGATGTCTGCCTATGATGCCTGTTGAATCACAGCAGCATGGTTGTACAGCCAAGACGCTCTGTACCTGCATCCAGCGATCACCACGGTTCATGTACTCATAACACATCTTCATCTTGATCCCACAGCGGGACACCAGCTCCTTCATGCCCTTCAGGAACTGGAAGTTGTCTCGGGTGCTGGGGGGTGACACAACAGGACAGCTGTGGGGGGGCTTCGGCCTGGCCACCTCTGACACCCCACTCTCACTGTGTGACCACACACGGCATGCCCAGGGGCTGTGTGACTGAGCCATCCGGGGCCATATTCTCAGAATTATTAATCCTCTTCACCAGCTTCAAATTGCTGCGATAAGGCGATTTGTACTATCACGATGGGACAGAACTCTGGATATACAACAAGGTGAGCTGCAATGTTAACAAGTGAAATAATTGCTGAAGTTATCGCAAGTTTTAAATGTAATGAGCACTCGCTCACTCTAGAAAGTGGTAGATAAGATCCACAGTACCAATATGAATGTTTACATTTTGGGGCATTTTGGAGATTGATAACTATTTTTAGCCTTAGAATTAAGTAAGTAAAGACTGGCACTGTTAAGATCAAGTAGGCAGCTGCGTCAGCATGCGTAGGCTGCAGAGGAACAGGTAAAGATTTATTCCACGCTGAAAGGAAAAGAAAAGAGACACAACATTTCGGCTGTGGAGCCTTCTTCAGGTGCCAAGACTGCTAAGATCCTCCTGCTTTGTTCTTTACTGCAGAGGTTAAGAGGAAAAGCTCCTGCCTAGAGTGAATGGATCTGGAGGATGGCTGAAGTTTGCACAAGCTCCTCATTTATAACCACAAGTTATTTTTTCATTACCCAGAATCCTTAATCCAAGAGAAAAAGCCGCAAGAAGAACGAGAGCTCATGCATTATGGAATTGCTTCGTACTCCTACTTGTGCAGCTACCCCTGCCACGTTTTTCTTCGAGATGAATTTTGTGAGCCGGAGAGCGCCCCTCTTACCTGCACACAAACACCTCCAAGGGCCTCAGGGTGTTTGGCGTCATGATCCAGGGCGCCACCCGGAACACCACCGTGTCTGTGAAGATGGGCGTCTCCGGGAAGCCCTGGCAGAATGTATCACATTACTAACTTTCTTCTTGCATTTGCATGTAATACAAACTGGTGGCCAGAACAAGTATAAAAGATCTGTGTACTAGAATGCATTGGAGTCATATCACCTAAGTTATTAATCAGTTCCAACTTCGAGGCTAGGTTTTCAGCATGAAATGAATGATATGATATCCTAGGTCAACACTTCAGCACTCGCCCAGACCCCATCCCATCATGTTTCATCCCAGGATTGAATTCGTTAGTGAGGATCCCAGGTGCAGCTGGACTGACCGGTGTGCTGGGCTCCAGGAGGCTGAGGTTGATCGTGACCAGGCCCGGGAAGTCCTCGTCAGGAAACCTGCGCCCCTCCACGAAAAACTCAGTCTCGGACGCACCCCCAGTGTACTTCACCACGTGGGAGAGCCTCTTCTGGCCGAGCACCAGGGGGTAGTTCAAAACAGACAGCGATTCTGGAGAGGGCAAGAGTACGCGAGTGAGTGACCGCTGGATTATCTGCACTTTCACTCTCCTACGTTAAAAAATGTACAGGCCCATTCGTTACCTAGTGCTGCATCGCCGCGCTACATCAGACATTTCCCAGAAACCCTCACCCCTCATGCAGTTCTCTGATTATTTGGTTAAGTGATGGCCGTGCTCTTGAAGTCTACATCTTGACATTTCTGCCACGGCTTGACACTTACTGTCTTTCTGGAACACCCCTATCTTGCCGGAATCACTCTGAGAGATGTGCAGGGTGATCTTGTATCCCTCTGGCAGTTCCGCTGGCCCGCTGGTCCGCAGTAGCATCTGAGACATGTCTGCCAAATCTGCCAAACATACACAGCCTTTACACACACGTTAAAAGCAAGTATTTTAATATCTTTCAGTCTGCTAAGCTATTTTGACTCAGAGTGATTCCCTTCACAGTCTCTTCCCTTGTGGTCTTGCTTGCTTAGTGATTATTAGCATTGAACATTCTCCGTGAAGATCATCCTGCCAGTTCTTCGCAAGTTAACTAAAACGTGAAGTGATGGAAAAGACTGAAGAAGGCAAACGGTCGAAACACTTTTGATTAGCCTTGAAGGGATCTTCGCTGTGCCCTTTGACAGTTTGCCATTTTTACATATTTTGCCTTGTTAACAACTGCACTAAGTTAAATGGGCTAATGCATTATCATAAACATGCAATAGTGTTCTTATTTTGACAATTTAGTACTTGTAAGGTAGCAACAAGTAATATTAGGCAATTTTCTAGTACTCGTGAAGTCATGGGTTTTCATACGTAAAGTGTTAATGTGTAACAATAGGTGTCATTTCCACTGGCATTCCCATGAGTAATGAGAATTATGTGAAATTTTGCATTATAGCGTTTGAAGAAAGAAATGTCCTTAAACTGGGTGTTGGCTATACACCCATGCCTCAGTTTATGAACATTTGGTTTTACAAACTGATTTTGCTTAATTGAAGAGATTTTTCCTACAATAAAGGCATATCCTTTGCAGCTGAACGGATGTTACCATCCTCATAATTTGACCACATTTTCTTTGTTAATTAATGTAGTAGGGTAAATAGGGTTTTTATTACAAACATGTAATAGTGTTACAACCGAGTGCTTCGTTAAGATAAAAATAAGTAAGATTTGGTAATTTTATAGTTCTCAGGAATCAATTGGAAGGATTTATATGCAAAGTAATTTTAACTTCATTTTTGGTTTAAACATTTTCACCTTACGAACAGTTCTTGAGAAATTCTGTTCATTAATCGAAGGATGAGTGTATACATAATTTATATCAAATGGTTAGCTGCAATTCGGGCCCTGGCATTAGTGATCAGTTTCACCTGTCAAGTCTTCTTGCTCCTGTAGTGATTAATTGAGAAGCTGCTCTTGTCTTATTTCGTTATTAGCAGAGGTTTAGTGTTTTTAAACTGGGAAACAATCAGCACAGGGTAAGGTTGAAGGAAGTCAAAAGATATCACCAACATGAAAACAAAACAAAAAATCTACTACTACTGCCATTGCTCTTTGGCAACAGCAACCATTTGTACAAATTAAGCAATTATCTTACACTTTTACAAAAGAAATACAGTATACATTTCTCCACTTCTCCTGATCTACACAGCGCCATTTATTTTTTCCTTTAATAACACGTTTATAACACCATTGTTACCATGATTGAAAATCTCCCTCTGAGATCATAAAAAACACTAGGCACTGTTTCAGTGAGACCAAAGTCGGTTTATTTACTGAAGTTGTTCCAAAAGGTAAAGTAGAAGTTCAGAGGACATGTGCGCACAGGTTTTTTTTAGCAAAGACACACCACTCCAGTGACACCATCAAACAGGGGCACCATGACTGGATGGACGTAGGGGACCACAGGGAGTGTGAGGTAGGTGACGCCAATATAGTTAATTCAGCCTCCTTTCCCTCTGGGCTGTTCAGGCTCAGACAAGATGCAGACTGAATCCATGCCAGTGGCCCCAGCTGCAACTGCCACATGATTGGGACAAATGGGCTTGGAGAGCTGGTCTTGGCCTGTGGGCTGTAAGCTTCACACTCCTAATGCAGAGGCCTTTTCATTCCTTCAGCCTGTATACACCCCTCCGACTACCTCCCCCCGTGTTCTTACACAACATATTAACAAGAGCGCAATTTCACTTCTGGAAAGGTGTCCAGTTTTCAGAAAGCGGATTTTAGATTTAACAAAGACACTAGCCTACCTGAGCTTTTGGTTATTTTGTCGATTTCACAGTCTTGCCGTTTCTTATAAACCCACTCAGAGTCACAGTTGACGAGGAGGATGGCACCGTGTCCGTTGGGACCCCACTTCCAGGAGGCCTGGAGAGACACGCTCAGCCTGTCAGTGCCCTGCAGAGACGCCCCTGTGTGTCCCCTGAGCACCAGGGGCGTGGGCCCCTTCAGACCTCTGCTCACACTGGGCGGAAAGTCCTTTTTAGGACAATTCCACCGTATGGCATGGCTGCCACTGCAAGCTTATCTAGAGATGTTAAACATTTACTGTACGTGGCAATGAGCAGAACACTGTGTAACAATGCCCATTCGCGTTTCTGATGAAAAGCATGAAAAGTGTCACTTTGAGCAAAGGTATTTACTGCATTGCCTGGCCAGACTCCACAGAGGATTTCAGTGAAGACCGGTTCACAGTTTCGGAAGTTTTGGGTTGTGGGGGTGAGTATGTATACAACTGGGAAGGCCTAATGTTCTACTGTGGTCAAATTTAGTGAGTAACCGATTTACAATGGAGTGAGCAGATTCCCAACGGTTTGTCTGAAAGGAAAAATAAGAGCCTTTATCACCCCGTCCATTATTTTAATACAGGCTTGCATTAGAGTGAACTAATGCATTTGCGTAACAGTCACGCTGACAACTGCTTTCCAGTAACCAACATGCCTCATGCTTTCACCTCCCTGTCATCTGAGAGCCTGGTAGCTTGACTAAGATCAGTTACAGCTGAGCTGGCCAGGGCTGTCTGTCAGGGGTGTGCTGTCTCAGTTATTCACTGAGCTGCTGTGGCACACTCATGTAAGCAAGCGCAGGGAGATAGTTCTAAATCCCGTCACTGCAGTCAAAATAGACTGTGATTTCTGGGGAAGTGACTCGTCTGTTTGGTAAGACAGCAGCCATGTGCTGCCTTGGGCATTAATGCTGCCCAGCACATTTCCTCTTTCCGCACTGGTATGTTGTAAATATAGTACCCTGTCGCATTAAGAAGAGCAGGCTTCACACAGAGATGAAAAACATGGGGGAAAAATTGAGACATGGGAAATGGGTGATGGACAAATCCATATTTATGCCAATTTTGGTAATATTGGGGAGGAGAGTTCAGTACTAAATCTAGCAGGTTAAGGCAAGTTACAAGAATAGCTCGTATCAGAAGCCAGTCTGCTTGGTTCACGTGGCTGTGTGGAAACCATACCTTGTGTGCGTTGTTCTTCTCCACGACACCATCGCGGTCCGCGTCCACGTCCAGGGAGATCTCTGCAGCATGGGGAGGATAGAGTTTAGAGGAGCTCACAAAGTTTCATCAGCCTCCTGCGCCCCCAACATACTCCCACCAAAAACAACAGCTGTACAACTCTGATCATCCCTCAGGTCTTTCCATTCCCTGTTCTGTTTCAGATAAGGGAGGACCGTGCTGAAAGTGCCCAAATCGAATATCAGTTCCTCTTTGAAATTACACGACAGTAATGCACTGTGGTGATAAGTCTCAGAAAAGTTGAGGCTACATGGTCAGGATACTTTATACTGTATGTTGTCGCTCCTGGTAACATATGAAATGTACTGTGATTTACAAATTCACAACCTACATGCTTACATTTTCCCCCCTCTGAACCTCAGTGATTGCTCTTTAGTCACAATCACTTCAGGTCTCTGCCCTATCCAGGTTATAGACGTCAATGTCTAGCTACAACTTTGGCAAATAAATGGTTTCCTGACCTTAAAAATGAAAAATTACGGTGAATCATTCAACTGCAGAAATAAATGCAGTTATTTTTAAAAGCAAACCTTTTTAGAGAATAGTGCAAATGTGGTATGCAGTTCATCTACTGCTTGATCCTATTATTATTAAAATTATACAATTGCCTCCGCTAACAGCATTGATCTTTGCTTACAAAAGGAAAAAAAGGAGGCTTTCTGTAGGCAGTCAATCACCTTCTAGAGTGGTAACTGAAGATCAGAGTCAGTGGCTTTGTGTAAAGTGCTACAAGCACTATTTTTAAAGTTTCTTGGCACAAGATCTAAGCCATGATTCACTCCTCAAGCAAAAATAGTCCCCACACAGGTATAGCGTCATATTGTAAAAACCCTCAACTTGTATCTCCCTTTGCAACATGACCATGATACACACGGTACGTAGGAAAGTGGAATTTGCTTTGCTCATTAGCTGTGCCACCAAAATGAAGCTTCTGAGCACATCCCTTACATCTTCCAGGAAGAAGGTAAAGGCGATTTCACTTAGCACCATGCTAAGTGGTTGTGTATGAAGCACAGGATGATTGGATCAGTTGCTGAAGTCTATTTGAAACCTATTTTTATCTTCTGGTGTTATTTATAAGCCCTGTGCCCTTCTTACGGTCTGACAGCTGCTTGGCAGTAGGGAAAAGCCATTTTCTGCTGATCTGTGAAACCCAGTTCTTGCCACATTGCTGGATGGGTGTCCAGGCCACAGTGTGCCAGCTTACCAATGGCAGTAAGGTGAAGGATGGCCTTCCCCAGCTCCTCTTTGTCCTTGCCATAATACGTCACCGAGAGCTGCAAGGAAGAGAATGGTTTCATTAGGGCGTCCATTCGAGCCATTTTTATGTTCTTGTGTTTGGCTCTCCATCCATCAATTATCAAATATTTTTATTCAGTAGAGAGTCTTGGGGGACCTGGAGCCTGTCCCAGCAAGCAACGGGACGACAGTCCATCGCAGGGCAGACACACACTGACGCAAACACGCACACACTCACACCAGGGCCACTTTTCCCAGATGCCAATTAATCTATCAGTAAGTCTTTGGACCGTGGGGGGAAATCCGAGCACCTGGGGGGAACACACGCAAACATGGGGAGAACATACAAACTCCATGCAGACAGCACCCCAGGTCCGGAACTGAACTCAAAGCACTGTGAGGCAGGCAGCAATGCTCCACAGTGACGAGTGTATTTTACGCTCTTCCTTCGAAATTCACTTAAACATATAATTGAATCCATATATAATGGGCCTTTTTTTCCTGAACACTTATTTTTCCCACCTGCATTGTTATGACTCGTCTACATTTAAGACAGCTGGTGCCGATTGGATGAGCGATGCTTCTCTTATTGACATCACTGTCACCCTTCAGGTGCCTAGGAAGTGACAGGCATCCCTGTTTCCACCACGGACTGGGAGAAACCCCGGCTGCAAGCCCATCGCCCGTGTCACTGGCACACTGGCTAATACTGAGGTAGCAGCACAACGCAGAATTAAACTACTGACACCTGGACCACAAACCCCAAGAGCACTCATCTTGAGTACCTTTATATAGCGAGTGAGGCGCCAACAAACTGCCTTTGTCGTTTCTGTAAGGCTGTTCACAAGGCCTCGGTCTGTTAAATGAATAATCCACACGTATGTTGCAGTTGGGATTGCACGGCAGTAACCTTCAACACCCTCCTTACCCACAGCATGGTGGGATCGCACTGGGCAACAGCTTAGTGAGCGCTGTTTTGCCCTCGTGGGACCTGAGCTTACCTTGTCAGCGTTGGCGTGTTTGCTGGCGCTGTCCATTGTAATGTGCAGGAAAGACGCTCCAGTGAGGGGCAGTGGGAAGGCATCCTGGGTAGGGGGACTGATCTGGAACTGCACTGCGTTGGAGCATTGGACCCCGAAGCTCTTGGACTGGGGGGGAGCGCTCCTGCAAGAGACATTTTCTGTTTTTTATTTTTGATTCCCTTCATTCCTTACCTTTTCCAAAGCCACTACATGGAAATACCCCTAAAAGACCTGCGCTCTTCCTCTCGGATCCTGACACTGACTGTTTCAGAGACTTCTGCTGGTGCACTCTCATGTTTCCAGCACACAGCGACACAGACTCCTACTGGACCTCCATCTCCACGGTGACTGGTTCTCTTACATTCTGCATTTCCAGTGTTTATTTTACAGACTTATTTCCCTTCAAGAGGTATTAATGGTCATTATGTCTTCTCCACATCCCTATTCCCAAAAACCCTCTCTCTATAGGATGTTTCAGTGTGATTATTAACCATAAGTATTTGTAAACATTGTAATAGTGATTATTATACAGCACATGTCCATTCTGTTGAAAAGAAAAATGTCAGGACACCTCATTCATCACCTAGAAAACATAAATGCACAACATTATACACAGATCTTGCTGTATGCTGTATCAGCTGGTGAACTGCAGGGCTGACAAGAGTTTAGTGGGCTCTGGGATTAGTGATCAGTGTCACCCGGAAGCTGTGCTTGGTAGAGATTGATGAGGCAGAGTTGTGAAGTGAAATTCAGCTAAGACCTGAGTGTTGTATTGAACAGGTATTCCCATTTTTAACTGGGAAACTGAATCTAGTCAAAGATTAAGAGCATACGATTGTATACAGGATGAAGGAGAGAAATAAAGCTGTACTGTACATTGAACGTGAAACAGGTGCGGGAAACAATGTATTTCCACACCTAATAAAACATCATCTGAATTATTTTGTCCCTCTCAGGGATAAATCCCAATAACATGCCCCAGTTAACCCAGCAGACTGTGCACAATACGAACAGCCAGAGCAGGCCGATCCTTTTGAAATGTCTCTCTGGGTGTGTTTCCAGTTCTCTACACTGTCTCATTCAGACCGAGAAAATTAAGGTTCCTCGATATACAAGTGCTGTTTTTTCCCTTCTGAAAAAACCCATTTGGAACCACCATGTAGTCAGTTTTGCATAGCTAAAGTGGTACCGCAGGCGGTAATTACAGTTTGGTTAAAGGTAATTTAAAGCAATTACAGGGAGTCTGTTCTTCTCTAATACCTCACTGCCTGACGGCAACAACGTCTGAGCTCACTGCTTGGTAAGACCACATGATGAAAAAACACAATGGTTGTTGAAATAGTGTAGGTAAGTCAACGAGTAGAACTGTAAGACTTATCATTCTTATCTTCAAAACGAATGCAAATTTACAGTAATAAAAAATCTAGAACACTGCAAACTCTAAGGAAATAAGGTAGTTTATGTCCAATTACTCAGAAGTGAGTTTGTCTTTAACTCCGAACTTTTATTGCACACATGCCCTTAGGGTTAGCAAACAAACACCAGCCCTATAAGGAAGCTGGGTTTTTGTCTTTATGTCAGGGATCAGATATCTGTAAACAGCAAAGTTGGGGCCCAGCAGTGTCACATTACAACTGTCTTTATTTTGGCCTGGAGTCTCTCCTTACAGAGGTGTGAGGTCTTCTTACTACATTGGGATCAGCACCTGAGTTCCATTATGGTCATTCTAGAAAAGGGCAGGTTATTAACACTGTTCCTAAACTGGTTGAAGACATGCTGATAAGACAGACCTTTGATAAACTGTTGCTCTTGAGCTGAATTACTAAGTAGCAACAGTATGGCACCAGCTGCTTATCTTGATTTAATTTACTTAAACAACTGCATTGTGAAACCTGAGCATTGCAGATAAATGAAACAAACAAAAAGTCTTGCCTCATTAAAAAGGCGGTGACCTTCCAGGCAGTGGATGAGCAGCATGTCTATTCAGCACAACCACAAATTGACCACAATGTGTTGGCATGCAAGAAGTTTAGAAGGCTGCATGAAGCTCTTCTCTGTCCATTGCGGTTGTACATAGAATTGTGCTTAGTTTGTATTAATCAGAAATATTAGTACTCCAGGGCAGCACGGGGGCTCAGCAGTTCTCATTACAGCTACCCCTGTGTCCAATTCCTGGGGTGTAACCTGCATGGAGTTTGTATGTTCTCAATGTGCCCTCTTGAAGGTGATTTAAAGGGCTCTGGAACTGAGGTAAGCAGCCACAGAGCAGCTTGATAATGAAGTATTTTGCCTGCAGAGGATTTACAATGTACAGGTAATGAAGGATGTGGATGACACCATCATCCAGTCATAGCCAGATAGTAGCATGAAGGCAACATGACTAACACCCTGCACACTGACATGTTACTGAGGAGGATTACACATCCCCATACTGGAACATAATTACAGGAAATACTCACGGACAATAAAAGAGTACTTTGAACAGGCTCCTGTCACTATCAGTGCAAGAATACGTGACAGTACACATGACCACAGCTCCAAAATGAACAAGACACCAACAAAAAGAGTCACATACTCTCAAGTGGAGATAATCAATATGGTGCACAGCACCAAACACAAAACAGAGCAGACACAAACACAGCATCTGGTGATTTGCCTGATTAATAGTAGGGAGCTTGACACTGATGCTCACATAGAACTTCATTATTTGCACTGCTCTGTCTTATTTCAGTGGTGCAAGTGTCTGCTTTTTCACAACAAGCACACCTCTCTCAGGGCGATGAGCTTACCTTGACATATGAGAGAACAGAAATACTACTGTCCCATAGCTCAAGCTACTCAAAGCTGCAGCTGTAGAGTTTGCCTGCAGGGGCTGTTTCCTCACATGTGGAAAATGAACAGGTTTCAGAACACACAAAGCTAGTATTTAAGTGAGTTCCTGGGGCAGTTATGTCACCTCTTTGTGTAACAGAGCCCTTTATGTCTACTTGAGTTACCTTTTCCAGCTACACAGCAGGTTCTGTTGAAAAGGACTACTAGAAGCTGGTCTGGAGCTGACAGCCCACTTTCAGGAGAGCACAATACTTTGGAAGTGTGGTTTGGAAGCTAAGGCTGGCCGCTGTGTGTGAGGCTCCCATTCGAAATGTCTGGCTTTGTTCTGCAAACATAATTGCACAGGAGTCAGTTTGCACGCCAGATTTCACATGGATGTCAGTGGCTGATTTAGTCTCCTTTCATGGCTATGGAAAGGTGTATTATATCATGACAACAGCTTTAACTGTGCCTCGAATGAACCGAAGCACTGTGGAATAGATTCCCTTCTCAACTCCTGTACGTCGTGTTAAAGCGATGGTCTGCACACGGCAACGGTTATCCCGAAGCCCTGCCCCTGAGCTCTCTGGGGGGTCTCCGGTTTGAGCAGGAGCCCTGCAGGTACTGAGAGAAGGCAGGCCGTGACGTGGCACAGGGCCTGTACCGCCATGTAGCCAAACTCATTATCCCGAAAGAATGTGAGAACATTGCCTTTGGGTAGTGGATTGAGGACTGCAGCCCCAGTCTGCCTGAAATCCAGGCATGTTCTATTATTAAAGTTATTATATTTATTTAAACACAGCTATTAGAGTCCAATAGTGCACTCTGTCTATTTGTGCTATACAGTACCTGTCTGTCAACAAATAGTTCATTTGTAACACAAGTTCATGGGCTTTTAACGTTAGCCTTGTTTAATTGTTTGCATTTATATTTGACTGTTCTTTACAGTGTTATTGATTAGGCTTTGAGCCTGACAGTTCAGCGTGCTGTTGTTTTCTGTGGTTCATTCACCTGCTGTTTTAGGATACTGGCCCATCCAGTTTAAACCCCAGAGGTACTGCAGATACCCAGTAAGCACTGCCATACTGTCAAAAGGGAAAAGCAGCTTTTTACCTTTTACCATTGTTAAATGCAGCAGGTTTTAATCATTTGTTTAAGATAAGTATCCTATGACAACAGGGAGCAAAGCTTTCAGTTGAACGATTATTAAAGGCAAGATCAGTATACTAATATCCATTAACCATTCATTATCAGAAAGGTTCTTTTTTCTGGCAAGGATCACAGCAGCCTGGAGCCTGCCTGGACTCTGACCTGGAGAGGAAAGGCTCTTTTCTGCTGTGCACGAGCACTCCGGGACAATTTCGAGACGCCAATTAATTTGGAAAGTGGAAGGCAGATGGACTGACTAGGGAAAACGCACAGGGCCAACAAGCAGTCTCCTCACAGAAGACACCTCTGTCCAGAATGAATCACAAAATAAAGAACTGTGAGCCCTCCCCGGGATAATTCAGTTTATAGACCTTTTCCTTTTTTATATACTGCAATGCCCAACATAAAGCAAGAAATCCTTTTCATTTATTCACTAACACGAATATTATGAAGGGTTTGTTATGCGCACGTACAAGGTTCAGTCACTTACTGATCAGTGCCCTGAGGAAGCTACTTGTGCTATAAAACTAAACACATTCAGTATTACATGAGAGTCTGCAGCAGCAGTTGATCCATCCTGAACCCCTAATCCCTAATAAATTGCTTTGGATAAAATGACTGAATGATGAAAACTAAGTCTGCATTCGTGGCAAGAGAACATGAAAAGTGCAAACATGCAATCTTAGCTGAAGCAGTGATGCCTAGAGCACTTTCTGGTTCAACACACCAGACTGTTTTTCCTGTGTGAACATGACAAACATGCTGGAATTTCAAAACACGAGACCGAAAAGAAAAAAATAACACTGTGGCTGAAAAATCATTATGCAGATAGAAGCCAAAGCATGATTCTTCATTTACGACTAGTGAAAATGAATGGAAATCAGAATGGTGGCATAGTGTTTAGAAACACTTTAAGAATATTATAATTATTCAAATCACTTAATTGTCTCTTTTGCAGTGTGTGTTCCCACAACTGGAGTTCGTAAAAGTATCATAAAAGTTACAAACGAAATGAGGCAATTTGTCCCATCTGGCTTGTTTGATAGTTAGGAACTGAAGGAAACCAGAGTATCAGCTTCAAATATATGGCTGGGTAGCATACTCCCACCTCCCTTTGTGTAAAGAAGTGCCTCCCATTCTTAGTTTTTCTTCGCTTTAGTTTCTACTTGTGTCCTATGGTTCATGTTTCACTATAGATCAAGAAGACATGTATTATATTGACTTTGATATTAGGTCCCCTCATAGTCCTGTCTGGTCAAGACTACAAAGGTCCAGTTCTTTCAGCCTGTCAGTGTAAGACATTTCCTTAAACACTGAGTGCATTACACCATTTTAAAATAGTATCCCTTGATTTAAATTCTACTTGTAACTATACATCCACCTGTTTCTTGAAATCAGACACAACAGAGTCTTCATTCTCCTTGTGGACCATAGGGTTTTAGCAGTTAGCAGAACTATAATTATATAGTGATTCGGCACAACTGCCCAGATTTCATCCACACATTTTCTATCAGCTTCAGTGGTCACGGGGGAGCTAGGGTCTATCCCAGCATGCCATGGGCACAAGGCAGGGTGCACCCTGGATGGGACACCGGCCCATCTCAGGGCAGACACAGAAACACAGACACGTAGTGTATCCACTCACACGAGGGCCAGTTTTTCCAGAAGGTAATTAACTTACCAGCATTACTTTGACCTGCGGGAGGGAACTGGAGCACCTGGAGGAAACTCACGCTAGCACAGCGTGAACATACAAACCCAATAACGCCCCATGTCCGGATTTTAAACCCAGCGCTGTGAGCCAACAATTCTACTCAACTCTATCACCGTTCCACCCCCTCAAATTAAAAGCTGAAGGCAGCCACCTTGATGAAACATCTTCCATCATAAAGCACATTCCTGCCTCCTACCACTGGCTTGGGGAAGAAAAGGGATGTTTCTGATAAGTAAATGTAACAAAGCAGTCAGTGGAGAAGCAGGGCCTTTCTTAGGGAAGAGAGATTTTAACAGCTATTGTGTGAACGTACACATTGTGCAACAGCAGATGAGACCTGCATTTCATTACAGAAACAGACAGTCATTTTGAAAAGATTTGTCTATGCAGCAGTTTCTCGCAGAGCTGGTATTAAGGATTGTTCCAACACTAGTCGTTGGAGCTCCAGTAGCACTAATTCTAGTGGGGGTATGTTCTTAATTCATTTTACCTCTAACTGACCAACTACTTAATTGAATTCATTTTGTTTTGATCTCTTCAGCTGCATTTCCTGAGCTCCTGGAAATCTGGCATTTGTGAGAGCATTTTAAAGAATCGAACTAAGTAATGTCATTAACTGGTTTGCATGTGCGATTTAGAAGTGTTACGACGAGGTTAGCTAAAAATGATAGCTGTGTCTTGCTGACATGCTAAGTAATCCAAATGCAGGATCTCGGTGATCTCCGAGTGACAGAGGTGGTGAAAGGGATAGGGCAGCTGAGGGCGGGGCAGGTTTGATGGTGAACACAGTCTTCAGGGCAGGAACAGACAGGGAGACTGTGCTGCTGTGTGAGAAACCAGTGGAAAGCTGGAGCCATTGTTCTGGTGCTGAGCAGGAGATTGATTTAACCAGGCAGATCAGGTTTGGAACTGACCTGGAAGTCTTCAGGCAAAGAATAACTTTGGGAGACGCAGGTCAGTACTGGGAGCACACTGCCATGATCCTGAAACCACCTCAATGACAGAGCACCGTACCAGTGGCATAATAGGGTGTAAATAGAGTGGCTCATCGGCCAAAGGGGGTCAAGAAATCCAGCCCAAGCTTGTCTGAATGGCACTGGTTGGAATGTGGCTTCTCAAAAAAAATGTGCTTGGTTCCCAAGGCAAGCGAAGGCTGTGAGTTCACGCCTGCCCAGGCATGACAAGAAGAGCTCAGATAACATGGGGACCTAAATGGCTAAGACTGGAAAACGCAGTGTAGATTAGCTCAAATCAATGGGAGGTATACAGTAGAAACCTTTTGGTATATTCTCTGAGTACAGAGAAGATGCATAGGTGCAACATATTTAATTGTTCCAGTTAACCAACAGTGTGTAGTTGAAAGCAGAAGTTCAAACATTTCTTATATCATCTTATAAAGGCAGTGAACATGTGAAGTAAACAAACTTGCTTTGTCTAACCAGCTCTTGGTCAGGATGTAGAGAGTGGGTTTTCATTTAGAGCTGTCCAACTGGCTTTGCATCTCTCATACACCCATAATAAAATTCCAGCACTCTAAACAATGCAAGGGTTTTGGCGCAAAACACTGGTGAAGAGTTTTCCTGCAGAGAACAAGGGTTGGAACAGAAAATGCAGATGTTAAAGAAGCAGAAGCTGATAAGGGAGTCTCCACCCTTTGACAAGTGCATCATGTAAGAAACCAGGAGGAGGTGCAGCACATTTCTCATTGGAACCTGTGATATTTTGATCAACATGCCTAGAACCATTTACCTTTCCTTCACGAATAGTGGTCAAACCTGCTACCTGCTGAAAACAATTCTTGACCTGCAGTTGCGGGACTTAACTGCTTTGCACTGGTTAAATCCAACTCGATCTTTAATTAGACGCTGGCTGCAGGCAGAGGTGTAGCATTACATGACGTTTTGTTTCCTGGTTTGATTATAGAATTGAATTAAATTACCCTTTATTGTTTCTAAGGGAACATACAACATATACCGGATACATACATATACATACTGTACATATACAACATACATACAATATGTACAGCAATAATACAATACAACAACAGTCCAATACCATAACACAAAACAGCATTCCAACAATATCGCTCAGTCAGAACTCCTCCAGTACCATAAAATTAAAAAACAGACAATTATCCATTCATCCATGTTCTAGCTGCTCCTTCCAACTCATTGTCACAGGGGTGCCGGAGCCTATCCTGGCAAACAACGGGCACAAAGCAGGGTACCCCCTGGACAAGACAGCCGTCCATCATAGGGCAGACATTCACAAACACACACGCACTCACACCAGGGCTAATGTCCCAGAATTACCCTACCCCACCAGGATGGAGGGAAGAAACCGGAGCACCTGGATGAACCCTAAATGAACGGGGGGAGGGGGGGGAGAACATGCAAACTCCACACAGACAGCACCTCAGGTGCGGAACTGAATCCAGGGCCCCAGCACTGCGAGGCAGCAATGCTAACCCCTGCGCCACTGTGCGACCCACTAACAGATGATCAGAATCTAAAATAAATGTACAGTACATCTACCACCATCCCACACACATGAGCCCTGCAGAACTGACAAGCTTTTCAAGCTGCCTCACACGCCCCCACACCACAACATCTCTGTGACACCTGAAGAATGGCTCTCTATGATAAGAAACCTTCGGCGTCGAGTCTCTGACTTTGGTCTACAAAGTCTCCTGCGGATGATCGTATACGTATACGGATATCGGCTAAACGTCGTGCAAATGGTTAACGCGTCTCGTCACAGGGTGTTATGCTGAATGCGAATTAAACAATATTGGGCAACCTTTTCTAATGTCTGCAAGGGCACTAGTGTTTGTTTGGGAATCCGTTATGATTTCTCCATTCCAGAAACTGTGCGGTTCTCTGGCGAAGATGAAGAAATAAGCACACGAGTGACAGATCTGCCAGTCTCGCCGCAAACCTGCCAGTAAGGGAAGTCACACGCAGTCAAAACTTCATCCGTGGGATTGTAGCAGATTTATTTTTTTTTCCGTTCCTTTCAATGAAGATAAAGTTATTTTGGACTTGAAAAAATCATAGAGATAACCGAAACGTTATCACGGTTTAAGATCGTGTGTTTCGGTTTCCTGCTTGAAATACCCGGCGCATGGTTTTTGTTTTGTCTTTTCTGATTTTTTGTTTTATTTTGACCCGCAGTGAAATGAGAGCTGTCTTTGTTCTTCGACAGAGAGTGTAGTGTTTGCTCTGTGCATTGTTTCTCAACACAAAACTAGACTACATTTATTGTTGCGGTTGCCGGTTTTCAGGAAAAAAAAGTATTGAGAGTGTTAAAAAAAACTTTCGCTTTGCTAAAAGTCTTTCTTTTGATGCTTAGAAAGGAATGTTGCCACAGCACAGAAAACTGTGGTTACATTTCTTTGTAAACTACAGAAGAAGGACTTTTGTCCGAAACGTCCTCAACCCAAAGATTTTTAAAAAAATAATTTAAACCTTGTGTGCAACATGAAACGTCGTGCCTCTTTACTTGTGACTTAATTTAATAGCTTTGCTAAAGAAATAACTACATTGTAAAAAAATTAAACATTACGATATGCTTTGAAGTCTATTTCAATGACGGCTGTAACTGGTTGAAGAAGCCATTAAATAGAAACTGAACTCGTGGAATAAATTCCACCTCGGTTGTACGCTTTCAGTTTTAATCCGAGCAAAACGCCCGTGTAGTGATAGAATAGTCCTGCCTGGGAGATTAATTTCCGGGTGGGGCACTGTGTTTGCACCTCTTCTAGGTACCCCTGCTCTATCTGCTGCTGTGGAATGCACAGCTGCATAAATGGAGTATAAATGTCAAGTCTCTGTGGACAAAAGCCACGGCCGAATACAATAATAACAGCAGACTAACGCATTTCATGCTTTGTTAAACCCCGGTGTGTTAAGTCTTCTCGTTATCGACTTGAAACAAACCGGTGCCGATGACAACAGTGCGAAAAGGAAAGCAGCGAGCGAATCATACCTGTGCACATTCACAATCATCTCCGTCCCCACCACATACACGACACGCGTGGTCACCCCACTCTCTATGCGCACAGTTCGCTGACGGACCATGATGAAGGCAGTCGTGCTTCTTCCACAGTACGGACGCAGTTCGGCTGGAGGTCTCCCGGCAAACCGCTATTCTGAGTTAGTGCAGCAGGAAGCGGCTCTGAACTGTCTTTTTCATAACAGGTGACTCCTCCGCCCACTCGAGACGAACTCTGCCGTGATTGGACAGACCCCTCGCAGTTCTCCCGTTCTTTTGAAGTTTGTCCCCGTGGCGGGTGACACAGTGACAAAGCGCCGTGCGGACGCGAGGTGGCGCCACAGGGCGCGTTCTGTGGCCGGACAGGGCCGGCTGTCGCGATGCGATGCTGACTGCCCACAGAGGGACGTACCGCGCTGAGGCGTCCTGCTTAGGTCAAGAAGTTCTACAGTAAGTCTACCCTCCAGGTGAGAAAGAGGTGTGATACTTAAGAGAAAAGGCATCAGACTGGATGAGCAAGAGGAAACTAAACGCATGCGTGCTTGAATAAATATAAGTTTTGTATTAGTCTTAACTGCTTCTGTTTTTCACTTGCAAACGTGCGAATAGTGTGCGGTGTTTAATATATAACACGCAACGTGCCGTGACATCGTGTAACTTTTGTCTAAGACGCGCCTGGGGTGGTTTTGTTAAAGAGGAGTCGTTGTACAGTATCTCACTTACGGATTTCAGCTTTTCACACTTTCACGCCCACATCTCCATTCGTTCGGGCAGCGAGTCTTACCTGTCTAGCCCATAGCTCTTGCGTTGATTCCTAATTATAATGCCTTAAACTTCTATGACGCTTTTCTGGACACTCCACTCTTCACGGGTAATGGGGACTCGCCTCCACCACCCCTGTGTAAGCTGAACGGTGTCTGTGTTACTATGCACGGTGACGTTCTTCCACTCTCTCCAGCTAGTACGCCTGTACCCCCTGACACAATCCGCTCGCCACACCGTCATTGCTCAGCAAAGGTTTTGGCATAATAAACAGTTAAGTACAGTAAGAGTAAATTTTACTGTATCTGACATTATGCCCCTTCTTCTCACTGTAACGTCTCTCTGAGTTTCCCACTGAAAGACCACTTTGCTTATCGGTGTGCGACTTATTTACGTTGCTTTCCTTAATTGTTTTCCTTAATAAACTCAAGTTATAATAGTACAGTCTATGGATAACTTTAAAGCAATCATCGTCGTCGTAGTCCGGCCACTGACTGTGTGAGAGGAAGTGACACTTGAGTTTCTCTAGGAGCGGTAAGCGATATTTCTCAAGTTCTCTTATGATCAAAGCCGGGATAACGTGAGATCTGGGCTATGTGGAAAATCAAATTCCTAATGCAAGTGATCCAGTCCTGTGAGAGAAGTGTCCTGCCACATGTAACCAGCTTCACATGCAGGGACCATGTCAAACTATTGTTTTCAACACCAAGCTTCTCCCGAGTCCCTCCATCCATCTACTGAACTGCTCATCTAATTAATGGTTGTGGGGGGTGCCAGAGCCTATCCCAGCAAGCAACGGGGTGCAAGGCAGGATACACCCTGGACAGGACACACACTCACGCCAGGGCCAGTTTTCCCAGAAGACAATTAGATAGATACTTTATTGATCCCGTGAGGGAAATTGCAGTGCAGCAGCAGCTTAACACACACAACACAGACACAGTGTAACGAATTATATAATAATAGTACAATACATACAATACAATACAAGAGTTACTCACAGTCCGGACACACAAAGAACAAACTAGAACAGAACAGTACACAGAAAAATCGTATCACACATATGAATATAAATATAGATGAAAATATAGATATAAATATAAATGTATTGCACAGGTCCCTGGCATATATTGCACAAAAAAATGGTTGTAAACGGGAAAAAGAAAAAGAAAGAGAACAGATGTAGCAGTAGATGTGTAGATGCGTTAAGTCCAGAAACAGGTCACTGTCAAATTAACCTACCAGGATGTCTCTGAACTGTGGGAGGAAACCCAAGTGAACTGGGGGGAATATACAAACCCCACATATATAGCACCGCAGAACTGAACCCAGGGCCCCAGCATTGTGAGGCAGTAATGGTAACCACTGTGCCACCATGCTGCCTTCCTTTCCTGAACACACTTCTGTATTCACTCCTGCAGGGAGAGCTCCCAGGGGGGTATTTTTAAGTGATTTGTTATTGATGGTCTATGTCACTGTTATGCTCCAGCAGCCACACATATAGAGCTGTTTGCTTCTCAAATCAAGTTAAATCTTTTTCCACTGAAGAGGCAACAAAAGCGTTACTATTGTGTGGAATCACTGGGTCTGCAGATGACAAACTGGAGCTCTGCAGATTTACAACTTGACAACAGTGCTTCTGTCTGCACAAGCCAGCATTGTTCACGTTGCCCTGCCCAGCAGAACTAGGCCCGGCTTTGGAGAAAGAGAAAGCAAAGTCCCAGCTTAGTGCCTTAAGAAAAAGATGAAAGCCTTTCTGGCTTCACAACATCAAAAAAACAACAACAACAAAAAAAACAGGGATTTAGACATAGATGAAGAGAAGAAAAGATTATTTTGATATCCAGGTAAACTTAAAAAAAAACATGCTTGTCAGCTCTTTCTCCCATGTTTCTCCCTGAGGTAGAAATCGTGTCTAAACAAAATCCAGCTGATAAAAGCAGTAATTTCAGTGAAAAGCGGTCCAAATTATCCACAGTCCTCTCTCAGGAGTGTGCATTCTGCTGCTGATTCATATAAAATGTATTTTTCTCCACCAATAAAATAGATGGAGGTCAAACTAACCACGTGAGTCTTGTGTCTTTTTTTCAGTTTGTATCTACATAAATATTACGCTGTAAAACCAGATGCTGGCATTGAATCGGAAATAACGTACAGCCCATGACTTCTGCCTGAAATTTACCCTTTCCTTGTTGATCGTGACACAATCAATATTCAAAGTTTTTTAGCTTTTATATAAAAATGATTAATATATTTTTGTCACCCTTTTTAATTACTGCGAGATTCGAGAATACAATTTAATGTACTTAATTTATTTCATAATGTCATCTAACTTGTCTCGTTTATCCTGTTCCATTTTCATGCTTTGTGTCCAATTTCTAATCTATCACATAATGAGAAGAGAAATGCATTATTCATTCACATTGAATATTATTTCGCTGCGTTGTTCATCGGTACCTTAGCTGAGTAACCCGCGTTTCTTTCCGGACGTTTTAGTGAGTGGGAGAATCTGGCTTTCCAGCGGGGAAGAATAAATGGTCAGGACAGGAAGTGTAGTCTTGGAGTCACATTGAAGAAGCGTATTTTTAAGGTAAGTGGGAGAAAATTAGACGTTTTCTATTAAATTAAATCTGGGTTAACATCTAATATATATTTATAAAATAGTTGTAGCTTGAACACTGTTCATGTTTGTGCATTGAAGTGTTATGTTCTCTAATTTGACCTCGGAAAGTAACTAGTGGGTATACGGTAACGTTGTTGCTTATGGATCATTTGTACCTTGTATAGTACTGTGATGTTTTGTACGTTTGCTTATGACTGAGCTTTAATGAGCTGTGACTTTTCCTCTTAATTAATATGTAATTCATTTATGTTGCCGGTACCATACGTCAACGGTTCGTGCCCGACAACAGGTAAAGGCTACCGTGAGTGTGTGGTTTCTAGTCGGTTTCAACGAAATGATGTTACGCAGACACGTCTAACTTGTCCCTCCTGCTTTGATGAAGTACTTACGTGTTTTATCTTTTGAACTAAAACTGCAAGAAATCAGGTTCCGATGGGGAACTTAAAAGTCTTTTGCGTAACACACAATAGCGCAAAGTACTACATTTATAACGGTGGATTGCATCAGCATTTGAATTGGAAAGTAATTTGTATAATCCCCAAATGATACTTGGGTATTTGTTTTATTCATCGTTAAAAACGTGACTATTTAGGATTCTGCGACGGTTTATTGCAACGGTGGCCGACGACAGCAACGTACACGAGGGTTAGTTAAGCCTTGTGCTCCGGGCTTCCGTTCCAGTTTAGTTTAACTGATTATTTTAGATACAAGTCCGGTTGTCTGGTTTAATTATGTAGCTGCTTATTACTGGTGTCTCTAAAACCTCTGGAATACTGGAACTCCAAGACTGTGATTTATCACCTCCGCGCTATCGGATTTGTATGTACCAGTACTCGTAAATTAGACAACTCCAGCCCTGCCCCAGTAACCGCAAAATAACCCAACTTGAGTCTTCTTCACTCATCCGTACTTAAGACACCTGTTATCTGTACTCCGAGTAACTCAAATGAAATAATTGAGAGCTCATTTGGAAAATTAAATCTTGTCCAAGTCAACTTGCTAAGTTTACTATACTTTCCAAGTACTGCTGATCTGTAGAAAGGGGTGATTTAGGGTGACCAATGAGATTTACTGGATTGAGGTTCACCAGAAACAGGGTTGGAGATCTCTGCTCTAAATGTTCAGATTTCTGAAACAACTGTCAATACTGACCACTGTGGTCCGCATAGAGTAGAGTTTGCTGTCACTGCTTTACAATATGAGACACGTACATTACAGTACGTCTTGAATGTCTTACTGTGTGCTTTATTAAAATTATATTGTGCAATGAAGCAAAAAGGCAGCATTACAGAATACAGAAAACTGATGACTGTGTATGCATTTTTAATACTATAAAAAAGTTTAATAAAAGGAGCATGACATTTAATTTACATGACGTAATTTTTGAACTGATCGATATGTCTGAATAGTGTAAATGTGTGTTTCAGGAGACAGTGGGATGAACTTGGGGGTTTTCATGACCTTGTAGGATTTCGAACAGGCAAGAAGATGTTTGTTTCCAGGTTGGCACTGCGTCTCAGAGCAAGCTGCACGGTGTCAGGTGAGCGCTGAGATACCGGAAAGCATTCTTGCTCATGTTCCACAGGTGGGAGTTGCTTGCACTCACTGAATGATATCGTCATTTAATCACTGGGATGAGTTTATGTCTTTAGTGAATGGAATTCCAGTTATAAATAAAATGTGGAAAAAGTACAAAGTAATTAGCTGAATTAATCATTTTCAGGCAGTAACTTACAAGGTTTATAACCACAAATACTTATTTTTCAGTTTTTTCTCATTTGGTTTATTGTAGAATAAAGTAGGCAAGCTGTGTCAGCATGTGTAGGCTGCAAAGGAACAAGTAAAGGTTTATTCCATGCTGAAAAGAGAAGGAGAGAAGCACAACGTTTCGGCTGTGGAGCCTTCTTCGGGTGTCACAAGCCATGGAAGGCTCCACAGCTGAAACGTTGTGTTTCTTTCCTTCTCTTTTCAGCGTGGAATAAACCTTTACTTGTTCCTTATTGTAGAATATTTTTGCAATCCCAGAAGACCAGCAGTGCCTCAACAGTTTGATAAAGTTCTCTTTGCAGTCATTAAAGGGCAAATTGTATCAGAAACTCAATGAGGAAGTTAGCCAATCACTTTTTGTGTATCCACCCTCTGTGGAATCGCCCATTTTGTCTTTATGGCCTCTTTGGTTTTATGACTCATGGCAACTACCCTTGAACCCGCATGGGGAAGTTGGGGAAGTGCAGACACCTCTGTCCTGTCGCTCATCTTTTGCAGCTTATGTTCAGTAGCTTCAGCACCAGGTGGAAGAGAGGTGGATTTTTCACTGATCTCCCCACAGGCCTGTGGTTACATAGGTTAGGATAACACTGGGGAAAGCCCTTGCGGACTGTGATGGTGCTATATTAATTGTGCACAGAACCCCAAGGACTCCTGGTGACAGTCTGCTTGTGACAAAACCCCTGCTAAAACTAGCGATATCTGGAACGTAGAGCTCATCTCAAGCTTTGAGCGGGTGCTTTTGTTTTTGAGCCACTTGGGAGGCCTGCAGAAAAAAATACTGTAGTTTTAGTTTGGATATTGTGATTGCCAAATGTTGGACACACTGTGTGAAATTGTTCTCACTTATCACCCTTCCAGGTTGCTTACAAATCCCTGGAAGGTTTGGCGGCATAGAAGGAGTGAACCCTCCATGCCGCTTGCCCCCTTGTGGCCGGGCAAGGTACAGCAGTAAAGCTGCAGTAGATAGCGCTCACTCCCCCCAGCGCTGGATAACCCTTTCCCCAGAACTAGAAGAGTTGCTTGTCCCTCGAAAGTTGGCAGTGTCCCCCCTGGAGAGCTGGCTGTCCTTGCGCTACTCCCTCCCATCACTAGGCGGCAGCACTGATCCCCAGCCCCTAGAGGAGGGAGTTGGTGAGTCTGAGCCAAAGGCACTGCCCCCCTCTGGAAACCCCACCCCAGGGGCAGATGAGGGCATAAGGCCATTGAGCTGCAAGAACGTCCTGGAGATCCGCCGCAGGAAGATGAACCGACACAAGTACAAGAAGCTGCTAAAACGCACCAAGTTCCTGCGGAGGAGGGTGATCGAGGGCCGGAGGAAGAGGAAACAGGTCAGAATCCGTGAACTGAGCGCTTGAGAGAACACGAGTGAATAGACGCGGTGGGAGGGAAAGAACTGGAAATCCAGAGAGGGGGAGATCCAAAGTGTGAGGCAACTCAGACATGGAGAGATAAAGAGATGGTGAGAATCCACATAGAACCTAGAAGGATTACTGATTGAGACATGCAAACAATGTCGTTGGCACACTAGGTGAGCGCCTTCCCACTTCACTTTTTGATCCTGTCAGGGCTTAACACTTTTTTGATTATTGACTGCTTCACATGTTTTTTTATATGTAGTTTTTACATAGTTTACGATGATGATGATGATAATAATATTCTTATGGGAACTCTCCTACACCACAACCAGTGTGTAGCCCCACCTGGATGATAATAATAATAATAATAATTAATAATTGCTTACACTTACATAGCGCTTTTCTGGACACTCCACTCAAAGTGCTCTACAGTAATGGGGACTCCCCTTCACCACCACCACACATGTGTAGCCCCACCTGGATGATGTGACAGCAGCCAAAGTGCACCAGAACGCTCACCACACATCAGCTCTCAGTGGGGAGGAGAGCAGAGTGATTAAGTCAGTTCAGAGGTGGGATTATTAGGAGACCATGATTGATTAAGGCCAATGGGAAATCTGGCCAGGATGCCAGGGTTACACCTCTACTCTTTTTGTGAAACACCCTGGGATTTTTAATGACCACAGAAAGTCAGGACCTCAGTTTTACGTCCCATCTGAAGGATGGCGCCTTTCTACAGTATAGTGTCCCCCGTCACTATACTGAGACATTAGGACCCACACAGACCGCAGGGTGAGCGCCCCCTGCTGGCCCCACTAACACCTCTTCCAGCAGCAACCTTAGTTTTACTAAGGCTAAGCAGGCTCACACCTGCTTAGCCTTCAGTGGGTTGCCAGATATGAGTTGCTGGGTGACATGACTGCCGGCTGCTAGAAATACTCGCTGGAAAATCAAATAACTGGGTTCACTGAACCCCGTGTTGAGCGCTAGGACTAGAAATCACAGCTAACATGGACAAGCGATTTTTACTGGCTTTAATTGGCTGTACTGATTGCAGTCCTCCGTTGTGTTGTCTCCTTGCGAAGTGAGTGAGTCTGTCTGAGCGTGGTGAGTTTAGCTCTGATCGTAGTGTTGCGTCAGCCTCGTGGGACTGCGGTGGGGACTGCGCTTCTGCCTGGCTCAGTGTCTGTCTCGTTTTGCGCCAGGGGCGGTTCGAGAGGGATCTGAAGAGGATCTGGGTGCGTGCGGGGCTGAAGAAGGCGCCCGAGGGATGGACGACTCCGAAGATCTACATTAAGCAGTACCAGGGCAAGGGGGAGTGACTGCTGTGCCCCACAAACACAAGATCCACATAAGCCAGGCGAGGGGGCAACTGCTCAGAGTGCCAGAGCAATTAGACTGCCAGACTCTCAGCCTTACATGACCATCTTAGTAGAGATGTCAAACATGAACCTGCATCAGGAAGTACCAGGAAAAAGGAATGCAAACATGTTGGAAGGCGCTGATACAACCCTTGACCCAAAGCTGGCATCTTACTGATACGCTGTTGGTTTGCTGAATGTTGTATTTAATAAAAAGGGGTCCTGTTTCACTTGCAGAACTGTATTTAAGTTTCTCTCTTCTGTCAGACCTCGCTCGCAGGCTGTTCAGTATGCACAATCCTTCGCCAGACTGCGGCCTCACAATTTCCTGAATTCTTCTGGTTCTTCTCTGTCGTGACCTGTGGCCAGGATTAGCGGTCAGCATGCCAAAGTGGTGCTTTTACATATGGTGCAACGCTCGCATAGGCACACCAGGTGGCAGTAAGGTGCAGAGTTTCCTGAAGCTTGTGAATATAATTTGTCTTGTGAATAAACTTGGAGGGCTCATTTTTTCCATCGTTTCGCTTACCATATCGAAATACCAAAAGCACAATTTCGCCCCACAGTTCAAAGTCAGCAAGATGAGTGAATATCCCCTCCCCTTATGTGTCCAAGAGGATTGTTCCAGATGAGGGCTTTCACTGCCAAACCAAGGAGCCCAGAACAGCAGAGTCCAGCTTTGCGGTATCTGCCTAGACCAGCACAGTGCCTCTCCAGTTGCTGAAACACACTTAGCCCCTGGGCACTTGGGCAGGGATGCCACCTGTGTGAAGCACTAAACCTCATGAGTAATCATTGGCATGCTAGCTTAATAGTAAAAGCGGGTAAGGGATTAATTGCTCTTTGTATCCTTGAACCTAGAATGATAGGTGTGCATATCGCAACAAAATTTAGTGTTGCCAATTAACAGCAGAGTGATTTCAGTAAAGAAAATCCATACTACTTGCACAATTTTTGGTATAAGCTCTATAAGCTTACTTTGACATGCCAGCATAGATATATATATATACATTGTTAATTACACAACAGTGGAGCATTCTACAAAATAAAGCTTATGATGCTGTAACTTATTTTTACCCTTGGGGTGGATAGAATCATCCATTTTTCCATGAAGACATAGGCCTAAAACTGCAGACAATGGCCAGGTATACCCTGGACAGGACACCAGTCTATTGTAGGGCACATGCATACTTGCACTGGAAGGGGCGATTGTAGAGATGCCAGTTCATGAGGACAGCATGTGTTTGGACTGTGGGAGGAAGATAAAGAAGAGCCCAGGACCCCAGAGCTGTGAGGCAGCAGGTAATCACTTGCTAGAATCATAACGGGAGACTGAAGTCAGGGACCATAATTAAGACTGTCCTGCAAGGACGTCTGAAGTGGCACCAGGTCCAGATTACATTTGCAGATACAAACTGTATGTCTTCCAGGACTCACAATGTCAAAAAGAATAAGGAATACCAAGTCAATTAAAACACTTGATGCATTAGTTATATTTTTAATCTTTCTTGGAAAAGTAACTAACACTTTTAGTGTTACAAATTCTAAGGCCACATTGAAGTATCTGTGGTTTAAAATAATCTATAGAGTATCTTACCACTTCTGGAGAGGGGTTTGTTACAGATTTCTGCCTTTCACATAGTCTGGTGTTCTCTCAATGAAAATACCAAGCCTCTCACATTACAGTTCTAGCCTGTTAACATGGATTAATGGGACACTGTGTTCAGTTTAACGCAAGACTGTTCATTGACTTTCATTCCGGGAGGCTACTTTAATGATGTTTACTATAAAACTGCAGTGATTTATGATATTTCTTTGATATTTGTGTGACTATTACATTCTGAGTTGCCCATTTAAAATGGATTATCTTATCTTATTGTGCAATTAACCAAGAGATTTGAGATTAATGTTATCTCGTAGTCGGTGTCTGGGCTGCGAACCACCTGTGACCCAAGCCCAAGGCAGCAGGAGGGATATGTTTTTAAACCACATCGCCGCCCAGCCCTTAAACACCAATATGCGTGCTGGCCGGGGGCCTGAGTGTTCCAATAGTGTCCTTATTGTTCTCCTTAGAGTTTTCTGGGAGCCGGTACAAGCTGACTCGGCAGCCTGCACTGCGAGTGTCCTGCTGTGTCCTGGGCCTATAAATACAGTAGCTTCAGTCTGGGATTGCTGTGGCTTGGCTGTTGCTCCTGGTGCAGTTACCAGATGTGGAAAGCTCAGAGCCTTACCACGGTATTTGGGTAAACTGCTGGTAGGAAGCTGAAACACCATCACAGCCCTCAGGGCAGGTTAGCCTGTGGTGATGGTACCCAGCCTCTGTCTGTCTCAGTTTACCAGTCCTTCCCCTTGTCTGTCTGCTCGTCACTGTGTGCCAGTCCTCCTCCTTTAGGCACTGTCTTTGTCTCCGTGTCTCCCAGAGGTGCTCCTTGCCAAAGCTCTGGACTCGGATGAGGGACACGCCTCGTCTTCCCTATCCCTCTCTTTTCCAGCACATCCTTCCCTCCCACGCTTTGTCTGTCCCCTCTCAGTCTTCCCAAAACACAAGCTGCTCCTTCCAGAACTTGTTTACATCGGAGCACAGCTATCTCTGCAGTCCTCCCTCACTTCTGACCCGCACTGCAATAGGAAACACATCAGGGACAGAAAATGCTGCTCTGCGCTGTGGCCGACCTCAGATGAGCAGATGTTCCAGAATGCAAGCAGACAGCTGTTGATTTCGGTGATGGTGTCAATAAGAACATAGAGTTCACAAGTGAGAGGAAGCTATTCGGCCCATCCAGCCAGTTTGCAAGTTCGTAGATAATTGATCCAAGGATCTCATCCTGCCGTTTCTGGAACTAAGCCAGGCAATCCATCTTTAACAAAATGGCTGGGTAGCTTGTTCCACGCTCCCACAACCCTTTGGGTGAAGCGGTGCCTTCTGTGCTCAGTTTCCAATGCACTTCCACACAGTTTCCACTTGTACCCCCTGGTTCATGTTTCACGGTTCGTTCTGAAGAAATCCACTTGACTGTCAGAGCCTCTGAGGGTTTTGGATGCTTGTATCGGGTCCCCTCGTGGTCTTCTCAGTTCAAGGAAAATGGCCCAGTTCCTCCAGCCTGTCGGAGCATGACATTCCCTTCAGCCCTGGAACATATCTGCTTGCTCTTCTAGGGACTGATTTCAGAGCAGCAATATATTTTCTATAACGTAGTGACCAGAACTGTACACATCCATTGTATGTAAGATTCTGGAAATAATAACTGTAACTAAATTAGAACAAAATAATATTTTAAATGAAGCCTTACGGGTCTGTTATGCAATTTAATAACCCTTGATTTAATATCTACCTTTAATACCAAGCGGTGAAGTGCGTGTTGAGGAAGGTTTCAATAGAAGGTGTGGTGAGACGCGAGAGATGTGATAGGACGATCAGATTGTGCGCTGTCGTTTTTCGGGAATGGGATCGGGCTGGTGTCTGATTGACTGAGGTCGTGGGAGTGCGCCGGCGTTTGTCAGAATTAGGTGACTGATTACGTGAGAGCATGGCGCAACCTTTTAATATTAATTTGACTCTCGGTTTTATTGGTGTAATGTGTATTACATTTGTGCTATCATACAGTACCTTAGGTTTCTTAAAGTGCTCAGATTGTATTAGTAGTATTAGTCAATCATCCATCCATTTTCTAATTGCTACATCCAATTCAGATCAGAGTTGAATCCTAGCAAGCAATGGCCCTGGATGGGAATAATAATAATAATAATAATAATAATAATAATAAAGACGAAACTAAGAAGTAATAATAATTGCTTCACGTATCAAGGCAATGAGTCAGTTGTGCAGCCTGTTTCCGAGCAGGACAGACTGCAGACAGCTGCACCCCTGCTGCTCTCTCGCTGGCCTCAAAACAGAAATCGTCTTGCAGAGTTACACATGGATCAGTGCGTCTCTTGATTTCTGCTCCCCTTGAAAAGAAGCTCGGTTGGTTCACAAGGCATATCACACCTTTCATTGAACTCTTTACTCAGTCATGCCTCTTTTAGATGAGTTTTCCAGTGGCAGCACAGGGTCCAGAATGAGTCTGAAGCTTGCGTCAGGTGCTGGGGTTTCAGATGTCCTCTTATTTATCTTTAGTGGTTTGGCGTCCAAGACGTGTTTAACTGGTGCAATTGGGGAGTTTATCCAATGAGCCTGTGAAGCACCGAAGGTGCTTAAAATGGGAGTGCTTGACTTGACCTGACCAAGTGTCATTCCAGCCTGTGTTTGTACGTCAACCATCCATCGATTTTCTAACCACTTCACCCAATACAGTACTGCATGGGGAGCCGGAGCCTATCCCAGCAAGCAACGGGCCCAAGGCAGGGTGCACCCTGGACAGGAAGCCAGTGTATCGCAGGGCACACACAGACACGCACCAGGGTCCATTTTCCCAGAAGCCAATTAACCTACAAGCATGTCTTTGGACTGTGGGAGGAAACAGGAGCACCCGAAGGAAACTCACACGAACACAGGCAAAACTTACAGACTCCACGCAGACAGCACCACAGGTCCAGAACTGAACCCTATGTCCTAATGCCGTGGGACAGCAATGGTCACCACAGCATCGCCGTGCCACTCAGTTGTACATCAGTAATTGATTATTGATTATTGCTTTGGAGCTGTGTAGAAAGCTAAGGGCAGCAATATTACTGAATCACGGTGAGCGCAAACCGAACTGGTTCCTCTTTGCTGCGTTTTAATTTACTTCTGCAAACGAAGAACCGAGTGCCAGAAAACCATCACAATTCAAGCAATTAGTTGGATGAACGGTTCTATAAGCCTAATTAGGAGCTCATTTAGAAAGAAGACCAGCAGACAAAAAGGAGTGCTCAGTCAGGGAAGCGAAATCCTGGTACAGTTCAAAGTCAGTCTGCAATCTCTTCCAGTCCTTCAGTGGTTTTTAATACCGGAAGCCAGAGCAAATTCCTTGAACATAACTAAAAAGACATTCAGTCGTTTGAGTGTTTATAATGGCCCAATCTCCCGTGTTACCTCGTATAATTTTATATAATCTCCAATTATAATTCTTTTTGTTTCTGCGACATATAAATTGGTGCTTACTTAGTAACCTGGAGGGGGATAGAGAGCGATTGTGTGTTTTCGCCTGGTTTTAATTTGATGCTGAAAATTGCCTTGACCTATTTAAACAAGGTAGCGGGGAGTCTCAGTCGGACCACGAGTTTAGGAGGGGGGTGTCGGAGTCGGTATAAAACCGTGTCCTACCAAGTCAGCACAATTCGAAGTCGACTCTTGACGGCATCGGTTGGGGGAGAAAAAAAAAGAAACAAAAAAAAGCTATACGTACAGTGTTAAAAAGTTAAAAGAAACGGGGGTCTGGTGAGATACTAAGAGGTGGTAAGGAGAGGTTGAGTATGAAATGACCAAAACAACTTGAGCGGGGGAAATATGCGCAGCCGTGTTGTTGAAGAAAGGAGGAAGGTTGGACTGGGTTCAAACTGGGAAAAACAAGTATTTGCTGTGATATTGTTTGGGAGGGGTAGGGGAGCTAAAATCATACTCAAAAGTTGAGGTGGAGTGGGGGTTAAACAGCACTAACACCTGGGAGGCGGTGTGCGAGCAGTACTCCTGGAAACCCGAGAAAGATTAATTTAGAAGTTCGGTTTTCCGACACATACACAGAGAGAGAGAGACACTCTACGCCAAAAACAGACGAAGAACAAACAGTGTTGAGGTTTGAGACGGTTCAGCCTTCTGGAGAGAAAACATCTGCTTCGGAAATAAACTTTTCTTGGGGGGTAGTGAGGAGACGCAGGAAGAAGTAAGCGACCCAGTAGACGGAGCAGTGCTGGCGCAGTGGGGGTTTTCGCTGGGCTTTTCTAACATACTAAAAGCCTTTTTAATGGTTAGAATTGGAGAAAGGGACAAATAACAGACGACAGGGCTGCGAGAGAGGGGTATGGGACAACTGGGTTTGACGCGGACAGACGGAGAGAGCTGAGTGACATAGCCAGGGGGAAGGGACGAGAAGGTGATTAACAGGCGAGGGCAGAGGCGTCGAGTAGCCGGAAAGCAAAGGCGAAGGGGAGCGAGGGGACCAGACGAGGAGGCGCTCCGGTGGAGCGGAGTTTTAACGCACGGGGCGAGGCGGGTGGAGTCGGGACTTGTCTTAGAGTTAGACTGAACCACTCGGGCTCATTACTGCTGTTGTTGCGGGTCGACAAACAGCTAGTACTCAGGTGCGTGCCACCAGCTCTGTGGCCGACAGGTTTTTTCTGACCCCGTTTTTAAAAACTAAAGATTTAACGACCTGGATATGGAGACAAGAAGAGCCTGCTGTTTCGTTCACCTACTTCTTTGTCACGGTAAGGCTTTATTAGCGTTTGCATTGAGTATTGTTATTAATTGACAGTATTGTTTATTATTTTGAACCTTATCCAGAGAGGTTAAAATATTGAGCTAAGAGTCGAATCAGCGTTGTGGTTGTTGTTCTTGGCTGTCATGCAGACGTGGAAACAAATCTTTTAGAAACAGTTTTCGGAGTTGGTAATGAATAAGTACCCCCCCCCCCCCCAAAAAAAAAAATCTAGGCTACTGATTGAAGCCCAAACAAATTAATCTGTAACCTGTGAGCAGCAATATTACAAAGAATCGGTTCTTAAGTTTGTATAATTGTTGAAGTTTATTATTTTCGTACTACGCTATCATAGTACACTCTAATGTCAGTGCTGCTATACAGTATATCCTATTCAGACTGTAAAATGGCAGTTTTTTTGGAACGGGAAAACAAACAGGAAATATTTACTGTAAGAAATGTTTTTACTTTGCCCAGTTTATGTTTACATTCTTTTCGCCGCTGTTTATAAGTAGCCCTAGGTGTTGTTAGTATTACTGTAAGTACTCCGTGATATTACGCAGCAGTATTACAGTACAGATAAAAACGTGTATACACGACCACATACTTTGTATCGTAAAATATTTTGCCTTTCTGAAGCAGTTGCACTGAATTACACGCTTCAGCATCCCTGTGTAATCCCAGTCGGGTTCAGAAAGTATCTAAAATCCTTGTGTTTACAAAATACTGGGCTTGATTTTCCTCAACAAATATCCGCTGGTATTCAGTATATTGAGTGAGTGAATACTATGCAACTAACAACATCGCCGGCACTCGCAGTTGTAATAACCTAATTAATCACTTCTAACTTCTTCGTATCTGTGAGCTGGAATAAAAGATAAAGTACGAGGTCTGAGAATGACGAGGAGTTTATATTGATGTTGATGTCATGAGAAATAAAAACAGAGGTGACGAGGACAGGAAAATAGTGCTTCAAATTTCAGCTGAATTTATTCTTTTTTTTAAATTTGATCTTCATAAAAAAACGTGCTTATTTCAAACAACGAGAGAGAGTGCATTTTGCTGATTACTTTTCGAGATCCTATGTTCGTTTTGTAATTGTAACTGGTGGAATGTATCCCAGCTAGCGATCCCAGGTAGACCAACCAGTCTGGCAGTTACAGCCTGGCAAAGAAAGGGGGCGCTGTGCTGGGGTCAGGCGTAAGAAATTATCGCCAGCACAGCCCAAGCAAGACAAAGTCCACACCTTGGACCGAGGACGACATGATCAGGCTGTCAAAGTCTTGATTTGATAGGAGTAAAGCGCTCAGTGCTGGCAGGTCTGTGGTGGCTTGTTTAGCAGTTGGACTACTATGTCACTGTACACGGATGACTATAAAATCCAGTGGAGTGTTGAGAAACACTGAAAAATCTGCTTATCTGGCAAGGCCCCTCTCTAGTTGTGGTCTATGGGTCTGGCGCTAGGCAGATGTTTGGCCTTTGGTAACAGAAAACCCTAGAGGAACTGAAAAATCAAGTTCCATCCAGTCAGATGACTTTTGCAGGTCCTGCCATTGGATGTGTACCAATTTATGTGAACTGTTCTCCCCCTACAAAGTCCGCAAAAAGCTGCTTCTGTTTTGAAGGGGGATTTGTTAATTGCTTTACAGTCCCCTCTCAGAAACGTTTCATACAGAGACCGAAGAACACAACAGGGAGAACCAGGAGAAGTGTCCATCCGAGCTGTTTTGTTGTAATATTGAGCAAAACACCACTACTGGTCATTCGACACTGCTGTATCATACACAGATTGGTCAATTGGCTCGTAATTCTTAGAGCAGATGTGCATTGCCAGTGTCATCTCAGAAAGGCTTTGTAGGAAAACGTGTTGCAATAGGGAGCTGTAAAAGAACAGCGGACGGATTTTACAAGTTGCGCAAGACGCCCCGTCAAGTAATCAGCAGATGGCAGAAATGAATTCAGTGGACACCAATCGCTCTTATTTGTTTTTTGCGTAAAGGATTACCACGCAGGCGGGACGAGCTTCGAAAAAGAAAACTGTACATCTGCAGCAGTGCCAAAATACAATTAGGGGGGCTAGGAAGTTGAAAATGGTGTCCAGATGTTAATTACCACCCAGCTTTGAGCTGAGTGTTTTATGGCAGTGTTTTGAAGTTAGGGGGTGGGGGCGGCTGTCGGGCATGGGGACCAGTTGAGGATGCCTCTAGAATGAGTCGTCTCCTGTTTGTCTCAAATGCAGGTCCCGCTAATGTGTACTTTTGGGGTCTTGATACAGTGATTGATTCATGGTGAATCACGCTGTGGTTTTGTGCTGTTTAGGAGTGTGGTCGACATGCAGAGCCATTCCTGTCATTACTGCTGTCAGGACTCTCATTACTGTCGGAAATCCAACGGGGAAAGAGAGCAAGATAAGAGCTGGGGGAATGGAGGAGATTGAGAGAAACAGATGGCAGCGATGGGGAATAATAGACTGAGTTTAGGAGGACTCAGAGCCAGAGGTAAGGGGAGGGAAGAGAGGGCATCATACTGGGAAGAAATAACAAAGGTGAAGATAAACTGGGAGATAAATCGCAGCAGGGACCAGGAAGAAGGGAAAAAGGAAGAGAAACTAGAAGAGTGTGTCTGGAGAAGTGGAAGAATTCCAGCGCCCACCTTTGAATAAAAACCTTGTTTTTTCATTCGGATGTACAGTCATTTTGACTCATACGTTGTGTACTAAGCGGTCACAATTCCAGGGCTGTGTAATTTTAGGGGAAGATTGTTCAGAAAGTCCCGTGTGTGTGTGACTGCTCAATCAGCACATGGGGCTGTTTGTGAACAGACGTCACCGTGCCAGGTCATTTGCAGACCACTTGAGAGACCGCAGCTTCAGGAACCTCCACTAGGCTTCTCGGCAGAAAATTAATTGGCCCACTCTCCAGATCCCCCCAGAATCGTCAAAAAACATCCAAAACTTCATTTGCAAGAGTCCCAATCGACAGAGTGTCAGCCCTTCCACCCTCTTGAGATTATTTTGCACTTATGCACAAGTGAATGCATGCAAAGACGCACACCCGTGCAATCACTAACTCAGCACATTCCTGTTCCTGTGTCTCATACACACCCACGCTCACACTCAGGTGTCGATCTGAGAGACTCACCCTTAGCCCATGGCAAAGCTGCTTGCTTATGGGTATGGCTTCTATTGTAGGGCACGCAGATCCCTTCTTGGGCTTTTCTCAAGCTTGTTCCGAGCTTCGCCATGCTTGTGGTAATCCCAAATAACAAATCTGTCCACATTTGGAGCGCGCTTTAATCTGCCTCGCTCAATCCTGCTTTCAAGACCCCTCAACCCTGTATCGTCCCTCTGCTCCTTGCTTTGGTCGTTGCCACTCTTGTCCTTGTGCTTGGCCTGGCTTTTACTGTGCTTTACCTTGCTTTCTCTGTCTCTCTGCTCAACAGGGTTTTGGGTGCTCAGCAAGGAAGATGCTGAATCTCTCCAATGTGGGCATGGCTAAGCATGGCAGACTGGGCAGCACTTCCCTAACAATGGCTTCAAGCCTCCGGAGGTACAAGACTCCAAAGTCCAGAATGCACTGGGTCTGCAGTCCTTCCAAGGCAGAACACTCAATGGGGCACATATCAATGTACTAATGACTATAGGCATGTTCAACTCCAAATCCAAGTGGCAGATCTGAAGAATGTTAAATGAATCCATTTCCTTGTGATTATGTTATTAATATGACCAAGAAGTGCATCTTTATTGCAATAAAGAGAAATCTTTAAACCTTGGGAACTTGCATATAAAAAAAGACTGACAACACACTTAGAATAATCAAAGTGCTTTTACTATTTTCATATATTACGTGACCTTGTGACAGACTGGCGTCCTGACCAGGGCGTATCCTGCCTTGTGCCCGTTGCTTGCTGGGATAGGCTCCGGCTCCCTGCCACCCTGCATTGGTTGAAGTGGTTAGAAAATGGATGGATGGGATGCATGAAAAAATGAGTCTGCATGCAAATCGTACATTAAGGCTTTCTTTAAAAAAACACATGCTCTATACTGATTTTGGAAGTTTCTTATATCTCTAATTTCTGTTTCGAGCAATTGCCACTCCTGAGCTGGCCAGAAGCCTTGTGGGAAGAAAGTTTTACCATGCAGCAGTTGAGTCATCTGACCTGAGACAATATGGCTCTGGTGATCAGCTAAACCAGCTCTAATGCTGCTGGTTGCAGCTTTAGCTCTGCCTAGAAGTCCAGAGTCAGCTATTGTGTATTTGCATGGAATGCAAAAGAGAAAATTACAGGACAAGTTTATTTTTTTACAAGCTCTTTCTCCCCACTCATAAAATTGCCCCATAATTTCAAGTTATGCAGCCTAGTACAGATGTAAAATGGCTGGCAATCAGTGTCTAGTATTCCCAGCAAGGCAGCAGTTAGAAAATTAGTTATTTACTATTCCCTCTGGGTAACTGCATTTAACACAGGTCAAGTTGATGGTTTCGGGGGGCAGAGATAAAGTTCAGGAAATACAGAAGTCGTAATGTTGTGCAATAATCCACAGCTTTGAAAAATAATGGTACAGTTCTTAATTTCATTGAAAAATTGTTTCCCTTAATTAAACGTGATACGGGGAGGCTGCAGTAATGGAAAATGATTGCTATTTGATGCATTTGGTTGCTAACCAATGTGGAATATTGTTTTATCCAATTAACATGGGTGGCAAATCGTAGATTGTTTTTAAGAGTTGCACAGAAAATGTGCAGGTTGTACATGTTTGCAATGTGTGTGTCTGCTGTATACATCACATCTGTGCTCTTCAGGAGGCAGAGTTAAAACCACAGTATCCCAGCCTTTATAGAAACATCATGTTAAGGACTCTCTGAGCCAAAGAGCCGTGATGACAGTATGAATGGGGTGGGTTTCTGAGGGGCTGTCATTAACATACACAGGCTGTAGGGAGTGATCCAACCTGGAGCAGAACTAGGGGAAGACTGGACTGGCTGTGATAGACTAAGAGCACAGTCAACTATTAGCGGATATGTTCTTCTCTTAGCTGCAGTAAATCACATCTGTGCTCCTCAGGAGACTCAGTTATGTGCATCAGGAAAAAAACACAGTCTGCTGCTGGCTGCTCAAGCAGTACGTCTGTGTGCTATTTCTGCAGCACTAACAGCTCGTCTTGAGATGTCCTGTGTCAACACAAGTTACTGCATCACTTTTACCCACATAAGGAGAGTGGTCCTAAAGTTAGCCAGCCTGTTCGCAAACTGGAATGCGAAAACTCCATACCTTGCAGCAATTAAATGCATACAGTATAAATGGGACCACGAGGAGCACATTTGTTTGACTCAGAGTGGCTCATGTCCATGATGCCTTACATGCATTCTCTGATGCACACCAATGATGTCTGGTGTGTGTCCTTACAGTCCACAGCAACACTTTCCCCACGGTCCCACGTCTGTTTGTTTGCTGGGTGCTGCACTCATATCATATAAGCCTGATATTTTAAAGAGAGGGTGAGTTTTAAAGTGCTTGAATAAGAAAAGGAAATAATATCACACTGCAAATATTTTCTGTATTTGTGTGTTATAGTGTTTACATTGTCTATTTTGGCCTAATGTAGACCAAAAGATAAAGATCCTAAACATATAATTATTAATAAAATTACATTTTTATACATGGGTTACTTTCTTGAGTTAATGGCATTATAGCAGCAACTGGTCTGACTTTACTTTACAGTGGTTCTGCTGTGATTTTCATTGCAGGCTTCAGACCTTAAATCTTTTCCTTGTTCCAGGTAAGGTGTGACTGCAGGACTGGTGGGGTTTAGCAAAGCACAATCAATCTCTGAATGCTGGATTTTGTCATTTTGTGTCTGCAGTTAAATAAGAAGAACTTTCAAAGTACATCTTTTGCACTTTATGCAAAATAAGTAAAGTTTTTACCGTTGCATCTTCAAGACATTTCTTGATTCAGCAGAAGCTTTAACTGCCACTATTCAAGCTCCACAGTCCCTCCTTAAAAGGTTTCTGTCATGCTGTGCAGTTGAAAGGAGATGTTGATGTGATACTAGGAGAGGAGTGAATGTGGTAGAAATGATGCTGATTAGACCCTCAGCCTCTGCAGTCTTTGCTGTGTTATTGTCAGTCCTCAGTCTGACTGGTGCTGAGGTGTTTTTTTTAGAGTGGTATGTTGTGAAGCGTGTTGCACTGACAAAATATCATTGTTTGTGTTTCAGTGGTGGCAGCCTTCCTCTTCGTAAATGGTGAGTATTGAACTGCCCTCAACCGTGCGCCTGCAGAGAGATCACTGTGTCATAAACACACTGTGGTCAACTGCCCCCCAGATTAAATGAACGCTTTTTGAAACAGGATTGCTAAATTCAAAACCACATATCAATAGCAGGATTGCTATTGCTGAAACCTGTTCTCTAGGCCTTCAGAATGTCTCGATGGTAAAGGTGCTGGACCATCAAGCAATACAGGCGTCATGGGTTCGAGTTCTGGGTCATGACAATAGCTGACTGGAACCCCGAGAGGCACATAATCGGCTGAGCGAAGCCGAGGGTGGGTTGGGGTGGTTTAGTGAGACAGGCTCTTGGCGACACTGCAACAAAGCTGGGGTGCATTACTGATGTTGAGGAATGTGCCCCTCCTGCAGCCACCAGCAGGGGGCAGTGCTCCCCGTGACACGTTGAAGGGGGCAGACTGGAGGCGTTCGCCTGCACTGCCTCGTCCTCTCCTGTGTGCTTTTGCACGGGTTCGTAGCCCATGAGCTGAGACACATAAAACATGCAAGTGGCTATTGCAGACATTGGGGCGGTATAACACAAACGAATTGGCAATTCTTAATTATAAGACACAAAATCTTAAATGACGACACCTGAAGAAGGCTCCACAGCTGAAACATTGTGTTTCTTTTCTTTTCAGCAGGGAATAAGCCCCGCTACCTGTTCCTTTGCAGCCGACACATGCTGACGCAGCTGCCTACTTAAATGTATTACTGCATGGATTAAACTTATTGACATATTTGCCTCTTTTGCCAAAGGCACAGTGTTCGTTTTCTGTTTATGTAGCAGTTTAGGTTTATATGTTCCTCCTTTTGAGGATTGAGAAGTGCCAACAGTGACCCCACTTCAGTTGGGTGGAAGGCAGGCTGCTTATCTTTGAGATGATTACGGTTTATGCTCTTTGGTTTTAACAGATAAAATGCCCCCGCTGCTGCATAAAATTGACCTCTGTGCTTATCCAATTAGCACTGGAAAAACACTACAAAAATCCCTTTGACATGCCAGTTTCAAAGGTGACTAACTTCCCCCCTTCCTGCCTCACACACATTGGTTTAATGAGTTTATTAATCCCACTATCACTACAGCATACACAGAAATACACACGCACGGTGGAATTTTAAACACTGCAAGCAGAAGCAATAAGAGCCCCGTCACATAAAGCCCCAGAAGAGTGTATCCATGTGGTCCCACTTGGAGATCATTGTGGATGACAACGTGTGCCATACTCCTGTCACTATAAACATGGCAGTGATGAGTGAAGCATCTGCTGCAGTAATGGATTTGCTGAACACAGAGCTTTTTACTTCCTAATAATAAACACTGCACTTTTGAGTGCCCATTTCTGAAGGGATATTAGCGTGAAGGCAAAGGAGAAAGTGTTACGATAAATGCGTTCTTCTAAGCTATTAAACTTCTTGTAGGGCCTAGTTAAAGAAGTTATTCATCTTAAAACATCCAACTAGAAAACAAAGCTTTAGCAAAAAGGACTTCTTACATGTCATCACTTGTGAGGCAACATTAAATTGGGTTGCAAGCCTTTGGAAAATGACCAGGTTTATTCATTTATGAAGAACAAGTGAACAGAAACAACTATTTTAAGATCTGCTCAAAAACACTCAATTCTCACATGCAGAGTATACTGTAATCTACACATCTGCACAAAAGCTACACTCTGTACAGCCACATGGACGTTGTGATCTGTACAACTGTACACACACATTGCGTTCTGTGCATCTGTACACACAGTACACAAACGTACATGGTGATTCCCTGACCAAACAGGTTAGTTGGGCCAAATAGACTCTTCTTGTATGTAATGTTTCTTGTGTTGTTATGCACACAGTATTCTATTCATACACGTTCTGTGTTCTCATGAAGGCCTTATGCTGTCAACATGCAACTGTGTGCTCTCTCTCAGCGTTGGCACAGAGTAATGGAGAGAGCGTAGTGGTGGCGACATACAACATCAGCGCCCCCGCAGGCTCGGCGGCAGTACTGCAGTGTCACAGTCAGCGCATGGTGTGGACTCAGGACCGCCTGAAGGACCGGCAGCGTGTGGTGCACTGGGATCTGCACCGCGTGGGGCCGGATTTCAGAACGGAGCGCATCCTGGACATGTTCTCTGCCGGCGACCAGCGAATCTACAATGGCTACAACCAGGGCCGTGTCAGCATACCACAGACTGCCTTCAGTGATGGCAACTTCTCCCTCATCATCAGAGGTGAGGAAGGCTAGCATATTGACAGAGGGACTGGACAGAATGCCACCAAAGTGAGTAACCCTGACTTACCCGCCAACAAAGTGACTAACACTGGCTAATCTAACCCGCTGCCAGAGCGACTAACACTGGCTAACCTGCTGCCAGAGCGACTAACACTGGCTAACCTGACCTGCTGCCAGAGTGACTAACACTGGCTAACCTGCTGCCAGAGTGACTAACACTGGCTAACCTGACCTGCTGCCAGAGTGACTAACACTGGCTAACCTGACCTGCTGCCAGAGTGACTAACACTGGCTAACCTGACCTGCTGCCAGAGTGACTAACACTGGCTAATCTAACCTGCTGCCAACATGACTAACACTGGCTAACCTAACCTGCTGCCAGAGTGACTAACACTGGCTAACCTGACCTGCTGCCAGAGCGACTAACACTGGCTAACCTGCTGCCAGAGTGACTAACACTGGCTAACCTGACCTGCTGCCAGAGCGACTAACACTGGCTAACCTGACCTGCTGCCAGAGTGACTAACACTGGCTAATCTAACCTGCTGCCAACATGACTAACACTGGCTAACCTAACCTGCTGCCAACGTGACTAACACTGGCTAACCCGCTGCCAGAGTGACTAACACTGGCTAACCTGCTGCCAGAGCGACTAACACTGGCTAACCTGACCTGCTGCCAGAGTGACTAACACTGGCTAACCTGACCTGCTGCCAGAGTGACTAACACTGGCTAACCTGACCTGCTGCCAGAGCGACTAACACTGGCTAACCTGACCTGCTGCCAGAGCGACTAACACTGGCTAACCTGACCTGCTGCCAGAGTGACTAACACTGGCTAATCTAACCTGCTGCCAACATGACTAACACTGGCTAACCTAACCTGCTGCCAGAGTGACTAACACTGGCTAACCTGACCTGCTGCCAGAGCGACTAACACTGGCTAACCTGACCTGCTGCCAGAGTGACTAACACTGGCTAATCTAACCTGCTGCCAACATGACTAACACTGGCTAACCTGACCTGCTGCCAGAGCGACTAACACTGGCTAACCTGCTGCCAGAGTGACTAACACTGGCTAACCTGACCTGCTGCCAGAGTGACTAACACTGGCTAACCTGACCTGCTGCCAGAGTGACTAACACTGGCTAACCTGACCTGCTGCCAACGTGACTAACACTGGCTAACCTGACCTGCTGCCAGAGTGACTAACACTGGCTAATCTAACCTGCTGCCAGAGCGACTAACACTGGCTAACCTGACCTGCTGCCAGAGCGACTAACACTGGCTAACCTGACCTGCTGCCAGAGTGACTAACACTGGCTAACCTGACCTGCTGCCAGAGTGACTAACACTGGCTAATCTAACCTGCTGCCAACATGACTAACACTGGCTAACCTAACCTGCTGCCAGAGTGACTAACACTGGCTAACCTAACCTGCTGCCAGAGTGACTAACACTGGCTAACCTGATGCCAAACAGACTAACACAAGGTAATCCATTTGTGTACTAACCAACTGTTTGACTGACAATGATGACTTGATGAGTTACTGCCTGGCTCACTGACACCATGGCCAGCTCAATAACAGACTATCTGATGCAATCAGAAAAATAAAAACGATCAGAACACAGGCTTACCACCACAAAAACACTCTGTCTCTCTGACTGTCTGCACTGTGCCTGGACAGATGTGGCAATGAGCGACAAGGGGATGTATTCCTGCAACCTGCACCACCACTACTGCCACCTCTACGAATCTACCAAAGTGCAGCTGAACGTCACCAAGTCAGGTAAGATCAACACTGTTCTGCCTCACGCCCCACAGTACTTTCTCTCCCTTCTTCCTGTCCAGTTCTCCCTCGTCTTCCTCTGTGGAGTCTCTCTGCAGGGCAATGTGCCAGCAGGTATATCGCCCTGCAGCTCATAACTGGCAGCCCCCTGAAGCTCAGCAGGCGTGAGCCTGGTCAGTGCCTGGATGGGAGACCTCCTGGGAAAGCTAAGGCTGCTGCTGGAAGAGGTGTAAGTGGGACCAGTAGAGGTAGCTCACTCCGCGGTCTGTGTGGGTCCTAATGCCCCAGTATAGTGACCGTCCTTCAGATGAGATGTAAAACCAGGGTCCTGACTCTCTGTGGTCATTAAAAATCCCAGGTTTCTCCTGTGTTTTTCGAAAAGAGTAGGGGTGTAACCCTGGCGTCCTGGCCAAATTCCCCCTGGCCTTTACCAGTCATGGCCTCCTAATAATCCCCATCTCTGAACTGGCTTCATCATTCTGCTCTCCTCCCCACTGAGAGCTGGTGTGTGGGGAGAGTACTGGCGCACTCTGGCTGCTGTCACATCATCCAGGTGGGGCTGCACACTGGCGGTGGTGGAGGGGATCCCCATTTCCCTTAGCGCTTTGAGTGGGGTGTCCCGAAAAGCGCTGTCTAAGTGCGAGGATTGTTATTACAGTTCCTCTCCCCTCTGCTCCAGCCCGCAAGGAGAGGCGCTTCTGGGACGGCGAGAAGGCGGTGTTCGTGGTGCTGGTGGGCAGCACGGTGGCGCTGCCCTGCGTGAACCGCCGGCCCGTGTGGACGGAGGGGCACAGCGAGGAGGAGCAGCAGGTGGTGCACTGGGACCGGCAGTCCCCAGGGGTCCGGCACGACCGCGCCGATCGCCTGGTGGACCTGTACGCCTCGGGGGAGCGCCGCCACTACGGCCCGCTCTTCCTGCGCCGCAAGATGAACATCTCGGACGAGGCCTTCTCCCTGGGCGACTTCTCCCTCACCATCTCCAACCTGCAGCCCCCCGACCAGGGCCTGTACTCCTGCCACCTGCACCACCACTACTGCGGGCTGGACGAGAGGAGGGTCTACCAGCTGAGCGTGGAGCCCCCTCTGCCCCCCGAGCAGACCGCCGCCCCCCGGAGCCTCCCCAGCGATGACGCAGGTGAGCCCCCCCCCCCCCGTGGGAGAAGAGGACGGAAAACCAGTTTGCACTGCTCCGGCTGGCACCAGCACTGACATGAGCGGACCTGAGCGGCGGGGACAAAACACCCTGCACAAAACGGAGCAGGCACAAACACAAACAAATCGTACGGAGTAGCAGGGTCGTGCCGCTGCATGCAGACCCAAATGCACACGCTGTCCTGCAGGAGATTGATATCTAAGCTAAGGCGCATTCAAAAGCGAGAAATGGTCCTATGGTAAGCTAACCTACTATATGTAGGAAAGGAAGTTTGAAGGTAGTGGTGCATGCTTTCAGGGGATCGGAATCAACATTGTCATTTCACACAGCTCTTTTTTGTAGATACCTACTGCATTCCAAGTAAAGAAAGCAGTAATGCAGTCGTTTATGCTCCAGAGATTACATCTCTGGCTTGTTGTTTTCCAAAGCCACAAATGTACTGTCTGGTGTTGCGTAGATGAAGTTTACAGTTATCATCTTCAGAACAGTCTATGGCCTTATAGCGCAGAACAGTAGAAGCACACTAGGATAGAGAGGTCAAGGAATTAACCTGCTCTAAAAGTTAAACCCCCGAAGCACAAGGAGCTGGAGTAGCTTTCTCAGGGTCTCTTAGAAACGTTATGGTAAAAGTGGAGTTTGTCTTAACTGCTGGACTGTCAGCTCTTTTTTTATTTCCAAGAAGAGCAGTGTGTAGCCAGTGTGTCAGATTGTATCAGCTTCATCCTGACAGGACAGGAATGCCGAATGCTGACCTAAAAGCTTCCTAAATTTAGGTTTAATTCCCAGAGATCTCTGGTATATAAGGGAATGGAGGATATAAGGAGAAGGTGTTTTTTTGCCTCCACTTTCAATCTCACACACGTCAGACCCAGGCCACAGGAGACTGGAAATCCCACAGGCTCTGTCTCTTTTCTTCTCTTGGGAGACATGCAAGAGGATTGAGGATATAAAAGGAGAGGAAAGATGAAGGTAAAGCCCAGATTCGGGTCTAGAGGCTCATCCCAGTTCCCCATAGGCTCAAACGGACTCTTCCCTGAAGGGGATAGCTGGTCTGTCACAGGCTTTATCCCCTGAGCAGTGCAGGTCCCCACTGGAGCAGCTGAGATAAAGCACCTCCCTCCAGGGTACAACAGCAGTGTGCGCAGCAGGGATTCGAACCTTCCAGTCGTGAGTCTAGTGCCAGGGGTTTTCATTAAAAAACCCGCCCGCACTTTCAGAAAAGTCGCATGCTTTCAGACAGTGCACCCAGTCTCCTCCCTCCTTCTCTCTCTCCCCTCTCTCTATCCTCCCACCTTCCCTAAACATTTCTGCATGAATCTCCCCGTCACACAGCTCTTTCCCCGTTTTTCCCTATCTGATGCTCCCAGGAGTCTCCTTCTCCTGATAGCTGTTTTGGTCTCTGCTCAGATGGTAGCCTGAAAGGAGACAGAGAGTGGGGCTCAGATTCCTCTGTTGTTATTATAGGATTAGATCTGTGTGTTTTGATATTTACGTCTTCCCGCAAAGTCAGCATTTCTCTGGGCCAGACAGAGGCCTCCCCCCCTCCCCTCCCTGTGGGAAAGCGTAGAGGAAGAGAGGAATGGGGGCATGTCGTCCGAAGAGAACAGGGAAACTCTGGAACACTTATAAAAATGACTGCCTCTCTAGATTGAAGCTTTTTCCCTGCAATTTTAATACCAGCATTCTCTGTCCCATGTTCCTTGTCCTCACTTTGTTTCTTTCTTCTTTTCTCGAACCCTGGCTCTCCCTTTCCCTCACCCCACACTCTCCGTTAATCAGATAACCTCTTCTCTGTCTGGGATTACAGTTCTGCGGCACAGCAAAAAAAAACAAGGGATTTGGGACTTTGGTGGGGTGGTGGGGGGGGGAGAGAGAGGCTGAAGATAATTTCCCTTGCTGCTCAAGAAAATGCAAGTGAAGTCCAAGGAGCTGTTCCTTGCTTCCCAGGATTTCTTTCCTTTCATTTCTTCAACAGTGGAGCAGCCGGTGGGTTTAGGGGAGTTCACAAGAACTCCGTGCCAGAGCCAGAGAGGGAGGGAGGGATCAAAGAGGACAGCCAGCTGTATTATGTCAGATAACGGAGAGAAGGAAAAGGAGACTGGATGAGAGGGGATTACTTCTATCCACAAGAGAGGGAGGAGCAGGAGACGAGGCTTGTTTTAAACCAGAGCCTCAGGGCAGCGCGAGAGAGGCTGTGGATATCACCTGAAAATGTAAAGCTTTTTCGTTTTCAGGTGATTAGGGGAATTTAACTCCTTTTCAGATGCTTGCATAGTTTCGCAATTAATTTGCGACTGTGATGAGTATTATCTGGGTGCAATTTCTGACCCCCCAGCCTTGGAACAAGTCCTCAGTGCTGCTCCATCTGTCTCCAGGAAACAAAATGTAAATATTTAAAAATGCAAGTCTAGCAGAATCCTCAACAGGTGTGGAAAAAGATATATGTACTATATTTCTCACTTGTCCACCATTGATCTAGCCATTGGGGGTCTGCAGTAATGCATAATGGGGGGCTTCTCGTGTACGAAAGAACAACAGCATTTGTTCACAAAGCCTTGTTATTCATACTGTGTAGCCTAACAAGAAAAGTAAAGTGAAAAACTGAACCCTGCCCGCAGATAGTTTTTAGAGTGTTAACTGGGATTTCGGCCAAGAGTTTTGTTGGAGTTCAAAAAAAGTGAACTAACTTTTGTGTGGAAGCAAAAGCATGTTCTTAAATATTTCAAAAACAGACTGTTGGAGATCCAGATAAGCCATTTGCTAAGGTGGTGAATGTTATAGAAAATATTGCACATATTTTGGCAAGACAGCACAGGAGTAGTAATAAGGATCATTGAACAATAAGCTTTTAACCAAAGGGACTTGCAAAGACTTAACGAGCAGTCAAGCGATTAAACTTATGATTAAGCTTTGCTGCCTCCAGCACACTTACGAAAGGACCTCGGATATCTAACTAAACGAGCAACGTGTGTCTTTCATCACAAGGCTCCTGTTGCCCTTTCCCTGCACAGGAGTGGTAAAAAAAGAGGGGTTTGTGGGTGTGGGGTGAAAGCCCGAGGGGGCCTATGAACAGATCTCTGTTCCCAAGCTTGCTGGCGTTGGCGCTGTTCACGGCGATATCAGCAGGAAGCGGGATTTGTCAGCATCTGCACAACATCTGGCCAGCTGTGAGACATGAAAGAGCGCTCCAGGGGGGCTGGGTAGGGGGGGGGTTTAGTTCCCAGCCAACACCAAGGATTTTCTTCCTGTCCCTCTGACTGTGGCTCAGTCTGTCCCCCCTGTCCTCTGTCTGGGCTCCCTACTCCATAGGCCAGTGCGGAGGTTTTGTGGTTGTTTTTTTTTAAATTCCTTTTTGAAATTTGAAATAGCCAGTTATTTTCCCATTTTTATTCATTTGCATCTTGCAATCAACCATTGTTAAGTAGCTTGGCTTACTGATGCAGCCTACATCCTGCTCAGCAAAAATACAGACAGTACAGGCAAGGTCCCCCCCTACCTTGAGCTCCATTGCATGGTACAGGAAGCTCTGGACTCATAACTGGAGGGCTGTGGGTTCAAATCCCAGGTGGGTCACAGCTTGAGCACTTGAGCCAACTTTTGCTGGAGGTTGCTTCGGTAAAAATGCCCTGCTGTATAAATGGGACCAAATATAAGGAGGACAGGTTCCCAGCAGGTGAAGCAGTTGCATGGCAAACGCAGGTTACCATGGGAAGACTCAAGCTTACTGGACACTGGCCAGGCTCAGCCAGTTGTGTGTTGGCACTTGTGAAGCTCCAGTCAGTGGGTTTATGATACAGCCCTAGCTCCTGCTGATGATGCCTCGATCTGTAGGTGCTTTGAGCAAGCGCCTTTCCTGGCCCTTCAGAAGCTCCCAGTTTTGTGCTTCAGAAGGGTTTCTGTAAGTCAGTGAGGGAGGGAGTTGAGTTGAAGGCAATGGCCTGTTCTCAGGCCTCTGTGAGTGACATGTTGACTAGGAGATGAGCCCCCCTCTCCACGAGAACCGTCCTGCTGGACAGGTGGAAAGAGAGCCCCCTCCTGTGTGCCTCCTGGGAACCTCGTGGGACCTGACTGGTTCCTACAGCTCTGAATGAGACTGTTGCCTTGACTGGTAATTCTGAAGTCTGCCTCTTTCTTGCATGTGTGAAGAAACAGGATTTAACAGCTTCTCTTCTCCAGTATTGTCACTCCCTTGATTCATGAAGATCGCATTAGAAAGAAACATTTGAAGACCAGTCTTGCAGCATAGTGCTGCTTAGGGACTTGGAAATGTGCCTGAGATGTTTTCAGGACTCTGGGGTCTGAAGGCATGTTCTACCCAGAGCCCTTGAGCTTACCTGTGAGCTGTACGCCTGGAACAGCAAGCAGAGTCAGAATCTCAGCATTAAAGTGTTAAGAATTAAACAAGGCAGCCATTTTTGGGGGCAATTTTGTGATAGTGTGAGCTACATTAGTGACCCATTGCCCCGTCTCTTTCTCATGTCACAGCTCTGTAAGGTTTCTCCTCAGAAAGCAAGCGGGATCCCCCTAGCCCAGCGTTTGCATGCTGGTTTCTGGGTAATGAGATCAGCTGGTTTTCCACTCAGCTGGCTGAGAGCCACCACTGCAAAACCATGAACCCCATGGCTGGGGGCTGAGCGGCGCCTCTGAGCCTTTAGCATTCCTGTTTGCTGTTGTCCATCCTGTGCATTGTAACATAGCTCTTCGTTTGTTGCTGTTGGATGCTTGCAGTGCGAACAGAAGCAGACAGCCCCACAGGGGACCATTTCTCTCATCTGTCTTGCAGCCTGGATGTTTGCATTAAGGTACAGAAGTAACAGAAGCAATTACCAGAATTTGGATCCTTGATATCCGTGATGAAGGATGGGACCACCATATGATTTTACCCATTAGGGATGCCTGACAGACTGAGTATTCTGGACTAGCCTGCATACCATTGAGCCTTTGTATTCCAATCCAGTTTTGCCTGACATACAGTACTATAGCATTGACTGCATAATGAAACTGATGGTATCAGTGAGCAGATTTAACTCATTTCGGGTACAAATGTAGGGTGCAGGCTTCAAATGTTTCATTTACATGTCAGTTTCGTCTTATGCAGGAAAGGAAAATGAAGGTCATTGTTAGTTCTGCCCGTGATGGCCAGTGCCAGGACACTGTAGTCTGTAATTTGTTGAGAGGTTTTTTTTCCCCTGTTCTTTGCATTGTAAAATGGAAAGAAAGGTTGAATGGAGATGTGAACACAACAGCGAGTGAGTGTTTAATTAGGAGGTGCAGCGTAATAACTGTTTTCTGAACAGCCATGACGGGCTGATTACAGTATTCAGAAAAAAACTCTTGAAACCAACATAATCAGACTCATCTCTTATGGTTTTATTGCATCGCCCTCAAATTACAGTTGAGCCATGGAGCTGTGTATGTGTGTGTGTTGGGAGGTTGTTGTGATGTATAAGAGCAGTAAAAGTCCATAAAGCACACACCTCCGTGTTTTCATTACTATGGGAATTGTGACCAGCCATGTCAGAGAATCGAGAAAAACTCAATTTTTGCCTAAGTCTGGTTGTGGGAGGTCATGTCTTCAGAAATGTTTGGCAAAAGAAAAGTTTGTCATCTCTGAAGTTCTGTTTCAGAAATTGTCCGTCACAAGTCAGTCTTCAGTCAATGCCTGGTTTTTGGTTACAAGCGAGTAGGTTTAAGTAGAGTACTGTTAAAGTTTGAAGTGTTTAAGGTCTGTGTTGATTTTAAATGTTGTCTCTTTGACAGCCTAATGTGTGTGTCTGTCCGATGCCTTATGTATTGTTTTGTATGTAGTCAGCCTGTCTTTCTAAACTCTCTGTCATCTCCTCAGGCACTAGTCCAGAATTTGTGATGTTTCCACATAAATACAGAGGCTCTTAACATAGCTAATGCTTTGACACCTGGCAATACTGTGACCTGTGTTCAGTTAAATTAAGGCAGATAACTTACTGCCAATCTCTGACATTTCCCCAAAAAAACCTTCCTTTCTCCCTCTTCACAAATCTCCCCTTTTCCTATCCTCGGCTCGTTCCGTCTTCATTCTTTCTCGGTTTTGCGCACTTTTGCTTCCTGCATGCTCAGCAGTCCGCAGACATTTGCGTCTCATTAAGAGACTTTCTCCCTCGTTTGATGTGTGCGCCCTTCACGAGCCAGAGCTGTGACATCACTTCCTGCCAGCTGCTGTCTCAAGTTGTAATGGCCTTGGAGTTGGAGAGAAGGGAGAGTGGTGGATGGGGTGGGGAGAAATAGCCTGACATGTTTTTTAAAAATGAAAAACGGTGCTGGAGCGCTTGTGCAGCATATTGAATAGAGAGGAAAAAAGAAAAATAGCACTGTCAGCCTGCGGAACAATGCCCAATACCTCCCTTTTCTCTTTTCCACCCCTTCTCTCTTTCTTTCGCCCCGTCTCCTTCTGTGTTTTCATGCCAGGAAAACAAATCTCTGCATGACTTCAGGTCTGGAACTCATTTCAGCACAAAAACATTTTTTTTTCCATTCCCTCCTCCACTCTGGGGTTCACTGACATAGTCAAGCTGTAGGAAACAAGAACAGGGAACCAGCTGATTAGTGTATCATCTGCATTTGAGGTTAGGCTTGTGGACTCCTCTCTGGAAATTTAATAATAATTCCTTGCATTTCGATAGCGCTTTATATCCTGAAGGAAAGCCAAGTGTTTTATACATAGGAGGAGAGGACCCTCGTCCACCACTGTAGTGCAGTAACTCAAAGGTGATGTCCTGCAGCTCTCCTCATTCCACAGTAGATCAGGAGGAGAAGTGAGAAATCAAATTACTTGTTGAATGAAGGAGGAGCTTTAGGGAGACTAGTTTGGTCAAGTGGAGTGGAATTTAGCCCAGACTCTGGGGTTAACACACCTGCTCTTACATGGCATTGCATCTGTAATGACCAATCAATCAGGACCTCCTGTGGATGTCTTATCCTAAGGACAGCACCTCCTACAGCCCAGTGTCTCCTGTCTGCATGCTGGGGTGTGGAAATTGTGGTCCAGAGGGAAGGTCGCTACTTACTGATCCTTGGGCAGCACCCTGATTTTTCACTGAGGTCTCCCATCTCTGTTCTGACTAGAACCAGCTTTGCTTAGCTTATCAGATCTGACAGGACCAAACTAAAAGGTGGTAGAGCTGTCAAGTATCAGTTATGTTGGTTTCAAATTACAGATTGTGCTAACATTGTATGAAGGTACATGACCTATATCCAGAATCGGATACAAGATGCACTTCAGATAAATCTTTAGGACCTGTTAATATTCTATTGATTGTTCTCAATAGACAAGAGTACAAGAGATGCTACTCCAAGGGTAATGGGAACACGAATAGAAGGCTTGTGATGAAGATTAATTCTTAGTTTGCTGACAGGAGGCTTTCCAGGTAGCGTGTGTTTGTATTGAAAGGAGCTTAATGGAAAGAAAACAGAGGGTAAAGATAAAGGGTGAAACCTCTAATTGGGGTGATCCACCTCAACTGAATTAGGACCACTGTTTTTGCTTATTTACATCAGAAATATAGATGCTGTTTTAGTTAGTAAATTAGTGAAGCTTACAGATGATATTAAAATAGGAAGATTAACCAGGAGTAAGTAAGATGCCGAGGAGATTCAAAAAGATCAAATTCAAGACTGGGCAAATACCTGGCAGATGACTTATAAATTAGACAAGTGCAGGGTACTGCATACAGTAAGTAAAAACATGAATTATAAATCCAAAAGGAGAAATCCTGAGCTAGAAGAAGTTCCTTAAAAATAATAATTAGGTGTTGATGTTGACACATCATTCACATTTTCTAGATGATATAGTGTAGCTATAAATAAACAGAATGTTAAGATATATTGAGAAACAGTTAAGAATGATTCACTATTAAAACTCTCATTTCCATTTCAGTAATTTCACACAGTAAGACTTATGTCTAATGTTAATTAAATGTAAGATTACTGAAATGATCATGTGGAGTAAGGGCTCCTTCAGAATGAACAGTAAATCATGAGGATGCAGGTGGAAACTATGTGAAAGTAAAACTACATGAGAACAGTAGGCAAGCATTTCCCACAAAGTGCTGAGGGGAACTGGGACAAGCTACCCTGTCACACCGTTAAAACTGATCCAGAGACATCTTTCAAGAAATGGCTGGATGAGATCCTCAGATCAAGTAGCTACGAGCAGCCAAGTGGCCTGGATGGAATGAGTGGCCACTTCTCATTTGTGCCCTTTCTTAGGTACATATTGTTCCATTAAGCCCAGCTGCATGAATGGATACCAAAAGGTGTGGGTAGAACAATAGATCATTTCACGTTTGGAGTATCAGCCAGATAAATTGCTAGCAGCCCCTGTCTGCTACCGATGAAGACTTTTAACAAACTGTAGACACTTAAGAATGCAGAAGCAGCCATGTCTGCTCACAGCTGTGTTCTTCTGGGCTTCCTAGATTTTGAGAGCATTGTGAAGTTTGTGACTGCACTGCACACTTGTGTGAGACAGAACTGTTTCTCCGGTCTCAGGGTCCAACATGGTGGAGGTGCCGCGTGTCATCAATGTTATTCTCCCAGAGAATCGAGGTCACTTCCTGCAGCAGATGGGCTACATCCTGGCAGCGCTCCTCCTCCTGGTCCTCGTTGCCACGGCAATCATCATCCTCACCCGACGATGCCGAAGGAAAGGTCTGTTTTTCCAGCCTGCCTGTGAGGAGGGCATGCCAGCAGATCCTTTTGTACAATGGTGTGCTTTGGCTTCCCTGCTGTGTCATTGAGTTGTCCATCAAACCTTTGTCTTATTGACATTATGAAGAGTTCTGCTTACAATGTTTGTTTACTTAGGTGTCCATTTTTGTAAGGTTTTGCTTTTGTGTTTGTTTGCAGTGTTTTCGGACGTTTAAACCTGTCCTGAACTGACATGTCCTCATCTTTGTTTTCAGGATTGGAGTATGATCTACGAAGATCTGAGCGGTAAGCATATTTTGCTGTTCCTACCTCACCCTGCAGGTCCCAGGACTGGAGTTACAAGGATTTTACTTGGAAATCCATCTGTGGAAACACTTACCTTTTCAAAATGTTCTCCAGATGTTCTTTCCTAGTAGAGCTATTCAGCTGGTATTTTGGTGATGGTGTTTTTAACTCAAAACAAAACTACTGCATATCAGATCATTTTTTCTGCTGGCATGCTTATGTTTAGGGGGTTGGAGACTTCACATAAACACCCTCTTCCTCCCTCTCCTGTGGGAGGAATGAACTGCAGCCTCTGGATTTTACTGCCTGAGCAGTGAGCAAAGATATATTCAGTGAAGAACGGCAAGTTCAGAGCAATTGGTCTTGTGCCTTCGTATCCTTATTAGTCTGATTAGGATTAATATTTGGGAATTAATGACAATGCCAACAAGATATTGGTATTCATACTGTTTTGTCATATTCACTGTCTTAATCAGGTTATTTATTTATTTTAATGAATCAAGCTGATCTGATTATTGTTATTATTATTATTATTATTATTATTATTATTATTATTATTATTAATAATAATAATAATACAGACGATCAGTAGTGTGAAAACACTTTATGAATATGACATTGATCAAACTACCAAGTTAATGAAAAAATAACATTTTTTTATATTGTATGGTCTTGGGCTCAATTCCAGAGCCTTTCATTTCTTAGATACAGAGGACATGAATGAAACAAGGGAAAAAAGCTGGGTTCTCAGCGGAGACATCGGCAGTGATCAGAAGGAGGCAGTGCTTATAGCGGTCTCAAGGTTTCTAATAAAAGCTGAGCCCCTCTGTGTTCTCCAACCTGCAGGCGCCAGATGGCTGCTAATGACTTTGAGATGGACGCCACAGAGCTGAAAGTCTGCAATCACGAGGAGATCAGGCTGGGTAAGGCTGAGATTCTGCACTCCAGCTGTGACATCGCTTTGATTCCTGGACTAGGTTGATTAGGGAACTGTGGAAGCCGTGTGGGGTAATCCATCCATCCATCTTGTAACTGCTTTATCCAGTACAGGGTTACAGGGACCCAGAGCCAGGGAGCCAGAGCCAGGGTACACGCCAGTCCAGTCCATTGGAGCACAGACACACAGTCACAGACACGCACACACGCACACCAGGGCAAGATTTCCCAGAAGCCAATTAACCTGCCAGTGCCTCTTTGGCCTGTGAGAGGAAACTGCAATGTGGAGTTACAACAACATTTATTTAAAAACGCTACACATTGGATATACCGTAGAATAGTCAAAAATGCCTCTTAACGCTGTCTTGACGCTGGGAATTTTCCAAATCCGTATTTTCAGATGGGGGGGGGGGTTTCTGGAAAAGAAATGGCAAAGAGCTGCTTTGTTTATCTTGAAGGGACCTCGCCCTCAGTTTACACGCTGTGGTGGATGAAATGGGTCCCCTCCAGTGTGTAAAGTGCTCTGGGATTGTTTGGGATGACAAATGGTGCACAGACTAAACGAAATATTAATAATAACCTCCTCCTCATCAACAGCACGACTGTCCCTCTCCGTTTCAGACTACAAGAACAATATCCTCAAGGAGAAGGCAGAGCTGGCCAAAGTCCCGCCCGCCAAAGTGATCGACCTGGATAAAGGTAATAGCGTCATCAGAGTCCCTGTTGAAGGAGCAGAAGAGTAAATGTGACTGGGTTTCTCCAGCAGGCATGAGGGATCCCATCAAGGGAGCTGTAGGTGCAGATGTCTTCACATGGTGAATTAGAGCCAGGAAGCTCAGTGGGAGGCCATTGCAGCTTTTGGAGGTTTTGCAGATGAAGACGATGGTGTCCTTCGCAATTGCTTCCCACTGTACAAGCCCTGAATTCTCGGAGAACAGGATTTTTCTATTCCCATAATTAGACCAACTGATGAGACAGCTTGGAAGAGGCTAAATCGGCATTTATCCAGACCTATCCAAGCTTGACACCGCATTTGTTCCTCAGTTACTAGCTGCTTCTAAAATCGGTCACACTCGGCGAAGACACTGTCATGGCCAGGGAGTGTCCTTCCAAGCCTGTGAGCTGTGGTGGACACCCACGCAGGTGGCAGATTGATGATGTCGACCTCTCTATGGTCCCATTTGTGTGTGGAGCTCATTCGATTGTGTGGTTTGCTCAGTCTGGTTATGGAACAAAAGAATGAACTTTATGTAGATTCTGTAGATGAGTTTAACCTGGCACTTACTGTATGGCACTGAAGTGATTGCAGGGTGCCTTAAATTCGGAATGACAAAATTAGAGAACAATACATTGCAAGTTGGATAAAGGCATATTTTTATGTTAAAGGCAAAATAGAAATGTTTTTTTTCCCAAAGACATGTACCTGAGATGCATTGATTATCATGCTATGAATGAAAGAGGTATGCTGTTTCTGTATGTGTTATATTGCGAAGTCTAGTACTAAGTGGCAGGGGTATCTACCTCTGGTACCAGAGGTCTGGTGTATTTTGAAGGGTTCAAGTTCTTTTTAAAGCACCAGCACCAGAAAGAGCTGAGAGAAGCCATTAAATTGGTCCTATTAAAGGGGAGCTGCAAGGCTATTTTTATATCGGGGGGGTTAGAAAGAATCATGGCTGATGAGTACATTTCAAACCCCAATAAAAGTAAAATGTACACAGCAACTTCTAAAATCTCCAATTTACATCTCAAAATAGATTTAATTTTCATGCAAGCATAGCACCATATTCCGCAACTCAGAACGAGGTAACAAAACTTCCAATGATGTGAAGTGGCCTTATTACATTGTCAACCAGCAGGTGTGTGAATACATCTCTTTTAATCCAATAGAAATATTGCTCTCCACTTTGAGACTGTTTTGCCTATAAATACAACGGACTCGTTAACTCTGCGTGCAGATCATGTTGGAACATTTCTGTGGTGGAATGTCTGCTGCACAGCCTGTATGTATCTGCTCGTCCATCCTGTTACCTTATTCATTACAGAGACTAGTGAGCAGGAAGGGTCAGGCTCGCATCACAATTCTCCCAAACTCTGGCTCTGACCCATTGCGAGACCAGGGGTTTTTCACGACATGGCGACTTTCACCACGTTTTGTTCTTCATTCCGAATTTCTATTTATTTTGTCACTGACATTTAATAACCGGTCTGAGACGTTGTGACTGCAGTTCCCCTGTCAGCCAAAAATAAAACATCTTTAGCTCTTTAAGAGCCGTGCCAGAAGGAAAGCCAGCAGATAAACCAGGGACCAGAATTGGCCGTCTCCCCTGCTCTGTTTTTCTTTGCACCAACCATCGTTTCTCTTGCTCTTTCCCTTCTGCCCGCAGAGATGGAGAGAAAGTCCTGGAAGTGAGAGATGGGAATGCCGCTGGCTGGCCCAGGGCAAAATCCAGGAGCGAGTCTGAGGCTACAGAGAGAGGGAAGAGGAGTATTAGTGCTTTAACACTGTACTGCACCAGCTTTCTACTCAACTCATCTAGCAAAAAAAAAAAGCAATTTATGAATCATTTCACTGTGGAATATTGTTTTTGCTACAAGTGCGGGCTCTGTTTTCTGTGGAATTCTATTCAGTAAATCTCATTTCATAGACGTATCAGCATCGGACTGGATGCATTGGCAGTATCTAGATCATTTATGATTTTTGTAGGCCTTAATAGAAGATCGATATCTATATTCAGCTGCATAGAAATATATTCTTAGCAGTAGAAATTCAGAACTGCTGCACTGTAGAAATGTAAAGGAGTTACTGTACTTTTTAAAAAATAATCTCCCATACTGCTTACTAGTGTTCATTGGGCATCTGTTCTCCAATCTAAGAGCTTTTTTGGCTTTTCCATCACAGGCTGTGCCTTGACAGTTTATGTAGCTACGGTATAATGGTAGGTTTCTGCTCATCTGGATAGAACTTTATGGAAAACAGAAGGTAATCTCAAGGGTGATTCTGTAGTGTGCCTAACCCACTCTTGGCTCTGTGCGCCCTGTGCTGTCCAGAACTGGGATGATGCAGCCGTCTTCCAAGAGCTGTAATAGTTTAGGAGCTAGGGTGACATCTGGAGAGCCACCTCCCTACAGACCAATAAAGCAATATTTCCTAAATCCGTTCTGAAACCCCACTAGTGCTCCATTATAGTCAGGGAAAGGTGACTGTCAGCTTCGTGCAATTAAAAGAATGAAGAAAGAGATGAGGAATTGAAGACAGATCAGAAGAAGAGAATGGAAAAACAGCAAAAAAGAGGAAAAACCTCTAAACAGTGAAACTCTGCCTCACTGTATAAAACATCTTCTGTCTTTACTGCTTCAGGAAATACACAATCCCTTTTATCCACTGTGCGTGGGGCAGTAGGGCAGGCTTCTTTTAAATGAATAAAATAAGGCGTCAAGCCAATAAGAAGGCAAAGGTCAAAGCCTTTGTTCATCAGAAAGTTAGAATTTTATCTGCTGGAATCAGACTGAGAGAGAGCTGTAAGTGGGTGGGGCACAGTGGAAGTCATGTTTCAAAGCCCACAGTCTGGAGTCAGACCAGGCCAGTTTCAGAGTGGCCAGAGCTTGCTTACATTAGCTGCTGCTTCTGTCCCAGGACATCATTTTCCCCAATTTCACATTCTTTAGATGGATTCAGTGCAAAGCTGTAACGTGCAGCAAGCCATTCCTTCCATGAATCAAAATGGTTAAGTCTATGCATTATGCAGAAGTTAAAACTGAAGTCACATTTGTGTATTTGGATAGGATGTCTCTGTATTACATAGGGAAGGGCAATGCTGAGAAGAGATTATGTTGTAATTACCATTACAGGGTTTTGGATCGTACACCATTGTTTGAACCTTTATTTTAAAATATACATGCCTTGCTTTTTACAATAAATGAGGATACATCAGTGCATTATAAACTATGTGGATATTAACCCTTGAATCTTGCAGTACTAACGTTTTGATAGACTGTGATGGACTGCTGCTGTGGAGCTGGAGAGAGGGGCTGTAATGACAATGGGCCGGCCACAGGGCGCCACTGCGTCCGCCTGAGCAGAGTTCATCTCTGTTCACTTGGGCTTTTTTCCATGTGCTCCAGTTTCTTCCCACTCACTGCCCTGCTCTCCAGCTGCACCACTGTGGCCTCACGTCACCCATTTCTGTCTGAATGGCTGTGAATATCGGGGAAACGGCAAAACCAATTTTTTGTCTGCTTCTGTATACAGATCTATATGACATCACAGTTAGGTTGGTTCAACGCGTTGCTTGCTGTCAGATTTGACTCACATTTCTCATGAATAGATACCAATTCAGAAGTCAAAAGGCTGTAGTCTGTAGTGCAATCACTTACATTTTGGGATCAGACACTGACTGAAGCAAAGATATGACGTTGTAGGATGGGACCTAGAGCAGGTTTTTGAAACACTGCAATGATCATTTTTTGGTGGGGCTGTGATGTTGTGGTTAGCACTACTGCCTCACAGCATGAAGATCCCCGGGTTCGGATTTGGCCTCAGGTGTCCATCTGAGCAGAGTTCCCCTCTGTTCACTGGGGTTTTCTACATGTGCTCCAGTTTCTTCCCACCTCCCAGACTAGCCTTCCTGTGTCTATTCAGATGACTGGTCTCCCCAATTCCTAACCCACACACAAGTGGCTTAGCCTGATTACCTCCCTACCGTTAACGCCCTGTTTATCGGAGGGCATTGGACTATTTAAAGAGGCAGACAGAATAATTATTTCTCCCAAGATAATACACCTTCAAGAAGCTGCAGGGCTTGCATGTGACCTGTCATCAAAATGTGTTCAAAACATGGTTTTACATAAACCAATTACTGCATCATTGTTAGAAAAAAGCACCCTTTTGTTGAAGTGGGTGGACCAACGTGAATGATGTATGGTTGGATTTCTGCTTGACGTCTTGGATGTTTGTGGTGTCTCCCCATCTGGAGCCAGCTTGAAACAAAAGCTTGCAGTGCAGGGGGGATGTGATCAAAGAGGAAACAGCAGCTGGGTCCATAAGTTGACAAGGGGGGTGTTGCACTTCCAGAGAGAGTGGGTGATTTTGGAGCTTCGAAACCATTGTTGTACAAAGCAGGTTTGTCTGAAGGGTTCCCTTTTAAGCCTGGAAGCCTTTTCTGTCTTCCAGCTTCACTGACTCACATACAGTCCCGTTCAGTCTGGCTGCCCCAGTCCCAGGTCACTATGCTCACCGAGATGGTGTTAACTCTTTCCAGACCATCCTCATCCTCAGCTTTCTTTCGGGCATTTTCAGATGTTTGCTGCTCTCCAGTCTTATCCCTTTTGAAATGTTTCTTTCCTAAATGATTCTTATTCATTTTCGCATTGTTTTAAAATGTCGATCTGTAAAAAAAAAAGCCCTACAACTTCCTCTTCATCAGAAAGAACCGTGCCAGCATTGTGCATTGTTGTTTTGCTGCTACTCTCCGCCAAGAGCAAATTCTCCGAAGATAAAACCGTCACAGGCAGGCACACACAGCGGCACTGGGCTGAGCCTGGTTACTCTGGCCAACCTTACACACAAAACCTGATCCCCACTCCAGTCCTGCAACCTCACTGTCTTCCAGCTCTGTTGGCAGGACGGAGCCAGAGCTCTGGTCCAGGGCTTTGTCACACAGGTGATCAATCCCAGATTCCCCTTGGAAGGCTGCTTTTTAAAACTGTTTTTGAGGCACACTTTCCAGCTCGCAGCCCCGTGTGCGTATGATTGCACTGCAATCCAAAATACTCTTTCCCCCCCTGAGCAAAACTGGATTTTTTAGCCGGGATTCCAGGACAGTATGCCAACACGTTACAGAGAAAGTCACACATTTTTTGTCCACGTTTAATTAAGCACAGTCACTATATTTGCCCTCCACAACTTCTGAATTATTGTAAAATGTGCTGCTGAGATTGTGGAAACCAAGGTGATTTTCACAAGATCCTTTTCCATTTGGCACAGAGAGACACCTGCTCGATCACAAACTAGACTATCGGTAAGCAGCTACAGGCTGACCCATGACCCCTGAAGCAGAGAGGAAAAGAATGGCCCTGGAGTTTTTTTACTACCGTTGTACACAGACCATCCGGCATCCCCACAGGGAGCAGCAGCAGAGCACAATCCATACTTCAATGAGAAGAGTGCTGGTTGATTTTAGAAAAGCTTTCCGGCAAGAGCTTAGTCACACGAGGTGTAGGAAACGAGTCGACGCACATGTTTCAGGAATCTTCTTTTGCCAGTTTCTACGGGATTCAGAAACTGTGGAATGGAATGTGGAGTGGGATGGAAGATTGGCACTCCTGTTCCACTCACTCCACTGCCAGGGTTTGCTCCCCCCAGGAGCAACCCCGTTAGTTCAATTAAGGATCCAGTTAAGCAAAGATCTCAGCTGGGGCACAAACACGCAGGTGTGTGCACTCTCAGGACTCAGTCTAGAAGGTTTCCATCCCATATCTTGTAATCATTCTGTGTTAAGGGTTCATGCTCAAGACATGAAAAGAAGACTCCTTGCTTGTGCAGAAAAGGGTAGTCTTCTTTAGGGTTGAGGCTTGATGTCCTCTCCCGCGCCCAACTCCATGAAAACAAGGACTGATTTTTTAAGAGAACTCCTGCTTTTACAACCAACCCACGTGCCCTCTCCTCCCTTTCCGAAATGCGGAAGTTTTGATTTCTTTGGCTGGTCAGTTTTTCACAGTGTCCCAGCTGAGAGGTCAACTGGAAAATGCGCAGGTTTCCTGCTGCTTCCAAATAAACTGGCCATCCTTCTGCAACTGGTGGGCCTGCGAGGACTGGTGGGGGGAGTAGAGAAGGGGTGGGGGTGTTGTTTCAAGGGAGTAAAAGGCAACACAATGCACTGTGTTGAAACAGGTCAATAAAACAGCTGGATTATGGACTCCTGGTGATTTTGTGTGTCTGAGGCCTGTAACCCATTATTGCTTTGAATCTGATAATCAGGCCTGTAATAATAAGGCCTGTAACCCGTTATTGCTTTGATTCTGATAAATCAGAGTGATAATTTACACGATGGTCAAGCACCTGTAATTATGCTCTTTAAACTAATAATAATAATTGCTTACACTTATATGGCGCTTTTCTGGACACTCCACTCAAAGAGCTTTACAGGTAATGGGGAATCCCACCACCACCAGTGTGCAGCCCCACCTGGATGATGCGACGGCAGCCAGAGTGCGCCAGTACTCTCCCCACACACCAGCTCTCAGTGGGGAGGAGAGCAGAGTGATGAAGCCAGTTCAGAGATGGGGATTATCAGGAGGCCATGACTGGTAAAGGCCAATGGGAAATTTGGCCAGGACATCTGTTTTTTTGAGAGACGCCCTGAGATTTTTAATGACCATAGAGAGTCAGGACCTTGGTTTTACACCCCATCCGAAGGACGGTGCCTTTTTTACAGTATAGTGTCTCTGTCACTATACTTGGACATTAGGACCCACACAGGCAGCAGGGTGAGCACCACCTACTGGCCCCACTAAAACCTCTCCCAGCAACAACCTCCTTTTTCCCAGGAGGTCTCCCATCCAGGTACTGACCAGGCTCACACCTGCTGAGCTTCAGTGGGCTGCCACTTGTGAGTTGCAGGGTGAGAGGGCTGCTGGCTGATGTTCAAGTCCACCTTTAAGCAGGACGTCCAGGGTGACTGTTGGTTGGAGAACTGGCTCAGTCCAAAAACTGCCAGCTCTCTGTACCTCTGACTCCTTCTACCCTCCCAGTCCTGGGTGCTCTTCTGCCTAGCCCTCTGTTCTACTGCCTTCCTGAATGGAGAGAGACTGAGACTGTGTTTCTCTGTGCTTGTGACAGTATGGTGTGTGTACAGCCCATGTGCCGCTGTGAGTCTTATGTGTCAATACGAGTCTGTGAAAGATGAATGTGTGTTCGTATGAATGTCTGAATTCCTCCCTGTGAACCATGAAATAATAATTTATTTAGCTCCACCTGTAATCTCTAAGCAAATATAAACCTATGTTATATTTAAACTGCTAAATGTGGTTATAATTTGGTTGGAAAATGTCTTAAGAACTAACCTTTTTAAGACCGCGCCATTAAAATACTCTAGTATTTCGAGCACCAGTTAATCTCCAGCACAAATTTCCCAAGAGACCATTGCCAAAAACAACGGCGCTTATTCAAACAGAATTCTCGGATAGCCATTTCTGAATGCACTGAAGTCACGCATAGGAGAGGATCCACTTCACTTCTGAAGGCTACCCACACCTGTCTGCTGCTGCAGCCACACCGCACGGCTGATCAGGCGGAGAAGCGGAAGACCTGCTTCACCAGCTGAGCTCGTCCGTCTCAAAGCACGGTCTGACTGCGCTAGTGTGCCGGTCTGTGACGCCTGGGAAGGAGTCAGCTGCGTATATCCATGTGCTTCTCTAAGGCGCTTGCAGGTTATTTTCTGGTCTCTCACGAACCTCAAAGAATGCCTCATCAACTCCCCCCTGCTCGTTTCACCGGAAAAGTGTTATTTTTGACTTGCAATTCTTCTCACGAATACGATTCTGTCATATTACTATTTTCAGACTGCCGTGGCCCTGATCATGTGAACACAGACACCAACAACGTTATAAAATGCTATGAATCGCCGTCATCAAATAGTCCAGTTCGCTTCAAACAACGAGAATCGCTTTAATTACAGACCAGTCCTGTGTTTTAGAAGCCAGTTCTCTCTCACCTAGTGCTAATATAGTACAGTGTCCAGTCTGTACCTAACGCACCGCGATTTACCGACCCCGATTAAACTGCAACCCGCAGATACACTATACCTGGAGCAAATCTCACCTGAATAAAAGCCTGTCAGGAGTTATGAAAATTGTGTTTTCGTTATTGTCGTAACACAATACATGGGTCACATACTAGTAAAACAGCGAGACGTTCTTGTGTATTCAAAATATTAATTGATTTGATGAATATTCGAGAAACCTTTAAAATCTTGATTTCATGCTAGCAGACGCAATCTTACAGCCTTCCGAGGAGCGCAACAAGCGCTCAACTCCATGTGCCTCCCCCTCTCCCGGCTCTTCCAAGACCGCACTATATCCCTCAATTAGGTTTCATTCTCAGACTGTAACTGGAGGCGCATATTTTCCAAATAATGTTTAAAATAAACGTTTTAAAATGCCAGACCGGGTGTTAAATGCCAAGTGTGTCTCCATCACTGCGGAATGTGCGGCTGTACAATATCGAATACTGTACTCGAACTAGAAAAAGGATGGGAAGCTTTCGTCTGTCTTGTGAGTTGTTGTTTTTTTTGTAAGGTTTAACTTAGGAGAAATCAAACAATGCCGAAGCTATGAGCACCAGCACCAGCCCAGGCCCAAAATGCCAGACTGATGCGGTAGACGACGGGCCTGAGAACACAATCGCTGTGGGATTTGGTTTGGTCATGACATCACCTCCCAGACAGGCCGCAGTGCAGTTTCGGGCCGCTAGAGGGCGGTCACGTCCGTGATCAGAACGCGAACTCGCCCGTTTGAACGCTTTTAAATGGAGGTAACAGGTGGCTTCTTTGAAAGCCTTAGGGTGTGGTTGTTTTCTCCTCGACAAATGTGCGATCTTGATTGGCTTATGACATTTCGGACCCAAAGAGCTTTCAAGATCTCATATCAATCCGATACAGACCTCCTGGTTTTCATTGCACCCGAGCTTCATCGCTGAATTGAATTCTTAATCGCAGTAATACGTTGCTTGATTGTTTTTTTTTCCTCTCTCTTCAGCAGTTTGTTTTTTTTTACTTTACTTACGAATTGGAATAGTTAAAAGGCAGCCTCCGACATTTGTAACAATTAAAAAACCATCGGCTGAAGGCCTGACTGTGTAACTGACGTGATATCTGATTGACAGGAAGTAAAAACAGCAGATATGTGGGTCTTCAGCGTAAAACCGGAAAACCCTGGGATTGGGATATAGCGAGGTGAAACATGGGCTAATTGTGAGCTGGAAAGTGGCAGGCGGGAGAAAATATAATATTCACGATCCGCATTTTAAACTCTAGTTGAGTGAGAGTTAGACCACAATGCGTGAAAGAACAGCTTCCATCAACTGATAAGAACAAAAAATCAAAGATGTTGTTCGTCTGCCGTTAATAATAATCCTGTAACCCAGAAAGGCAGTTGAGAACAGGTTTACATTTACAAGGCTGACCCAACACGCTGAAAACAGAAATGATAAAAGTCACAGATCAAGGCACTGTTACCAGATATGTGTCAAGTAGAAATGTATCAGGTGGGCAGCTGCGTCAGCATGCGTAGTCTGCAAAGGAACAAGTAAAGTTTATTCCATGCTGAAAAGGGAAGAGAGAAAACACAACGTTTCGACTGTGGAGACTTCTTCGGGTTTGAGTAGAAATATATAGAGCGCTTTTCTGGACACCCCACTCAAAGCGCTTGACAGGTAATGGGGATCCCCTCCACCACCACCAGTGTGCAGCTCCACAAAGCGCACCAGTACTCTCACCACACACCAGCTGTTAGTGAGGAGGAGAACAGAGTGATGAAACCAGTTCAGAGATGGGGATGATTAGGAGGCCATGATTGGTAAGGGCCAATGGGAAATTTGGCCATGATGCCGGGGTTACACCCCTACTCTTTTCGAGAAACAACCTCGGTTTTACATCTCATCCGAAGGACAGCATCTTTTTCCAGTGAGCGCCCCCTGCTGGCCCCACTTACAGTGGCAGCCTTAGTTTTTCCCAGGAGGCCTCCCACTGCAGGATGATATGGCTGCTGTTCTTGCAAGGTTCATTTTGATACACGTACATTTGAAATTGTATCATTGTAAAGAAGCTCGGCAATACAATTTAATACAGGTGTTTCCCCCATAAAGATTTACAGAGCATTTAAAAACCAGACACATTCGTCTGCGCAGAGACAACCAAAGAATAAGGATCACAAAAACGAGTTGAGTACTCTCGGGGGGCGCTATTGATACATCTTCTGGCAGAAATGTTATAACCCACGGCTTTCCAAGGGCAGTTTTAGAAATCATTTTGGAAACCGCATCGCCACAGTCCAGGATAGTGCGCGTCTGAGATTGTCGTTTTTTTCAAAGTCACGTGGAAGGTTACAGGTTTCGTAGAGACTGAACAAAGTTTGGAAACGATCATTTTTATTTTGGACCACGCAATGTATGGGGCCAGCAATCGCCTTCCACAACTTTCTAGGCTTTGGACTGAAACGCCGCCCCCTGCTGGGCGTTTGCGTGGAAATACTTAGAACGGCAGACTTCCGGTCCGAAATTGCCTCTGAAAACAGACAACGGTGTGACAGGCACAGTTTTTTTTTCAGCAGTCTTCTTCTCTTTGAAGATTTGCGTTAGGAATCATTCAGCAATCTACCCCCTGTTAGAGCAGAGCTCAGATCGGCACAGTTCAGGAGTCCACGTTGCTCAGGAAACTCGAGCTGTTGGCCCATCAGATTTCTGGGTCAATAATTCAAGAGTCATTAGAAAAGCAGAAGACTCCGAGAATCTGCCAAGCCCGGAGCTGAAGTTCGCCGGTAACGTTTGCAATCTACCGCCGTTACAACGCTACAACCGCTACAAGCTACAACAAGTCTTAAAACAAATACATACAGCCATGCCAACAGGACAATGAATTGGTTCTCAATGATCTATTTGGTCTCGGTGTTAAAGACACAACCAACGCACTAAGCAATTTCTCCGTTTCCTGCGGGCTTTGTTCCTAAATCAGTCACATGGTCTCTAGAGACCGTTTTACCCAAATAACACTGCAAGACTACATTAAAAGGCTGTCTGGAAAGTGTCACGCTTCCGCACGGTGCATACCCAGCTCGTCCTACCGTCGCGCTGTCAGTGATGATCGCCAGACGCCGCTGGGGTACACGTACCAGGGAGCCCGCCCCCCCCCCTAGGGTGGGCATCAGTGACAGGAGCCGGCAGCACTAACAAACTCGCTCAGGGCGAGAACGGCGCACGACACGCCCGTATATCCCCGCAAAGAGGCGCAGGGGAGGAAGACCTGCTGAGGAAGCCCACATCCAGACACGCGCTGGGGTAGCTCAAGCAGGCAGCTGCGTCAGCAGGCGTCGGCGGCAAAGGAGCAGGTAGCGGGGCTTATCGCCTGCTGAAAGAAACACAACGTTTCGGCTGTGGAGCCTTCTGCAGGTGCGAGGATGCTGCGTCAGGCATTTGCGCACGTGTGTTCAGGTGTGTGTCTTCATGTGTACGGGCCTCACCGAATATGGGTCCTCACCAGCTGTCCGGTCAGCTAAAGACAGGTCCAAAATGTCTCCTAAAGACAGCAGGCTGGCATCTAGTTTAGAGCATTCATTTGGATACAAAGTGTGGAACTGCAAAACCCAGACAACACGGGCAATATTACAACCAATACAATACCAATTCCAGACAATGAATATTAACGAGAATAATAAATAAATAATAACGGATACGCCAACAGCTAGGCAATTTGCTAGTCGTTATTCTATGCAACAGTAGGAAACTCCAAAAAATAATTTACCTTCATTTAAAAAAAATGCCAAAACAATGGTTTAAATTGAAATAGTATAGAATGTCCTCACTCTTTTCATATTCCGGCACCTCTTCACGAAGACACTGTGGTTTTCGTTCCAGTTTACCTTAATGACTAAATTGCACGAATTAGTTGGATAAAGAAATCTTGTGTTTGTTTGTTTTTTACTGAGACTTTAATCCGACCTAATTGAGACATTGAAAAAACACCTCTGGTAATACTGACAGGAATCCCCCCGCGGGAAGACCACCACTCATATCATACCGATTCATACCTGCACCGGTTAAGCGAGCTGGTCATGAATTTCTGGCTAGGCACAGGCACTGGCAGGATCAGAGAGACAATTTCCTGCTCTCCTTTTGACAAATATTAGCAAGCCGCCGGGATCTTGTAGGCTCCTACAGTAGGTACTGTAGTATTGCACCGTGCACACTGTTGCCGCTAGGTGGCAGCACTTGCGAGGGACATCGCTGGAAAACCAGTAATATTCCAGGCTCAGTCTTCCAAGGATGTGAATCGTCTCTTCCTGTTTTACTCCACTGAGCTACCGACTACCGTACTGTGAGACACATTGGAGCTGCAATAGAGACACCCAGACCTCGACTATGAGTGTTTTCTTGCTTGTGCTGTCAAAGACGGGTTTATTTATTTTATAAGCGTGCAACAGAACACTGTTGTAGGCTTATTTTTTAATTTATTGACATTTTTAACGTCGTTATTATTTTTAATCTCTATTTTATATTGGATCGCGGCAGCCCCGTTTTTTCCTCCTTTTTTTCATTTCAATGATTGTCTTATTCACATTCTCATGGCGGAGACTAAAATAATCTATCATATAGACGAAGAGGAGACTCCTTACTTGGTGAAATTGACAGTTCCGCCCGAAAAAGTGACTTTAGCGGATTTCAAAAATGTCCTTAACAATCGAGCAGTCAACAACTACAAATTCTTCTTTAAATCCATGGACCAGGACTTTGGGTGAGTGGAATACGTTTTGTCTTTCCGATCTCACGTTTAAGCTACAGTTCACTGTTGTTGTTTTTTTTTTTTTGCTGGTATAACATTGTTCGTCGCTATATTGAAAAAAAAAACACCATATTAGTGTGTGCCTCTTAATTACTGAAAACTATGTGTGTTTTACAATAAAAGGCACTGCCTTGCGGTCATGCCACCTCTTCAATTAATATAAGTTAATTGTTTAAATGCCGTGATTAGGACCTGTTCTGTATTTCTTGCGTGTTGCAACTCACTGAAGGTGATCGAATTAACACCGTGAATCATTCATGACACCTTACTATACGTTTGTGGTTTTGTTACTCTAGGATTGTTTTTTTTTTTCTCGTACACAAATGAATATCGATATGTTCTCTAGTATGGTATCATTAGTCACATATGCATAGGGGAGATGTCACGGTTAGGATGAAGATAAATAATGTAGCTAGCTCGTATTCGGGCATTTGATTTCTCGGCTCGTTTCCATTGAACTGTTTGTATTTGAAGTGTCATGACAGCAAGATGACTGACCACTTGTTTCCTTAATCGCCGAAGTTTGTCATGTCAAAAAGAAATTTCTTGAATAAAAACCGAAACACGTTGACATTTGCGCTTACCTACCAATCGCTGATCGTGGCCTACGAATCACACAACAAGCTCAGAACTCGACAATTAAAAATGTTCAAACAAACAGTGTCTTAACACTAAAGGTAAATTTTATAAGCCCGCTCGCATGAGCTGAATTTGGTTATGAATAATGTTTTGAAAATGCCTAGTAGTTTTAAATGCATTGTTTCTATGTTCAAAACACAGTCCGCTCAGTCATTTTTGCGGCACTTAATAAGAATTGACACAACATGACAGCTGTCGTTTTTTCACGTTGATATTGATCGCGATGGCAACATTACACTCGGCTCTTTTCCCCCCCGAACATGACCGATGTCACGGCTGGTTCCGCTCATGTGATTGCTAAATATATCGTGAGGATATTGTTTAGGGAAATCGGCGTAGTTTGTCCCTGTGTTAGGGATGTCATTATCATCATTACAACACACAACAAGGGTTGTGCGTGTGTGTGTGTTTTTAACTGTGAGCCGTGGGGGCGATGGCTGTAGTTGGGATTTGCAGACACAGACGCATAATCAATTTCAATATCGATACACACATTAAGATATATTTGATCCCGGCGCGTTGGCTTGTCAGTGACACCATTAGCTGGCTAACGTTAACATCATTATCAGTACCAGGATTAATAATACTGGGCAACGCTCTGTCATGTCACAGTAGTGACATTTTCGCGACGTAGCAGCCCCCCGGTCCAGATTTCTGCCTTTTACTGGTCGTTTACTCCAGGTTTAAAGGGCTGTTTTGTACGTGTTACGCTGAAGCCGGCGAGAGTAGGCCACAGCTCGGCTCGGAGAGCCAGCGCGCAAAAATGGCTGCCCGGGAGACAGGGGCAGCCTGACGAGAGGCGAGCACCGGGGACTGAGGGCCTGGCAGGCTTCTCTCCTAGGAAACGGCGCTCTCGTCTCACACACTGAACAAGACATTTTCAGTTCAGCATCTGTGGATGACAGACGACGACGGGCGGGGGCCTGGGGTGCGCGTATATAGTCCAGCATCAGACTGGCAGGACAAACGTCAGTCAAAAAGGTGACCGTTTTCTGTCGTATTAAAACAGATGCGGTAGGTCCGGTGCTAATGTGTTATTCCTGGACAACCCAGTTTTAAAATCGAGCAATTTGAAGAACAAACTTCAGCTTGGGAGGGATATAGCTCGTCGGTAAATCACTTTTGACAGCGAGTCTGACAGGCCTTGTTAAATGTGCAACTTTTGTATTTGAATAACTGAGGAGTAACATAAAGCCAGACTCTAACATGGAAGACAGCTTTCAAAGCCCTCGAAAGTTATTAGACTGGACGGTATCTTAAGGATGTATGTTTGAGGGTTTCTGCCTGCATGGGTTTTACCCAGTTTGTTGCTGTGTCACGGTCGTAGCAATTATCAAGCCCCAATGCGCAATGATATTATTTTGAATATCAACAACATGGTTCATCAGTATCTGGTGGTACGGTGCTGTGTTTTACGTAGGATAACAGAAAAATATTATGGGTTATGGAGAGAGGAGGTGGCCAGCGTTCTGATGCAGTGAAGGTGGGACATGATCCCTGAAAACAGCATTTGAGGGAACCGAACTGCAAACAAAGCACCGCGTATTGAGACTGCTAGGACTGTTACAGCAGCCAACAGTAATAATCATGGCAGCAATAAAATGAATAATAACAAGACTCCTTCTGTGAGCAATAGTGGAACATTTTACAAGCCTCGTTGCCGGGAAGAAATGAAAAGGGATTGATTTTCAGGTGGAATTGCAAGATTCATTAATCAGCAACAGCACCCAAAGCCTAGGTGCTACAGCTCCACAGCTTCTAAAGAATGCAGGTTTTTATTATTAACCTTGGACCCCATAAAGCTCTCAAGAGGGAGAATGAATTTATGGCCCCTCTAATTCAGTTAGGACGTGTATTGATTGAGCACTTATTGAGGAACTAATAATAACTACTTTTCCACTTCATTTACAGCCCTCGTGCCACTGTTTGAGTCAAAGATCGGCCTGATTTAGGTTATCCTGGTGTGTCTTGCGAATGGGGCTGGTCAGGAGCAAGTGGAAAGAAAGGCTGAGCTGAACCTCTGTTCTCAGCAGGGGAGACTCCTGTGACATCGCACGTTTGCATCCTTTGCAGAGTTGAAGCCGAAGGCTCTCATGTAAAAGAATAGCAGGTGTTGGCTGACTCGAGGGCAGCCCAGTGGCTCAGTGGTTCCCATTGCTGCCCTGTGTGGCAGTCTGTGTGGAGCTTGTGTGTTCTCCCTGTGATCATGTGGGTGAGTTTCCTCCCACAGTCCAAAGACATGCTAGTAGGTTAATTGGCTTCAGGGAAAACTGGCCCTGGTGTTTGTGTTTGTGCCTGAGTGTGCCCTGCAATGGACTGGGGTCCCATCCAGCGTGTGTCCCACCTTGTGCACTTTGCTTGCTGGGAAGATGGATGGATATCTCAACTCTACTCTCTTATTGTGAGTAGACAGGCTTGGTGCTGTTGAAATAATAATTCTTTTATAATTTATCAGCACTGTTTTGATAAAAGCTCTTGGCTCATAAATCAAATCTAGAGGTGGATCAAAACTGCAGTGCTCCGGGGTGGCGAATTTGCTTTCGTCCTTCATTTCTAATGAGTGTGCTGTAGCTTCGAGGAAAACATTAACTGGGGAAACAAGAAGGAATCAATTCAGGAACAGTGGAGTGTTTTTTACTTTATTAGTAGCTAGTGTATCAGTGTGAACGTGAACTGTATACTGTATTTCTTTTTCTCGGTACTGCTTTTTTGAAAATGTTTACACCAGTATTTCCACTTTGTGGGCTGATTTCATTAGACTTTAGAAGCTAAGCAAGACTGGGTATGGTCAGTATACTACTAGGAGAGGAAATTTCCTTCACCAGAATTTCCACGCCAAAGTCCCAGTATGGTGACAGGAACACTGCTGTAGGAGGTCCCATCCTTTAGAAGAGGAGATGTTAAACTGAGATGCTAACTTTCTGACTACTTCGCCATTAAAATGCCTGTTGCACTGTTCATACATTATGCGAGCTAAATTCCACCTAGGACTTGCACAGTTCGGCCTTCTTAAATATATTTTCTCCTTAATTCAACAGGTGAAGTAATTTCTTACTTGTCCTCATGATCTGCTGTGTAGTGTAGCTCTGTGTGTGTGTGGGGGGAGGCAAAATGACAGCTCCATCTCACCCAGGTGGGGGCTGCACATAAGTGGTTCCCAGCTGTCTGGGAAGCATTTGAGATGAAAATTGCCTCCAAAATAAATTAATTTGTTGTAGTATTTCCCCTGGCTCCCAGAGGTAGTTTGATAAGTACTATGAGGTCATAGTACTATGAACTAAGTACACTGACTATGAGGTCAGTGTGTGAGGGAAGGCAAATGGATGAATATGTCCCCACAATAAGATGCAGGTCTTGATTTAGCCCCCCCCTGAGAGTTCACAGCTCATAAAAACCCTCCTTAGCATCTTTACGCATGCTCATTGACTTGGAGACAATTCTTGAAATAGCCCACAAGCCTATAGTTGGGGTCGTCTCATGCTGGCTTCCAGGTCACTGTGCCTGGGTGTATTGCTATCAGAGTTTATTCATTCAGTCACCCTGATTCCTCTCCATTTACTTCCTGACTCAGCAATATTAGGAGCTCTCTTTCCATTGTAAAGCTAACTTGTGGCCTCCTTCGTTGCCATTGCAAGCCATACCTGCTTCCTGATCCAGCTGAAGCAGTTTGTTTTTCTGTGCTGGAGTGTTTGTATGCAGAGTACAGTGTGAAACTCCAGTGAATCCTAATGCCAGAGTGAAGCTGTCCTGTGGAAAAGAATTACAGCAACTTTCCCGTACAGTTCGCTGTTTCCAGTCAAGGCAGAACTCTTACTGCTTACCAGAAAAATATTCTCATCCCTTGTTAAACAAGCACTTTCCTTATGAGTCCTTGCTAAAACAAGCAAAACATACAGTATGTGTACCTGTTTTTGTACACAATATGTATTAATTTCCCTCACAAATACAAGCTCCAGGCCTGCAGCTTATTCTTCTTATTATTTAATTCCTCTCAGCTCTTGTTGTCTTAACAATTTTAAAATAAATTGTAAGGGTGTTTATACTAGTTATGGTGTAAAATAATTTAACTATAGTATTTTGAAAATTATATTAACAATTTTTGACAAATTCTGCAATTAAATGTTTTATTTTGATTATCCACACTGAATGCACAGTATCAATATCATCAGACAGCTTGATGCTCTATCTTACTTTTAGTTGTGGGTTTTATTTTTTCACATATCTGCTTCATAATACATTTAAATATGACAGCTTGCATAAAAATAAGTGCTGGTAAATTTTCCTTATTGTATCATAGGTGCAAACCAGACCTGAACTCAACTGGTATATGTCCAGTTTCAAGCTCTTGGGACGAATCAGAGACTCTTGTGTGTATTTTAATGAGAAATTAAGGGCTTTTGCCTATTAGCAAAAATTTAGGAACCAGCTGTGCTCATGAAGTGAAGGTTGAGTGTACTCTCTTTGCTCTGCTGTTCACAATTTTTGTTTTTGGGGGTTACCTGGTGAATATTTCTATATCTTTTCTCAGTCTGCCTCAAACCCCAGATGATAACAGTAATCTTTATGAGACATAAGCAGGTGTTTTTGGACTTCTTCTTGCCTCTTCCTAGTTTTTCAGGGCAGTACCCAAGCAGTAGCGACTCTGTCATTACAAAGTGATCGAAGACGGTGGTAATATGATGATCATGTTTCTCACCTAAAAGCCAATTTTAGAATTCATTTTCCGAATGAAAAAGCGTAACGTAACCGTGCTGCAGTAGGGTGCTCTGAATTGTCTTCTCCTCCCATTGGGAAAAGCGGGCAGTTTCCCCACCTCATTAGGTGCTTGTGAGTGGAGTTGCATCGGTGCCTCTCTCCCCTAGAAGAGAGAATCTGGGAGAGGAAGAGTGAGGCGCCGAAGTTTTTAAGTGCCTTGGGATGACAGGACATGCTTTGTCATTGCTGTGTCTCTTTCCAGTGCTGAGGGGACTCACACAGATGTTGGTGATGTCTTCGGTCCTGCGTGCCATGTCACGACAAGGGGTGATGGCAGACTTGGAGATCAGGGCAAGGCCTGCAGTAACTGCCGTTACTGGTTTAGTCCGTGGTGCATTGCTCATTGCCTCCACTCCCTGAGATTGGTGTGGCAAGGGTGGGGATGAAGATCAGAAAGCAAGCAAAACCTACCTGAGGCTGCGTGACTGCAGGGCACCTGCCCTGTTTGACCTGCTCGTCCCGCTGAAACGGGATATCTTGACAAATCACAGTATGAATTACAAGGGGTCTGCCTTCAACAGCGACTTCCCGGTGGTCTAGCATGTGTGTACTTCTGCAGGTTTCTGCTTGGCTGTAGTCGTCTCTGGTCACTGCAGGCCTGCCATGTCAATTGGTCGTCCCGCTCTGGGGTGGTAAAAGGGTGGGGGAAAAACAACTAGACTAATTTGTTTATCTTAAAAGTGCCCCTTGATCTTGCTGTCCAGTTGGAGCCTCTTCAGCCTCACCACAGGGGATATGACACAGCTTTTTAACACCGCAGGGTGTGTGTGAGTCAGAGGCTGCGATTGCTGTCTGCCCTTGTAGGGCACATCAAGAGCAGGGGAGCAGTCGTTCCCCCTTCTTCCAACAGCACTGTCCAGGTTCACCCCCCCCAGAGGTCTTCCAGAGTTCCCCAGCTCCAGAGAGGTTTATTGCAAGTTTGGATTATCAGTGGTGTATAGCCTGGAAAATCTGGATATGTTTGACCAGATGTGCAAGGAATTACTTCTGTTCAGTAACGGAGGGGGCAGTTGGAAAAAATATCCCACGGTCCCTGTGGTTTTTGAAGACTCTAGTTGGCCATCATGGATTTACATCTTTAACGTGGTGTACCCCAGAGACAGCTGCCAAATTCGGCAGCCCCCCTCCTGTAGATGTACTTGGCTCTTTTGTGTAATTACACAATCTATCATCTTATGCCTTCTTTCCATCTGTGGCAGACAGCACGGCGAGCAGTTTGCTCCCTGCTTGGCAGGCACCCATGGTTGCTGTGCGGCCTCAACGTCTGCAGGCTGCAAATCCGTGAGGTAGTGCCTGCTTATGGGAAAGGTCGTAGGGCACCTGCTGTCAGTGTTTAAAATCCTGTTCTAACTTAACTATTGCGTGATGCATTTCTTATTGTTTCAGTGTACGCCACATGGAACATAAAAGGAAAGGTATTCCTTACATACAATATCTCTTATTCAGTTTGCTTTTAAAGGCCTTAAATCTGTTCCTGTTTTGCATCAGTGAAGTGGAGTGATCCTTATTTTATTGTATCAGTTTGGACTTGTGTAGCCAGAGTTGGCCCACCGAGTACTCTCGCATTGCTCGGGGGATCACAGAATGCAAAATGCATGATTTACGTTCAGTGGCCAGATGCTCTCGAGATATTGCCCTGTTATCTGGTCTTCTGTCCACATCTCAGAACTCTGAAGTCTGTAAAACGAGAGCCAGTCAGCCCCCCACCTAGTCTACTGGCCTCAGCCCTTCATAACCAGCATGACACAGACTTTCAGAGCAGGCAGGCATCTCCTAATCCTGCCCTGTATGCACACAGGCTGCCACCACAAAGTGTGATGTCCAGCAATCTGCAAAAATCTGATAATACTGTACCTGCCTGAGTCTGGCAGTTCTTATTGAGAGAGGGTAGGAGAAGGTATCATACAGAAGGTGTGAGCAGCCAGACACGTGCAAGTGCCAATATGAGTGCTGTGCATGCATTCACTAGTGTGTAGTATTTGCAGCGTGTATGCGTGGCTTTCATCAGATGTGTGCATGCATTGTGTGTATTTTTAAAGCCTATTACTGCGTCACTGTTAAGAGTATCTTTTATATGTCTTTCTGTGCGTGACAGTGTGAAGTGTGTATGTCTGTGTGTGTGAGTATTTCAAGCTCCTTGTTTCACACATGAGGCTAGCAGCAGAATTCCTGAGATGCCACAGGCCGGCACAGCAGATTTCTGGTGGAATGGGCCCATATCAACTCTCTTCCTTTACTCAGCTACTCATGGCACACTAGGAAGAGTACAGGTGGAAGTCAGCTTCTTGTTTAGATTTGTCTCTGTATTCACAAATACAATCAAGAGCTGGCAAGGCTGTCTTCATTCCTCATCTAATTCATAAGCAGTGTGAATTACGGAGGGAGTAATTCAGTGGTGTTTATGGGAAGTTGTTTTTGCTGCATCTTCTAGAAGACATTTCTGGAGATGTGCGATTTCTTTAAATCATTAAAACAGCAGAGCGGGATCTTCCCCCAGTTCTATGGTTATAACTCCTGAAATGAATAGCTTTCTTTTTCTGTCCTTCATCATAAGTAGAGGTCCCAGTCCAGCTTTAGAGTGAAATATACCGACGCCGAAGACAATAAATGGATTTCACTCAAGTTTAACGAAGCCCTCATGGGCTCAAAATCTCATCACAGGACAGGTTGATCAATCATATATAAAGGATTAATGGATGCAATTATAGACCAAAATGGAATTGAGGACTTTATAGTGCAGTTTCACAATGGGAGGAGGGGACAGTTCGGAGCATGCATCTCCAAATATGGTATGAGGAGAATAAGAACGACATATTTAACTTGGAAAAAGCTGACAGGTGAAGAAAACAGTGTTGTCTTTTTGCCTTCTGCCCAATACTACATCTTATGAAACATGAGCTCCATAACACTTTAGGTCCACAGTTTAAGCCTTGTTGTAGAAAGCGTAATGTGTATAAACTCATAGTGGACAATCGGATATATTTTGAGATTATTGACTTTTCTGTTCGTAAGAATGTTTATGATAGTGCAGTGAGACAAAGGAGACTCCAGTTGCTTAGTAGTCTTCTAATTTAGTTTGACTAAAAGCAGGTCTTAGGTTTATGTGCAAGCTGTCTTGTTTACTATATTTTATTGATGGTGGTTATTGCTGCTGCTTCACAGTCCTTGGCTCATGGGTTTAATTCCAGTCTGGGTGGAGTTTGCATGTTCTTCCTGAGTTCTTATGGATTTTCTCCAGGTGCTCTGGTTTTCTCCCAGCTTCCAGAAGCATTCTGGCTAGGTTTATGGATGTCTATTAATTGTCCCTGAGTGTACACTCTGCAGTGACCTGGGGTTCTTTTCCAGAATATAGTCTCTGCTTGAGCACTAACAGTTTTCCTGATGGATATACGGTGTTCCTGATCTTTGCCAGAAGCAGTTTTCTGGTAATGGATGGATGAATGGAATACATCATCAAAATTCCAAATATGTCTTGCAGGATGTTATGGGAATATGGAAGATTCTGGAGGATGCATTTTAGTGTTTCTTTTTTTACCAAGGAAGATGCTGGCTTTTCCAGCCTTGTTGCATTAAATTGATTTTCACAGATATTGTGAAAGATTTCCCAGAATTACTTGCGTCACAGATGCCCTCACCTGGGGCAAAATACACACTGTTTCACCTGTGCTTGCTCTGTCCATTTTGTGAGAGAGCCCACAGCTCGCCACACCCAAAGTAGATCATACAGCTGAGAGTTTGGAGTCTGAACTGTCTGATTGCAGTGGGTTTGACGATCAGGACTGGGGTCTTCTGCAGCAGTGATCATAGCCCCAGACACTGCAGCACTCCCTGTTTCTCAGGCAGAAAGACAGAAGGGATTATTACTGAGCTCATGCCTAAAAGCAAAACTGGTTTTCGTTTTGTGTTCTTAACCAGAGGGGATAGAAAAAGAGTCGTTTTCAGTATTCTTAATATACACAAAGTAAGACCCACTGTAGAGCTTGCATGATATTCATATGACATTCCATACCACAACCACTTAATAGCTTACAATATAACACAGTCAGAAAAAGCCATTTACATTGTATTTTTAAAATAATGTAGACTGCCTATAGCATCCGAAGAAGATGTATTTAGCACATGGTGTTGTCCTATTCGGATATTGTAGATGATTTCTGAATGTGTCCGTCATTGTTTTTTGTTCTTCCACACGTTTGCTTCTTTAGTTCCTTTTCTTTCTTGAAGATTTTTGTCCCCAGTGCACCTTTTTTTTTATAGAAATCATAAGGGACTTTCAGGGCATTACTCATCACGGAAAAGTGCATCGTTTGAGGGGGAAAAATAGTGCAGACGGCATATATCGGAAAAGCACACCTTGGGTTGACCTTTTTTTATCTGATCGATAGTGAAGGAAGGGGGAGAGCTAAGACAAAAGCAAAAGGTTTTTCTGGAAGCAGGCGGCCAAAGAGCAGGTTTGGAACTGAAACCAGGACCGTGTGCTCGTGAAGCAGACGTTCTGTCTGCCAAACAACTGTGACAGATACCCCTGGGCAGCTCCCAATTTAAAGAGCCATACTAATTACAGTGCTCTCTGGTAACAGCCTCTTACACTTGTTAGCAAACGCAGTACAGTTCTGTGAAGAAGTATTCATCCCCTTTCCGATTTTCTGATTCTTTACATATTTTTGACACTGAATGTTCTCAGAGATTCGTTTGCGTTAATTGAGTTGATTGAACTGTGATAGCGTTAACGTTTTCACAGGGGACATTGGATGTTGGATGGCTTTGCTTATTTAATAAATGAAACAACCAAATAGCAAACTGTGGTGGTATTTGTTCATTCAGACTCCCTTTATGTAGGAGTAGGACTAGTAGGAGCTCACACGAATTTATTATAACATTCACTGGCAAAATTATGCAACAATTCAGAAAATCTGAAAGGGGGTGAATACTTTTTCAGGGAACTGTATTCATTCACAACACATTTCCAATGAGAAAATGGTTAGTCTAACCAAGTGTTTCCTGTTTGTATATTCCAAATATCTCAAACAGTGCTGTGTTTCATCCTGGTTTAAAATTGCGGCTCTTCATAGCTCCAACGTGGTTATCACTGATGTACAGAGGCAGGTGGGAAGGACGCTGTGTCAAACACTCCCATAAATAAGCATTCTTAGTGATGTCTAGACTCATGTGTTAAATTCCATGTGGTCATTCGCACAATTCTACATGAAAGGAATTCTGAAGCCCAGCATCTAAAAAAGCAATCACACAACTCTCTAACACTTCAATTCTAGAGTTCAAAAAGTGTTAAAAATAAATAGCATTGGATTGACTCATTTGTTCCTGGTATTCCATTTCAGACTTTAATGAATTAATTGAATCAATTAAGTGGATACAAAGACAATCCAGCCCTGTTTTCTAGTTCTTAATCAAGAGCTAATTGAAACAAGGCTCCATAAAAGGGTTGTTCAATCAGTTTTTTCCCGACTGTTCAGATTCTACTGCTGTAAAGAGATCTAGACTACCTCCTCCAGGGCTAGGATTGGACAGTCTTGCAGTGCAGGGTCAAGGGTCAGAGGTCAGCACACCACAATTCTGTTGGTTATCCAGTGTCCAGTGTTTGCAACATTGCCTACATCAGCAGGTGCAAACTTATTAGTGATCTGGAGTTACTGGGGCCACTCAGCTGTAGTTTCAGTGAGAAAAACCACTCAGCACCTCTCTCACATTTCTGAAAGGGTGAAAACTGATGTCGGGATTCAGTTCAATACTGAAATGACATGGTGCATGATCTGCAGTTGCAAATGTTCTAAAAGTGTATGAAAAGCTCTTTGTCTTTAATCCTGAGAGCTCTGCAAAACTAGTTAGAAATTAAATATGCAAAAAAACCTTTTAATTAATATTTGAAGCTGTTCCAGATTCTGAAAGATCAGCAGTTGTTTTATTAATTTTATTAATTCTCTTTGGACTAAAGAAGAAAGTGAAATAAAATTTGTTCCTGGTGAAGGTATTATGCAGTCTTTCATCCTGTGTTACCAGTGTATTTGCAACTTTTTGACACTTGTGTGACAGTTTCTGAGTGTATTATACAGTTATTATATTTGCATATTGATAGCAGACAATCCAGTTTTTTCATAAAGTTGACAGAAATTTTACTTCTGATGGGATTGTTAGGGGTGTATTATGATTGTTTTAGCAGTGTATAGAGGGCTTGCGGTTTGGCCCAAGATAACAGCATTATAGATCACCTGTTTCTGAAAATTGGAAAGCCCTGTTATTAATCACATAAGCAAGCGATCTATTCATTTAAGAGAAATGTTGTCCTTGAGGGTTGAAGGACACTCATATTTTGGTGCCAAATTATCTCTGCTTAACAAGTCTCCTGTTTAATTGACCATAGAGAATAGGGTTTGGGGTTATGATCCTCAATAAGCTCCTGCTTTCTTGGCATTAACGGCTACACGTAATGGATACAAGAACACACTGGGTCCTACACTTCTGCCAAAACTTGGACAATTTCCACTTGTCTGGAAATTTATTTAAAATTTAAGTATAAAAATATCATGGAAAACATTCAAAATATTCTATAGAAGCACAAACGTGCTGTGCCTCTGATGTAAGTTAATACTATTTATGTTACAAACCTGCAGGCATCTTCACAGTTTGTGAGAACTGGAGAACTGAGGAAAGTGGAAAAAGAGCTTCTTCTGCCTCAGTGCCTCAGCTCAAACCACTGCCCTGCACTGCCTCTTCTGCCTCAGTGCCTCAGCTCTAACCATTGTCCTGCACTGCCTCTTCTGCCTCAGTGCCTCAGCTCAAACCACTGTCCTGCACTGCCTCTTCTGCCTCAGTGCCTCAGCTCTAACCACTGTCCTGCACTGCCTCTTCTGCCTCAGTGCCTCAGCTCTAACCACTGTCCTGCACTGCCTCTTCTGCCTCAGTGCCTCAGCTCAAACCACTGCCCTGCACTGCCTCTTCTGCCTCAGTGCCTCAGCTCTAACCACTGTCCTGCACTGCCTCTTCTGCCTCAGTGCCTCAGCTCAAACCACTGTCCTGCACTGCCTCTTCTGCCTCAGTGCCTCAGGTCTATCCACTGTCCTGCACATATTAATCTTAATCTTTTTTTCCCCTCTCTTCACACAACATTAATCCCAAATGGCCTCTGTCTCTGATCTCTACCCGCTGTCTTGCCCTCCTCTTCAGCCTGCTGAATTTGACACCTCCCGGCTCGGCAGGTGGGATTACAGAGCTTTAACAGGGGGTCCTTTGCCTCTGGGGTCACAAGCTAACTCTGTGGTATTCCTGGGGGGAATTTACAGCTCCGGGCTGAGACTCCAGAGCAGCCCCACTCTATTAATAACCCCTCTGTCGCTGCCACATACCGCACATTGAAAAACACACGCGCTTTCTTCTGTGACCAAGCGTATACATCAGTGGGCTGTGGATGTCTCTCTCCTGTTACCTGGTACTGACCACATGGTCTTGTCTTTTGTCTCACCTGTCCATCCTGCAGTGTTGTCAAGGAAGAGATCTCAGATGACAACGCCAAGCTTCCCTGTTTCAACGGGAGAGTGGTGTCCTGGGTGAGTAGTGCCTGTGCCACCCCCTCAGGTCGGAAAACAAAACATCTAGTGCAACACAGCTAAATGTAACTGCAATAACATTCAACACATAACCACACAGCAGATGATGTAATGCATTACACATAATGACAGTACAAGTATGTGCGTTATGTGTTGTTATACAATATTTGCCTGAATAATCCAGTGCAGCACTGTATAGTAAAGCTTGCTTTTAATTGTGTTGCCAATTGCTCATTTTTCACCAAGCCCTGATTATATTGCTTTGTTCTTTGGCTAGATAGAATATATCTGTCCATTTCATAAAAGAAATCAGCTGAATGCATTCTGCTACATCACAATCTTAGTGTAACAGTCAGTCAACTCATCCACCTCTTTCTCTCTCTGGGTGTGTCTGTCTCCACCCCCCCCCCCTCCAGCTGGTACTGGCAGAGAGCTCTCACTCTGACGGGGGCTCCCAGTGTACGGAGAGCCAGCCTGAGCTGCCCCCCCCACTCGAGAGGACAGGGGGCATCGGAGACTCCAGGCCCCCATCATTCCAGTGAGTAATCATGTCATATGCACAGAGCTGCACATGGTTGCACAAATACAGATCGATGCGCAGTGATACACTGACACACTGATCTGCATCAGTGTGTGCCAGGACACACTTCTGCAAACAATTACACTTCTGCTGCCACCTACTGTAGTAATAGACAGACAGAGGAGTTTGTTTTTCACATGTACACGTACAATGGGAGTCTTATTCATGCCGTTCTCTCAGGACATGCACAGTACAACAGTAGACAGTATACCGCACAACCCTGAGTAATAAATAGTGACAGTATGTACAAACAATAATCAAACAGAGTAATAAATACAAGCAGAACAATAAATACATGGTAGAAAGTGAGTGGAATTGTGAGGCATTGCATACAAAATGCTGATGGGCACTCAGGGATACACAGTAACACACTATGACACTTTCATACGTTGACATACTGATGCACAGACTCGGCTGCACAGACCTGCGCATACGAAGCTCTGACAGCTACACCATGAAGCACTATTATCATACACTTACGCCTTATGAATTACGGTTGATTCTTATGTTTTGAAATGACTGTAGATTTGTCTTTTGTCTCAGTATTTTTAACGTCTGGTACAGATCAGATAGCTGTGCCTACCTCGAGGGACTAAGGATAGGAGCTTCAGTGGCAGAGCTGTAGATGATGCCACTGGGGTGCTGTCTGTGTGGAGTTTGTATGTTCTCCCTCTGTTTGCGTGGGTTTCCTCCTGGGTGCCCCGATTTCCTCCCATAGTCCGAAGACATACTGGTAGGTTAATTGGCTTCTAGGAAAATCGGCACTGGTGTGAGATGTTTGTCTGCCCTGCGGTGGGCTGGACAGGCGTCGTGTCCAGGATGTATCCTGCCTTGTGCCCATTCCTTGCCGGGACAGGCTCTGGCTCCCCTTCGACCCTGAACTAGACTTAGAAGAAGCCATTAGAAAATGAATGAATGGGTATCTGGATGAGATTCTCAGATCAATTAGTGACAATCAAAGGGGCTGGATGGACTGGATTGTCTCTTCTCATTTGTATCCATTTTTTTATATTCTATCCCAAGCGACTCTGCAATAAGTTATTAATGCACAGCTCACAACCCAAAATGGTTCACTAACGAATGGTTTTGTTTGAAAGAAATCCAGATTGAAACTGACATTCAGCGGAGAGTTTAATAGTCATGAAGGGAGAGTGCTAACCTTTGAGTGTAGCGTGTGTGTGTAGCTAAGTGTAGCGTGTGTGTGCTGCCTATGCACATTAACGCAGGCAGACACGCACAGCTCTGAACTGAACACGGGCTCTCATCCATGCTCTGCTGAACAGACATCAGCAGGGTGCTTATTGAAGCCCACAGTAACATGCAGGTCCAGTGATCTTTATAATAGGCTTCATATAATGCATGGACTTCTCATGTAGTGCCAGAAATAGCTTTGATAACATAAACAGCTTCTGAAAAAGCTGGCAGACAAAAGGAGCTGTGTCTTCTGTTGCATACTCTTCCTCAGCGCTGCACAGCAGCACAACTGACAGCGTATTAAGACACATGACTGTTATTTTTGTCTTGTGTGTCACGCAGCCATAAATCAATACAAAATAACACATAATTGTGACGCCAGTTTATAACCCAGTTTTGGTTTTGCTAGGATAGAAACTAAAAGACACAATCAAAGTGACCCAGCCAGGGTCCTGTTTCTGGGGCAGAGTGGTATAACTGCACTGTTGTGCCTCCTGTTCTATTACTCTTATGCCCAGATCTGTTGTCTTGTACTGGACAGCAGTGGGGGGTGAGGCCTTAAAAATGAGCTTTTTGTCAGGTCTTTATAATGAAACTGCAAATGTAGACCTCTATAATATGAGAGAGAACTGAGAAATGCAATTTATTCTGGAGGATAGACCTGTTAGTACAATAACATTAATTTATTCCATGCTATGCAGTGCTACACTATACAGTAATATCCGATCAGCGTTGGATGCCATTTTTATTAACACAATCTGTCTAGCTGTTTGGGAACAGGTAGTGAAAGGTGCTTTAGCAGGTAGTTTGAAAGGTCAGAGTCCATCTTTCATTCATTTCTTTCATCCTTCAGTTTGCATTTTTTAGGCAGCAGCTTTTACTGTGTTGTAGCCTGAACTTGTTTGATTTCGGAAGCTAAGCATGGCCTGGTCGGTTCTGGGGTGAGAGACCTCCAGCTTAAACCAGCATGCTGCTGTAAAGTGGGGGACCAGTAGGTGGCGGTCTGGCTGTCACTCCAGCTGAGTGGTGCCTGGGGGACACCGAGATGCTGCAGGCCCTGGCCTTCGGGTGGGACTCTGATCTGAGGTCTTGACTGCTTGCTCATCAAAGATCACATGGCATTTTTTTTAAAAAAAAGGATAAGGGATTTATCCTTAATGTGCTCACTCTATTCTACTTTAATTCCATTTGAGAGCCAATGTCTCTCGCTTCTCTACCTGAAATGCTGGTGGTGGGGCTGTTAGTGTGTAATGGCTGCTCTGTGTCACCCAGATGGGCGCTGCACTTCAGATAATATAATATATCTGACCTTTAAAGCACTACGTGATCTTTGGGGGGTAAAAAGTGCTTTATAAACGCAAGGCAATGTTATTATTCTTTATTTGCTTGGGAGATCTGCTATAGAATACATATCTTAATTGTTCCTGGGTGTTGTGTGTTGCAGATGGCTATATAAGCTTTCTCCCCCGGCCGTCTGTTGCTGGTGCGTTTCCATGGATGATGAATTTATTGGTGTGTCAGTCTGGGCGCAGCCACGCGGCCGTCCTAGTGTATGTGCTGCCCTCCTGTGGCAAACTGGCCAAAGTACAGCTGCCTCACCCCCTTTTAGACGCACTTCAAATTAAGGATTGAAATAGAGTATCCATTTGCGGTATGTATATTCTGAGCTGCACTGTTGTTGATCAGTAAGTACAGCAACAGCATTTTTAAAATCGGGGAATGTCGTTTCAGCATTATGTTTTTTTGAGAAACGCTTGTGCACTGCAGTGCAATTGCCAACAGAATTAATCCCCGCTTCCCTCAGTAATCCGGATTAACGTCCCCTCCACTCCCATCTCTGTTTCCCAGAGGTGCTGTGGGGCGATACACCTGGAGAGTTCAAAAACGTTAATCAGATTGAACCATCCACGTCTCCTCGCGGCGCAATTGAATTTGCTCTCCTCTACTGAAACGTGTCCTTAACAGCGCGATGTATCACTCATAGCGCTCATTATCTTGCAATATGCCACACTTGCTTTTGATAGAATCTGGAGTATGACTTGAGGAGAAGGGTCCACAGTATCAGGTGTTGATTAGAGCACCTATCATTTTATTCACATTAGGTTTTGAGTAGAGTGGGTGACGTGACCCTGAACTGTCCCTTTATATGTTGGTCACGTCATAAATATGTAAAAAGCACAACTGCATTGTTCCTGGTTCCAAGCAGTGTATGTAGATTCCATGTACCTACAGCAGGCGATTCACAATTTTAGGTGGAAATAGTAAAACATCCTAAATAGTAAATATGAGATGTTTATATCTGTGTCCATTACAGGGCAAAGGACACAAACACGAACACGCACCAAGGTCAGTTTTCCAGAGACCAATAAACCTATCAATATGTCTTTGGACTATAGAAGGAAACTCACAGAAACACAGGGAGAACATATAAAGTCCATGCAGACAGCACCCTAGGGCTGGAATAGAACCCAGCAATCACTGTGCCCACATTGATAAGATATGTGCCTTGTAATTCCTGATTGTGCCAAAGATTGACTGAAAGTTTTAAATGCTCAAATTCTAATGGGAATAAAAGTGTGTAACTGCACTTCCAACAGAGTAGAGCACTTGAATGTGCCATCAGTACTGTGCACTGGAGAAGAGGATAGTGAAATATTTTTTGTCTCATTTTTACAGATAGACTTTTTTCTGGGAAAAAAGACTACTACTTGAGACTGCTTTCCTGAAATGATAAACAAAAATGTCAGACTTAAGAATCTTCCATCTCCTCTGGTTTCAGTAACTGCTTTATCCTTAGAGGGTCTGTGTGATCTGGAGCCTAACCCAGCAGGAGTTGGGCATAAGGCAAGACTATAATTTTCCACCGGTTGGAAATTTTTATTTTTTTTAAAACAACCCTGTAACCTAATCTATTTCTTCATTTACAAAGAATGCATCTGTAAGAGTCATGACTCAAGAGAATTAAAAATGATATAATTCCAGTCAACACACAGCTCCCTGGCAGACAGGATAGAAAAACCAACTCTTTCTTGCCAATATTTTAGAATGAACTGCGATACCTGTTCTGTTATAATTAAAGAAAATGTTCACATCCAAAGTTTGTAAACCACTGATGACTGTGTACAGTATATGCTGAATTTCCTATTTGGTACATACCAAAATACTAAAATACATACACTGTATAATTATGTACAATGCTCAGTTCTAATCACTAGACCATGGTTTTTGGATAAAAAGGCATTACATTCCTTATACGTTGTCAGACTCCACAGAGGAAAAGAATGGTGTAATGACCTAGCAAACCCACAGGGGGGAGAAAGGTGCCCATTACCAGTGTGCTTCTGTGCACTGCAAGAGGATGTTCTTGGCTGGGCTTTAGAGAGGTTGGGTTGTCTGCCTTTGCGAAATATCTAATGTGTCAAACTGGCGCTAATGGATCGTGCACTAATCGCTCTGAGCAAGCGCAACATTCTCGGGCTTTGATGGGGGCTCCTGATTATAGTTGTATATCTAAGTAAGCCATCTGTCAGCTTGAGTTAGCGTGTGCGTGCACGCACGCGGCGCTCGGTCTCCGTGTTCTGCAGAGGGGTGTCTGTGAAGGTCCATCTGTCGGTTTTATCCGTGTGTGACTCTGATCTTGCTGTGGGGATGCTGGGACACGCTTGGCAGGGCCATCCCGGGGCTGGCCCATGTGTTTTGTGGGTAGGTCATGGCTGTCAGTGTGTGTGTGTGTGTGTGTACGGGACACAGGCACACAGGTGTAGTGTGGGTTTCGGCAGGCAGGCAGGTAGAGCCATGTTCTCACTAGCTTCGGGTTTCACAGAGGCCCGTGAGCAGCTCAGACACACCTGCCTTGGGGCGGGGGTGGGTAAACAGCCCCCACAGCACATCCTTCCCCCATCTCTCACGCCCACCTAGGATCGCACCTGCAGTCCAACTCACTTCACTTCACTTCACAGCCTCATTATACTGACATCTTTCAGTAAGGTCGGTTTCATTTATTAGCAGAGGAAGAGTGAGCTGGGTGTTGATCAGCAGTAGACTCTCGACAGATCCACATGTCATTGCAGAGAGAAGCAGATATGGTCTGCAGCTTTCAGTAAATGCTACCGCTTAGCAGTAGACATTTGGACGTTTACCTTTAAACTCTGCAAATCAATTATTACCGCAGTTATCAATTAATCGTCCGTCAGGGTGCCAAGAAGAGACCTGGAGTTCAGTAACAGTCACAGAATCAGTTTCTTTTTTTTGGGATGTACTGAAGACCATGTTTCTGGATGTAACTGAAAGCTAAAAGCAGTGAATGATCAGAACAATATTGAAAATATTTTGTACAATTAACACCTGTTTATCTGTTACTATTGTTAAGAAGCAGAGACCGTGTTAAATAAAGTAAAGATGTGTTTAAAAATGTAACATTCTCTTTTAGGTTCCAATGTTATGTCATAATTGCAAAATACAGGTCACACATACAAGTGTTTTTTTTTTCTTGAATGCAGAGGTTCTCACTTTATCCAGTTATCTCATTAAGTCAAACGGTGCATTGGTGTCAAGCTGCGCGTTGGTGTGATGGCTTTGGCGTATGACTCGCATGCTGGAGGTTGGGGGTTCGAACCCAGCTCTCGCCATGATTTTTTGGGCGGAGTGGTGGCACTGTGGCTCAGGATCTGCGCCTGTGGCTGGAAGGTTACTGGTTCGAATCCCGCAGCCGGCAGAGGAATCCTACTCCGTTGGGCCCCTGAGCAAGGCCCTAAACCCCAGCTGCTCTAGGGGCGCCGTACAAATGGCTGACCCTGCGCTCTGACCCCCAGCTTCTCTCCCTGTTTGTGTGTCTCATGGAGAGCAAGCTGGGGTCTGCAAAAAGACAAATTCCTAATGCAAGAAATTGTATATGGCCAATAAAGAGATCTTATCTTCTCTATTACTTCCACAGTTTTGTTCTGCCTATCTTCAGGATGCACAAGTCCAGTCTCCCCCAGACCGATGAGTTTGTGTTGGCTGTTTAGTGCCGTGTGATATACTGTACATGACAGCACAAGTTCGAAGGGCACAAAGACATTAGAACATCTAAGGATTATACAATGGAGAAGACTGAACAACACTGGCTTTTCCCACAATTCTGAACAACACTGCAGTGACAAATTATCTTCAGGTCAAGGCTGCTTACTTACTGTGGAAGAGCAGGGTGATGGGCAGTGTGGTCTGGGACTGGATTTCATCGGAATTACCTGGAATTTTTATGGTGCTTCCGGGAACCCAGTGTATAACTGGGAGGGAGGAGAGCAGGAGAACTCCCCAGACAGATCACAGTCTGGCCTCCTGAGATTCCACACATTTGCCTGGAACAAAATCCCTCAGGCACAGAGGTACAGTGGGCGTGATCCAAACGCGAGAAGTTTTAACGGCACTTGTCTGCGCCCTGTTTCAGCGCCAATGCAGTGGGCAGCCGGGATGGCCTGGACACGGAGACGGGCAGCGAGTCACTCCTGAGTCACCGGCGGGAGAGAGAGAGGGAGCGGGCGAGGAGGAGGGCGCGAGAGGTGGAGTGTGAGTAACACAAATCTTTATTTGTTACGCGTCATCGCAAAGGAGAAGCTGTTCTGAATTGGTTTATCTGGATAAATAAGGATTATTATTATCCTGTTCGGGAAATGACAGAATCTCAGGGGAGGTTCAAATCGGATTTATGGCTTGCCGCTATGCGATAAGTTCCTTAGAGCCCTGGAAACAGGCTGGTGTTGGTAAAACCAAGTGCTGCTGATTGCAAGAGAACCGAGAGAGAGGTGAGGAAATGAGGATGGTGGATGGTTTGTCCTTGGTTGGAAAAAAAAGCTTACTTCAGAAAACAGTAAAGGTAATTCTGGTTGATCTTAATCCGTTTCGATTTTTTGAATGATTAACTTTTTTGCAGTTGCTCCATTTTGGCACAAGTGCTACAAAACAAGATTTAACGCCCAAAATGTACCCACACCATGACTTGTACCCACAAGTCGTACATTCTAAAACCAATGCTTGATGCACACTGTCTGTGTGACAAATCTGTCTTGCTTCTCATCCTTGGAAAACTGCAATCAAATATTGGATTTGGAATCGCTGAATGGCAGGCCTATCAAAGTTTTGATTTAATCCCTGCCTTAGGCCCCGGATTAAAATAAAGGTTTGACTCAAGCGCCAATCATGAATGACAATCAAGTCCTTTGATGGTTGCCTTTTGTATGCCAGAGGCATCTTCTCTTCACCCAGAGTTAATCCCATTTATCCACCATCAAGTGTTATTTTTTGTAATTTGGAAGATGCCAATTAAGTGCACCTTGGGGGCGTGGACGTTAGTTCTGCCTGCTCACAGCTCCTCGATCCTTGTGTGCCCTGTGATGGACTAGCATCACATCCAGGGTGTAGTCCCACTTGGCACCCTTGTGCTTCAAATTTCCACAACCCTTACTTGGAATAATCATTTTTCCTATGATAGATGGATTATTTTTGCTTTTTATATCCACTGCATTTGGGATCACCAGTTTTAAGTGGCCTCAGTTTGACAACTACAGCTCCTTGTACCACTTGGGAGAGAATGAGATACGCACACATGCTCCTCCAGCACATGCACTGGAAAAAGCCATTCGTTATTTGACAACGCTTAGATCTCCACAAGGCTTTACAGGTGAGTCAGTGCTGATTGGAGGAGTGGTGGTTCTCTCACTGACATCACTGCAACCCTGCAGTGCCCAGCAAGTTGCAGGACGTCAGCCCAGAAGCCGAAGGGGTCATGCCTGGTTAATTCCAACCTGTCTTGGTAGGCCTCATCCAATTCAGACTACTCACAACAGCACCATGGGGCATAGCCTGCACAGGGTGAGCCACTCAGAAGTCCCGGAAATGCTTTCTTTTAAATTTGCTGTTGACAGCTGGGTCACACCTTTGATTTAATCCTGACCTTGCAATAAGAAAATTAGAAAACAATAGAGTTACCTAATTATCATTCAAAAATAAGCCTTTGTCCCGATTTTCACCTCGCGGGGCTGTAGCTGCAATGCAGTAAAAGAGATCCTGGGTTATTTGTAAGTCAATAATTGGGAACTCAGGATTACTTTCAATTTCAGTCATTTCCCTGGAGGTCATAACTGAACAAGGAGCTAACAGTTTCAACAAAAGGTCACAGTGCTGAAATCAAAGAGCTTGATATTTTGCTAACAAGAAAAACCAGTAGCGATCACAGAGAGTCAAAGAGAAGATTAATGTGAGAAAAATTAGCAAAGCCACAAGGACGCTAGCATATTAAGAGTGCAGATTTTTGCCACTGTCCTATGTAACCCAGTGATTCCTGCTAAAGCATTCACTTGAGCCATACTAGGACTCTTCTCTTATTTCGACAGAAGTGTTACAGTATATTTTCAGCACAGAAACAAACTTAATTAGATTATTTGAAATTATTTCAAGTTTGTAATAACTTGTTATATTTTTATGATTGTATCAGCTAGGGCAAAATCGCCAGACAAAGCCAATTCCTATCCTCTTGGGGGATGGAAAATGAACTGCAGTTTTCTTTTCTTGAATAAATCATTTAGTTTTATGGAAAGTGATCTTGAAAAACTGATGGCTTTGGATTTAAATAAATTGTGGAATCTGGTTTACCTGGAAGAGAGGCACAGACAAACAAGGTCACCTGGAAAATTCATGGGTTTCATGTGTTTAAAAGGCAAGAAGCTGAAGCAAGACAAGGGTTTGGAATTGAGAAAAGGCCATTTGTTCTGTCGAAGTACATGTACCCCTAATATCTTTAAATCTTTATCGGTATGAAAATCAAATTGCAAATAAGCATTCTGGTACCAGGCTCAAAAGATAAATGCTCCATGAAATTTGAGATCCATTGTCTCACAGTATCAATTGCTTGGACTTGACTGAAACTGTATCATCTCAATGGATCACCACAGCATAATCTACCAAAACAGATGGTTACATGCTTTACTAATGTATTTTAAACATTAACAAAATGGTTTATTTCTGTCTTGCATGAAGAAGAGTTGGCTAGTTCCAGCTGGTCTTGTTCAGAGATGCTAAATGAATTGAATTGCAGTTCTGCCGGTTGTACGTCTTGTATTTCTAGTGTCTAGATAAAACAAGAGCCAAGCTCAAACTTGCTATTGAGATTGAAATTCACTATAATATGTAGTAGATTTTTTTTTATTTGAACATGACAGTATGAGAAAAGATCATTTTCAAATGCTTAGAAATTATTTTCATTTCATTAAACATTGGTTTCATATTGTTGTTAAATATTGTGCATGTTACAACCTATCAGATTTTTGTCGTTGACAAAGTGGCAAAGAACATATTATAGTAAGTACAGTAGGGTCTCAACATTCGAGAGGGTTCGTTTCAGAGAACCATCATTTATAGCCATATTTGGATATATAACCAAGTCCACCACCATATTGTTGCATAATCCGTCCTTCGGATGAGACGTAAAACCGAGGTCCTGACTCTCTGTGGTCATTAAAAATCCCAGGGCGCTTCTCGAAAAGAGTAGGGGTGTAACCCTGGTGTCCTGGCCAAATGTCCCATTGGCCCTTACCAATCATGGCCTCCTAATAATCCCCCTCTATGAATTGGCTTCATCACTCTGCTCTCCTCCCCACTGAGAGCTGGTGTGTGGGGAGCGTTCTGGCGCACTATGGCTGTCGTCGCATCATCCAGGTGGGGCTGCACACTGGTGGTGGTGGAGGGGATCCCCATTACCTGTAAAGCTCTTTGAGTGGAGTGTCCAGAAAAGCGCTATATAAGTGTAAGCAATTATTATTATTATTATTATTATTATAATGTGCAACAGTATATAGCGAGTATGGTTACAGGACATAAGTAACCTTCCCTTCTATGATAGTTAAAGTACTAATGCATTGGCTTTAAGTTAATTTAAACAACATTGATCAAATCAACTGAAAGAGACAACAGTAATCACAGACTTAAAATAATCAGCTAAAACAAACAAACATGAATCCCTCCACAATATCTAGTGGATGCCTGCACTTTCTCTTTCTGCCTTTATTGCTATTTCCCTGCTCCGTGATCATCATGCCCCACTGTATCGTAATGGGCAATTAAACTGTCAAGGAGCCTGTAAAGTCGTCTCCAGCCTGTCATTCCCCATGCTGCCGACACAGAACCTGGAGTCTTCATTACAATACAAAAGCTAGACCAGGCTGAGCTGAGGATGCTGGGTAGTGGGTGCTTGGGCAGGAGGCAGGAACAGTCTCACTCACTAGCTGGGTTCATCTCAAAGTTCATCCTAGTCTGTTGCGCTGCTAACTTGAAAGTAGCATTTTTCATCTTGGTTTCATCCCGTTCTGCTTTGCTTCCATTCAAGACCCGGTCGGCCAGAGGGAATTGCAAGTAAGCGAGTCTGCGGATCCCCAAGAGTTCAATTCGCAGATGTCGAGACCCTACTGTATATAGACACTGATCACGTCTTCGAAGTTGTTTCTGAGCACATTAGATGGTAGATTGTGGTAGATGTGGATGTGATGGTGCAGTTCCCATGGATTCTGGATACTTGGTTGATTAATTTTCACCTTTTGTCTTGTTGACAGATGCGACACCCTCTTTTTTAACCAAATGTGGCACCACCAAAAAAATGTTAACTTCTAGCCTTACAACAGCCTACACATGTACAACTTGACTTTAACAAAGCCACTCAGATTAAATCACAATGTCGGGTGCTGTACACAGTGAGTTATTTTGCTATTAAGAGTTGAAAATAAGAGGACAACTGTGGACTTTGTTTTTCCTATTCAGCAGTTAATTTTTATGGATCTACAGTAAACTTATGACCTGGGTTCTAATTAGTGGGGAGCTAAGTGGGACTGTGGTCCCTTAAAAGAGACTAGATACTCCCAATAAGAGCTGTAAATCTCTCCTTCAGTTAGGTAAATGAACTGTTCATGTGTAGAGTCTGTCTGCTGCACGATCTTTTGACTCCTGCAGTTGAATCTGCCCTGTAGCATCTTGAAACCTGAGCTGAACTTACAGTAAGGGCTGGAAAGAGCTAAATCCATGCCTAATTTTGCGTTGGCTTCATTTTCGCTATTCCTTAGTGGCTGGACTCGACTCTGCGAAAATCAGACTTTTCAACTTATTCAAAATGCGACACCAAGCTTTTTTCACACTAGGCACTCTTACAGAAGCTCTAACAACATTACACTGAGTCTCTGAACGGTTTTTGAAACGGTTGCACAAGGGTCTTTGTGACCGACAAGGTCCTATGTCTTCAGGAGCTGCTTATTCCTGAAGTCCCAGGACACCTCCATGAGATCGGCCAAACTCTGACTCTCTGGCTGTTCCACAACAGCACAGCTGGAGCTTTCTGCCAACACCTAACCCCTGTGCCAGTGTCTGGGAGGGCACGGCACGGCCTTTTTGACTGTGCCTACCAATGCTTTGGCTATTTTATATTTCTAACGAGAGGAGTTTCTCTTCGTGAGCAGGCAAAGGGAGGTCTTACACAGAAGATGCAACATTAAGTCCAGCAGTAACTTTCTTCAGTAAACAATGAAGGATTTCACCTACAGCTTGAAAGCTCCTTACTGTGGAGAACACCAGGTGTTGCCAGCAGCAGACTGTGGCAGTCAGAAACAGCTGATGCACGCTGATCATAAAGAGCATTTTTATCGCTCCTCAGCGAATGCACAATCACCTGTCTTTCTTGGCTAAAGTTACTGCCATGCAGAAGAGGTGTCTGCTGACATGTTGATGAGGAGGTGCTGATTTTCACAGTGGCATAACTTGCCTTGTCTGTCGGTAAATGAAAACCTCACATCCGGGCGCACTGTATTTCAACACACTGATCTGTATAACTGTCATTGTCTATCCACGCTCCGCCTCCTAATCGTCTTTTGCCTTTCTCTAAAGAGATCAGGTGTTACAGAAGTGCCACACTGTGATCTGTATGTGGCTGTTCTTTTCTGGTATTTGATCCGTAATGTAATTATTGAAGCTTTGGGTGTCACAAGGGCTATCACTGTACTGGAACTGGTGCTAGAGAGCTGCAGTAATCATGCTGTTTTATACGAAATCCTCTCCATTCTTGCCTTTCCTGTCTGTGTTTATCCACAGCCAACTCTCACGCCTCCCTCCCCCACTCATCCAGACTTCCCAGGGACTAAGTTATTCTGAGCGGGTGACATTGATCAACACACGATATCAGATTGGTCCACCATTATAAACTTCCTTTCTCCAAACACTGTCTGTTGGAATCCCTCTTTACCTTTTACTCTGCATCGCTGTGTGGTGCACACAAGGCTGGTCTGTGTGCGATCGTTCCCCTTGCTGGCCCTCATTAGCAGGAGAGTCATTAATTAACGTGGCTTAATTAGGAGCTGTGGAAATGGGAAGGGGGCTGTAGAATCGCGAAGGAGAGAGAGAGACAGGGGGAAGTAGGCGTGGAAAAGGAGCACAAGAGAGGTCGAATCTCGGGTTCGTTAAGGGAGCAGAGCATTGTGAAAGAGGGGAGGGAGGGGGGGGGCAGTGTTGGAGATGGAGGGAAGGTTTGTACAGTCTTGGGGGGGCTGCAAGACTGTATGACTTCTTTGTTTCAAATGTATGCAGCACTGAGAGACCAGGACATAATAAAACTGCTCACCTGTTTTCATTTAATTTCTGTTCTTAAATATCTTTTGACTCTGGGTTCTCTGGTTAAACAAACGGAGGCAAGAACAGTTCTTCATATTTTAGGCTGAAGCATCCATTATGTCCACCTGCAAAAGACAAAGCATAGGCCTACACAGACGAAATCCATTCTCTGAATTGTCTGTTATGGGCTATAAGTACCTGTTGTTTCCTTCTGTGTTAGCTTGGACCTTTCTTAAAAAACCTACCATGTGTGGTTGAAGATTGCTGCTATGCAATGTGCTATATAAAGTGAGGAAACCAGTTTATATGCCTCAGAAGAGCATATTTTCCCACAAGTATCAGTCTGTGTTCTTGCTGGAGTGAATTGTCCCTTGGTATATAAGATGTGTGCTGTATATAGGGCACCTATTTCAGCCTGGAGCTCAGGGACAGGAATCTCGCTTCCCCCATGTAATTCTGTAGCTCACAATGAAGAGGGTTGACTTCCAGCTTGGTTTGACAGCAGTTTCTCTGCCCTTTGCTTCAAGTATGCTGCCCTTTGGATATGGGTTGTATGTGCTTGTAACTCGGCTGTTCTGTGCTTGTTGGGTTTTGCATAGTTTCTCTGTGCTGTGCATTCCACATTAAAAAATGTTCCTCCACTTTGACCTCATCTTAACTGAGAGAAACCGGGAGAGGAGGGGGTTTGTTTTATCGTATAGGTAGGGAGTGGGGTCTGGCTGGCTCTGCCTTTCCTCTCAAAGCCCACGTATCCTTCCTTGAATATTTGGAATTTCTTCTTGAGGATTACTACAACTTTTTGTGTTCCGCTGTGTTGGTTTCATCTCAGCTGCCCAAAAGGGAGACATGATTTGTTTCACTTTATTTCAACATCTTCAGGCAGGTCCCCTTCACTGACCCTGAAGCCCATGGTTTCAAGGTTGTTTTAAGCAGATTCCTATTATACTGTCAGGTTATCAGCGATCAACCATTCATCTTAAATCCTCTGTGCTTTCCTGTGGGTGACTGAGGAGAAGAAGCTAGTACATCTTTGAGAGAAACGTTTATTTTGAGAAGCTTAAAAAAAAACTGTGTTATGGCGTGTTCCTGGGCCCGTTTCTCAGAATAGCAGGTTACTGATAAAGTGCCGAAGGACTAATTATCACTGGGCCTCTCTGCTGTCTCAGAGCTGGCTGCCTGCCTTAACGAGTTCGTTAGCGCTAATTAACTGAGAGTGGCGGGGAATTGTCTCTGTCAGTTTTGACAGACAGACAGATCTCTCTTGCAGCCTTCTGATGAGCAAGAGCTCAACATTGTTCTTTGTGGAAAGAGCGAAATGATGGTTAAGCTGCAGAGGAGTGTAGGGAGGTGGGCTAAAGTTTATTTGACACAGCAGAGCACTGTGAAAGGTGAAGCTCAGGTGATCACGTACAGTACTTCCCCGTCACAAAATGCATCAGTGTCCAGGCACTGGAGCTCTGTTTGAATGCTGCTATAGTCCTGTGTCCCCATAAAGGCATGTCATTTATACCGATGCTGCTGAACATATGTTTTACTGCTACTCACCTCAAGATTCTGTGATGCCAGTCTGGCAGTAAATTTGAGATAATCTTTGTTGCAGAGTCTTTGTTGCAGATAGAGAAATACGTTTTCCCATGCAGTTTGATGGAAACAGGCAGTTTGCAATGTTGTTTTTTCTGACTTACTGACCTGAAGTTTCCTATTTTTGCTAACGGCATTTTATTTAGAAATAGCAGTAAACACGTAGTGTTTCTCTCTTTCCCTGTCTGCTTGCCTGGGAGACAATTTGCTTTTTTACTGGCTGTCCGTAATTTTACAGAAGGCCTGCAGCCTTGAGGACAGGGGCAATGTGAGGTTGTCACTTAATCCCAAGGCACTTCAAACAGTTCTCTACTCTCGCTCATTACAGTGCTACTAAACCAGAAAAAAACAACGACTCAGACCGCAAAGAAATGAGTGTGAGGTGCTTCATAAAACCCATTTATTTCTGAACTGCTGGCACTGGAGAGAACATTAAAGAGTTTTTTCTCCTAAATGAAAAACAGTTTCTGGTGAAGTATGTATCATCTAGAAACAGCAGGGTGTTTCAATGGCTTTTCAAAATTCCATGTATTTTTTATTATGAATAAATGTGCGATCATGAACGCATAACATTCGCACTCCTTCCCAACAGACTATGATCTGATTGGGGTTGTGGATGGACAGTGCTGTAAAACAAAGGTAAAGAAATTGGAGGGTTTCGCTTTTTTTTTTTTTTTACAGTGATGAAAATGAACTGCTGTCTGAGGGGAGCGATTGACAATCTGACATGGAGTTTGTGTGCCTTTTTCAGTGGGGCCTACAGTATAGGCGTTCTGCAGCTATATCAGCAGGCGTGAGCCAGGCCAGTACCTGGATGGGAGACCTTCTGGGAAAACCGAGGTCCCTGCTGAAGGGGTGTTAGTGAGACCAGTAGGGGAACTCACCCTGCGGTCTGTGTGGATCCCAGTCCAGTGAGGACACCATAATGTAAAAAAGGTGCCTTCATAAAACCGAGGTTCTGACTCTGCGATCATTCAAAATCCCAGAACATTTCTTTAAAGGAGTAGGGGTGTTACTATGGTATCCTGGCCAAATTTCCCCCTGATCTTTACCAATCCTGGCCTTCTAATATCTTCATCTGTTCTCCTTCCCACCAAGAGCTGGTGTGTGGTGAGTGTACTGGTGCACTTTGGCTGCTGTCGCATCATCCAGGTGGGGGCTACAAAGTTGTGGTGGCAGAGAGGAGTCCTAATTACCTGTAAGGCGCTTTGAGTGAAGTAGCCAGTAAAATACTATATAAGTGTGAAGAATATTATTATTATTATTATTGTTGTTGTTGTCTGTCCTTATCTTGTTGTACAGAATGTCAGGCATTTGTTACATTGCTCACATCCTACAGACACTACCGTACATGTCCACATGTCCACATGTCCACAGCCTCTTTAAGAGACATCTGCACATAACTGCACAAAGGGCGTTTGCATGCAAATTAAAATCACAGACTCGCTCACACATACACTTGCAGTGCTGTGCCTTTGCACAGGCAAGGTGTGAAGCATTAATTGACACCCCCTTCAAAAAAACCTTGCACCTGCGGTCATACACCTTTGTCTGAAGTCTTGGGTGACTGTGTAGATGCATGTCAGCGTGTTTAACCAAGACTTTTTAATGCCTAGAACCCAGATTGTGTCTATTTTCCCTCTCGCCTTAAAGACTCCTAGCAGGCACCCTCTGTAAAGGATTGGTTAAGGAACTGTGAAGCAGAGATTAAACACAACGAAAACCAAGGTGGTTTCTGCAATCGGAGAGCAGGAAACCGTGGCAAATGTGATGTGATGACAAGCTTAGAGACAGCTGAGATAAAATGCCACGCAAGGCGTGCTTTTAAAGTTAAGTGTGTCAAATTCTAGTAAAACGGTGAAGCATTGTAAGACTTGATGTTGAGTTCCATCGAAACACGAATCTCAGTGAAAGCTCGCTGTATGGACAGGAAAAACAGAGTAAATTCCTGCATTACCCTGGTAATCCTATACTTCAGTGTCATTTTTTTAAGAAGCGTGAAAAGGAATAATGCAGGAATGAGCTGTGGGTGTTGTGTAGGGAAGGAAGACTGGCTCTGGGGGCTCTGTATGTTTGTGTGAGTGTATCTGTTTCATACCCACTGGCAAACTGCACCCGGTTAATCACTTGTTCCCTGCACTGAGCCCGAGAGCTCAGCAGGCAGATTGACACCACCTGAGATCTTATCTATCTGTACAGAAGCACCAGGCACTTTCATTGGGGTGGTGCAAGTTTAGTGCGCATTTTATTCTGAGAATTGCTTTTTAATCAGACTCTAAAGTCCTACCCACTTATAAACGATCAAAAATGTATGTCGGTTGTCACAAAACACATTCCGCTGAATCCGATCCAGGACTACAAAGTGCTCGGGAGACAATTTTTAAGGGCTTCTCTGTAGAGACGTGGAAAAAAAAATAAGCCTTAAAGATACAGTAGCCACAGTTTAACACCTTTAGAGGGTTTGGAAATGTTTTGCCAGGTCTATTATTTTCTTAATGCTGTAACACATGATTCTTTGAAACATGATGGACAAGAAGCTGAAGTGTCCCATAATCTAGGTTGAAGTGCACAAGAGCACATTTATTGTCCTGTACTTCGCTCCAGACTGCTGCACTGCTGTTGTAACACAGCAGCACAAAATAAAACAGTGTGACACGAACAATAACTTACTGACAAGGCACTCCAAATACATCTTAACCCATATTTTATCCGTGCATTTGTTGTTTTTGTGCAGATAAAAATGCATTTAATAAAAAAAATACAATGACAGTTTTATTTAATCATTGTAATCTCTAAAGCTGATGACTGCAGTCAGATCTTAAAACAAGTTTTCTGCCAAACTTGTTCGCTTTAAAAAGCGTTTTCTGGGTGGACAAAGCTTTATTTATTGCGTTAGAGTGGTATAAAAGCATGCTACAGGTTGGACAATGAAGCATTGTCCTGCAGAGTCTGCAGGAAAGTGACTAAAACATACCGAGGCAAATTTACGGAAATCGTGCTGTTTTCTGGATTGTTTCTTAATAGTTGCAATAAAAAAATGGGCTTTATTTTCCAGCCAGGTTTCAAAAGCTTGATTATTACAAGCCAATTGCTCTCTGTGATTACAAAACCACTTAATATTCGTTTTAGAAAGTTAATGTCGTTGTAAAAATACAACAGCTTGCTCATGTATGCCACTGTAATTAAAAAAAATCGAATGTCCTGAATCCCGAGGCGTCATTTCGTTCATGTCCTAGGCGTCGATAATGCCTCGGTTTATCGTTTAGAAACGGGCGTTTCGTTTGGTGGCTTTCCAAAAGCAGGGAGGAGAGCCAGGGTTTTGTGGGTGTCAAAAAGAGAAGCGGAGAGAGGTGTTTACTCGGAGCTATCCGTTACATTACCCCGGGCTAGCCTTGATGACAGTAAATCACCTGTTGGCAGAGGTGCCTGAAACGGGGGACAAGTCTGACAGCTTTTGCTCAATACCGTACTGTGTCGGCGGCGGGGGCGCGCCCGAGTGCCTGTGAGGCGGGGGCGCGCGAGTTCCCGCGCAGCTACGGGTGTGGGCGAGCCTGGGCGACGGGGGCGGAATTGTGTGCGCGCTCCCGAGCCGCCGAGTGGAAGAAGCACCTACAGTACGCGCGGTGCGCTCAGTCGCGTCCGTGTGGGCACTGAGCAGAGACCGAGGTAAGAGGACCTGAGTTTACTACGTTGCAATACTGCTTGGGGGGGGTTTAAAGGGACAGCGCAAGTGCTCGATAATAAGAAAATATCGACAGCGTTGGGGGGCGAGGGCTGTGAAATAAACGATTTCAAAAGAACAGAACTCAGCAAAACGCCAACAGAAGCTTTGTTGATGGTAGGTTATGGAGAGCAGCATAAATGCCGAAAGGCATCTGAAAGCTCGATAAATGAGCACCAAACTCTCATTTGCTGCGTTTATAATTGGTCTCAGTTTTGTGAGGGTCACGGCTGTTTCATACTTTTCGAAGTGCATCACTTAGAAATTGTGGTCATTATTGTTGTTGGAAATGATGTCAGTGCTGCTCCCAATGGATGTTATATCGTTCTCCTGTCAATACATTAAGTTGAGTTACTGAGAACGGGTCCTGATTCCACTTCACAGCTGTGTGCGCTGAGCATAGATTCGCTCACTCTCCTCCTATATGCAACGTCCCTTATATAATGCCTAAAGCGGCTTTGCTCTAGGTGCGAATTAAGGTTTCTCTGGAGAAATGAAATTACAGCGAAAGCTGCATTATGCGCTGTTCTTAAGCCCCAGTGGCTAGGTTTGAGGGATGCAATTTCGGTTAATGACAGTCCTGTTGCTATTGCTGTTGAGTTGATAGCCTAGTGTGTTTCTCTTCAATACTGCTAAAAACATGCCGAGCGAACTTCATTCGCGCATATAAATGTACAATGATAATCACACCATCCATAGTAGCGGAACAATAACGAGAATCAATTACTGTAATATCAATTGAAAAATTAAATAACGCTCTCAGGTTTTAGATTGGACACTGGCAGTGTAGCTAATAAAGTAAAGAGTTCTGCCGTGCAGTTAAACTACTTTGTTGCTGGTAGTTCTGGATAGTTTCTGGGACTGGGTTATCCATCTTCCCAGGAATGCTGTTTTAGTGGAAACCCGGCTCAGGGTTTCAGGTGCAACATTAAAAACTGTAGCATGCAGGAACTCATTTCCAATATGGGCAAGTTCTTGTTCCTTAGCAACCTGTGCAATAAACTGGAATTAAAAAAATTCTCCTTCAGTTATTTTAGTTTTTTTAAGGCAGGGTGTATCAGAGGTCTCTGGGAATTTTCAAAGCCTAATCCATTTTAAAACACCTCTTCTGAATGTTAGTCTGATGAAAAGCAGTGGGGTGCTAATTGAGACCTGGGTTCAGTTTTGCTATATCACATGCAACACTGTCTAGATCTGCAGTACCTCAGGCAGCAGTAAGGGCATCTGCCTTAGCGACACCTCCTGTTTCCTGAACTGATCTTGTATCTTCAGCTCCCACAACACTCCTCTCCCTGCTAGATTACGTCAGTATTTGAGCTGCAGCAATAAGATTATTCAGTGTTTTCGAAACCTTGTAAACCTGGAGACGTCCGAGATTGACACGTCGTCCGATATCACTGCATGTGCCGGTTTGTTAAAGTCTGCTGTACTTTCCAGGGATCTTTTGTGTACTCTCCACATGCTCTTGATGTTTAGAAAGGTTGGCTTATTTTGAAAATACTAAGTGCTGAAACTTTTACTGTATATTTAATTGCGCTCATAAGCATGTAGAATTATGAACTGCAGGGCGTGACATATAGAGTTGTGGTTTTAGAGAAGCTATTAACCCTGCAGTTGAAGTCCCAGTACCTACATCTGTGTTATTGCCATCCATCTTAATATTGCTAGTGTCTCATGTCTTGTTCTGTATTACTGTGGAAAGGGACAGCTAACTCCACTGAACGATCTGTACTGCGCTGAGTGCTGTTGGGTCTTGGTCACCTCAGGTTAACTGTTAGGACTGACAGACATTTGTTAAGCTTTTTTTCATTTTATAAATGGTGATTTACTTTTGGAAAACAAGCTGAATAGTTTTTGCCGTGACCTCTTAAATCCCTTCTAGCGGGAAGAGATTGGATAGAAATAACCATGTTGCATCTCCCTCTCCTCTCCCCTCCCTCTCCCTTCCTTTCTCCTCTCTCCCTGCCTCCGCTTGTAGATAAGACCTGGAGCCCGCGGCCTGCCTGTGAGCAGACACTCGTTCTCTGAACAGTTAATAAATAAGACAGAAGAGAGCATGAAAGAAGGGGGCGATTGGTCAGGCTGAATGTGCTGGTTATTGCAGATGAGACTTCAGAAAGTATTTGACTCCCGTTTGTGTGTGCTTTCAGGTATGCCTGTGTGCACCCGCACGAGTGGGGGAGTTTGATTTATGATGCACTCATGCTGCGTGAGTGTGCATAGCTGTGTACTTTGTGCTGACAGTGGTACATGTGTACGTTTGTAAACGGGGTGTGAGCGAGTGGACACTTGTGTGCAGTGGCGCAGTGTATGGTGATGGGCACCACTACTCTGCTGGAGTGTTTCGGTCGTCCCAGGAGACCTCCAGCTCAGCAGGGGGCGCAGCGACCTCATCGCCTTGTCAGAGCCTTCCAGCCAATCAGGTGCTACCCTGAGATCCAGCCATGCCCGCGGCAATGTATGTATGGGAAAGAGAGTGGGGGGGGGGGGGTGAATTGCTTGGGGGGGGTATAGAAAACAAAGGGTTCTGTTGTTGGGTGGACATAGACTTGCATGTTTTAAATCATGTGAAAACAACTGGCCTTTTCTCATTCCATATGTCCTTATTTAAACCAAGCTTTTGCCTATAGAGTCAACAAGCTTAATTTGCTACTGTGACCTCTCCTCGTTCAGAGTCTTTTCTGATTTACATGTAATGTTTGAAAGAGGGCAGGGATGGGGCGTTTTGATGTCCTTCACTTGATCCCTCCTGTCTTTATCTGTTTTCTCTATCTCTTTCTTGTTCTCTCTCCCCTCCCCCTCCCCCGTTTCTCTCTTCAGTCCTAATTCCACTACTCTGCCACACCCTGCTCTCTGATGGTCTCCCTCCATCTCCCTCTCCCCCTTCTAATCCTTTTTCTTGTTTTCCACACAATCCCTCCATCTCGCTACGCTAATCTCCCAGACAGGCCCCTTCAATCCTCTCCTGTTCCTGTCTGTTCCTCTAACCCGTCTCTCGCTCTGCTGTCTGTCCCGGTCAGTCCCGCGAGTGAACGGCCACTCCAAGGCAGAGCGCGCGGCGCGGGACTCAGCCATGGGCTACGACAGCGCTTCCATGATGAGCAGCGAGCTGGAGTCCAGCTCCTTCATCGACAGCGAGGAAGAGGAGGACGCCAGCAGGTCAGCATTCACCCATTCGTCCGTTATCTCGCCACCTCATCCAATTTAGGGTCACAGGGGACAGGTCGCAGGCCAGCAAGAAATGGGTACACCCTGGAAGGGACACCAGTCCATTGCAAGGCACACACTGGCCAGTTTTCCCAGACGCTTACCACTATGTCTTTGGACTGTGGGAGGAAACTGGAGCACCTATAGGAAACCCATGCAAACACAGGGAGAGCATACTAACTCCATGCAGACAGCACCCTAGGTCTAGAATTGAACCCAGGGCAGTAATGCTAACCACTGTGCACCGGTTCTGCCTCGTCAGCATTCATGTCACTGTTAATCCATTTCAGAACATATAAAAATCCCGATTAAACATTCCCACTGCCATCATTCTCCGGTTGATCCTTCAACACAAATATCAATTCAGATTAGACAGAATTCATTCTCTGCTATTAAGTGTGCAGAATATAATCAGTTCTTTGAAACCAGTTTTACTGTTCACACAGCTGTCAGTTTTTATTATTGCTGTTAATAATCTCCTCTAGGTTTGTAGGGAGTTCGCTGGGAACTGCCAAACTAGATTAGTATGATCACGATGAATGCAACACAGAGGGGAATGAGCCTCATTCTGCTCAAGTGCATTCATAATTGAAGAGACAGGAGTTGTTTTACACAGAGTGTGGTGGCAGCGTGGAACAATCACCTGGCCATGCTGTCAAAGCCAGTTCCCTGGCTCCTTTAAGGAAACAACTGGCTGAGATCCCAGGCTCAATTAGCTAATAGCTACTAAATGAGCGAGATGGGCGAAATGACCTCCTCTGGTGTGTCGCCATGTTTTTGTTCTCATGTCCTGTATGTTCCTGTGCTCACTGTCACCCTCGCTCATTCCCCAGGCTTAGCAGCTCAACAGAGCAGAGCTCTTCCTCTCGGCTGATGAGGAGGCACAAACGCCGCCGGCGCAGGCACAAGGTGGCCAAAATTGACCGGGTGAGTGAGGACCCCGCGAGCTTGAAGAATTGACGTCTCACACGGCTGGCCCAACAGCAGATCTTTCAGCTGGATCGGAGAAATCTTCTTAGATCAGCTGGAGTCCGAGCATTCAGCTGCTGTGCTCCCTGTTTATACATCTCCAGCTGATTTACCACCACTAAAGCAAGAATTCTTACTTTCTTCTGATGGGTTGGGATACAACTGATTTGTAGCTGGCATTGACCATTCTCATGGTCTCTCCTGCTTAGTTTTTACATCTGTATGGCGCTCGGGTATATTTAGGTTTCAGCTCAAAGGGGAGAATAGAAACTTTAGTTTTTGATACTGTTGCCTAGAACTGTGCAATTGTGGCGATTGGCAGGCAGTCTTAGACTTGACTGAGGGTCCATGTGTGCCTTTTGGGGGATCAGAGGGTCCAGGCAACTTGTTGTCCTGATTTTGCGTGCTGGAAGATAGCGTGCGCCGTGTAGTAACGAGTGAAGGTGTTTTCTGCGTTGGGTGTTCGTTAGGATGTGCTCTCGTGAGCTCATGCTGTCCGACCCCTCTCTCTCTCTTTTCTCCTGCAGTCGTCTTCGTTCAGCAGCATTACTGACTCCACCATGAGCCTCAACATCATCACTGTTACTCTAAACATGGGTAAGACCTCCTCCTACCAGTCGTCCTGCCTCTCCCCCCCCGCCCCCCCCGTCTGCTGCCAAGGAGTCAGAAGCCAGCTTGCTCTCGCAGCAGTTTTATCATCAGTGACGTCTGACAGCATGTTGAAAAGTACCTCAACAAGATTTGTGTTTTTGTTCTATTTCTGTCTCTCCCTCTGTCTTGTAGAGAAATATAATTTCCTGGGGATTAGTATAGTGGGACAGAGCAATGACCGAGGGGACGGGGGCATCTATATTGGCTCCATTATGAAGGGGGGATCTGTTGCAGCCGATGGAAGAATCGAGCCAGGAGACATGCTGTTACAGGTAAAAGCTCAACGCTCATTGTGCCTCTGCTCGAGGGAACATAGGCTGTCAGATTCCCGAAATATATTTGTACTACACATCGGACAAATGGACGTGGATACAAGGCTCTGGGCATTTGTGAGAATTCCAAACCTGTCATACCAGAAAAGATTTTCGTGAGGGTCAAGTGTCTCTTAACTGCGAGGGCTCAAGTGTGCTGGTGCAAAAAAAAAAAAGTCATGCTGAAAAAATTCCTTTGACGAAGTTCTGGCTTGCAGCTCAGGTTGCCGGATGGTGCAGCTGTTTTGCTGTTTGGGTCTCCCTCAGCCACCTCTGTTCTGTGCCTCGGGCAGGTCAACGACGTGAACTTTGAAAACATGAGCAACGATGACGCCGTCCGAATCCTGAGGGAGATCGTCTCCAAACCCGGGTGAGCGGACGGTGCTCCTTAACGCACTGGCTGTCTGTCCTGATCGTGAGAGACCCTTAAGGAGGAACGGCGGCCCCCCATTTCTCAGACCAGTTATTGAATCTCGGTGCCAAAATAAATTCATCAACGTTATCTGAAAAAAATGGCAATTGGACTTTGTGGAAGTCCTGTAATTTGCCATGCTGTCGTAGACTCGCATTCCTACGAATGACGTGATGCAGCCCTCCCTGCAGTGGTGGCTAATGTAATGTAATGTGATGTAATGTAATGTGAAGTACCAGCGAATAAGTACAGGTTGTGCAGCTGACATTTCGCCGCAGAAATGTTCCAACATGATCTGCATGCAGAGTTAACAAACAAGTAGTATTTGTCGGTAAAACAATCTGAAAATCGAGAACAATATTTCTATTGGATTAAGAGAGACGTGTTCACAAGCCTGCTGGTTTACAATGTCATAGGGCCACATACATCCCAGAAGTCCTGTTGCCTCGATTTGAATGCTGCCCATACTGGGAGATTTTGTGATGTAAATTGCAGGTTTTACATGTTACTGTGCACATTCTACTTTCACTGTGGTTTGAAATGCGCCCGTCAACACTGATTCTTTCTAACCCTGAAATATGAAAATAGCACTGCAGTTCTCCTTTAACACACTAGTTCTCGCTACTTCTTCTGAGAGACCCTTAACAAAGTGGTTCTCAATCCCAGTGTTGAGAGACCCTCAACACACTGGTTCTCAATCCCAGTTATGAGAGACCCTTTACACACTGGTTGTCTACCCTGGTCCAGAGCGACCCTTAACACACTTTTTTCAGTTCTGGTTCTGAGAGACCCTTAACACAGTGATATTTGCTCCAGATTCTTAATGGTACAGTAGGCTGATTGATTTCAGTTTTCCATTTGGGGGTCTGTTTTTCAATTTATATTCCACTGTTAAAAAGATGATTGGGATTTGATGTTGGTATTAACCCAGTACTAAGGAGTTGCCCTTATTGTGTGTTCGCTGAAATGTGACCTATTGGACTGATGCAGAAGGAAGACCCTTGCCTGGTGTGAAGTGTCTGGTATTATGTCATTCCCAGCTGTGTTAATTCATCATAAATTTATCACCTTTACAGAGCAGGCAAAAATAAGGGAACTAGCTCTCAGTTGGAAAGCTGAGGAGAGTCTGGATGAATTTCTATACCCCAAGTGTGTTGGAAACAATGTGCTTTACCTAGGCTCTTTCTGAGACCATAAGCCCGTGTGCACAAAAAGTGGCTCCATCACTGTCACCAGTTCGTGCCAGAGATTCAGGCCAAGATGGGACACACGCAGGGGTTCCTCGGGAGCACACCTGCTTTACCAGGTTGGCAAGGGGACAGACAGACAGGGCACAGGGGGCATCTTTGTGTGTAGCTCTTACAGGAGGGGAGTTCTGTGTCGGAGAACTGTGCAGTGATCACTGGGCTGGGGTGTCGGCGGGCGGGGGGGCTGTGAGACATGACTATGAATGCTCTAATCAATTCAAGGCCCGAGCCGAGGAGAGGCGCAGAAGCTGATGGAATCTGTTTCTCCTACAGCCCCATTAGTCTGACAGTGGCCAAGTGCTGGGACCCCTCTCCTCGCAGTTACTTTACCATCCCCCGAGGTGAGAGAAGCACCCTGCCCCGGACACAGGCGCTGGAAACCAGCCCTCGGACAGACGCGGACGACAAGAGCCGTTTCTGTCCCTTACAATATGTTTCGCGGGTTTACAGATACAGCTGTGCTCACGTCAGCAGTGCATAATGCTAAAGGGATCTACTGTTTATTTAGAAAACGTGTTTGAATGTAATCCATGAAAAAAAATGACATACGCACCTTGGAGTGTAGCAAGAAAAAAAAGGTTTTATAGGTGTACAGAATAGGGATAAACTGCAAATCGTGCATGTAAAGTTTAGCTTTTTCATTATGTAATCAAAAAAAATATTTTAATATTAATGCTTCTGTTCCATTGATTGACTCAATTTTGGTAAAGTACAGTATGTTTTTTTTGCTAATTTAGTGTTTTTACATTTGCTCATTAAAACACTCTTCTGTGAGTTTACTGATCTTTTTATGCAGTTATGCTCAATTCTACTGTACTTAAATTGATGTGAACCTGCAGCTACTACAGAGCTTCATACAGATGAAGCACATTGATAAGGACTGTATTTGTGCTAATAGGCATGTTTGTCCTCTTGTTCTGCAGCAGAGCCAGTGAGACCTATTGACCCTGCAGCCTGGATCACCCACACCACTGCTCTGACTGGCCCTTACCCACACTACGGTACTGTCAAAGTTGGGAACCATGTTTCCCTTGCTTTCTGTGCTTGGCTTAGAAGCTGCATCCCAGACTGCGCTATAAGCAGGATGGCTTTATTGTTCTTAAGGATTCTATTTTAAAAAATAATGCAGAGCAATATCTCACAAATATCCAGTTAAATACAGCAAATAATAGAGTGGATAATTAATTGCCTTTCTTGAGATGAACAAGATCGACCAGAGAAACTGCATTTAATCACTCCGTGATTAACATTGGATCTACATGATGTATGAAGAGGTGGATCCCATGTTGTTTTAACTGTTTGGAGTGGACAGTTTGGACATATGGTACTAATGCATCCCATACTGATGCTGCATTCAGGGTCATAAGTGTTTTGCGAGGGATTTATCTTTTTGGCTGTATTATAATAGTGTCCCATCTATCCTCTCTCTCTCTCTCAGAGTTTGATGACTTGCCGCTGTCCGTCAGCAAGACAGACATGGCAACCATTGTCAAGGTGATGCAGCTTCCTGACTCTGGCCTGGAGATCAGGGACAGGATGTGGCTGAAGATCACCATCGCCAATGCCGTCATCGGTAAGAGGGTAGGGGTGGGTTCAAGACCTGGCACGTATTCCAGGGAGCGATTTTAAGATGACATTGATAGAAGTGTGTGCAGCAGCCAAGGGGAAGGGTGGATGAGATAGAGTGGTTAATGAGTGAGAAGGAGCATATATTCACTAGGTCATCTTGCAAAACAGTGAGGAGGCTTGATGATCAGTGGGCATCCTTCAGCCTCAGTGTATCTCATTCCTGATAGTTTATTTTTTTCTTCAAAGCACTCGATACAGACTGCTAGAACACAGTGCCCTTTTGTTCTTACAGATAAATGCATGTGTTTCACATATTATATACATATTTATAGCATCCCTGTTCCTTCTTAGAGCCCTCCAGTTACTTAAGACTAATCACAAAAACTAGTTAAAGATCTATATTCTGAATACCTGCAGCAATGCATTTTTAAATGAAATAAAAATATAAAAAACTGCTTAAACATTGTAGCATTACTTCTCATCAGTGTTGTACCCTAAGTAATTTATTACTAAATTATTGGCCTGATGCTTTTAATGGAGTTTATAACAATCAGTCTGGGTGAAGTAACTTGCTCATCAAGGGTACAACAGCAGTGTCTCACCTGGGAATTGACACAGCCTTTAGACTATCCCTGCAAGCAACGGGTGCAAGGCGGGGCACACCCTGGGCGGGACGCCAGTCCATCGCAGGGCACACCAAGACACACACACTGACACGCACACACTCACACCAGTGCATTTCCCAGAAGCTCATTTACCCACCAGCATGTCTTTGGACTGTGGGAGGAGACCCACACAAGCCTAGGGAGAACATGCAAACTCCACCCAAACAGCAGCCCAGGAAACTGACCCCACAAGTGTAACAGTGTGTTGTGTGTGTGTGTGTGTGTGTGTGCGCGCGTGCGTGTGCTCACACAATCCCTCAGGTGCGGACGTGGTGGACTGGCTGTACTCGCGGGTGGACGGCTTCAAGGACCGTCGTGATGCTAGGAAGTACGCCAGCAGCCTGCTGAAACACGGCTACCTGAGGCACACGGTCAACAAGATCACCTTCTCCGAGCAGTGCTACTACACCTTCGGGGACCTCTGCCAGAGTACGGCTCTCAGCCCTTCACTCTTGATACTTAATGAACTGAGTGTTACTACTGTTAGTCTTCTTATTTATTGTTATTGTCATCCTGTAAAGCGCTTTGAGAAGCCACCTTTAAAGGCGCTATATAAAATAAAGTTTATTATTATTATTATTATTATTATAAAGACTACAGGGTGTCACCTACTGTACATAAAATATTGGGATGTGATTTTCTTTCACTACTATTGCTTTTGCACTTTTGTAGTTCTCTTTTAGAGGATTATTTTCAGCAGTGTGAACATGGGAAGTGGGTGATATTAAAATTAGAAATGACAAAAATGTGATGAGCAAACGATGGTGATATTGCCGTGCGTCCTTCATGTACTGTAATCCGCCCCTCCCGTCCTCTGATGTTCTCAGATATGGCCTCTCTGAACCTGAACGAGGGCTCCAGCGGTGGGGGCTCAGAGCAGGACACCCTGGCTCCTCTGCCTCCCCCTGCCACAAACCCCTGGCCCATGGGGGGACAGCCCTTCCCCTACCCCCCGTACCCCTCCGCCCCCCCTGGCTTCCCCCCGGGGTACTCCGACCCCTGTCACAGCTTCCACAGTGGCAGTGCAGGCAGCCAGCACAGCGAGGGTGAGTGGGGCAAGGGGGGAGGGATCTGGGGCGCCGTGGGGGGTTCTTGGGAACCAACGTCTTGTGGTTTTTTCCTCCCGCATAAATGGCATCAGCCGATCAGTCATGGTTGCCATCCCCTGATCTCCCCCTGTCAGCCAGATCTGCAAAGTAAATGGTGGAACACTACACACGTCGCTTGGGAGGGTGGTTTGCAGCAGATGTTGTGGTATTTTGGCATCTGCACCCAGTAGAGCTGTAGCTGTTTGGCAGGCACTGCAGCAGAGCTACTGAGAGCTGGGACCGGGGAATGTCAATGAGGGCGTGCTGGGCAGAGCAGTGTCTCTCATGCCTGGGGTTAGTCATGTATTCCCTAATAACAGCAGTGTAGGGTCCACAGTCAGAACAGCTATGTCCCCTGGGAATGCAAGAGCCTCTGATCCCCGCCACGTAACACTTCATAGTTCAGGCAGCGGAGCTGTAGCTGTGAAATCAAGAGGCTCGCCTGTGTCTGGCCATACAACAGATCTGTTTTCACACATGATCATCTCCGTGCCAGCTTGGAAACGCTATCAGATCATTGTTATCGTTTTTTTTTTCCTTCTTTGCCCAAGTCAAGTCATTCCAAAAAGCAAGTTATTTCTCATTCTGTTGAGAGGTTCCAGAAATGAAGTTTCTTAATCTTCTTAAGGCAGTAGGGCTAGTTTCCTTGATTTGGTACAACTGGAAATTATATCTACATAAACAGTCGATACTTTGTCGAAAAAGGAAAAAAAAAAAGATGTATTGTTTTATTTGTAAGTTACTTTTTTATGTAAAATATTTTACCTTATAATAGAGTTCATAGTTTCCTACGTTAGATAGGAAGTACCTGAATCATAGTGGGTTTGGGGATAGGGGATCTTTACACTAAAGTGTGTAGATTAGAGATGAGGTGGTTCAGTGATTAAACTCCTGTTTCAAGTCTCCTGCAGTGCTACAGGCTCCCTTTCTGTAATCTTGATTACACACGTCGTTTGTGTGCCTTGACTAAGGCAGTTAAGATCTTTTCCCCCCAGGTCCACAGGATTAGATGGAAAACCATGGCCTCATTCTGAGTGAGCAGCTACGACACACAGTTTAGCCTGTACTGTCCATAGTTTACCTCTGATGGAAATATCTGCTGAAGGACCTGTTATTTCCAATTTGATCTTGAGACCTTGCAAACTCTTGGCAGGCAAGAATGCCAGTTGGATTTTTTGTCACGCAAAAACAACATAACATAAGAACGGGAGCAAACAAGAGGAGGCTACTCAGCTCATTGGTTTGTTTTTTTAAGTGGCCAAGTGATCTGGGCTTCCATTTCCTGAAAGAATCGACGGTCCTGGCTTTGAAAACGTGGCTTGTTTCCGACAACCCTCTGGGTACTCAAGTGCCTCCGGTTCTTGGTTTCAGATGCACTTCCTCGTAGTTTCCACTCCTTGTCCTCCAGTTCGTGTTTCACCACCAATTCTGGAGGCCTCACTGGGGTGACTTTGCCAGCACCCCCAAGTCCCCGAGGACTTTGAATCTGTGAATGGTGTCTCCTCGCCGTCTTCCCTGTTCAATAGGAATAAATAGGTTCCCTTGTTTCAGCCTGTCAGAGTGAAACATTCCTTCCAGGCCTGGAAGGCAGCTGGTTGCTCTTCTCTGGTCATCGCTGGATGACGAGGGAGGTGGAGGGTCAGGTGGCCCAGGTGCGAGAGGCCCTGGGCGGTGAAGCAGTGCTCAGTAGGAGAGAGTCTGTCTGGCTCTGCTTTAGGGATCTCCTTCATGCTGCAGGCATCCGTCACCATATTCTTCTGTCTCCACACATCACAGCCATCTTTCTGTCCTTTTCCCCATTTCATCCTCTTTCCTGATTTTTTTTTTCTTCTTCTTCTGTTGCTGACACCTAACAGCCCCTCTGTTTGTGAGGGGGTTTGTGTGTGTGTGTGTGTGAGACTAGGGGGATGGGGAGGGGGGTATCAACGTGGGGAGAAAAGATGAAGAATAATTTCCTCAAAGGAAGTGAGGACATGTCCCCTCGAAGGAAATTAACTTATTTGCACCAAATGCCAGCAACTGTTAAATCCCGAGTGAAGTTGCACTTCATAAGAGCATAGAAATGCAAACTGGTACAGATTTGAGAGCTAACAGGAAATCCCCACAAAGGTGTGGGCAATGTTATGAACTAGATGTGTCCAGCATCCTCCAGGTGGTAGCATATAATTGGCTGAGCCGTGCCAGGGTTCGTCTTCAGCCAGGGGACCCTCAGCCTTCCCCACACACCTGTGCCTCTCCCCTGTCAGTCCCCTGACTGTGCTGGGGCTCCGTGGGCTCTCAGTGTGAGATGAGGTCAGGGGCCTGGAGGAATAAGAGGGTCCCTGCAGAGTGTGTGGCCCTCAAACCTCCTTTGCTGGTCCAGGGGTTGCAGCTAAGAGCTGACTCAAGAGCTGAAAGTTTTAATTGAGGGATTAGAAAAAACGTAAAATAAGTGGCAATAATAAATTTGACAAGATCCCCCACCCACCCCCACCAAAACGAATCTAGAACAACTTGTGACGTGCTGCTGTTTACCTCACGTTTTAATCATCTGATTTAGCATAACAATTCACACTGTTCAGGTAAAACTTTCTAAGGCTTGCGGACTTCCACAACACGGCAGTATAATGGCTTCATGACAAAGAGGCTTTTTAGGCTAGCAGGTGAATTATGACACTGGAGTGTTTCCAGTCTGTGCTGGATCGTGTGTGCATGGATCTAGGGTAACCCCCGCAGCCCAGCTCTCTCTCTCCATCCCCCCTGGGAAAACGCAGGGTGTGAGGGGGAGGCTGGCTCCCCTCTGTCTCGCTCTTGGCCTGGGGGGGGCTGGCGCTGGCGCTGATGTGCTGGTCTGTGTGTAACTGTGTTGTTCCCTCTGTTTCTGCTGGGCAACGGTAGACTGATGATGGAGGTAATCCCAGGACACTGGGGATCCGGTAAGACAGTCTCCCTCCCTCCCGCTTCCAAGCTTTCTCCATGCCCACCTTCTGCCATTTCTCCGAGCTCTTACAGCCCCCCCGTCTCTCCGTCCCTCTCTTCCGCTGTCCTCCTCTCTGCGTTGCCACTCCTCTTGGTTCTCGCCAGCCTCCTGCCTTCATCCGCTCTCTCTCAGCATGTTTGATGGTGTGGTGTTGTGTTGACAAGAGTATTCAGCTGCACTGGAGCTGCACGCTCATTCGCTGTAAGGCTCCCAGCCACAGGACTGAGACTTAGGCCTGGCTCACACAGACACAGGTGCCCGTCCCCTTGCAACACCAGTATCCGTGCACAGAGGCCCCCTCCGCAGTGAGACAGTGGACCCCAAAACAACCCCCAGCTCTCCACCTTCTGCAAAGTCTTTCCCCCTCCCTTAAAAAACAACTGGTGAAAGATGAAGGGGCAGCTTTAGTTACCTAGGTAACACATTTTATGTGTTGTGTGATCATCTTTATTGCCTTTAAAAGTTTATTAGGCAAGCGCTTTTAGCAATGACACAGCAATAGTGCTATACATCACAGATTTAATGGATTAGCCATTAGCAATTTGGACTGTGTTTTCTTCAGTCTAAACTGTAATATTGCAAGTTGCTAATGGGTTTCCATGTTTGATGTGAGGAAATCGGAGAAACTGGCTGTGAAACTGAGGAGCTCCTTGTCAAGTCGCCTGTTTCTCTGCCTCTTGTCTTGTAGGTAGCAGAAGCAGTGGCTCCAACCCCAGCACAGGGAAAAGTCGACGCCCTTCCCCCCGGGAGAAGGACCGCAAGTCGACAGGCAGTGGCGGCAGCGAGTCGGAGCTCGGCACACGGGGAGGGAGGCGGGGCGAGCGATCGGCCAGCCAGATGAGCCATCACAGCCACGCCCACTCCAGCCATAGCCACACCACTTCACACCGGAGCCACACCCACTCCCACCACAGCCACGCCTCCTTCTCCTATACCCAAGCAGTATATACTCAGCATAGCCACACCTCTTGTTCCCATAGTGAGCGAAGCCACGCCTCCTCCTATGGCCCCCCTGGCCTGCCTCCTCCTTATAGCCTCGCCAGGCTAGGCTCTAAAGCCCCTGTGAGCAGCGGGCCTCCGGGGGCACCCCCAGTGCGTGAGCTGGGGGCAGTTCCTCCTGAACTCACTGCCAGCCGCCAGTCCTTCCAGCATGCCATGGGTAATCCCTGCGAGTTTTTTGTGGACATCATGTGACGTACCAGTGCCATGCCTTTCCCACAGCGTATGGCAAAGCACAGGCTGAATAAACCCTCTCATTCCCTAAGTAAAAAAGCCACCCTCCCTACTGGCCCTGGGCTCACATCTTCCTGCACTCACAGCCCCTCGCACATACAGTACAGACAGGAGCTCCTGCTTGACCGGTGTCTCAGTAAGGGGTGAACTAGGACACTTGCTTTGTTGCAGTTGCACTCATCCTGACTCTAGCGTGGTTGATACTTGCAACTGAACTTTACGGTTCCGAACCGGACGCTGTCCTGGGATGGGTGGAGGGGGTTGTTGAGGTCCCTGTTCAGGCACGTTCAGCTGAACCCCAGCTTGTCTGGATCTCAATCCCCCAGACTCCGCGGCTGCAGAAGAGCCGACTCCACGCTGGGCCACACACCTCTTCCCTTCTCCTGAAACCTCTCCAGACTGTCACAGGGTAACACGCTAGAGTGGGTCCCACTCCAGGCTGCTCTGACTGCACAGGGACAAGATTGGATATGAAGACAGTCCTGCGTTGCACATGTAGATACGTATGATAAGAGAAGCCCCTTCTGAAGGACTTGCCTGGTTTTATGTAAAGCAAGCTCCCGATGTAGACTAGTTGGGCTCCTGATATAAACTACCTTAATCTGCTGAACTGGAGGTTAATAGAAGTTCACCAACAGGGCATCTTTTTTGCATGGCACTCTTTTTTAAAAATATCAGTCTGACGTTTGTGTCCTTTTTTGTCATTCTTGAGGGGGGGGTCCTCTTTCTTTCTTCCAGCAGTGGCTGGACTGTAAAGAACCCACAGACAAGAGAATGCATCTTTATTATGGTGAATTATTCTTGCAGATCTGGTGTTTGAATTTGCCTCCCGCTGCACCAACCCAGAAAGATGAGACAATCAGACAGGACCCTGTTGGGTCCTCAGTCATGACCGCACATGTCCGCAAGCTCCCAGAATTTCAACCCTCCTGCCTGTTTGAATACCCAGTTCTCCAATCACGGGCTTTTCACACACATTTATGCAAAGGTTTTTTTTGCTGCAGTTCTTGAAAACGCAACAGATTATTCAATCTTATCTTGGATTACGAAATTAAAAACGGCTAGAAAAAATCCAGTTAAGTGAGTTTCCTTAACAGTACAAACCGCTGTTACTGAACAATTCACTGTTATTTATCTTGTCAGGATTAGTACTGAACTGGTTCCCCTCCTACGTGAAGTGTGTATTTTTACAGGATGCTGATGTCTGGTAACCAAAGGCTCCAAATTGATGTCTTTTTTTGGTGTTGTATTCTGCACTGAGTGAAACACTGGGTATCAGAATGAAGGTTCTTGGAAAGGTTCAGCATGACCTTTTGGCTGTGTGTTTTGAATCGTTAATTTAAATCTTCCCCGAGTTGTGAACTTCAGTCGTGAAACGTGCAAGACTCGAAGAAATTGGTATGAATCATTTTGATTTCTAGGTTTGTGGAGGAGAGAGTGATTTACGTGAAACACAGGTCACCCTACAATTTAACGTCCTGAATCTCCACAAAAAACACCTTCTCCAAGACCCTATTCAGTAGCAAAGCGGCACTCTATGTATTTGAGCACTTTTTAAATGTTGCTACCTTGCCCATTAGTATGAAACACTGTTTGCCACCTAAGCTTTCTGATTTCTTTTGTTTCTTAAAACTTAAGAGAAATGACAAAATTGTACATATAAATATATATTATATATATGAAAAAATAAATATATATGTATAAAAAATGGTCTCACAGTTTTTGTAAACTGATGCATAGAATGGAAGTGGTCTTTCATGAATATAAATATGAATATTGTTTTGAACTCTTTTGTCACTGCATTGTTAAAAAAAAGTTTACTTTTTTGCATTTTCTCATGTTTATTATATGGTTCTTTATTTAAAGAATAAAAAAAACGTGAAACTCACACTGACAGCTTTTTGTGAACACAACCTTGAACGTGCAGCAGATGCAAATCTGAAAGAAATGGACTGTGGTGCGAACAACGTGTTCTGTGAGCTGTAGGGGGAGGTATAAAAATGAGGAACTTTGCTCTCTTACCTTACACTGGCCACCAAGGTATTGGCACTTGAAGTCGTCTCCCCTGTCAGATTGTGTAGGAAACAGCTGAAACGGGTGCCAAAATATCAGGACCCCGCACACGCCTAGATGAACATGCTGTCACCAGCGAGACAGTCGGAAAAGGCCCCTGTGAGTATTCCACAGTTTTCCCGTACTGTATATTTGATCCCAGAACCATCCCATTCAGGCTGTGATGAGGGTAAAGGTGTGGCTCAAACTGCACCTTCAGGCAAGTCCCCTGGTCCTGGAAGGATTAAGATGCAGGGATCATTCAGGTAGGAATGGGGATGGAAGTCTCTGTTGGGCTTTTCAAGACACAGTCTCACTGTCAGGCTGGCAGATCCAAACATTCTGTCCAGTCAGTGAGTGTGTTAGATACACAGAACTCGTGGGCTTTTGTGGTATAAGTATATTGGTTCTACGACCCCAAGAGGTCAGGAAATGAGTTGATCTTAGTATATATATATACTATGATCTCGATATGTTTACAGTATTTCTCTCAAGGCTTTACACAGTAGTTGCCGGGGCCATTGTTGCTGCCGAGGTGAGTGAATGAATTTGACACTGAAGTGCATGACTGCTGACATGACCCCAGTTGACAGCAAAAAGAATCAGGTCATGGTCTACCTCACCTGAGCGGCCTGAGAGGACTGTAACAGACTGAGGAGAAATCCTTCACCTGCTCTGAGCTGTTCGACATTTTCTCCGTTTCAATAAATTGGTGAACAAAGCACAGGTGACTCTTAACATGTTTTTAGACACAAATATGTTTCTTAAAAATCGATGGGCAGTACAGATAAGACACCGTATAGAGTTTTAACAGACTATCAGTAATTAACACAGGTTAGAAGAGATGATCAGTTTCATTATCGCTGGCAGGAATGTTGGAAATCTATCTCCAAGCCTGTTCAAGTCCACGTTCTAGCTCATTTTGAAGCTGAATTGTCCACTACTGAGCAGCTAAGGTTCGGAGTATTCATGACACAGCTTGGCCAAGTAAAAGACACCTGGTCAGCATCATCTATTCGGTGTCGCCACCTCAGGGTAGTATAGATATTAGTAGTTCAGGTGGGTAGCTGCGTCAGCATGCGTAGGCTGCAAAGGAACAAGTAATAGGTTTATTCCATGCTGAAAAAAAGAAGAAAGAGAACACAATGTTTCGGCCGTGGAGCCTTCTTCAGGTGACCTGAAGAAGGCTCCACGGCCGAAACGTTATGTTCTCTTTCTTCTTTTTTTCAGCATGGAATAAACCTATTACTTGTTCCTTTGTAGTATAGATATATCGCGCGCTCTTCTTGTAACTATTGTAGAAATATCACGTTAAATACGAAGTTTTGTTGATTTCATTTGTGCGCGATTGGGGTAGCAACGTATTGGTTCAAATCTGTATTGCATTTTCATGAAGATGTTTAGTAGGGACCTACTATTATGTATTGCATTATTAATATTGTGATGGGTGAGTTTTCCCGGGGCTAGAAGCCGAAGTGTGAACGGCTGTGATGAGCGCAGGTGGCGAGGGACCGGCCGTTCCGGGTAAGACCCGCTCCCAACACTTAAAAAGTGTATTTGTTTCTCTCAAGGCGTGGAAAACAATGCGGCCTCGTCCGCGGTCTTCTATCATATGCATCTCTGTGGCGAACCGTGATTTATTCAATTTGGAAATCGGCATGAAAAGTTGGAACTCACAAATATTTATGCGGCGGTCCACGGCCTGACTTGAGGCCTGACCCAACGTTTTTTTTTCCGAGGCTTACGGTAAGTAAACGATACGTCTGCGTTGCATTATAAAAAGAGGAAAAAAGCCACAGCGTCGTAGATTACCTTGTGCAGCTGCCGTAATTCTGCTCAGTTTTACAAACCGGAGGATTGTGTTATGTGGGTTCAGTGTGTGGCGTGGTTTTGCACACTGGTGAAACTTCTGAATTCAGCGAGGCAGAAATACGAACGGGTGTATTTCAGAAAAAATGTTTTCGCACTGAAATGAAACACGACAGCACCGTATCCCGTGAATATTTACCGTGGGACGAGAAAGGCGAGGCTTTGCAAAACGAAAAGACCTTTATAAATTGACTCGATTCACCTCTGACCTCTTTGCCTGAGCAACACCGACCTTTCTTGCTGACGTAGGTGATCAGGAGTTACAAAAAAATGTTTCCTGAAGTTTTATTAACGTCCGGAAATGACTGTATAGCAATTTAGAGCCACTCTTGTTTTTAAGAACTGCAATTTGGTAAATTGTAACACGTTTTATTTACAGTAGCAGTAAGTAGGTGTTTTTCTTGTTTGGAATACGAGGGGTGTACCGAAGGAAGACCTAGTTTAAGATCTGTAACGGATTGCCTTTACTTGGAAAAAACTGGGACCTGTTATGTCCTACTACAGTATATAAGCGTACGGTGCAATTGTGCATCAAGCACAGAGGTATCATTGCAAAAATAAAAGATGAAAGCCATCTTACAAGACTGAAGCTCCTAACGTGTGGTAGCCGGCAGAGGACACACAGTACAGAACAGCACCTACATTCTATCCATCGCCTTTGATGGTGACCCCCTGCCTTGGACCTGTGGCATCTCTGATACAGGGTCAAAGGCGGCCTTGTGTATAAAATTGCTGTCATGCTGGGTGTTTCAGAGGGTCCTTCCTATAGTCTCTACCGGTGTTGAAGTGGAGATCTGACGTAATGTCTCAACTATAAATACAAGATCTGAACGTTCAGGCTTCAGGCTCTCAGAATGTTTCAGTGCTCTTGTTCATTAGGGCTTATAGCATGTTTTTTACTCATTGAAAAATTAAGACTTATTAAAAACATCGGTATCGTTTTATTTTAGAACCACAATAACTACATCATCACAGAGGTTTCTGTATATTCCTGGAGATGTCAGCGCAGTGAAACAATGCCCAGAGTATCGGTATTCAACCTGTAAACAGGCTCATTCTGTTGTCTCTGAAAGAACCACCAGAGAACAACCTTGCACCTTCTGTACTGACAAATCCTACCCAACGGTCTGCTTCAGAATCAGCAGTCAAAACACTAACCAGGTTCACAGATGGAAACTATGGGGAAGTGCTTTAAAAGTGCAAGCTTTAGGCTTTTGGTTACACCAGGGGTTGTGGGAGTATGGAACAGGCTACCCGATCATGTTGTAGCTACCCAGTCTGGCTTCTTTCAGAAAGCTGCATCGATCAGCTACTAGCAACCGAACTAGACAGGCAGAATGGCCTTCCTGTATTCTGTCCTTTGTTCTTATCGCAGCCACTAGGTGGCACTGTCTGTTTAAATGATCTTTTTCAACGGGACTAAGAAACGAACGTGGAAGGAAATCAAATTGGTGTATGTATCCTGTGATGCCGTGCTTTGCAGATTTTTAGGTGTGCATGGAAATAGTGTCTTAAGACAATATGTAGGAACATGCAGTAGATAATAGCAATTTGATTAACTGATCATCAGTAATTATAATAATAATAATAATAAACTTTATTTAATATAGCGCCTTTAAAGGTGGCTTCTCAAAGCGCTTTACAGTATGACAACAGCAATAAATAAGAAGAATACACAAGGTAAAACACAATTACAATATATAGAGGAGACCGTGGATGGTGGTACTAGGAAGAGCAGAGGGGTGAAGAATGGAACCAGTTCAGTAAAGGCTCTTCTGAAGAAGAGGGTTTTGAGTCTGGATTTGAAGGAGTTTAGAGAAGGTGACTCTCTGACATCCTTGGGCAAAGAGTTCCAGAGCTTGGGGGCATAACAGGAGAAGGCCCTGTCGCCCATACAATGTAGACGGGCTTGGGGGACAGTAAGGAGGGCAGAATTTGAAGAGCGTATTTTTCACTGTTGATTCTGCAGAAATCCGCTGGGTTGGTTTTTCATTGCTGTTGAGAAATGTCCTCATATCCAGATTTAATTAGTATTTGTCAATAGAGCTCTACCTCTTTTGGAAGGTAGAAGAATGGAAAAACTGCAACATCCTGTTCAAACTGTATGCTGTTACTTGCAGAGGCTCAGCACATTATATCTGTGGGATGGTGGCCTGTACTGCACATGAGCGTAGGGTTTCTGATGCTGTGGAGCTATTAATGGAGAGCCTGTGGGTTACTGTATGTAATGAACAGGCAGTGCCAAGTTGTACAGTGTTGCTAGTTTAACAGGACAGTGGCGTGGGCTTGGAGCTTTCGTTGTGGAGTGAAAGGGCAGCGCTGTCTCTGGTGTGGGTACAGGGTGCTGCGGACACTCAAGAGTTACATCTGATTCAGGGTCACTGGGGAACAGGAGAGTTTCCCGGCAACCGACAGGAAACCAGTCTGTAGCTGTGAGGAAGAGGGTGCAGTCAGTAGTCTGGTGGCCTCTGTAATCTGGCACAGTGGCTGAATGTTTCCTGGAGAGGCCTTTTCACAGCTACGAGTGAGCACGCATACTTGGGTCCTTCTTTTGGCTCAAACCGCCACCCATTTTTGTTTAGGAGTTACATCTAATTCAGGGTCACTGGGGAACAGGAGAGTTTCCCGCAAGCAACAGGCGCAAGGCAGGGTACACCCTGGATGGGACACCAGTCCGTGACAGGGCTGACACAGGCACAGGCACATGTACCCCCATCTTGCACCCGTTGCTTGCTCACACCAGGGCCAGTCTTCCCAGAAGCCGGTTAACCTCCCAGTATGTCTTTGGACTGTGGGAGGAAAATGGAGCACCCGCAGGAAACTCATGCAAACGTGGGGAGAGCATACAAACTCCTCACAGACAGCACCCCAGGTCCAGAATTGAACCCAGGCCCCCAGCACTGAGGGGGCAGCAATGCTGACTACTGCACCACCGTTCTGCCCCTGCTGGCTCAGACTGTTCTTGACTATGCTAATGATCTTGATTAGGCAAAAACAAAAGCAGGAAAGCTTAAAGATGTTGCTGTTTCCCCCAGCTCTCAACTAGTAATACAGTATTAGTTGGCACCCGTGAATGAGGGAGGATTTCTGACAGTCTGCATGCTCTGTTTCACACAGTAGGGATTGTTCAGCCTGTGTGGATTGAAGTCATGGCATAAGGTCGCCCAGCAGGCATAACTCTTGGGCTGCAGCTCTTCAGCTCTGCTGACAGCTGTGGCTCTTTGAGAACCGGTCCGTTGTCTCCTGATGGTCTCGTATCGCGAGGAGCGCAATGTTTGTGGAAGAACACAAGCGAGACGCCACAAACTAATTCAGAATGATCCAAGCTCAGTGGCTTGTTTGAGTGCTTGTAGCGAAGTGATTGGTGGCTCTCATCCTTCTGTTTTATTTAAGGGTCCCAGACTATCAGCTTTGACACCATGGCTGGGTTCTTGTTCCACTCCTGCTACCCTTTGTGTAAAGGACTGTCTGCTGCTCACTTGAATGCACTCCTTCTGCTTGTGTCCTGGGGTTATTGGTTCAGTCTAACCCAAAGGCACGTATTTGGCCGAGTTTTCTCATCTTTTCAGGTCTTTGAACATTTACATTAACAGGTCTGCTCATAACATTAAGACTAAAGAGTTTCAGTTCATTTAATCAGTCTCCGTAGAACCTGCGTTTAAAGCAAGGATTAACCCCGGTTGTTTATTGTGTAAACTGAGTTTAGAGCAATGATTGTGTATGCAGTACTCGAAATATCTCATAAGTATTCGTTTACATACGTTTGTACTGGATTTATTCACTGGATCAAAGGATTGCAGAGGGCTGTAGTATATTCCCATTTTTCAGAGTTACAAGTGACTTTGCATTTTAAAATAATACTGACGTCATACTAGTGAAGGACAACATAGCACTAGAGTCTCGATTTGGACAATAATAAACGTTCCTCTTTGCCCCAGTGGAATAAGTAATATACCACTCAGCTAAGCTAACTGCACTATTGAATCATTTTATTTTCCTTTTTCCATCTGTAAAGCGCTTTGAGTGGAGTGTCCAGAAAAAGCACTATATAAGTGTAAGCAATTATTATTATTATTATTATCTGCATTGTTTTCAGTAACCCATTAAGAAAGTTTAAAGGTCCTGATCTGTCCTGGAGCTAATGAGGAATCCTTCCTCTCATGTATCATTGTCATTCTGGAGGCACATCTGTCCAGCCAGCCTCGTGGGCGGCGGTAGCAGTAGCTGGGATCGTGAGCACCGCCTATAATGCATCTGCACATCAGCACCTCCACAGGCGCTGGCGCTGCTCCAGAGAGCAGCTGGACTGTAGCTGGAGAGCAAGGAAAGAGCTGCACCCTCGCTCCCCCGAGCCGGTTTCAGCCAGCTCGGTCCTGTGATCTTCCGGGCTCCAGGCATGACTGTAATGTGATCTTTTTGAACATGATGGGGGATCATGGGAAATCTTTACTGCCCATCACAAGGAACAGCCCATAGTCTGATCTTCACTGTTTCTCCTTCTTTTTAGGGTGACGTCTCAAGAAATGAACCAGCCCACACATGGTGCGTGTCATCAGGTAAGTGTTTTAATGGGATGTTACCAGACTGCACTGAAGGACCACTGTTGTTACAGTACGTTTTACAGAATCAGGAGAAAACAAGTCTCAGTCCAGGAGCAAAACCAGTGAACTTGAGATGATATGGTCACAATGACTCAATAGCTATTTGAGCCACAACACAGCAGGTCTGTTCACCACAGTACTGAAAAAGCTGGTGCCCATTTTACTGTGTTCATTTTCAGATATCTGTAGGCTGCAGTTTTGTTCTGACTGCAAGTACTGCTATAGCAATTAAAGGCACTAGAAAATAGGACACATGGCTGAGTGTTATTTCAGCTCAACGTTTGCAAAGGCTGAACCACTGAAGCATTTACAAGGAGCTTGCTAGAGTAGTTCTTTCTACAGCGCACTGTAAATCCTATTGCAAAGTGATCATCAAATACTGGTCCTAGACAGCCCCAGTCCTTCAGTTTTTAATGCAACTTGAAGTGGTAGCTAAAGGTTCTGTTCATCTTGAATAATGAAGTCATTCTGTTTCTTTTTAGTCATTTAGAGCATCACTAATGGTGAAGGCTTTCTGCCCTGAATTTTCCCATGAGTTTTCTTTTTTGGTTTGGCGGAGGAGAGTGGGTGATTTCAGCGGTAGCCACTAAGAGTCACTCCTGTGAGAGATCAGATGTTACTTTTTGTTCTGTGGCAGAATTGTCACCACCCCACTCACCATTTGAAACTATTCACCACTTTCATTAAAAAAAATTGGAACATAAAAAAAGAATTGAATGCTTTCAAATTATAGATTATAAACATTTTTATAAAAGCAAGCTTAATAAATATGACACATAGACAAACAAAAAAAATGTTAAACTATTAGCTTTAGGCAACATTTAAAAAGAATAGGCATTAAATATCTTTGCTGTATATTTGTGTTGTATGCAGTCTGACTTTAGGCCCTGAATGGTTTAAGGCAGAGTTCCAATATTTAAATTAAACAAATTCCTATGTGCATGGATCAGCTCTCTCCTCGCTTTGCCAGTCCACCCCATCGTGCACTGTGAGGTTAGCTTAACTGTACAGGGATACACTACACCAGGGTCTGTTGTGGCCGGCTCTCTGCTGTATTGCCTTTTTACGAAGCAAAAAAGAAAATTAATAAGAATCGGAAAAAGAGGGATATTTCAAGCTTCCCAGGAGCACGGAGTTAGGAGCTATAATACTGTCATCAACACAATAAATCCAGAAGCAGCGGCGGGAAGCAGCCCAGTGTTCGAGTGTGACTGAGTGAGTGCTAGTCCCCACCCAGGCTCACTGGTGAAGCCCTGCAGCGGGCCTCACTCTGCACCACAGCACCAGCTCTCTGAATCATTACCCAGTGGCACAGGCCACCCAGAGCCACCGCAGGCACCGTGGCACGTCCCCGCAACACAGCCCAGCCGCTCCTGAGAAGGGACTGAGGGGTGGAAAACCACTACAGGTCCCACTATCGCCAAGTGCTCGTTTTGCTCATTCATGGCGAATGACATCTGAGAGGGCGCCCACTCACTTAGGAGAACCCGCTACAAAAATCTAGTGTAAACTGTACAGGGAAAAATAAATTTAGGTTCTTCTGCAATTACCTGACAACCGTGTGCTTAATTTAAGAATGGCAAAAAGAAAGCTTAGTTACAGCCCTACAGTCAGGCCCATACAAACAATTGACCCAAGAATCCTCTTTTGGGCAGACTTGGTTCAATGGCTTGAGTGACCCCGAAGAGACGGTTTCAGGCCACTGCTGCGCTCAAGAGCTGTCAGCCTGTTCTTCACCCTGGGGAATCATAGCCTCTAGTGATGAAGACAAGTGGAAACGAGACTGGTTCCGCTCTCCTTTCACCGATTCGAGATTCCCGAGCGCTCAGAGACCCACTGGAGGAGGGCAGTCAGCATGCGGGCTCTGCTGTGATCTCCGGCCAGGTTTTCCTGCATTTCCTAAGGGCCTACTTCCGCCCTTGCCCAGGATAACCCCCCACACACTTTTCTTTCCCCCCGCCTTCTTCGTATCTCATTTTACAGTTGGAATATAAAACAAAAAAAAAATCAAAGGTGCTACGGTTTGACAACACTGCCGCTGTTAGTTTTGGTTTGCCTAATGCCGCGTTCAGTCCTGTCTGTGCTGCCGTGACCCACAGCCGCTCTCCTGTGTGCAGGGAATCCAAGCTCAAGGGGAGATTTTACAGCGGCAGTCCTCCTGTGGTTCACCTTGAGCTCTCCCCCGTCACAAGGGCCAGAGGTGAGTCTCTTGACTCGCCCGCAACCTGTTTTATGGCCCTGATTTTGTTCTCCTCCTCCCAGCTTGGCTGTCCTCTTGTCTCCTTCAAATCTTTTATTGCTACAAAGTGCAAACAAAACCTGCCCCCCCCCTCTTCAAAAGGTCCAAAGCAAATCATTTTATTCCGATGCTGTTAATGGGAAAGCCACGTCCATGCTCAAGAAGTCCACGGAGAATAAGGGGAAAGGCAGTCCATGTTCTCATGCCGAGTGCATTGGTGTTGCAGAATAATGAGTCCTACCGCAGCCTCAGTCTGCACAGTGCAGTTCCACACTGAGACCCTGCAGTGTTGCTCGTTGCTCGTCCAGGAAGATTACACCTCCCTGGAACAAAATTGTGAAACGGACCCATTACATGGAGTTTTGCATCATTTGTACAGCAACAGTGTTTAGATCCTTTCTGCACAGGACAAACATGATTTGAAGAACATTTTTTTTAATAGCTTGGACAATGTTAATAAAATATGCATACAGCATACTTTATTGATGGGTATATGCATGTTCTGGTTTCTCCTGACAGAGGTAGAGAAATGATGAGCTAATTTCATTTTGGAGATTTAATGCAAGGCTTTCTTTGAAGTAAATGATATTCCTTCAAACACTGTAATATATCTCCTAATCCATCTAACAACAAACAGTTAGGCTTGGATTGTACTTGGATTAAATCTCTAAAATACGGTTTAAGATCAGTTAAAAAACAAATAGCTGGGGTGGGGCGTGAGAGGATGTTAGGCTGGCTACACCATAAAGCAAGGCTGCACTTCATCGGCCAACCTTTCCCGCAGGAAGAGAGTCTGCCTGCTGTATTGCTGTTTGCCCTGTCCCTCTGTAAGAGGTGTGGCAGGTGACTCACCAACAGCAGCAGGGAGGAACCTACTGGAATTCCTCTGTTATTTCTAGTTTTATTAACACCTGTCAAATTCTGTTGTGGTGTGTAATAAAGCAACAGATTGTGAAGAAGGAAGCATCAGAGCAATGGGACAGAAAGGGCAGAGGAGAGTGAGTGACCAGCCCAGCTGTCCATTACGCTGAGCAGGCAGGCTTCACGGTGATACACAAGCGAAGACCCTGAGGAGGCAGGAGCACAGACGAAAATAAGAAGGGCACACGAAGACCAGTGGAAAGAAGCATGGCAAGCAGAGAACAGAGAGAGGTCTAGGGAGTAACAGGCAGAAGAGGGGTGTCACTTACGACGCAGTGAGGGTGGAGTTGAGCACCATGGTGGTCCGTATCCGGTACAGCTGGGCCACAGTCAGCTTCTTGTGCTGCTGCACAGGGGTCTGGGACTCTGAGGGGGACCTCCTGGCTGTTTCCGTTTCACCGGGGCTACCCTGCTCTACCCCAGGGGCCCCCACGGGGCTGCAGTTCCCAGCCCCCGAGTCAGAGGGCGCCGTATCTCCGTTCTCGGGCTCTGACCCGCTGCTACTGCTGCTGCTGGAGTCCCCGCAGTTCCTGCTGGCTGCCGTGCCCATACCCCTCTGTGCCCGGCGAGCCTCTGCCCTCTTCAGGGTGTCCGTCAGCTTGCCCGGCCGGTCGCCGGGCGCCTCGTCGAGCTCGGGCCGCTGCGCCGGCACCTGGAAGAGGACTGCTCCGGCGGGCTGGGGCCGGGAGTCCAGGTGAGACAGGCTCTTGCAGTGGGACAAGCCTTCCCTCCTCTCTGCTCTGTCCCCTTCCCGGGACCCCGACCCGTGCGCGGAGCTCCCGCGGGCGTGGCCCAGGAGCTGCAGCAGGTTGTCCTCGGATCGGGACTTCAGCGTGGAGCCCTGTGAGCCCCGGCGCCGCGGCTCCACCGGGGACCGCCGCTGGATCCTGGAGGAGCGGCCGGCGGAAAGCTGCAGCTCTCCGGAGGTGGTGTCCTCCTCTGTCTCGGCCTCCTCGCCCTCTGTCTCTTCCTCCTCCTCCTCCTCCTCCTCCTCGCTCTGGCCCTGCCTGTCCCTCCGGGCCAGGTCCCCGGGAGACAGCGTGCCATAGGCGCTGTCCATAGACAGGGAGCGGCACTGGGGGTCGGGCTCCATGCCGCCGGGGTCCGCGGGGCCCCCCGCCCTCTTCCTCTGGACCTCGGGCTCTGTGTGGAGCCGCTCCTGGGCCCCTGGCGTGCTGGGGCGTGGGGAGCCTGCCTCCCCCCTGCCGACGCGCCCCGCCCTCTCCGGCTCCGGGGACGACGAGCTCTCGCCCTCCTCCATCACCACCACCGCCAGCGTCTCTGTGGAGCTGTCCGACTGGCTGTGGCCAGGACAGAGACAGAAAAGCCATTTCAGTTTTTCTTTGACAAGTTTACAGTGAACGCTGCCCTATTTTTTTTGAACACCTGCAGAGATTGACTGCTGCTGGACCCAGCTGATGTCTGAAGTCAGCCGGAGATGGAGCTGTGTGCAGGCGTGACAGTCCGGCGCCGTCCTGCAGATACCTTACCTGTTGCTCTCGTTCTGCTGTTCCTTGTGCCGCAGGCAGGGGGAGCTGGTGGTCGAGTTGCTGCTCTCCTCCCCCTCCAGTTCCAGTCTCTGTCGGAGTGTGACTTCTTTGCGCTGGGACTCTTCGGACTGCAACCGCTGTAGGAGATTCTGTGCGCGCACACACACACACACACCAGCACCAAGGTTACCATCACACACTGCGCATCATTAACAGTGACAACACCTGTTCACTACTGCCTTGAACAGCTGCTCGAGCCCGGCTTCGTATATATCGTATCTGGGTGCATTCGAGAGAATTCACAGTATTTCTACAGATTCATTTACACAAACTGGCAGCCTGTGAGCGCAGTAACCATGTGTGTGTTTGTATTAACTTATGCAAATAATGCATGATTGGACTTCTGCACCTTTTTGTTATTTTCTTGTCAGTGTCTGCCTTTACCCCTGTAAAAAACAGCACTGTGCCTTCCACATTCCCTATACAGTTTCCAGCAACGTACAGGCATTTGTAAAAGGAGGTACTGTACTTTTATTCTGCAACAGAAACAAATTTACTTCAGTGCCATCTGTTGGACAAAATATGAACATGCCCATTTGTTAAAGCCATTGCAAATGCAGTTTAAAATACAGGGGCAGGAAAAATGTATGAATTTATATGAATGGGTGTTGCCCAAGGATATCAGAGAGTCACCTTCTCTAAACTCCTCAAATCCTGACTCAAAACCTTCTTCAGAAAAGCCTTTACTTAACTGTTCCATTCTTCACCCCTCTGCTTTTCTTAGTAACACCATCCTCAGTCTCCTCTGTATATTGTAATTGTTTTATCTTATGTTGTTGACATTCTGTAAAGCGCTTTGAGAAGCCACCTTTAAAGGCGCTATATAAAATAAATATTATTATTTTAAACAAAACTGGATCCTTTTTTTTTCTTTGTGAAGCATCATCAATAGTAGACACAGCTGATTGAAGATGCTGAACAGAAATCGCTTATTCCTGCTAAGCAGCCTGGAGGCCATCCAGGAAGCAAGGACTGCACCCAGAAACAAGAGCTGTGAGGCTACAGAGCACAGCAGCATGCCACTGTGACACCCAGCACACACATCGCTGCCGGATTGAGTTTTTTAATTCTGATAATGAAATAGCATCAGCAACTCTTTGTCTGGTAGGTGCATGTTTAAATAAAAGCAAACTGAAAATCCTTATGCGCACTTTTGCACGCGTTGTAGTCTGAGATTCCCCCCATCTGCACACGTGTGTGTGTGTATGTGTGAGTGCAGGAGACGTGTGGCAGGCAGTGTGAGGGACTCGTACCTGCGCGTTGCAGATGGCTTCAATCCAGCTGCGCCCCTGGGCGGCGCTGTTGGCCTGGAAGGAGTATGCTGCTACTGCGCTTCGGAACTCGTTGAGGTAGATTAGGAGGAAGGAGCCTGGAGACAGAGAGGGGACCGAAGTCAGCACCACGCCGGGCATCGGCCAGGTCAGGGCTGGGAACAGAAGTCCCAGTGCACTGTGGGTACCGGGCAGGCCACTCACCTGGGTCCTTGAGCTCCCGGCACACCACGTTGTGTATGAGCAGCGGCTGCCGGATCACCTTGGCTCTCTCCACCCGCTTCACCGGCTTGGTGATGAGCAGCAGGTCAGTGAACAGGAAGCAGTACACGTCCATCTGAGGGGGGAGCAGGGGGCAGGCAAGGAGTCACTATCCCCGTCACCTCGGGCCCTTTCCCTGATTGATGCATCCATCCATCCATCCATCCATCCATCCCCCCATTTTCTAACCGCTTCATCCAATACAGGGTTGCAACGGAGCCAGAACAATTGACGAGTCTGAATTTGTAAACCCTTTCAAGTAATCCTGTTGATCTCAATGCCCACTTGCTGCATTTTTAACACCCCTCACTGTATAGACCCTAGATTCCCTCGGGCAGATGCAGTGCTTTCGGCTGCGATCCAGTGCTTGAACGTGCACTGCGTGCTCTTACCCGGCTGTCCCTGCCCTCCTTCATGCGCAGGGGCCCCTCCAGGTGGAGCTGGCGCGTGTGGTCAGGGGAGGTGCCCATCATAGGCGCGGTCAGGTCGAACCGGCTGAACTCCCGCAGGATCTGAGGGTCAGAGAGGACGCGCTGACTTATGGATCGCCAACGACCTCGTGGCAGTGTAGCACCAGAGAGCCTCCATAGCCCCCCTGTGACTGAGCGGAGCCGCTGGAGGAGCGTTCGAGCAGGGCGGCCCAACCCCCCAGCCCCTCACCTTCTCCACCTCCTCGCTGCCCCCCTCCATGGCCTCGTAGGGATCGATCCTCCCGGTCACCGTGGCCAGCTTCTGCTGCTCCTGCTGCTGGCGCATCTGCGCATCCACGCTGTTAATGAAGCCCTCCACGGACTCCACCTGGGACACGCACACACACACGGGGTTAATCACCCCCACCTCCTCCAGACACCGAGACAGCACACTGACCGCTGAGGCACGGCTACAGACACACACGCAGATCAGCCCCTGTGACACTATACCGGCGTGCATCTGCTTGGTACTTCTGCAGCATTCTCCAGAACTCAAGTGTTCTCCGGCCATCCATTCACTTTTTTCACAATGCTTTTCCATTGCTCGTGACCGTCTTTACCATCACCGCATCGCACTGGGACTCAGTCTGCCCTGAAGATGCTATGGGCTAGTACACTTTCGACACATAAGGCGCAGTCCTCCCCCCCAGCCCCCTGCCCCTGGTTTCCTCGATCCCTCACCATGCTGATGACGGCGTCCCTGGCCGTGGGGTCGTCCGTCTTCTTCAGTATGCTCTTCAGCAGCAGTGGGTACTTGGTGAGGCGCTGATGGGGCTTCACCAGCATGTCCGTCAGCTTCAGCCGGTTACACTGCTTGTGTGTCTCGGCCCACTGCGGGAGAGCAGGAGAGAGAGAGCCCACACACTGTGAGACACGGGCACACAGCGGCGCAGACAGAGCAAGACACAGCGTCGTTAGCTCAGAGACACAGAAACTCGTCGGCGGCTGTCCGCGTCTTCGTTTTCTCCACTTAAAAACTACCGCGCAGGAGGTCGCGGGAATTTGTCAAAATGTAGAATCAGTTCCTTTCGGCAGGTTAAATCTTTTTGATTTTTAAATAACACGTTCAAGGCAAAGAGGAGGTCCTTCTTTTGGGGATTCTCTGTGTTTCTGAAAGGACGACACTATAAAGTGCAGTTTATTGTAGAAGTAACGCAGCTACTCTGTCTCAGGGTATTTTAGTTTGGTGCTTTACTGTGATGGAGATTTCAAACATCAGCACTTTCATGATTTCCAATCCAAACACAGGTAGAAGTGCTGGAAAACTCATTTCCGAATGGGGCCCACAGAGGGGTAAAGAGGTGAAGTGGAAAGAAAGTTAAATACAGAAATACACTCTCGAGGACCAAGAGACAGACAGAGCCTGACTGGCTTCCTCACCGTGACATAGATCTTGAAGAGCTCGTTGTCCCTCAGCAGACTGCGCATGTACTCCATACAGCTCTCCTCCTCCATGCAGTAGTGGATGTAGGGCTTGAACCTGGTGCCGATCTGCACAACCACACAGGCAAAGGGGCAATTAAAAGTAAAACACGTGGCACTGCGCAGTGCATTTCTGCTCGCAACAGCAGGCCCACACTCATGTTCATCATAAGGGCAAAATTGACCACACCATGTACCCTGCCGCCCACTGCACTGCACTGACCTGACCTGTCAATGGAAAACATCCTGAAACACCTGCACTGCAGTCCTGTGTCGAGCTCTACTGCCCAGGATTCTTCTGCATGGTCCCTTACCAACCCTTAATGATGAAGCCTGCTCCGTCATATTGTTCAGCACTGAATGGCAGGGCACGGCAACCTTTGGACGTTGTGACCCCGCACATGGCTTCCCAGTACATGAGTGGGCTGTTCTGTCTTGCACGCACGCCGCAGGAGGCCGGGGGACTCACGGTCTTGAAGCCCTGGTGGAAGTCGGTGGGGTCGAGCGGCGCCCTGCTGGCCCGGGCCCTCTCCAGCGCCGGCAGCATCACCTCGGCCCACAGCCCCGTGTGCAGCTGCACGATCTCCTGGATGTTGCTGAAGAGGCGGGAGGCCTCCACCTCGCACAGCAGGCCGCACTCCTGCAGGTTGAGCAGCCCGCACAGGAAGAGCTGCAGCGACAGACAAGAGTGCATCATCGCACGTGTCACGCACACGCGGCGCCGTGACATGTGGCTCTCACTCTGTAGCAATGTGACACGCAACATGAGACACTCATTTCGTTCTTTCTGGCTTGCTGAGATGAGGCACCTGGCTTCTCCGCCAGTCCGCCTAGTGTAGCAGAAGATGCATTAAGAGTAAGTTCTTGCATAATAAAATATTCAATACAATAAAATACAGCATTAACCATAAATTCTCAAGTAATAAAGTATCACCTTCCCAACAACATTTAGTACACTCTTAAGTTTATATTTGTTTTTTTAAAGAATAATTACAATCATACTGTCTTACTGTATGTCACATAAGAAAGGCCATTTAGTCCAGCTAGCTCATTTGGCTGCTAAAAAGGAAAGTGAACTACAACATATCTTCCTAATGTCAGAGCGCCTGCAGGAGGTGAGCGGGCTCTAGGACAGGCTGGAAGGGGGGGGGACTCACGTCAGTGATGACGCGCAGCTTCTTAATGTAGGTGGCTTCGGTCTGCAGCAGCTCCCAGATGGCCTCCTGCTGGTGGAACTGCTTCCTGGTCAAGGACTGAAAGGGGAGAGGATGCACGTCACCGACGGCAGACCGTGAAAATCACCCCGGAGGACGACATCAAGCTCAGCTCCAACAATTAAAAGAAAATTCCAAAAACGGTCTGTGGCTGAAAGTGTGGTTCGACTGGACCTGGGAAGAATGTCCCATCACTCCAACCATTACCATGTGACACAACAGAGAAGGTGGACCTGAGACTGCCTGTTGTGTCTAAAGTCCCTTTTCACAATAGTCCGTACTGCATTATGCAAAATGTCTTGATCTGTTCATAATTGACCCATTTGGGAATAATAAAGCTCCAGTGTCTCAGTGTTTAAGACCATGTCTGGTTCTCTTAACCCAATGGGAGCAGGTCTTGCCCACTCTGCTAGAGAAGGGCAAACTGCCCTGGGATTCAGCTGGCCACACGGTGAGTCCATTCTCACTCTGTGTTACACAGCACTGCAATGGATCAGCAGCTTCAGATTACCCCCATCATGCATTTAAAACTGTTCAGCCTCCTTTGCTTTTGTCCATCTGAATGAGGCGCCAGGCTCATGTCTGCTGGCAGGCTGCTTCCCATGCCAGTAGGGTCATGGCTGAAGCCAGAGGCTGGCGATAAGCGATTCAGAGGGCTCTCCATCAGCGTGCAGTGCTGATGTCCCTGTATAACCCAGCAAGTCGTCTCGCAGAGCTCAGGCTGGGGGTTATCAGCAGGAGCCCTGCCACACCTCCCACCATGTGCAATGGCAGCCTATGCCTGCCTTTGACAGGAGGTGGCGCTGTGCCGGATCAGCACAAGCACAGCCACGCAAGAGAGCTGTGAGTGGGAATTGAAAGAGGGACTGTTCCAGGACAAGGGGAAGAGCAACATGGTTTCATATATCCTGCACACATGGAAAGGGAAGACGATAACAATTGAGTTGCACAAAGCAAATATGTACTCTTGCTTCCTTGTGTGGTGCATTACAACCATTTCATGAATAAAGGAATCTAAACAGCCTGCAATAAAGCTATTTACGTATTGTCTAGAATATGGGGTCTGCGCCTGCAGTTTGTGGATCAGTAAGGCCTGAAGGGCATCTCCGGTGTTTGTTTTCATTGGGTGCACTAGTACGGGCTCCGCACTAGTATTGCGCGTTCTAATGCGTGTCTGTACTGTGCTCGCAGTGTGTGTGTCGGGTGGGTAGGGGGCGCTGTACCTCAGGGTTCTCCAGCAGCTGCTGCCAGGACTCCTCCAGTGCCAGGTTGGTCTCCTCTTCCTCCCAGGAGTCATGGTGGAAACTAAGCTGGGTGGGGACCTTGGGCAGCCCGAACAGTGTGTAGGAGTGCAACTTGTTTTGGAGCTGCTCCACACGGTCCAGCTCCTGAAACACACGGAAAGAAAGGAAAGGAATTATGGGGGCAGCAGCAACCTTACCACACTGTCTGATGGGCTACAGGGCTGCGATGAGGTACACCAGCTTCAATTTCTAGATCACTGAATGCTATGGGGTATGCAGCAGATCGAGAAAATGTCATGAGACAGTTGTCCAAAAGTAAATGGAAAGACCTCTGGACCCTCTCCAGAATGGAGTTTATTTTTTATTAAACCAGAACTTGTTTTCTGAATTCTTCTGTCTCGTTACAGATCACCTAAAGTGAGTGTTTGAAGGTGTGTGGTGGAGAAACTATAAGTATTTCTACATATTTGTAAGTGGAAAACAATGCAATAAGACCACCCCATGTGAACTGGTTGGGGCATCAGCTAAAAGCTCCTGACAGAAACCATTGTTTCTGACTGACCATGAAGGATCAGACTGGCGAGTGCTGACAGAATACACAGAGGGGACAGGAATGAAAGCCATGTGCTCAGCAGTGCTGAGCAGAGGACTGAGGGATCATGTTTAAAGAGAGCATAAGGAGAGACACCAGCCCCCAGAGACACCCTGCCGCCTCCGGCTGAGCCAGGCTGACAGGTTTGAGTCGAGAAGGGGTGTCCCAGAGAGACCCCCGTCCCTCTTCCCTAAAATGAAGCCAGATGGCAGGACTGGGAGGGACAAGTCAGTTCACAGCTGTGTGGCAAATGACAAGCAGCGGGTATTGTCCTGACACTGCAGGGGGTGTGTGTGGGTAGAGGGGTGGCAGGTTAATGTAATGATCCCTTGAGTGGAAACTGAAAGGCATTAATATTAACAATCCAATTTAAAAGCACTTTCAAACTCGCTGTTTAGTAGTACTCGCATAAAAGTACACACAACGGAAGTAAACCACAAAATCCCACAGTATACTGACCAAATAAAGCCAACACTGAAACAAAATGACACATTAAGGGCTACAGTCCAAAGAATCTTTGAAAGAGTTTTAAAAACGCTGTCTGTCTATATTGATCTGGAGTTGCACGCAAGAGTGTGTGGGGAACAGGGCCTTTGGCAGAGTGAGGTCTGACTCAGTGAAAGAGCTGATCTGCACTCAAGCAGTAAGTCCTTAAGATAACCTGGAGAGAGAATTTTCAGTGCCATATAAGTGAACAGGAGAACCTTCAATTCTACTTTAAAATTTCATTGGGGAATACTTCAGTTTAAACAGAACAGGACTTAAATGCTGAGGCAGATTCAATTAGCATATGAATCTCAGACCTCTGGACATACTGCAGAGTTATGTAATAGGGATTTAAGGCTTACCAACAGTGCTATCTTAAAACCTTATACTGCACTATGTGAGTGTGACAGGATATCCAGTTTTCAGATCTTTCAAAACTGAAAAACAATGCATTGTAATTTAGCACTTGGGTGATGTCATTGGGACACTTTTATTTTTAAGCTGCCATCACCTCATGCCCAAACTACACCATTTATTACAAAATGCTTTTATAAAATGGAAAAACCAGCTCCAGGCGTACTGATTGAAGTCTGATGGGTGTTGCCTTTCTTCATTGTTTTCCTGCCAGTCAAACTGGTTTAATAAAGCAAGCATGAATTCTAGAAGACTTTAAATATTGTGTGTTAAACAGGCTAGAGATGGCGAATGTTTTTAGTCATTACGCAGATAATAGTAGGCTATTTATAATGCAATGCCACTGGCAATACTAGAAAAATGAAAATACAAGCAACATGTACCAAGATGTCTACTTGAACCTTGCATGTGTGTTGTTGACTGCCACCTTGTATGGGAAAGACCTAAGCAAATATTCCTGGAAATGGTTTAAGAAGGATTCACAAAATAATCTGAAGGGAGTTCAGAGTAACTCATCTATAGAAAATCATTTCAACATCTGTCCTGTTCCGATAAAGTTCTTTTATGGTTTTGCCCAAGCAAATAGTTGAGTCACAAACAAGATACTTTGAGAATCGTCAGGCAGTAAGAATGAGATAAAAACTGAGGCTGCAGTATGTTAGGTGTGGTTAGACCAGCTGTTTTGATAGTTGTCAATGGTAACTTAACAAAAACATACACGTTTCCTTTGTCTGCGTCATCTCTAGTCAGTTCAAACACAATGTCTTCAGGTAAGAAGATATTTGTTGAATATTATGCTGTCTTTTGAGCTAAAACCATAACTTTCTGAAGTCACAGGGGACTAATAATTCCTTGAAAACGATCTTTTCTAAATGAACATTATGTTACTTAATTCAATAAATGGGAAAACTGGATAAACATAGGCCTGAGATGTTGTTGTGGCTCCTCTCGAAGGTGTTTGTGCCCGTCTCTGTTTTGCCTTTGGTGGTTGGTGTTCGGGGGCTCAGAAAATTGAATCAGTGTACAAGTGTAGGGCTCTGAAGGCACAGAGGAGCACCAACAACACCGGTACCACCCCCAGAATCAGCGCTGACCTCTGACCCACAAGCCCTGTTGGAATACATCAGGGGTGGGGGGAGTTTCCTGTTGGACACCACAGTCCGCGCCTGTCCGCCAGCAGGGTGACACCTCTGCTATTTCCCCTCTCTGGGAAGCCATTTCTGACACACGTGCTTTTACCCAGGGTGTGTCTAAAACCGTGAGCATCTGTGCCCGTCTCTGTGCTTTCCACAGGCTCCCTTTTCCCACAAAACGCTCTGCACTGGGATTCACCAAAGCTGCGGCGAAACAAAAACCTGATTTTCATTGGGATTAGATTGACTTAACTATCATCAACTTTCCCATATTTAGCTTAAGTCGTGGGGTTTGCAATTATACAAGGCGTAAAGAGAGAATCCCAACCTCTACAGAGGGCTATACTTATCAGACACTTATAGATGTATTTTATTCCCTTAAAAATAACACAATGCATTGAATGTTTATAACGTCACATGAAACTGTGAAGACCCTGAGTCACTCTCTGCAGTTTAAATGCTTCTTATTAAAAGTTTGTAACACGAGGAGCTTGTTTTTTTTAACTGTGACAAAAAAAAGGCCTTAGGAATAGGGTCTGTTCAGTGATAGTTTTTGTAATTTAAAGCTTGTGGAGTAGCTCTCGAAAGAACACCGAAGTGTCAGGCCCCGTCAGGCCTGAGGGCTCGTGGGCCCAGGCCCCGAGAGCAGGGGGGCTGCAGCCTGTCCCATCACTCACCCTGCCGAACGGCCCCGCGCCAGCGGAGGAGCTGAAGAAGCCGCTGAAGCGACTGGCGGCCCGGTTCTTCCAGTTGTCGGGCCCGGAGCCCACGCTAGGCAAGGAGCCACCCAGCTGCGACAGCGAATCGGGGGACGGGATGTTGGCGTCCCCTAGGAACTCCGTCATGTTCTTCCTGCGACGAGCCTGGCCCTGCGGGAGAGGAGGGGGGAGGAAAGAGGAGCAGATGAGCACGGGGACAAACTGGGAGGGGGTGCGGCGCTGGTGCGGCGCCCATTTGCGGTCAACCCCCACCCCCACCGTGCCTCTGTCCCCCTGCGTCCAGCGGTCAGGCCCAGGGCACGGGCTGCTCTTGGATAGGGAACAGAGCCCGGCTTAGCAGCGTGCACGTGGGAATATTCAATAAGGGACGAATGGGTGTGGAAAAGAGAGGGATCAGTCAGAGCAGGAAAGAGAAGAGGGTACCTGCTTCGACAACCAAATGCAAGGAGATGTGGCCACCAGTGGTGTCCGTCCCAAGTCTGACGCCTACGCCTAGTGCTGCCAAATATTACAGCCCCTGGTGAACAAGGAGCTCAATACGAATGGCAAAGTGAAAGTACTGTTGACTCTTGTAACACAACATTACTTTAAACCAGTCGCATCCCTGAGACGTGCTTATAAAAATAAAGCATTTCTTAAAAGGACTGAAGAATATTTTGAGTAGCTGCCAAACTGCCCAACCGGATTATGGTAAATTAGAGGTGTCGACCTGAGGACTACTTAACGAACAACAAAGGAGGAAGAGCCACAGGTGTTTTTCTTCACTGGGCTGATTAAATACTGTCATGGACGACAAAAACACAAAGAAATCCCATTTCCCGAAAAGGAAGAGCACTCTGTCTTGAAGATAGAGCACGACCTCCTTCAGGAGTTTAGAAACTTTGAAGGAAGAGCTCAGTTTGTAATACCGGATATATAATAGTGTCTGCTCACAAAGACAGGGGATCTTGAACATCCAACTTCACTGCTGTACATAGCGCACAAAAAACCAGTCAGGGTGATCCTACTGACTCAGACTGCTCAGAAACAAGTCTGACAAGAGAACGTGAGGTGTGGATTTTTATGGAAACAACGAAGGCACCGAATCTTTGCTTTGAGCAAAAAATACAAGGCCTGGATGGTCTGTGTGTAAAAAGGCAGCTATTTTACTGCCCTCGGTACATCAGTGGCAAAACAATGCACGTTTTTGGCGCTGAGCTCTCAGAAGCTTATAATGCAAACCCTGTTACTGCAGCGACGGGATAAATTGCTACTTCTTCTTTCCGATTTCAAAGCTCTCCTCAAGGCTCACTGTCGCTCTTGGCCTGCGTGCAAAGTCACCGGCGCCGAATCTGGGGGCAGGTGAAGAGAACGAGAAAGAGGAGACAAAGGACATGCAACAGAATCGAGTGATCGGAGGAGAGTTAGTGAAGAACACATTTTTCTTCAAGGGCTGCAGAGGGAGGGAGAAAAAGAGGGAAACTATAGAGCGGCCCAACGCCTAGAAGCAACCTTTCTGAGATCACTCTTCTTCAGTGTCAGCGAGAGAAAAGGAGCCGGGAGAGGCGTGACAGAGAGAGGACTCCGAAGGAGAAAGGAGAGGGTGGGGAGAGGGGGGGACAGGGATAGCTGGGCAGCTAGCTGTCACCTCATCCCGGCAAAGCTGATCGGCTTAGAGACCCAGAGATGTAATCCAGCCACAGACAGAGAAGCTGCAGGCAGCAATCTGAACACCACACTACACTGAGAGGCAACACAGAATTCGCAAACCAGTAGTCAGATCTCTGTCTGGAGGTGAAACACAGGTAAGTTGGCCTTACCACAGCCTGGAGGATCACCAGCAACACGTATTATGGTGCTGTTAGGCACCATTGAAGGCACCTTGTTGCACAGAGCCTAAGGATGAATTTAAGCGGAGCACGAATTATCCTCTCAACCTGAATTACTGGTAAAGACGCAGTTTGCTCTTTTATCGCAACCTCTTTACACAGTACGAAAGTCACCTTCAAGCACCAGGACTATACCCAAGGAAATAAAAAGCAGAAAATAAAGCCGGTTATCACACATCCCCAGCCCCCCCGTAAAATGAATTTCCTGGCCGGAAAACAGATTGTTTTTTCCCTGTGAGCTCACAAGCCAAGAGTCCTTTTCAAACAATTCAAGACTATTTTTACAACTGCTCAGGCCCCTGTGGATTAAGCCAACATCCATTGCACAGCTCGATAAGCAAACAGTCCCCCGGGGACATCCTAGACCTTTGATCGGGGAATTTCTGCAAGGTCTCTGCCAACTCGATAACAAAGCACGCAGCTGTCAGGAAATGGTCAGGAAAGGCTGCGCACTAAAGTACTTTTAGAAGCAATGACTGAAGTTTCACACAGCAACATTACACCAGCAGGCTTGGATCATCATTTATTCTTAATCAATCAGATGCGTTGTAACTAGTATTAAAGTAAATGATTAAGTGATGGGCAACAAGAAACATTCTGCTGATTCCACAGGTTTCTATGGAACGACTTTTTCTCCCACAGATTTGGAAATATTTGGAATAATTTACCAAATTTCAGGGATGGGAGGATCTAAGGAATTTTAAGCGCTTGAAAAAAAGGCCCAAAAAGATCACTCAAAATCATCACCACCCTCCTTTCCATTCACAGGAAAAAATAAAAGCTGGCAAGATCTGGATCTTAAAAATACAGGACAAATAAAGAGTAAGTCCCAGGTATGAGAGACTGTACAGAATTTCTTCTTGTACTTTGCCTGGAGTGCTTCCAAAAATACTGCACTTAAACCCTGATAGCACCCGCCACTGCTCAACTTAATCACAACATCTCCAACAGCAGCAAAACCAGGAAAAGGTTTCAATTTCTATCAGACACTAAACCAACTAAATTCACCTCCTACGAGATCAAGAAGAGTGGCTTTTCCTGCATGTCAAGCGAAAGGGGACAGAGCCGTACTCACCATGTAAGCAAAAGGCAGATCAACAGCACTGAACACCATTGTGCCTCTTCAGCAGAACACATGGCCCATAGCGCAGACAGACGCCGTCCGATCGGGGCAGCCTCTTATGAGCTCCCAGCTCGTGGACACGCGCCAATGCAGTCCAACACTGTCTAAATCGAATCGCAGCATTTACTCCCCCAGAAAAAAGACGGGACAGTCCCGGGGGTATTCCAACAAGGACGACGACTCGTGGAAATGTGCCACCCTATCTCCTCCCCCCCCCCACCTCCCCAGCCTCCCACAAAAGGATACGGATCCGTGTAAAGTTTCGGCACGCTCTATCCCCAAGCCAAACCGTAGGCTGCGAATCCCAGCAAGAACATCCTTCCCAAGGATCTGGATCTGTCGGCATCAATTACTCTGCGTTCCGCCAACTGAGCCGGCCTGCCTGCATTGCTGAGGGGGATTGCGCTGATGTCATGACAACCTGAGGATCCTGCCCATTGTGCTAGCCAGGGGAGTGGGCGGGGCTAGCAGCCACATTTGCATGCAGGGGGAGTGGCCAGGACAACAGCTTGGACAGCCAGCAGCCCAAGTCTGAACCACAGATGTCAGCTGTGTGGGTTTTTTTCTTGTCTTTTTTCTTGTTGCTGTCCCTCACCCCTCACCACCTTTTCCGTCACAGCTCAATGGCCCACTTTGCTCCCTTCAATCTCACTGCCCACACTAATAATGTTCACGGCACAGCTCCCCCTCCAAGAAATGAATGAAGCAGCGTCACAGTAGCGCTTCTCCTCCACTGACACGCGTGCTCTCGGGCCTGTTTGCCAGCCGCAGGTTCAGATGGATTACTCAGCTGGGTAACGCCCATCGGGTGGGGCAAGCGTCTAAAAATACCTTCCTAGCAAAAACACAAAACAATAACAGCTCCCGAGTGCAGCTCAACTGCAATCACCTGCCATGCCGTTCTGGCGTCACCAGTTGACGTTTGTCTGAAGTTGACCGGTTTTCCCCCAACTTCTCCCAGATCATTCTGTTTTCTTTTCACGGAATAGTTTCTCTCTCTGCCTGGGCTTTAAGCTCCCCATGTCTCAGCCACGTCTCTGAGGCTCTTCCTCTCTCGGGTTCTGCAGATGTTGCAAACCCTACTTAAAACTCAACCGCAGTCTCGATTTCTCAGCAACACAATATCAGCTCCAAATTAAATTAGTTGATGGCATCGCAAAACTGTACAATTTCCAACACTAAGCACAAAATCGTGAACTTTGTGAAACTCTGCGGACTGGATAGTCCCAACATTGTCCAAAACCCCTGGTCTCTCCACGGGCGAGAGGGGGAGTTCATGCGAATTGTGAATCCTGCTCGCTAGTCTCTGTGATGGACGAGCGAAGACAGGTTCTGCAGCAGACGTTTCACCCCATAAGTGTTCCCACGTGATCTGCGTGCAGAGTTAACGAGTAGATTTTGTCAGCGGAACCATCCTGAAGTCGAAAGCGATATTTCTATTGGATTAAAAGAGATGTATTCACAAGCCTGCTTGTTTACAGTGTCTGTGTCCGGAAGTCTGGGAATTACATCTATGTTTGAAATGCACCCATCAATGCCAAATCTTTCAAACGCCAAAGCATAAACATAGCATTATAGTTCCCTTTCAATGTGTTTTGTTTTTTTTTGGTGGGGGGGAGTTTACTGGAAATGACCAGTGTCCCATTGTTGTCTGGCAAGGATCCGTCTTTATCTGCTTTTTCTTTGAATTGGCAAAACCCCCACCTGTAGTTCAGCTCACAGGGCTTTCCCAGGGACTGCCCAAACTCCCCCCAGCTGACCAGGAGCAGGACAGTAACATCTAAGGCAGCCCTGCTCTGATGAAAAGTACTGGCCCATTTCAGACAATGTCATATAAACAGGTTTCTACCTGAATTCTGACTTTGTAGGTTGAACTCTTAGATACATTTATGAGATCTGTTAAAAATAGCTTCATAATCTATCGCAAAAACTTGTGTTGTTCCTTGGTGGGTCAAGATCGCTGTTGAACAGGCAGCCTGATTAATGTTATGAAAGCAGCTAGCACTGATCTTGATGCTGCTGACTCTAATCCTTGTTAAAGAGTGACTCAGGTTACACCAGTCACACTGACACGGAACTGGAGTGCCTGGACGTCTAACAGCTGATACAATCTGTTGAGGCCAGCAGCCGGGTGACACAGATCCTCCGAGTAAGGAGAATACAAGCTATGCTTAAGAATATCAGGGGAGGATGAACAACTGCAAATCAAAAAACAACTCAGAAATCATTCAAATGACCTGATCACTTGCTTCTCCTAATTCAATTTTATGGACATATGGTAAGCTCCGCCTAAATGATTCCTGTCCCGGCTTTTAAGGTGCCCCTGAATCAATAGTCCATTTGCTCAGGGCTGAGCAAACTGAGCAAATGTTGCAACGTTGCTGTTTGCAAAAGTCTCAGCAGTGTAGCTGTTTACAGAAGATTCAGTGAGGCTGCATATCTGATTCCAGCTTCTCACACACAGCCCCAGCCTGTGACAGAAAACACAGACACTAAATCACAGACACTACGTTTTTAAGAATAGCAGCATGATGCCTGAAACATTGCGCAATGTTTTTCTCTAACGCTTATTTTCCAGTCTGATGATGAGAGGACAGACCAGTTTAAAAGTGGAAAGGCTAAAAACAATTAAGAGCTGTGCTAGGAACACAAGAAAGATCTTGAGGTTGCTGTTATTGCTTAATAATTTGTGGAGAGTGTCAACAACCTAAAAGTTTTCATAAAGCATAATGTGAAATCTCTCAATCAAGACCAAAAAGAGAGATTTACAGTGGAGATTTACATACAGGACTCTCGAGGGGTGACTACATTCCTAAGGACTGCTGTACTGGAAAAGCCCTCTGTGGGACAGTAGCTTGGACTTTGGACGTCCAGCTCTCATGCAGGCTGCAGACTGACAGGACAGTCAGCCACTTTCAGTCTCCCATAACCAGCAATTACCTTACACAACCTTTCACCAAAATTACGCTTCATGCAGTCTGGAGAACTCCAGCAAGGAAACCAATAGTCTTGTCCACCTAAACCGAAGTCACTAAGTTCAACACAACTGGAGTCACACAGCCCGGTTATTTTCACAATGGCCAAGATCTTCTGTCACAAAACGAATCACTTCTAGGTTTGAAGACAGGAAACTGTTTAACACATGCATGGCGAATCAGATAAGTTCCCTGTTTGTTTTGTCAATTAGCTTCTTGCTTCTGAATTTCCTGGAAGAGTTTTTTACTTTGATATTGAGAACAAATGAATAGAAAGACAGAAGAGCACCTCTTAGACATTGTCAGCTGGAGAGCTATGATAGGAGCCACATATCAGGAAAACTGCTGCTTCACGCTCCTCTGATTGGTGATAAGAGGAAAGTTAAACAATAAATTTACCTCCAGGCTTTAGCTGGAAGAACAATCTGAAATAGATAGTTCTGTAGAGAAACTGAAAACCCCCTTTTCATCTAATGGCTTGATGCTCAGATTTCTATGTAAACAAGAAAAAGTTTACATAGAAATCAGCAGCCAGCTGATTCAAAGATGACTGAGTAAACATGTACACCAGGGCCTGAAAGCACGGTCGTTTCCATTTAATCTCCATGCAGAAGTGCTGCCATTCCCCAGGTACTACTGTCACATAATGTATAGGCAGGTCACTCTTCCTGAAAGAGCCAGGTAGCTAGGTTTGAAGTGTAACTGTGTGATCGCTATAGCTGTACAGATTCTCTAGAACAGGTCTTCTGTGATCACCGTTACCCTTAACATTATTACTGCAACAGATCTTTTCAGCACAGACTGATAAAGCAGCATCCAGTACATTTTCTACAACAGGGGTTTTCCTCATTGCATCCAGAAATATGAAACACATAAAATCACTATTATTTTATTGTCTTAATTTATTCTTATGACATTATTGCTTTTAATCAATTCTGTTTCAGACATATATGAAATGATTCAGGTTACTACATAGAAAATATAGCAGACTACATTCGGACAGTCGATGATAATATGTACGTCTGATACAGCACAGATATCCGAAACTTAGTGAATTTGTGAATATCTTGATCTGAACATAGAGGGGCCAATACTTCTGTCTGTGACTACAAACATATAAACGTAACTAATAAAGAACACAAGATTCATATATAAAAGAATAAAATATTTACTAATCCTGCTTACACTTGCATATATGAACCAAATGCCATGTCATAAAACCCACACATGCCACTGGCCCGTTCAGATTTCATGAAGGTGCTTCCTTTTAACCAATCATCAATATTTGATTAATATTTAAATGACTACCTTAAAGAACACGCAGTTCCTCTTCAGTTAACACTTCATCTACGAGAGTGTCACTGTGCATGGCAAAGTGAGAAATAATCTGCGCTGCACAAGCTTGTCCGAGTTTCTCATTAAAACCAAATCTGGCTAAACTTCACAGCCAAAGAGTTATTCAAGCAGTTTGGAACTTATCCAGAGATCTGAGGTTCTAGTGTTCAAAGGCTTCGTGATCCAGACACCTGTTCACGCAACACAACCCCCCCACCCAGGCCCAGTTACAGGGTCACCTTGTATTCCAGCTGTGGTTCGGGCTGGACGTAGGTGCGGCCCTCCACTGGCTCGCTCTCCGTGATCAGGTGCAACAGGTCCCAGCTGCGCCAGGCTGTCAGGCGCCCGAATCGCCCCCTGATCCCACTGTCCTCTGGGACGGGGTGCAGGGCCCCCTTCTCCTTCATGCTCCTTCTCGCTGTCTCCTCCTTTTCCACTCCGCAGTCACACGCTGAGCCCACCCCTCACACAGACAGAGCCCTGTGCCCGAAAGGTGTGGGCGCCAGTAGAAAAAAAAACTCTAGCTCCAGGCCCAAAGGGCTCTAAACAGCTGCAAACACACAAACCACCTGACTGCAAATCCAGCCTCTGAAAAACAGAGGCAGCAGGATAGCAGTCCTTCGCCCTGTCTCTTCTAACTGATACCCATGTGAAGGAACTCTAACAGAAATACAGAAACGACTAGAGGAAACGCAAACAGAAAATGGTCCTGGTTCCCAAAAGGAAGGAGAGAGACCACAGTCCACAGCCAACCAGCCCCAGCTCATTCGATTAGTCCCAGTCTGCAGCAGGACCCACCCTGCTGTCTCCTCCCTGGCCACGCCCACCGGCCACTCATTGGCCCAGCAGCGCCGTGGGTTCGAGGCGCCAGCCAGTCACAAGCGCCCCTGCTTCTAAAACTGGAGGGCTTCGCCTGCCCCTGCGAACACAAGACAATGGCCACAATGACAATGACCGGTGGGACACCTGGGCTACTGGCCACCACAGGGGAGAGCATCCGTCAGGGCTGACATCACAGACACTGAAGGTGACAGGTGAATTAGTGTGGCCAGAGCAAGAGCCGTGAGAGGACACTGACAACAAATAACTTCTGCTTAATATTATTAGGTTTAGATTCATACTGATATATATTTATTATTATTAATAAGAAATTGCACACACACACAGTTGAAGTACCTTAGATTCTAGAACATTAAAACAGCCTTCTGCAACTGATGACAAATCTCAGTTCTTCTTCTTATTATTAACACTGTTAATACTGTTGTTGATGCTGTTACATAAAACCAAATCTGATATTAAAAATGATCACTTTCTTAGATAATGGACTTACAGGTCAAAATGCTAAGTTTGACTTTAATTTTTCATACAGATCTAAAGCTTTGCCATTAACTGGTGACTTACTGCCCAGACAGAGGGTATGGGCCTGCATTTGCGCTCACAACAGAAATGAAATCATTTCATAAAATCATCTCAATGCGCACCAGTCTGCTTGAGACATTTGATCTTAAATCACAATCAAAACAATCACGAAATTAGGCTTTAAAAATTTCCCTGAAAATACATTTGCTGAAAAAAAAACTTCAGTAGCCAATGGTCTTGATGGAAAGAAACAGTCGCTAATTGTGGTGTTTGGCTACTACTTAGCATCTTTACACATACCGCCTTGCTCTGCAATGCCAAATTAGAAACAATTTCTCTGCCCCTCTAAACGATTGCTTTATCAGGACTCTCGGTAAAAAAGCAGCTGTTGAATTTTAACTGCTAAAGATTACATAGGTGAAAAGCACACCAATTAAACTTTCCTCTTATCCCATCAAGTCGTCTAACAGAATTAATAGCTGGATGTCCATCTCTCTTGTGCTTCTATTGTCTGTACAGAGCTGATTGCCTGGGCACTAATTATGTATTTTAACTGTGTATTAGCTTAATTAGGTCCCTGCAACTGTTACTTGGTACTCAGTACACACAGCAGGGCCAGTTCTCCCAGAAGCCAATTAACCTACCAGCATGCCTTTGGATTGTGGGAGGAAACCGGAGTACCCAGAGGTTGTCTAAAAAAGAAACGATGAAAATAGTCCAATCCAAATCCAAAATTTGATTTTAAAAACAGACAAAAGCAGCTATTTTTATTTTTCGGATGAAACAACCTAACAATGCAACTTCCGCTAACTTTCAGCAGATCAAAGACTGACAACTTAAAGCACTCAAGTCTGAAGACACACAGCAACAGAAACCACACTTTTGTCTTTCAATGTTTTTAGTTCACAGATTGAAGAAGTGTCCAACACCACACAGTTTCTTTAAGCTGTCCGCTTGAAGAAAAGTCAGTCTGTTGGTTCAAATAAACTTATCCTGAAGGAACACAAAAAGGGATTCAATAGAAAATGAAGCAGCTAAGAACCGTTGCTGTCAAAACACCTGTTTTTCTAGTTTTCAAAGTTAAGAAGAGTGGATTTTAAAAGGAAAGAGAAGGGAGGGTCAAAAATAAAGCGCTCGGTGTAACTGAGTTGTCCTTATCTAGTTTCTTTGATAAGTCATGTTAAACCGCTCCACAGCAAGTGAATTTAAGACAGAACACCAGGATGTGCCAATTACTCCAATGGCCGTGGCAGAAGATTTGATTTACAGACTGCTCTTTGTTTTGCTTGTTTACAGAAAAATCAGGAGTTAAAAAAACCTTAGGGATTCTCTTTTGTGTTCCTTTTTATCTCGTTTCTTCTTCAACAGGACTAATTTGATTTGATCGGTTAATAAAATCATCCTACCCAGACAGTGGGGCTGCTAACATTAGCTGCTGTGAAAACTGCTGCCAGTTTTGTGCTCTTTCACAAGATTCACATTTAACCCGTATTTGTATGAAGCTCAAACCTGCATTAATCCCAGATAACAGCTATAACATGCGAAAGGGCAGCACCCTATCAAAAACTACACCAAATTCCGCAGTAATTTCACACTCCTGGTACAAATCTCCTGCATCTGGCCCTGCACATTCACAAGGCTCAGCTATCAAATCCAGTCCTGTATTTTAATACTTCAATTGCAAGTGTGCTCATTTTTTTAAGGTTGCAAACCCTTGCTTGGAGACATGTTGCTGACTTGGTTTGCTAGAAGCTGACCGATTGCAGGATCTCTTCAAACGGCCAGTGGAGTCTGTTCCTACAGCATGGCTTGGCTGCTGGTTCCAGACTCCAGCACACGTGAACGAAACTGCTTCGGCCTACTTCTGCTGCGGCCCACTATGCCTTCCTCCAAATCTTTTTCTAGATCTGCTGACTTCCCTGTCTTTCTCACACCCGAAGAAGGCTCCCCAGCCAAAACGCTGTGTTTCCTTTCTTCTCTGTTCAGCGCGGAATAAACGTTTACTTGTTCCTATGTAATCACATGTTCACACATCATGATGCCGAGGAAACTATGTCTTGCACAACACTGCATCAGAAGTAAGAAGCAAAGGAGCAGAGGGATTTCTGATGGCTAATCGGATAGATTTCAGATGGTTGAAAGCACCTAAGGGCAGGGCAGGAGAAAGTGAAGTCAGTGATATCATTCAGGCACCAGATAATCAGCTTGAGGTGGCTGCACTCAAGCCAGACTGGCGGAATACACACCTGTTATCAGCTTTAGCACTGACTGATTGCTTTTCCCTGTTGTTCTCGAGTATTAGTAACCTTTGATTTAATCAGCAAAATTCAAAGGACAGGCTTTCATGATGTGAGCTGAGAAAGTTACTTTCTTTTTTGCAGCATGGTCTTAATTCCCTGGCCTGCTCAACTTTACACTCATACACAAGCATGTGCGATCTGGCCTCACAGCGTGTTCGATCTCACTGTGTTTTTATTTAAAAAAAACCCACAAATACAATGTCAAGAAAGCTTTCCAGATCTGTAAAAAAAACAAACAGTAAATGCCGTTTCCTTGAGGATCATTTGAGATCCGGTGTTAGACAGTGTTATATTTGGAAATGATCCCTTTTTTGTGTTACACTTTTCATGAAATCTTCCCTTGCGAATTTGCCTTTGCCTGCCACGCACTTTTAAGACCTAGATCAACTGAATAGTAACGCAGAGCTCTGCATCTCATCAAATACCTGAACAGACTGAACACAGCCAGGAAGGCAGTCAAATATGGGCACACACCTGCCTTTTAGTGTCCCAAAGGAATGCTACTGAGAGCTGCATGAGCCAGAACATTCCTTCTTAAACCTCCAGGTTACTCTAGAGCCTCGTATGTACTGCATTCCCCGGTACCGAGTACCCCTCCCCAGTAGGTACTGATTTCCCAGCAGTGCTACAGCATTGCATTCCAATTATAATGACCTTCCAAGACAACAGGCATTTGCTGGGGGGGCTGAACAAATACAACTTGAAAGCCTGGCTTAACGAGACAATGCCTTTGCCAAAAGAAAGATAAAAAATCCTTTTTGTCCCTGCACGCAGGAGAAAAGCCGCCCTTGATTTCAGCCCACAAGGTGTCAGACAAGCCTCTTCACTCGGATGAGCTCGTCATACCTGGCTAGCACCGTTTTACCTCCATCTGCTGCACTGACTGCCAAAAACTGGGGCTTAAGAGTCAAGACATCATTGTATGACAATGTGCGATCACAGAATGACCTGACCCCAGGCAGGCAGTGGCATTTATATTATCACACTTGAAGAAGGCTCCACGGCCGAAACGTTGTGTTTTCTTTCCTCTCTTTCCAGCGTGGAATAAACCTATTACTTGTTCCTTCCCAGCCTGCGCATGCTGACGCAGCTGCCCACCTGAACCTTTATATTAACACCTGCAAGGGAGTTTGATTGGAGTCACTATTTACACTTCTATATACTCTACTTTGCATTCACAAAGTATTTTCCATTAGCACAACAGGGACCCAGGCCGCTGCACTGGGTTCCCAGTAGCGAAACACAGCAGGCAAACATTCTAGGAGGCCACAGCGATCAGTTCAAACTGTCCCCCGGTTCATCGTTACCTTTGACCCGCTCTTCCTCGCGTCCTCCCTGTCAGCCGGGGAGCAGAGAGCGCGGACGTACCCTCCCTTCCCTCCAAACGTCTGCACTCGTTCGGCCACCAGGCCCCGGGAGGTCTGCCCTGCCGGGGGGTCCCAGGGCCGGAGCCGGGACAGGTCGGTCAGCGAGCTGTAGCGGGTCAGTACGCCCTCGCACAGCGGGGGCTGACGGGGGCTCCTGGGCACGTCCCAGGTCCTGTGGCGGAAGGTGAGCATTCTTGCCTTCAGGCTCGGGCAGGCCTGTGGGTGGACGCAGCCGGAACTCCTCAGCCCCCTGCCTCTGCCCTCTCCATGAGCGGGCCAGCGATAAAGCCCGGCTCACTCAGGACGGCGGCACGATGCCCTCGAACCTCAGCGCGATTCGTCCAAGGAGTCTCTGGCGAAGCTTATGACCCAGAACCCCGAGCTTCTCCGGGCACAGAGAGGCGTCACTCGTGTCGGGAGAGAATCTGGCCTCAGCTCCAGAATACACTGGGTCTGAAGCGTGGCTGGTTAATTAAGCTTCACCGGTGATCGACATCACAGACAGCAAAGTTACAAAGTCTTCCCCCGCGGCTCAAGAAGGTGTGAGTGCACGGAAATAGCCCCTACAGTTTTTTTTTTCTTCTTATGAAAAAACGAGACGTAAGAGTATCCAGTCAAGCTTCCAAGCACCAGCTGGGAATTTTGAAAAATGACAGCGGGCTTCTCCAGTACAGGCAGGGGCAGCTGTCCACCACCAGAGGGAGCAAACAGTCATGCAGAAATGGGGAAATAATTAAAAACAACTGAAAGGGATCGAGAATGAGAACAAGAAACAACAGGTCCTGAGAAACACCCTAAGAAACGTAATCAAGCGTGTTGGTAATCCCCTTCTGTGAATGTTTAATATTCTGTCAGGAAAGGTTGGACTCCCTCTTCTTTAGTCAGCGTGAATACTTCTGTCCCAACCTGCAGAATAATCTTCCTAATTACTCATGTCATCACTCCGAGCTCACGTTAATCACCTTGTTGTTCCTACAGCTGTGGGTTTGGAGTTGAAAGAAAATTAGATTCGCTCATTAATGAAATTAAAAATAACTCTCTCCAGGTTTGCTTCTGGAATGTGCGTGTTATTTTCTTTTATCAGGATCAACGCCACAGTAATTATTACTTTAAGCGCACGCTTCGAATAGTAACACCCTAAGAGCTGAGGGTGCACAAGAGAAGAAAGACAGACAGCTTCCCACCCTACGAAAAAACTACATCCACAGGTTTTGGAATTCCAGTTTAGAGGTGTTTTATCACAAGCGGTGGCCTTGAGCAAAGGTGAAATAAAACCTCAAAAAACAGACGTGAGAGCTCCTGGACGAAAAAACAGCAGGACAAGGGGGCGTCCCTCCTCTTTCTTCTCCCAGAGCTCTCCTGATTTTTTGCCTCTCTCCCTCTGGAGCCACAGTCCCCATCGCTAGCACGGCGCTGGTCGGAACGCGCAAACCACTTCCCAGTCGCTCCTTGTCGTCCTCCAGCGGGCTGGGTGCTTCGCTCTTCGATTGTCTGTTCCGATCTCCTCCAGTGAGTGGCACCCCCCCCCCCCCCAGTGCGTGCGTGCGCACAACACAACACACCTGCAGGCAGCCGCCGCAACCTTTGACCCCAGCGCTTCCAGGCTGCCGCGTCCCGCGAGAGCGAAGACCACTTGGCGCCGGCCCAGACTGGCCGCGCTGCACGCCAGCCCTCGCCGGTGTCCTTGTGTGCCACACAGCTTCCAAAGCTAGAGCTCAGAACGGGCCTTATCTCTGACCAGGCTCACAGATAACTGACGTTATCAGTGCATTATATAAGCCTTTTGCATGGTATAACCCATTCCGGGCAGAACACAATGGAATTCATTCAAGGACGTAATGCCGTTTTTCTGATATGATTGCCAGTTCCAGTACTGTCTCCTTTGTCACCAGAATTAAGGCAGTTGGTGTCCTCGGGTGTTTCCTTGTAGTTTATTTCTTCAAACGCAGATGTTTTTGCTCAGGTTATATGCAATCTTGTGCGTGTGGGCAATGTGCACACGTGTGTGTGCAGCACAAGGGAAAATCGGGTGGTGATCACGTCTCTGTTTAGGCACGGGTCAGTCAAGCCACACAACTGAGTGCCGAAGAAGACGTGTATGTACTCGGTATTTATAATCGTCCTCCATGACTGTCTCCCATTCCACATATATTTGGCGAATAAAAATCGGTGCTTATTTTCTGCGGTTTCTTATTTCATCACCGAAATCAAGGCCAGTCATGTCCGTGTAAATTCATATGACAGACTACCTCTACCATAATCTGCATGGCAATCCATTTAGGGGTTTTTGTGAAATCTGTTATTGTGTGTTTGTTAACCTTTGGGCAACAGTGTCTAAAACAAACCACAGGGCTGCTCTTTGACACACAAACAATAGAAAAAGGGCTCATTTCTTCCAGCTTATCCCGTTTTTTCCCCAAACCACTCATTCTCAAGGGGAATTCCCAGAGAGATCCAACAGTGCAGAACAATCCCAGCACAGGATCAGTGGGCAACAGTACGAGGAAGTAAAGTCACAAAAATACAGGTCTGTCCTAGCCCTGTTGGACTTTGCTCTCAGGGGAATCTCTCTCCAGCTGTGCCTGCCCCAGTGCTGCCGAGGAAAAAGCACTCAGACACACACTTCGGCAAAGCCCGTCCCATTCTGGGCACTGATACAGCCACATGTGCAGAACAAAACCTCACAGAAACTGCTGCCTTTTTAGAAGTGCTGACGTAACGCTGTCTGAAATTCCGACCAGCCACAGACCCACTGATTGTTTAGACAGAGGACAGAGGTCAAAAGGTTTCTCTGCAGCCTAGCAATTATTATTAATTTGTCTGACTGACACTTTCCCCCAAAATGACTAACATTTATACCTATTTGGACAGCTGTGCATTTTTACTGATGCAATCTAAAGTGCGTACACGTTGCTCAAGGGTACTATAGCAATGCACCACCTGGGATTTGAACCTGCAACCATCCAGGTACACATCCAGAGCTATATCCCCTACCGCACAGAAGTTGATAACAAAGCACTGGATAACCAGCCTAGATGGTTCTATGGATACGGACACATACACAACACCATAAAAGTGTTTCTCTGAAGCTCAACGACCTTCTCGGTACAACTGAGAAAAAGATCTCACAGAGGAGAAAAACAGAAACCAATTATTTCCTTCATAAATACTCCTATTCTCTGTCAATCCTGGTGGATGTTCTGAGCAAGAAAAAACATATAACCATGAATCCAAGGTCTGGATCACAATAGAGAGTTGTCTGTGTCATGTGCTATTTTTGACACAGAAGCAGTGTATTCTCAGCTCTATGCAATGAGAAGAGCAGGCTGGGTTTCTGGTGCTCTGACCAATATGCGGCAGACAGGTGTGAATCAAGGCTTGTGTGTCTGTTCTGTGCGGCCTGGGGGCAGGGAGTGAGCACTACTGAGTCATTCCCCTCTGCCTGTCCCGTCAGGAGCTCTATCCTCCTCAAGACGGCTTCTCCACAGTCCTGACAAAGACCGTCTCCCGAAACGCGTCACGGGAAAACTACAGACCCCCCTCTTCTGCAGAAACAAGGGCTTACATCAGTGCTCCATCATGGAAAAACACCTCAGAGCACATCCGCTCTGACACACAGGTGTCATCCTCTTTCCAGTGAAACGCCTTCAAATAGAAACTGAAACGTCAAATAAAAGGAGGGAGAGACAAAACACAAATTAGAAGAAAGGGGTACAGCGTTACGTCATATTTAGATCTAGTGCATTTTAGTGCCAGAACATTAAATCTAGGTCAACTTAAAACGTATTCAAATGCACTTGACAGGACCACATCGTACACATTACAGTTTTTACTGCACTGGTGCCATTTCAACTTTGTGCACATGTGATCACAATGGAAAATAGAACTTGGGAAGCATCTGTCTTCAGGAAAAAGCTGCCAGACTCATTTGGGGTCGTTGAGCTGACAGAGGACTGTTAGTTTTATGACATCAATGCACCCAGTCCTGACTGTTGCACCCAGAAACACAAAGCACCAACGCTGCCATGATAACTTGCTTCAGTGAGGCACCCTTTTATTTGAAAAATTCTTCCATGGCAATGCCTGAAATTTTAAGAACCTTGAATTGAATTTAACTCCATTAATTGAATTACTTCTCCCACCATATGCTATGGTTAATATTTAAAGAAAGGCTCATAAAACCATTTGAAGTCACTCTGACCATGGAAAAGCAGCATGAAGCATTCATCAGTCTGCTTGTGCTCCACTGAACTTCAGAGTGTTGACGTCACTTGAAATCAGACTTTGTAGTGTGACTAACTGTGATTTAAGGCATTTAAGGCATTGAAATGTGAGTCGTTCACATTCAAATGCTTTAAATCCACCACATACTGTTGACTCTTAACATCCCACTATTAAACAACCTGCGCATACAGTAACTGCAGTTTCAGAGCATTACACTTTTGCAAAAATTAATCCCCCCCTGCACTGATTTAGTCAGGGGCACGTGCACCGAATGGCCTATTTTATGAGAAACGAGTACAGTTAAACCTCAGTTTATGAAGCTTTGCTATAATCAGGTTTAATGGACTAGTAGATTTAATCTTTTGAATCCATTCTGTAAAATCAGAATGACTGGATTTTCCTGAGAGCCACCACATAATGGGAAAATGCACAAAAATAACAAATCAAGGTAAAAATAAATACTACAGAGGTTTAAAATCAGGAATACCAACAGTGCCCTATAGTGGTAGTTCAGTTGCTTACAATGGGTTTTGTTTGTGTTTTACGCTTGAGTGAATTTTACACTAGTATACAGTATATTTATGACATGCAATAAAGCACTTGTTTATTTATGATAAAAAGGCACAGGAACAATTCTTATTGACTTTTTAGCTTTGTGTTAACTGCAAAAAATAAGTCAAAGGATCCAGAAAGCAGATCTATTTTTTCCTCATATACTGTAATAGTATGGTTTGGGGCTGAAAAAAATTACTTTGCGATTTAACGGACATTCAGCAATAACAAAAAACCCTTCCCCCCAGTAATCCATTAAATCCATGGTTTACTGTAAACCACATATAAAAAGCAATAAAATGAAGACAAACAAAAACAAGCCCACAGCCCAGGGGTCGAGCCAGAGAGCTCGGCAAAGAAGCCAGTAACAGTTGTAATCATCTCAGTCCCTAATCCGTGCCCACACAGAGCCGCCGAGCCGTGTGGTTTCCCCTCCAAAGCACTGAGCGCTGCCCAGATTGCAGCAACAGCACAGCTGTGTTCACGCCTGGCTACGGCCCCTAGGATCAGCGCCATGCAGGCTTCACACGCGAACCAGTCGCGCTTAATCTGATCTCCGCCGGATTCGGCCCAGACACGCTCTCCCACACCACGCCACGGAGATCCGCCTTGTTCACGGCGTGTCTAAGAAACACTTTCAACGGCTGAACCATCGCCCTTTCCTCCCTGGAAAGCCACAGGCACACACACACACTCCTGTGGAAGACAACCACAGAAGAGGAAGGATGGCTCTAGGCCACACAGTCCCAGACTCCTGACCTGCAGCCCCAGTTCTTCTACTGATGCATTTGGAGACCAGTTTGGATTGGTTACACGGTGGAACAGAAGGCACACTTACAAGCCCCTGCCTCACTGACACAGGACTTGGCAGATGCAGCCTGAGTGCACGGTTGTCATGCATGTGACACAATACCAGACACTAAAAGGAGAAGACACGATACGCATACAGCAGGGCTGTGGGCTACCAGTTCGGCTACTGAAGACCCAGCCTTGCGTGGCGAGGTCCGATGAGAAATAATGTGTTAAGAAGACTGACACCCACAGGAGAAGAGTTGGCATAGCAGTCAGAAAGTAATCTACAGTGCGTTTTGCATTTCCTAGAAGTGACAAGAGATCGTTTTCCAGGGCCGTTCATGTGTAAATGCGGTGTGAAAGAAACGGATCAAATGAAAGGTGAAAGCAGGAACGAGTGCCCGCAGACGGAAGAGAAAATCAGACCCACTAACCAGCAAATCCACGTTGTCCCTGCGCCCCAGGGAGCCATGTTCCACTCTCTCGCACCCAGGGGTGAGGATGTAGGGGTTGTGCCCGGAGGAGGGCTTCATGTTGGGCAGGCTGAGGGAGCGTAGGTCCTTCACCCCCTGCTCCACCTTCAGCTCATCTCCGGGCTTCGCTGGGAGGACAGGAAGGAGAGGGAGAGAGACGGGGGAGACGTGAGGCGTTGGCCGCGCTCTGTCTGCTACTCCAGGCCTGGCCGCTCGCTCCTGGCTGGGGACACCCTCTTCCAAGAGCGGCTCCCAAACACTCCGAATGAAAACGTTGATTGATATTAATAACGAGCTGCTGAAATCAGTACTCCTGGCCACAAAGATCCTCATTAAAGGCGGCACCATAAATTACAGGAAAAGCCGATTCCTGAGCAAATACTGATATGGCATATTCCTTATCATGGGGTATGAATTCATTTTTTAAGGGCTTTTAGGATCATAGCCAGGAGAGCCCAGGAACACCTTTTGGGGACCACTGTTCTATATAACATTATTAATAAATCCAGAAGACATTGGATTTAATTGTATCTTGCACACAAACTAGATTTGGTCTAAAGAATTTGGTGACGCATGTATGCTTGCTAGAAATTGTGAATTATGCCGTTACACAGACAAGATGATAGCCTAGGATGATTTCATGACACTGATTTTATCTATCATTATCTATCATATTATCTATTGCCTGCTGCTTTTCTATGGGTCTAGTGTACCTTTATACTGTCCTACATTCGCTTCGAGACAGTGCTGTGGTAAAACTGGCCCTGTAAAATGAAGATTGACTGACGTGAGATACAGCATTTTGTCGGCGTCATGTTGAAGACTGCAGGCACAAAAGCATCACACAACTCTCACAAAACCCCTCTCCTACAGCATATGCTGGGTGATGCAGAAAGTACAAAGTCAGTCCCTCTGCAGCATCCATTGAACTGCAAGACCAAATCGAATCTGACCAGGGTGGACGTTTCCTGTCTGTAAAATCCATATTTTTCCCCAGTATTCCCAAAATACAGATAATTAAGATTAGCTCACTATGGCTGTGGCGTAATATAACAGTTTCTCATAGAAGAGGCTTGCAAATCTCACTGCACACTAATTGTGCAAGAGAGGAACCCCTTCCTTTCATTAATCTTGCTAATGTGCGGGTTCTATCTATGAGATCTGTGCTGTGAAACCTGAGTTGGTAGGAGGGGGAACTTTAAAGAGAAAAGACATGAGTCTCTGCACTGTGGTTGACTTGGTTACCTTAAAAGAGCACATTCACTTCATCTTAAACCAGCAGCAAATCTCTCTGTACAGCCAGACCTTGATAAATTCGCCCGGCATTTGATAAAGCTCAGGCATTTGCTTTGCCTAAGGGGACAAGGTAAAAGGCGAGAGACAGAGAAGTATTGTGTGCGACACGTACAGACAGAGATGCATAGCAGGGAAAAGAGGGGAAGGAAAATATTACGGCTTTTCAGGAAAAAAAAGCCTTTTGTCGTAACATGCCAAATATTTGCCTTTGCAGCCCACTTCCCTGCTCCTGCCTTCCTCCTTTTCCCACAGGGAAAAAACAAGCAGTGTCTCATCAGGCAGCTCTCTCTTACAACAGAATTAAACAACTCTGGGCATCGCACTGCTGCACAGGCCTGAGAGCCCAGAGAGCTCCACCACTCGCTTTCAGAGAGCAGAGACCAGAGCTCACAAACGGACGAGATGGCATCAGTCAGGCTGATTCAAGGTCAAGCACCTTATAGCGCTTTTCTGGAGACTCCTGGAGCACTTTACAGGTGATGGGGATCCCCTCCACCAGTGTGCAGCCCTACAAAGTGCACCAGTTCGCTCCCCACACATCAGCTCTCAGTGCGGAGGAGAACAGAGTGAGGAAGTGAGGAAACAGAGTTGGGGATTATTGGGAGGCTGTGATTGGTAAAGACCAATGGGAAATTTGACCAGGATGCCGGGGGTAACACCCCTACTCTTTTCAAGAAAATTTCTAATGTTTTTTTAATGATTTTTAACATCCACGGAGAGTCAGGACCTCGGTTTTACGTCTCATGTGAAGGACAGCACCTTTTTTAACACAATAGTGTCCCAGTCATTATACTGGGGCATTAGGACCCACAAAGAGCGCAGGGGGAAGCTCAGCAGGTGTGAGCCTGGTCAGTACCTGGATGGGAGACCTCCTGGGAAAGCTGAGGCTGCTGCTGGAGGTGTTAGTGGGACCAGCAGGGGGCGCTCACCCTGCGGTCTGTGTGGGTCCTAATGCCCCAGTATAGTGACAGGGACACTTTATTGTAAAAAGGCACCGTCCTTCGGATGAGCTGTAAAACCGAGGTCCTGACTCTCTGTGGTCATTGATTTATTTAAAAAAATTAAAAAGAGTAGGGTTGTAACCCCGGCATCCTGTCCAAATTTCCCCCTGGCCTTTACCAATCATGGCCTCCTAATAATCCCCATCTCTGAACTGGCTTCATTACTCTGCTCTCCTCCCCACTGAGAGCTGGTGTGTGGGGAGCGTTCTGGCACACTCTGGCTGCCGTCGCATCATCCAGGTGGGGCTGCACACTGGTGGTGGTGGAGGGGATCCCCATTACCTGTAAAGCACTTTGAGTGTCCAGAAAAGCGCTATATAAGTGTAAGCAATTATTATTATTATTATTCTTATGATTACCTTTCACTTTGAGGTAGTGCCCCCCGAAGCGGTAGGCCTCGAAGCTGAGGGAGAGTGGCGTGTTGGACTGGTCCAGGAACAGGTCGACCCTGGACAGCTCGATCGCCTTCCTCTCGAACACCGGGGCCAGCACCTCACTGCGAGAGCGCGACAACGGGCCGGGTTAGAGAGACGCGGCTCGGCACACACACTCGCTCCCGCGCAGGGGCTGCTGCGCCCTTTTTCCGTGGATAAACGCGTTCGTACCGACCCCTGCCACGCGACGGGGAGCAACACGCTTTTCCCACAGCCTGGACAGGGCCGAGCTGCAACACACAGGGGTGGCTTGTGCACACTCCGCTTTGTGCCTGGTGTTTTGGCAGTTTCGAAGATGAATTCTCTATCTCGGTGGATTCCGCTCACTGTAATGTGGCAGGGATCTTTATATGAGTATATAATGGGAGACTTGGAAAATCATTTTATATTGCGTTCTACCTTGCAGTGTTGAATTCAGAATCCACCTCCAAGGTCTTAACTCTACTGAAATGGCAATGCATTGCCCTCCTACCCACAGAGACCACCCCTCCTCCTTCTGCCCTCACCGTAGGGACTTCTTCTTCATGGCGGGCACGATCTCCATGTCGATGTCCACGTTCAGGTCAAATTTCAGCGTGAAACACTCTTTACTAGGGTCCTGCAGGGGGAGACACAGCCACGTTACAGGACAGCGAACCCCAAGAACACGGCTCAATATTTCCCAATTGTTTGTTTTAAAAATGCAGGGTTTATCATCAGTTTATTATACTCTAACTCTTAATGACCTATTTATAAGCAATGGTTTATAACATTCGTGTTTGGAAAGCACGTATAATTCCCATTGTTTCTGGAGCTGCACAGAACATGAACATTTTTCCTCATTATGCTTGATTGCTACACCCTAAAGATAAGCAACTACCAAAAAATAAAAAAATAAAACTCAGAACAAAGTTCTGTCAGTATTCAAATGTCAACATTTTTGTGGATTATTTCTGTTGGAATTTAAAGGAATATTTAGTTGTGTGAATCAAGATGAACCTCCTGTTTCCTGGAAATCAATTATCTATAACTAATGACTATTCTTTGCAATATTACAGTGATAGTACAGTGTAGCATTTTTAAGCACAACACCTATGCAATTTTTAACCCATTAAGTTATATGACTTATATGTGCTTCTTTTTTTTTCTGAGGTATGAATACATCTGGAAGGCACTGTTAGATTTACTTCAATTCTCCTCAAAGCCAACTCTACTTCCTTTTGAACAATGAGTAAACAGCCTGGAGTTGTGAAATGATAATTCTGCCGCCTTCTGCTTTTCTCTTAATATCGTCAGCACTAAGACAGCCCCCACAGCTCTTCCCACTCGCGTTTCTGTGGGAAACTGTGGGAGTGGGTCAGGAGCCAGGAGTTCCTGAATGTGCAAAAAGGGAAATTTCCAATTTCTTCTTCAAGATTTCCCTGAAAACGACAGTCACACTTCCTTATCGCGATGTGTCAACCATACAAGCAAAACTGAGTTATTACTCCATCATTCTGATGTGCCTCACCCTAAACTCCCTTTTCACAAAAAACAACGATGGAGTTCGGACTACAGACAGATGCGAAAATATTATTCGACTTCACAGGCAGTCAAACCAAAACCTTGGTATACTTCCTCGAGTGAAAGATGCAGATAGTGGCCCCGGCTTCTCTCAGCGACTGTGCTGCGGGAATCCTGGTTAGTGTCAGCTAGTGACAGTGTGCTGGAAATCCTGGTTATAGTCAGCTAGTGACCGTGCGCTGGGAATCCTGGTTATAGTCAGCTAGTGACCGTGCGCTGGGAATCCTGGTTATAGTCAGCTAGTGACCGCGCGCTGGGAATCCTGGTTATAGTCAGCTAGTGACCGCGCGCTGGGAATCCTGGTTATAGTCAGCTAGTGACCGTGTGCTGGGAATCCTGGTTATAGTCAGCTAGTGACCGTGTGCTGGGAATCCTGGTTATAGTCAGCTAGTGACCGTGTGCTGGGAATCCTGGTTATAGTCAGCTAGTGACCGTGTGCTGGGAATCCTGGTTATAGTCAGCTAGTGACATGACCCAGAGCTCGCAATCACGAAGCTCAAACTGCACTTGGGTTCTTACTGTATGAGTCACTCAGGAGCCGCCCTCCAGCCCCCTCTGAATGATTTTCCTTTAAGGGAAAGAAGGAGACTCTGAAGCGCGACGTTTGAGATGGAAACAGAGGTGTCTCACCCTGCAGGCTGTACTCACGTCTGTGTGGCGTCTCCGGGGCTTCTTCTTGGGCAGCTTCATTCCTGCTGCTCTGCGATCCCTGTGAGGCAACACAAGCAAATACCCGCTGGAACCATGACATGAAGGATCAGAGAACAGAACACCCACAAGCTTTCATCCCAAGCACAGCAGAGAGCTCTCACTGCTTCAGGACCAGGGGCTACTTGGGAAGTGGCATCAACAAAATTTTACAATCTTCCCCCCATGCTTAACATTCAAGGTGCTGGCAATAACGCTGAAAATGAAATTGCATTCACTATATATGTTGCATTTAAAAAAAAATTAATCATAAATAATGGTTGCATTTATATCTTCTGATCTTCGAATCGCCAATTGTTAAGTCACCTTTGCTTTCGGACAGCACAGAGTGAATGAGTACCGGATTGCATATGAATCTGGTGTGCTCACATTCTTCACTGTTCACTCACTTGAATCGCTGTTACCTCCACTACATCTTAGAGGAGAGTGTGAGCCTATTGGAGGAGCAGATCACCCTGGGATCCTCAGAGCAAAATCTGCATGAGATTCTAGGATCAATGGTTTCCCAGCAAGTAAAGGCACTAAATTCACGTGCACTCTTTCCTCAAGCTCTCACGCCGAGCCCGAACCCTCTGGCACAGAGCCGTCCAGGAAACTCACCCCCTCTCGTTGCCCCCCTCATCCTCCTCTTCCAGATCGGAGGGGGGGCTGGTGCGGGAGGGGCAGGAGCGCGTCGACACGTTCCGTGCCAGGATCGAACCTGGGGGAGAAACGGCACCACACATGATCACATTTCAAACAAAAAGGCCTCGCGTTCTAGTGAACCCCAGCTTGTGTCTACCGGCACACCAACGTCTGTTGAAATATATTATTGTGTTTTTTATAACAAAGTGGATAAGTCACTGCAACAATGTAACTTTAATTATTTCAGGCTTCATCACTGCTAATTAGTAAACCCATCTGGCCAGTCCTCACAATTAGCAGAATAAGGAGATGGAATTTAACTAGGCACACAATTTTCATCAGGTGAGTCACATACACAAGCGGAGGTAACGGGGGGCAGATCCTCTGTGACGCAAATTGCACTGAAGGGAAAGGAAGAAGGAAGTGGCCAACCAAGTGAGTGGCTTTTGTGGACATGTGTTGAAGGTTCATGAGAAAGAGACTTTGTTCTTTCTTCATTAGCTGATAAGCACTTTATGCTCTTATGCCCAAATGTTCTTAGAAAGTCACCGAAGAAGCTCAGAGGAGCTTAGGCCTTGCTTTTATTTGGTTGCTGAGTATTTCACTTTGCGCTGTAAATAAAAGAGCACTCCATCTTTACCATCCAGCTGTTTGGGGTGTCTGTGTATCCGTGGACCTGCCTATCAACGTTCCTGATCGTGACACCTTGCCCCAAGGGGTGTCACTGCTGCTCTCATGGTATCCTACATGAAACAGCTGGATGGGATCTTTGGATAGAGCAGACCAGCAACCAAACTAGACGGCTCCAATGACCTCCTCCAGCACCTCTGACCCTTCAGACGCTCTCATCTTCTCACGTCAGACATGTAAAGTGCTCTGGGAGGTGCTGCTTACACCCATGCAGGACCGGAATGTGAGAAACCCAAATAATAAGAATTGCTTACACTTAGATAGCTCTTTTCTGGACACTCCACTCAAAGCGCTTTAGAGGTAATGGGGATCCCCTCCACTACCACCAGTGTGCAGCCCCACCTGGATGATGCGACGGCAGCCATAGTGCGCCAGTATGCTCACCACACATCAGCTCTCAGTGGGGAGGAGAACAGGGTGATGAAGCCAGTTCAGAGATAGGGATTATTAGGAGGCCATGATTGGTAAGGGCCGATGGGAAATTTGGCCAGGACGAGTACACCCCTACTCTTTTCTAGATACACCCTGGGATTTTGTAATGACCAAAGAGAGTCAGGACCTCGGTTTTATGTCTCATCAGAAGGACGGCGCCTTTTTTACAGTACAGTGTCCCCGTCACTATACTGGAACATCAGGATCCACACAGACCGCAGGGTGAGCGCCCCCTACTGGCCCCACTAACACCTCTTCCAGCAGCAACCTCAGCTTTCCCAGGTTCTGGGCAGGCCCAAACCCGCACAGGCCTGACGGCTCCTACCTTGCGGCTGCAGGTCGAAGCGGGGGTGCCGGTCGAAGTGCATGGCGTGGTGCTCGTCCTGGTGGCAGCGGGAGTCACATGACCCGCACAGGTGCAGCGGGCTCTTGTTGTTGAGGTCCCGGCAGTCTGAGTGGTGGCAGACCTGCGGACATCAAAGAGCCCTGAGTCAGCCAGTCAATGTGTCAAACGGTATGACATGGGGGGCGAAGGCAGCATTGCCACTGTACGCCAGCAGCAGGCTCATGTATACCAGCTGATCTCAATGTGGCGGTCAGCCACCACCTGTCCCCTTATTTTGGATAATGATATATAAACAGAACGTTATTTTTGTGCTTGTTCAGCATCATTTGGATAAGAGCCTACACACTTATGTATTAAAACCTGAACTGGATCATACCAGAAGACTTATTTTTATCCTTATACAGAAATTCCGCCCCTTGAGACCTGAAGAAATATCAGAAGAGTGCCGACTGTCAAATGGACCCACGTAATCTAACCGGATTTCTCCTGTGATTAGAGATCTGATTAAACAAGCACAATGCACTAAAAAAGTGCAATAGTCCAAGATTTCCAATTCACTTCATCAGAGGTACAAATATCAGGCTTCTGGGTGAGCGTCTATGTCAGACCCTGCATGGCACACCAAGGAAGACCAAGCTACCAGACACTGCTGCGATCCTGCCTTTAAGGTTTTGTGCTATTGGTTGTGTCACCTGCCTTTTAAAATTATATAGTATAACTATAAAAAACTATAAAATACTCATAGTACGAGTTAAGAAAAGATGAGAATCCTAAATATCCACTGAGGTCAGGAGGGAGGGATTAATCATAAAAAAAACAATAAAGACAAATGAAAAAGTTCACTGGGAATATACAGTAGCACTGCCTTACGAAAACAGCGGCTCCACCACAAGGTTGTTCTGAAACTGGGCTTTGTTAAACATTAGTCGCTGATGTCATCGCTGTTTATTAGAGAGATGGACTGTGGGATCTTTGATGACCAGACAGCAGAACGCTTTCAGCTCGACCTCTCAGCCTGTGGTAAAACAGGGCGTGCGCACATACACGCTTTTATATTTCTGTATTTGTGTGGATGTCTTGTTGACTCTCCCTCCATTACCTACTATTCCAAGCAAGAGGCAAATGAAACTCTACACAGGGGGTGAAAAGGAACCAGAAATATTCCTGGCACTTTCTGATTTAAAAGAAAATACCATTGGGTTTATTAAAAAAAAAAAAATAAATTATGAGGCTGTTCTCTCGGGCAGCACTGGGGCCCTGGGTTCAACTCTGGACCTGGGGTGCTGTCTGTGAGGAGTTCGTATGTTCTCCCCCTTGTTTGCATGGTTTCCTCCCACAGTCTAAAGACATGCTGGTAAGTTTACTGGCTTCTGGGCAAAAAAGCCCCTGTGGTGAGTGTGTCTGTGTGTAGCTTGTGATGGACTGGCGTCCCATCCAGGGTGTACCCTGCTTTGGGCCCACTGCATGCTGGGATAGGTTCCGGCTCCCCCACGACCCTGAATTGGATGAAGGGTTTAGAAAATAGATGTGTTTGGGTTTCTATCGCTGTGGGGACATTGTCTTAGGTTTTGAACCCCCAGTAGCATTAATAAACGCAAGTTTATTTTTTGTACTCGTGAGTAAAAAGTGACAAAATGCTAGCTCTCGCTCTGCTCTGATGTAATATTCTGCACTCACTGACAGCCCCAGGACAGTCTTGGGAGTTTCAAGAAGACGCTATTTAGTTTGGTAAATAAAGCCATTTGCTTTGTGAGGAACTCTTTACTCGGAATTGGCCATCACAAACCTAGCAATACATGCAAACACACACACACACACCAGCCCTCCACCCCCGCCAGAGCTCAGACAGCATTGGCCCACCGCTGTAACACAGAAAGGTCAAGTGATCAACAGATCCTGCTTCTACAAACAGGATACAGGTCTCTGGCCTCCACTGTAAACACTGAGAGGCAGAGCGTTCATTGACAAAGCCTGTGCAACGCTAGTCAGCAGCCAGCGGGAAGCCTCAGTGGAGTTCAAGTCACAGGGCCTTCGCATATCCCACGCCTCCCCTGGCCGGGCAGCCAAACGGGGTATTTCTCATACAGGGTAGGTCATAGAAGTTACACTGTAAGCTCTGTGACAGGAACAGATCACACAAAAAAGGAACTTTCTGCATGGTGCCTGTTGGTTTTGGGAACATCTTATTGTCCTTGTGTTGATGGCCACTGTACCTTTTTTATGATCCGATGTGCTTTTCCTTTGTTCAGTCACAGTGAGACAAGGAACCTGGGTTTTCGTGGACTCTGACCTGTCCCCTGCTAATTTCAGGCCTTGCTCTGCCCTGCGGTAAACGTGCTAACCCTACAGTCTGTAAATATCAGTGCATTCTTTAATTCACAACCAAGGGCTTGGGTCTTTTATTTCTGCACACGGTTGGTTGTTCACTTCACTCCCACCCCCCCCAGCTTTCCCGGGATTTTCTAAATCCCGGTCGTCTGGCCTCACACAGCCAGCTAAAGCCCCGCCCCTCCCCTGACCCCCTTCACCTCCGAGGCAGGAAGTGAGGATGTGTGGAGAGAGACAATGGCCGTCGCGTTAATGGACTTCCTGTCATTGTCCCTGCAGCCACTCGTGTGAGGATCTCTGGGCTCTGCCAGGGGCTTGTGCCAATGGCCACCCCACAACCTGGCACTGTCGGGGCTGCAGCCCTGTGCCCCTGCCCTGCGGTGCAGTGCTGCCTGTGCTGCCTGCACTGCCTGTGACTGGGATACAAAGCGCTAGAAAGAGTCATTACACAGCTTTCAGAACCTACTGTTCCTGTACACAGCGGACCAGCTCTTTTCTTCCTATCAGAAAGGAGATAAAAACGGCCAACTAAGCCCAACTATACATAATTTAATATTGCATATAAGCTTCATCTTGTGTTTGTGTGCAGTGTGAATAAATCTGTACCTTTTATATCATCATGGTGAGTCTAAGACAATAGGAGGTAAAAAATATTGCTTGGGAGCAAAAAAGCTTTGAAAAATAGATTACTATTATAACAAAGTCAGGATTCTTCTGCAGATGGAAACCCAAGGAATGAAAAACTGAGTTGCATTATAATTGCTTGCATTTGAATATCGCTTTTCATCCCAAATAATGTGGCACCTCTAGCCTTGGGTTCTACATGGAGAGTTCAGGATTTCTGACCTATTGAGATGCATGACATGCATTCACTTTTACAATTCACCACTGACTGGGGCTTTACCCTTTCCCAGAGAGGAAGAGATGGCAAATGAATCTGATACCAATAGGGAGATTTTAAAGACAAATACCTCCTCATCTCCTACTTTCTCCACATACCTCTTACATCCCACCAGTTCCATTTTTAAACTTCACCCTTCCATGAGGAGGTTTCAAAGCATCCAATGGAGCCCTGCTCGGTTCCAAAATAGCACCTAGAGGGCATCAGGCACCTCAATACATTGTATGTGTAAGTGCAATGTGCGTTCTTGTTTTGTTGGTTTTATCCAGGCTGCACTAGAGCAAATGCCAATCAACTTTGTTGACATGCCAATTAAGCATTGAATTGAATTAAGAACGACCCTTCATATATCAAACAACAACAACACAAAAGAGCAAAGAACTTTGCTCAAATAATCTGGCTCGCTCCCACTCTGTGAGTTCCTAGGCAAGGGATATATAATGACACATCGAACACAACAGGTGTCTCACAACACAGATTTGCCCCGTCTATCTAGCTGAAAGATACCGCCTGAAAGGCTTTGTTTATAGAAGAGAAGAAAGACTAAGAATAAAATAAATAATAAAGTTTCAGGAACCACAAGATGTGTTGGACCTTGTAATTAAAAACTAGTGTGCCAATGCATTTCCGTTTATTTTTACAGGAACTTCAAAAAAGCAGATTATTTTAGATAAATACACACCTTTCTAATGTGGTTTGCTGCCTGTTTTTCCTGCCATTAGAACTGAAATCTCAGTTGGCTGAATTTCACAAGGTTTATAGATGCACCATGAAAAAAAGATTGTGGTGCACTTTGTTACAAAAGGAGATTTTTTACCTTCGGTATTAAATACCGACCTCACAGTATATGTGGATACTGCAGTGTCAAATTAAATAACAGAACAGAGTCTTATTTTGACACTGTGTGGGGGGCGTAAAGTGAAAACTGAGCACTTCCATTCAATCCTCTGCAAAACCGGACTCCAACTATCTCAACACACAGCCAAAACAAACACACTTGCCTGAAGTGACTGAACGTCTTCCTTCTGGAGTTTAATTAAGAAACAGAATTTCCCCCCAAAAAATGTTTGGGGGATGACGCAGTGGAGCGCTCCAAAGATAAGATACAGGAATAAAAACAGCCCAGCTGCGCGACCAAGTGACATCTCCAGCGGAGGCCGTGATTGCTTCCCAATCTGCGGTTATAATCCACTAATTCTCATCCCCCATCCGGCAGGACAGGGGCCGAAACAGAAGCCACTGCCGGCGGCCGCATCATGTCCAGCTCTGGACAAGCAGCTGTGAAAAGCACACTAACCGCTGGGCAAGCTCCGGCTTCGACTTTACCATCCACAGCCCGTCTCGCTACGCCACGCCTGAGGAGAAGATAACCTTTTCTTCTTGCTGCAGAGCTGTATTCTTGTCTTCCCTTTTCTTTATCGTGGAGCGGGCAGCACAGAGAAACCCCCAGCTCGAGGCGAGTGCCCAGCGCACAGACAGAGAGGACTCCCGCTGGGTCGCTCGCTGCTTGATGCAGCTCAGGTTTGGGGGGCTACAGGGTCTTAGCTTTGAGTTAAGTTTGGGGGTTCGCGATTTGAGGGGAGACCTGCCCCCGTTTAAATGATTTTAAACCCATGCTGCTCGTTTCCTTCACCAGTACAAAGCACCGGGCCTGGAAAGCCCGGAGTGGATTGAGCAGCTACGCAGAGGGAGTGCTGCCGGTTTGCCCAGCGGAAAACGGGCCCAATGTCATTGCAAGGCCAGAGAGAGATGAGCGAGCGATCCCTCAGCCCCCACGTGGGAGGAGGGGATTATCACCAGGCTTGTGTTTCAGTGCACGCCGAGCAGCTGAACCAACAGCAGCTCGCCCCCACCTGAAACCCAGCGCTCTGCCCGGCCTGCCCCCCAATGCCACCTTCCCCCATCGGCTCTCCCACCCTGCAGCGACACAGGATCAACCTGGAGCCGGGAGCCTCGCACAGACAGGTTCTCCTCTGATCGAGGAGCTTCCAGCTCTTCTTGTGCGTGTGGTTAAGAATCATCCGCAAAGAATTAGTTTTTTTTAATGTGCTGTGTATATAAGGAAACAGTTCTTGAATACGTCTATTAATCATCTGATAATTAATATCTACATACACTGACTGATAGTGACCTCACGCACACTCTTACTGGAATTTGGTGCCTCGTGCCCGAGCAGGGAGATGGCATGTTCAGTTGTAAAAACAGGCCATCTGGCGAATCGATGCATGCTATAAAGTGTTGAAACATTTCCCACTGCATTTTTCACTCTGAGAATAATTGGCCGTTTAGAAAAAGCGACTGTGGAGAAAAACGCAGGAAGCAGAGCCACAGACAGTCTGGACCTCTGGAGCTAGACTGCAAGGGAAAAGTAGCCGTTTTTTCCAGGGAAGAGCACACTGACAGAGCTGGAAGGGCTCAGTAAAACGCTTGTCCCACTTAGACTCGTTGCCACCAGCAGGCTGGCTAGTCTCACTGCTGAAGCCCTCATCTAAGAAAACATTGACACTCGCCTTTTCTTCTTGTTTTATGCCCATTTGGTAATATTTTAATAGCATCTACAGGACGTAAATGAGGAAAACCGCTTGAAAGAATGACTACATGTCTTTAGTATTAGTATTATTATTTATAATTTCTATTTATATCCATCTATAAACACTATTACCAACAAATTCACATCCCTTTACATTTTTCAGTGGTAACAAGCATGTCAATACTATAAATGGTATTAATACTTTATCAAAGATAAAGAAGACAAGAGATCAACATGCATATTAATCACTTGCTCAAGTATTGTACTGCACTGCAAAGGCAAAACGTGTACCCAAGGCAACAGCATTGAAAAACACAGTCAGACTCAGGCTTAAGCTGTTAAGGCCTTTTTCTATAGATATTACATTTTTAGTGCCATGCAGATCTGCAGTTTACTGGGATTTCGAAATGAGTAATTGTAACCCATTCAGCACTGTGCTATTCCTTCCTTTCACCCAACCAGCCATTTTCAAACCACCTCTCCTCATTCGGGGTTGCGGGGGGATCCGGAGCCTATCCCGGAAAGCAAGGGCCACAAAGTGGGGGTACACGCTGGGCTGGATGCCAGTCTATCGCAGGGCACACAGAGAAACAAACACGCGTACATTCACACCAGGGCCAGATTTCCCAGAAGCCAATGAGTGTTCCTGTGTGTCTTTGGACTGTAGGAGGAACACAGTCCACATGAGCACAGGGGACCCACAAACGGCACACCACTGTAGCCATGACATGCCAAATGATTGAGATGCTGAACTGAAGCCATCGTTCCTCAGGTCATCTTCCTGTAGATGTCAACAGCTTTTTTGAAATACAGCGTTCCTTTGTTCTACACATTTCTTCTCCATAATTATTTCTCACGATTTCATAATCGGCTGCAATCACTGAATATTTGAACTGTAAGAAAACTATACCGGAATACGTATATCTTACTGTTAAATTCACAAGAACTGAGGCCCTTTTAAAAAAATCAATCATTTAGACCTGTGCCTAATGGATATCAATGAATTAAAACGCTACTTGGATAAGTTCTGTTCAATTCTGCAGGGGGTGGGATACCTTACTCTGAAGATCTAAAAACCATTCAATTAGAGAGCAGAACCTAACACCGAATTAAACACTAGTAACAAACACAAAAGGAAATGAATCATTTAGGAAAGATAAAGCCTAGAAAAGTTCACTGCAAAAGGACTTCATCCGAATGAAAGCTGCTTCAAGCCAAGGCGAGGAGCAACAGGCAACTGGGTATAATGCAGGCTGAGCCCGGGCCGTGACAGGGGAGATCTAAGGAGGATCACGTTGCAGCCAGGAACAGCGCTGCTGGAAAACCAGGTGGAGCGCTTCCCAAGGGATCAGAAATTCCAGAGCAACGCCCTGGTACAGACAGTGTGCTGCAGGAGGTCCACGGCCAACCCAAAACAGCCAGCCAGGGCTCACAGCTCGCACGCGGAAGAGTCCAGGGCACTTCATGCTCGAGGTCACAGCCAGATCACCAGAGAGTTGAAGATCCCAGCCCTCGGGTGCTCCCGGGTGGCTCGGCCAGCGAACACCCTCGGCTTGGAGTGCAGCTGAGGCCCTGCGGGCAGGACAACGCACCGGTGTCACCTAGGAGTGCCCGGGCTGAGAAACAGCTTGACCGCTCTGGGATCGCGAAGAGACCGAGCAGCCAAGCAAGTAAGACGGGCCGGACGGTACATGTGGCGGTCTTGACGTTCCCCTGTGTGTGTGGCAGATGGCCCAGTTGGCTGAGCCCAGCCGGGGCAGGGTGGGCTTGCAGTGCTGCATCACTCCTCCAGCTGACACTAAACCTCCTAGAGTTTTAGTTTTTAGATATATGATACATTATGTATTGTATGTATTATGTATGCATTGTATATTATATATCACATATTTATCCAAAACGTTACATGTATTATCCATCCATACCTTTCCCCACTTCTTCCAATTCAGGGATGTGGGCCTATCCCAGCAAGCAAGGGGCACAAGGCAGGGTATACCACTGGATGGGACGCCAGTCTGTCACAAGTCTCACACACACACACACACACACCAGGGCCAGTTTCCCCAGGAGCCAATTAACCTTCCAGCATGTCTTTGGACTTTGAGAGGAATCGAGAGCACGCTGAGGAAGCCCACGCAAACGTGGGGAGAACATACAAACTCCACACAGACAGCGCCCTAGAAGTTGAACCCGGGGCCCCAGCGCTGTGAGGCAGCAGTGCTAACTGCTGTGCCACCGTGGCGCCGTCCATTTTTTCATACAGTTACATCATGATTATACAATCACAGGAGGATAACGGCGTAAAAATGGCAGACGGCTCTGACTAGCACATGATGTACTTAAAGTATGTCATCCTTATACTCCAACTGTGGCAGCAATATGGCCAGGACTCCCTGACAAAAGAGATCCCAATGTGAGTGGGACATCCCAGTTAAACAGAGGTTAAACAAAAAAAATAAAACCACGTTTTTTGGTGCATCTCACACTGTTGCTTGACAGGATAGGTTCTTGCTCTCCTGTGACCCTTTATTAGATAAAGTGGCTAGAAAATGTTTCTGAATGTTCTTGTCAGGTTATCAGCACAGACTGTCCTGGCACCACATACTCCTGTTCTGAAGATGACTAGAAGAAAGACTACAGACAAGTGAAGAGCTTAACGCCCATCTAGCCCACTTGGTAGCTAGCTAATCTGAGGATTTCATCCTGCCATTTCTTTGATACAAGACAAGGACATCAACTTGATCCACCTGGTTCATACTCCCACAACTCTTTGTGTGAAGAAGCACCTCCTGTAAGAACCTTCAGCCTCCTCCTCTTAAGAACTTAAGAATGAGTCTGTTCTCACCTCTCCTCTTACATAACACTATGTGCGACATTCCCTCGCTGAAAAGCACTCCACACATCTTATCTCATTGTTAAAGTTAAAAAAAAAATCAAACCATGCAAAATTCTCTCCAATGTGCTACATTCAGTTTCACACCAGGTGACTCATTCACTGCAGGACGAAAGCTTTTTAAGTCCGTTGTGGGACTGGAACCAGGCTTTCTGTGCAGTGCTTCACCTGAACACATGGCTGCTCTGTGGTCTGGTTGGAGACAGCAGCAACAAAGAGGATCAATGACTCTAATTCCAGTTTTGCCACATCCACCTCCATCATGGCGTCACAAGCCTGAAATGAACGTACAGAGAGGAGTATGGGAGCTCCTGAGCTGCTCCGCCAGTATAAGCGCCTGCCCGAGCACAGGCTGAGCTCCAAGATCCCGGGTTCGAGCCCGGGTCATGTGACTCTGCAGCGGTACACACTTGGCTGAGGAGGCCTGAGAAGAGCCCTGGGATCCGTCAGCCAGGAAGTTCTCTGCCCTCGGAGACGCGGTGATCTTGTGACTTCCTGAGCGCTTGGCAGTCGATGACACACGTACAGTTGGGCAGGTTTGGTGGAGCCTCTCGTTCGCTCCTGAGTGAAGGTGCGGGTTTGTTGAAGTTTGTATCCTTGCACCAACGCAAGACAAACACACACGGGGCATCTCCAAGTCACGTGGGTGTAGAACAGAAAAATAACCGGGGATTCATTTGTCCAATAAAACTAATTTAACAAAGGCAGCAGCCGAAAAGACAACCATAACCCCGATTTGGAGAAAATGCCATGTCTCCAGTCAAGGGAAGAGTCATGCACGCTATCAGCTCAAGAGTGCATTCTAGAGAGCTGATGTCTGAGGTGATTCTAGTGGTGTCGATGAGCACTTCTCCCAGGATAAACAATGTCTGAGGAAACAGACCAAAACAGGCAAAGGCCAGAGCTCTCGGAAACTGGCCCTTTCCAGTGTCGACAGAAGGGAGAGGCATCACACAGCGTGCACTTTAAAGTTTAATGGCGTGACATGTGAAACCGTAATCCCCAGGGCTGAATCAGACGAGGGCTGTGTAATTAGCCTTGTGAGCCGTTCGTGGCTCATGCCCCACGCTGTCTGCTGAGACAGGGCGTGCTGAACGGGCCTCCCACTGCGGGCTTTATCCCATCTCGCCTGCTCGGTCAGACACCTCCCTCGCAGCTCCAGACAGCAGAGCATCCAGAGAGCCGTCTGCCCAATAACTCAGGAGAATTTGGCTGTCAGGGCTGGAGAAACAGCCTGGAAAACTTTTCTTTTTTCCTCCTGATTGAAACTTCATGGAAGCGATAACAGCAAATGGATTCCTTTCATCTATGAATGAGCGGACGCAACACTTTCTCACGGAATTTCAGATTCTCTCCCTTAAAATAAATACATGCACCTCTTCTCAGAAATAAAGTGTGCCCTCCAGTCCAGGTACTGTAACTCCAGCAGCCTGATCTGCCGAAAGGCAGTAACCTCTCTTCCTTCCTTCCTTGAACATCCGTGCTCACCGTTTGTTCCAGATTTTCTGTAGTGTTCAAGCATAAAAATGTCTCAAATACTTATATATAAAAATACAGAGCTTATCAGCTAAAGAAAGCCACAAGATTCAAACTGAGAAAACAAAACGCCTCCCCAAGATAGTGAGGACACTGCTCTTGTAGTGACATGGGCAACGAGAACAGTGCACCACACCACTGTTCACTTTTCTCACACAGACACTGGGCCATCCCTGGAGTGACAACTTGTTTGTTGACTGGACACAGGTTACAGCAGAAAAAAATAAGGGGAGTAACATCAGGCAGAAGAGAAGGACTGATAGGACAGCAAAGGATATGAAATGAGGAAAGGAGAGAGGCAATACTATTATCATAATCATCGCTGGTGAGATTTTAGTGACAATTATTGCTACCGAGTTACTACAGTTTAAAATAAATGTATAGGCCCAACTAATAATACGTATCTGGAAACTATCTTCTACAGTATGTTCAATATCATCCACCCATCCAGATCCTAACCAATACTGGATCACAAGGGAACGGGAGTCTAACCCGACCAGAAATCGGACAGGACACCAGTCCATCTCAGACACGCTCACACAGTCTTCCCAGGCATTTACCCAATTAACCTACCAGCATGTGTTTGGACTGTGGGAGGAAACTGGAACCCCTGGAGGAAACCCACACAAACATGGGGAGCACACACAAACTGCTAAACACTGTGACACTCCGCTGCTCTAATTAAATATATCAATCCCGGACTAATCCCTCGGTGCCTTTTTCTGAAATGTTTATACTCAGATCACAGCGTTGCCTCAGGAATGAGAGCAGCTCTGCTGGAAACATGTACAGTAAGAGGGTTCACAATGAAGTGCAAGTGAGAATACGAGTGAGTAATCACCATTATCCCTGACACTAGTACCACGAGTTCAGCACTATTCACAGACATCCATCGATTCATCCATTTAGCCATTGAATTTCAGAAAAGCACCACCGAAAAAACTGCATCTGTGTGTAACGCTTCGCATGCCGAAGAACAACACTGAGGTGCAAGACAAGAGCTGGGAAAACCAGGACAGAGAGGCACACGGGGAGAAAGATAAGGCTTCTTCAGCACAGGCTGTGACCCACGGCCCCTCTTACTGAGATAAAGGCACCGCCGGCCCACCCTATTCTGCAAATACTCAATATTTCCGAAGCCTAAGCAGGCCGTCGGGCCTGACCCCACACGCTGCAGACAGCACTGGTGGTGTGCCAATATTCAAACCTTGCCTTCGGCAGGCAATCCTGTTCAAGTAACACACACACAGTTTCTTTCTGTTGTTTTATCCTGAAAGATGAAAATGTTTTCATCTGTAACACTCATTGGTGAAAGGAGCAGCAGGGAGCAGAGTGACCTTCCAGTGGGCCCTATGACCCCTTCCAAAAATAAAAGCCTAAATAACAACAAGCAAGGCCTTGGCTTTTCTGTTCCCTGTAGCACCACAGGGCAGCCCGTTTGGGAGGAGAGGTTAAAGGGCACGAATGTCCGGCCCCCTGTTCTGAAACCTCAGCACATGAAAGAGGAGAGACCAAAACCAGAGGCAGACTTGAGAGAAATACTACAGGTACTTGACCAGCTGGGGAAATATATGGGGAAGCAGAATGTCATCAGGACCCTGAATTACTGGGTCTTTAAACTGCCCGGTTCCCAAAGGGAAAGCAACCTGCTGAACTCTTTCTGGAATTTAAGGGGAGGTGACGCGCAGCGCCTCGCGCCTGATGAAATCCGAACGGGGTCCTCCGAGTGACAGAGAGGAGGGGGGAGAGAAAGACAGTGGCAGGGAGGGCCGAGCGCATGCACAGAAGAGGAAGGCACTGAGAACGGCAGGGGAAGGATAAGACAGAGGTGTGCAGCTGGGGCGAGAGGCAGGGGAGATCGGCACGTGTCAGGGAGAGAGAGGAACTTCGAGACAGAAGGTGTCTGAGCTGCCAGCGCTGTAAAATCCAGAGAGCTCGAGCTGCCTGTTCTAATCAGGGGCTGTTTCTTATTAAATTCGCATATGTGCTCGCTAAAAACAGAAGCGCTTTTGGTCTCCTTCTGAACAGGGCGGAGGCTTGGGGAGCTTTCCAATACCACATGCACACACATGTGCCGTAGCGCGCGGACAGAGACGCACACATGTACCGTAGCGCGCGGACAGAGACGCACACACACAGTCCGGGAAGTGCAAAAAGAAAAACACACAACCGCTCACTCGCTGGAGATGTCACTGGGACACACGCACAGGGAGAAATACAACCCGCTTAGCGAGGCGTATGCCACATGTACTGGCCTTGACAGGCGTACACAATCCCACAGTGACAGGACCGGTAGCTCAAACACAAGAGCTGACTTAGGAGCGCTGCTAATTTTAAAATGATCTGACAGATTTACTTGAATTGCTAGTAAATTGTTCAATATTTTAATGGAATCTAAAAAGAGATTTTAAATCCATCAAAGGACTGTTTAAAAAAATAACGCTGATGTAAACATGGTGTCGAAATAATTTCGTGCCTGTTTTAGGAAAGATTTTAAATAGCTTCTAACACCAATTCCAAAACAATTCAACTCAACTCACATTTAGATGCACTAATTTGGATGAACATTAATGCGTCATTTGCTGAATAGTAATAACAACACAAAAAAACTGTTTAGGGCAGCATCTGATTCAAACAGCTTTCCCATATGAATCATGATGGTAACGCCGGGACACAGTCTGGGTGTGTCAAGAGCACTTGAATGGGTTCCTGGATTGTCCCAGTTCTAGGATATTTTTGGTCACCCTGGGAGGAAACAGGAGTAAACATCTGTGGTTTGTGATCCTGCGGTTTTTTTCTTGTACATACCCATGAAAGATGGGAACTGCAATCTGAACCTGACCACAAAACATATGTACAGTACAGTGTGCTCTGGAGTACTCACTGCATGACAGCACAGCAAAGAATCCAGACCCAGTAAAGTACAGCACAGCAGAGTACAGTGTGCCCTGGACTGTCCAGTGTAATACAGCTCAGGACAGGACAGTGTGCCCTGGACTGTCCAGTGTAATACAGCTCAGGACAGGACAGTGTGCCCTGGACTGTCCAGTGTAATACAGCTCAGGACAGGACAGTGTGCTCTGGACTGTCCAGTGTAATACAGCTCAGGACAGGACAGTGTGCCCTGGACTGTCCAGTGTAATACAGCTCAGGACAGGACAGTGTGCTCTGGACTATCCAGTGAATACAGCTCACTGATGAAGCCAATTCATATTTGGGGATTATTAGGAGGCCACGACTGGTAAAGGATAGGGGGAAAATTTGGCCACAACACCGGGCTAACACCCCTACTGTTTTCTAGAAGTCAGGACCTCAATTTTATGACGCATCCAAAGTATAGCGTTCCTGTCACTGTTCTGGAGCATATAGGACCCACACAGGCCGCAGGTTGAGCATCTCCCATTAAGATACCAGCCAGGCTCACTGCTGCTGAGCTTCAGTGGGCTGCCAGCTGTGAGTTGCAGGGTGATATATTGTAGCTGCTGGCTGTAATCACATCACCTACAGCTGCCAACTGCTCTCTGAATCACAGGCTTCACTATTTCAATGTCGGGACCCATTTCTGTGAAACACATTTAAATTGTGCAATGTGCGGCACACCTTATTTTGGCTTTTGAAACTAAAATATTGACACCACAACTGAAAACCAGAAAAATGAACGAACGGGTCGAGAGCAAAAACACTGGCCACAGTTCACGAGAGGAAACTACGGCGTTTTAAGAGCACACACAGGGGAAGCATATTGTGGTGTGTAAGTGGCAAGTTAATTCATTCTGGAATACTCTTGCGAGGGCAGGAGGACTGCAGAGGAGCTACATGATCCTGATTTATGAGCAGACAGAACGTAGCTGCTGCAAACCCCTCTCCAGCTCTTCCTCCAGGCTGGAGCACACGGGGCTCAGCTGGTGCTCGCTATGTTTCAACTTGTTGCTCCACGGCTGTGCCTGCTCACACACACTCTCCCCGTTAGCACGCCCGCTGAGCGCATACCTTCAGCCTGGTGTATGTCTACACTTTGCGCTTTGAGCCAGCTAGAAGGGAAACAGGTACCGTCGTGTCAGGACAGAGAAGAGCTCTGGCAATCTGTTACATCATCTGCCCTGCCTGTAAGATCTCGCGCTCGATCCGCAGAGCTACAGCAACAGAACAGCTCTTTGGGATCGCTGTTTTTTTTTTTCTCCCAGAGCTACTGTCTGTAGTCTTGCAAAGCATAGCGTGCAGAAGTGATCAGAAGGAGGCGGGGCAGGAATGTTTGTCTTAACTGTCTTTTTTTTTATCTGCACAAGGCCTTTAAGTGCCAGTGATGAAAGGGTGCTTTATAAATTAAAGGACCTTATTGATTGTCTGACAGGTTGAAAGGCAGTACCTTAAACGTTAGGGGTAAGAGTTTCTGTCTTTGATCACGAAAGAGGGCTTGTATCCAGACAGGCCACACCCTGGTACCAAACCTTTTTACCAGTTTAATGACTCCAAATGTCTCAATACCTCCATCTGGTCAAACTGCAAAATGATTTTAAAAGAAGATGGACTATTCAAGCACCAAAATTTTTATATACACCTCACACAGTAAAATCTGGCACACACCAGACATTAAACTAGCCCATTGCAGCTGCCTTTGATGTCCACTGTGGGCTGTATTTCTCTTCTGATGGAGCACTCCCACGAGTGTATACAGATGCTGTCCAGGGGAACATACTCATCACAGTCCCATTTGCTAGAGCAGCACAATTCAACACTGAACACAGCAAGGTTTTCACAATACAGTTGTTTGAACAGACCAATTCACATTCAAATATTCTACACTTCGATAAAGTCGATCAGACTTATCTTAACCTAATAGTTCCAAGGAGATTAGGAATTTTTGGGATAGCTAAAAGGCCTGTAATGTCTTTCCTGAGGAAATGCATGTGAATCCCAGAGTCAAGGTGTGTGCTAGCAGATTAAAATTTGTTTTTGCTCTGATCTAGGATGTCTCTTCATAGGTGTAAGTCACCTCCTGCTTGACCTGAGTGCAGGACTGTCCCAGGACACAGTTCACTTTCATTTCTGACTGTGTCAACCAGTCAGAGGAAGAAGAAGGAACTAGAGCATTTTAAATGAATGAGAAATCTGTAATGTATCGGACTAGAAACTCGTTGAGTGAAAAGCGTGGTTTTTAATATCTGCACGAAAGCGAAGCTGTTCCACTTTATTCGGAAATTGATGATCTGAAACCCGTCTTTGTGAGCATTATGAAATTAGAGAGAGAGAGAAGAGCTCAGTTTGTTTATATAAGAAGCAGATGTGAACTCTACAGATAGCAGAGCAAGAATGCAGGCTTCAATCCCATCTTGTGTATTTTATTTATCCTCTTATTCCATCTTTTTGAGGAAACAAAAACAGTGAGTGAACTGGACAGAGCTTTTGAATAAAAAAATAATCCAAATGCCATTGCCAAACTTGGAAAGCACAAGTGCAAGACGGTATCTCCTATCGGTTCATTTTTCATTTACATTCTCCCGTTCTTTCGCGTACAGCACGAGACAGCTGGAGGAGGAAGACGATTTTCCATCTTAAAAATCCCAAAACATTTCATCTGTCACTTTGCTCTTTGAAACTGCCCCGTGAATACAAATCTCAACAGGAGAGTGTTTCAGAAAGATCTGAAATCCAGAGACCACTATCAATCACCCTAGCTACTTATCTTACAGTCCAATCTGAGCTAACAGTCAAGTTAAAATATTATATATTCTGCTGTAGGTGGTTCCGCAGGTAGCCCATGATGAATAAACACCGCTGTCCATGAGCACCTTACACTGGTGATGCATTTCATTCATGCAGTGTCCAACTTACAGTGCACCTACCTACTGAACACAAACTTGCATTAAGAACAAGCTCGTTTAGAATACTGTAACTTGGCTGTTTGGATACAGTCAGTGTGGTCTATAAATAGCTGCTGCAGTAATGGTCTGCTGTGTTGCCAGCTATATTAGGCTCAGAAGTTTCCTTGCCACCCCAAATACTGCTGTGTTTTATCAACAAAGTCACACTGAGGATCTTATTACCAAGATTCTTTATGTCTGGGAATGGAAAACAAAAGCCCTTCTGGCACGACGCGTTGGAGCATGTGTTTCACAGCTCACCTGGACCTCTCCATGTCTCGACTCTTAACGATTATTACTTTAAGAGATCACACATGTCCCCCCCAGATGGGCAACGCTCTCTTCGAGACGATAAAAAAAGAAGACATTACTACCTGGTTTTCTACAGTAAACCGGACAGGTAGCGGGATCCCACAGCGGACGCAAGAAGGCGAAAACAAGGAGCGGGCAGACGAACGGCCGATCGGAGGGCTCTCGCTCACCTGGAGAGTGATGTCTGCCCAGAGCAGCCGGCCTCAGGCTGCTGGCTCCTGTCAAACAGCCCCTGACCAGCGGGACGCGGAGCGCTCTCCCCGGCTCCCCCTGCCCCCCTCGAGGGCAGACGGTAATTCCCTTACGGCGGCTCAGAGTCCCGGGGAGGGGGATGGGGTGGGGGGGATTCAAGAGCTGGCCGGCTCTCCGATTCAGAAGACCCCCCCTTCTTTCCTCCCTGGCTTCAGGCGAGCGGCTGCCCTGCCGCTCTGGCTGAACGGATCGGAGCGGAATTCCTTCCCTCTGACGCGGGCGAGCAGGTCGGCTGTCAGCGCAGGAGAGCAACCAGGAGCTTGTGTTTTCGGGAGCTTGCTGGACAGCAGAGGAGTTAGGAGAACACCTCCCCCCCCCCTCCCGCCCGCCCCTCTCCGTGCTCGACCCACGCACAAAGACACACGGCGTGAGCAAGGCACTGTTCACTGGCCGGCAGATCCACTGACTGAGTCACTGCTGCAGGGCAAGAGCAAATCACTGGCTGCTCTCTCTCTCTCTCTCACACTCGCTCACTCCTTCTGTTGCTTAACTCACTGCTCTGACTTTAACCAACTGACTCCAAACTTAAAAAAAACAACCGGGTACTATGTAGGAGCAGGACTTAATTCCTCGGAACAGATGCTGACGCAGTTGGTGATGTGATTTCCCTGTACTTGGGTGAGCAGATGTACTCCAGCTACACGGGTTTTCCTATAAAACGTTGGACCTTTTTGTGGCAAAACTGCATCTTTCTGCACGAGCAGATCGGGACAGGTCACTCAAAATCTAGTCGAGGCAGGTAAGAGATGAATGTAGTATCCGAGGCAAAGGAGTCGCACATTTTTATCGGACTACTCTGACAAGAGTGATCCCTCCTTCCCCCAGTTCAAAAAGCAGGACAGGCCTCTAGAAGGGATGCATTCTGAGAGGAAGTCTTCAATTCTCAGGTTCCTGACGAGGCGATCAGATGTATTTCTGTGACCCCAGTTTTTGTCCACTGAATCAATGACTGACAAGAGCCCGACTCCCGTGGAACTTTGCTTGAGCTCACTGGTTAAAGCTGTGTGGCACTGTCTGGTCACCAATCAGACAGTAAGACTCGAAGGACAAATGAGTGGAGTACAATTACAATGATGCTGAAGCTTAAAGCATCGCCTTTGTGTGGTAAAAATGAGGGGTACCTACTGTACTTCTTGATGAACTGATGGGATATCTCTAGGTGATGCCTGAGCTGGGCCACCGACACTTTGCCAAGGGCACCATACCAGCTGAAGACAACATCCAGATTTTCTAGAGCAGCTCAAAAGCTGACCAGCCAAGAATATTCTAGGAGTCTATTTTTGTATGACCGAAAACAACAAATAGCTCTTTACGAAACAAGGGGGGGGTGCAATTATGTTGTCAACTACAGCCTACGGTCTTGACTGAACAGAGGAACCAGCAGCAGCTGGTACACGCTGAGTTTGTGCCGCTTAAGTCCTCTATGAGTCTCAGCTAGAGATCAAGATCAAGGGGTTTCAGCCATGGGTCTGGGGATCCCCAGAAACACAGACAATTCTTGGCCTCAATTTATTTGCCCATCAACAGAGCAACTGCTCAAGGTATACGTGTTATTTTGCAAGTCTTAGTTATAAAAATTCGAGGCATCAGTTTCTATTTTACTGAGACGTCCAGATCAGTAAGATCTCTTCCAGCCAGACCAAGGATGAAATCCCCTGTCACTGCCAGGATGGAGCAGGCATCAGTCACAGCCGGGGCAGTGAGATCAGCAACAGCCACACCTCCCAACATTCCCGTAAGGCCCCGCGGGTTCCCGCGGCAACATGTCAGAAGACGAGGTGGGCGTGTTCGCAGGAGCACGTCAGCATTCCCACCTGGTGCTCAGGAGCTGCAGGGCCCAGCTTCCGGAATTTCCAAACTGTCTTTTTAAAAAAAAAAGGAAAAACAGGCCGCTTAGGATGGTCCTTCCCCCCCCCCCCACTGCACTGTACCATTCTAACATCACCACGAGCGACAGAAACGTCTCCACGGGACCCTCAGAGCTCCGGAGGAACAGGCTGAAGTCTGCTGCCCTACAAGGTTATCCGCCACCTTCCTGCTCCAGGTGCAGCGCTAACGTCTTTGCGAGAAGCCAGGACCTAGTCACACTGTCACTGACAACACCTACCATGAGGAGCACAGCTCATGTCAACTCCTTGGACACAAATTATTATTTTTATTATTATTGCTTACACTTATATAGCGCTTTTTCTGGACACTCCAGTCAAAGCGCTTTACAGGTGGGATCCCCTCCACCACCACCAATGTGTAGCATCCACCTGGATGATGCAACGGCAGCCATAGTGCGCCAGAACGCTCCCCACACACCAGCTCTCAGTGGGGAGGAGAGCAGAGTAATGTAGCCAGTTCAGAGATGGGGATTATTAGGAGGCCATGATTGGTAAGGGCCAACGGGAAATTTGGCCAGGATGCCGGGGTTACACCCCTACTCTTTTCGAGAAACACCCTGGGATTTTTAATGATCACAGAGAGTCAGGACCTTAAATTAAATAGCAAAGGGGAGTTTTAAATGGTCTCCACGTCCTGCAACACTAAACCATGGATCAGACTATCAGTTAGGGGTCGGGGGCATGACGAAGCGCCATTCCTCCCCGAGACCTCCTCCTCTCCTTGACTCTCGCCTCCCCACCCCACCACCCTCGCTCCTGCCCACACCGCTGCCTTCGCCCCGGCTCGGCTCCCAGCTCCAGCCCACAAGAGCGCAGCACCTTGGGACCCCACCCCGTCCCCTGCTCAGCTCTCCGTCGTGTCGCCCGAGCCGCCCCTTCGGCCCTCCCGCGGTCTGCTTGCGGAGGCATGGCGTCCGCAGAGCCCCGTGACCGCACAGCCCCGCGCAGCGTGCCTGGCGGGGGAGCCCCACAGTTGAAACGGGGGAAAAGCAGCGATACAAGCTTCGCCCTGAACGACTTGTCCTGCACGCCAGCAGAAGGGCCAGACGCCCTGGCCCTGGGCTGCCGCGGGGCAGGGTTAACCCTTCGCAAACCGGGGTGCGCCGCTCCCCACGCCAACTGACCAGGGACCGCTCAGGGGTCATTCCAGGCAGACAGGTTTTTTTTTTTTTGTTGACCCCACAGAAAGAGAAGCAGGATTTCCTTCTGGGCAAAAAAAAAAGAAGTGGCTTTGAAGTTTTGGCCTGAGCGAGTCTGTTTACCAAGCTTTCAAGAAAGGGCTTCAAGTCTGTTCTATGCCAACACCGGTCTGGACAGATTAAAGAATTCCTATTAAGCCAAATCATTCAGGAGCAGTGCCGAAAATCTTTCAACTTTTTGCAGCTAAAAAGGGGTCAGATAACATTTACTCTTCAAAGGCATCTCCTTATCTTTAATTTATCTATGAAAGTGGTAATAAAAATTAAGCTACTGTTGGATTATGCGTTATCAGAAAGTGAATTCCTTCCTGGACAAAAACAAAACTACAGAAATTGGGATGTGTGATTCACCCTGAATCCCGTTTGTGTAGTATGTGGCTACACCCCAGAAGGACTAAACTACGACTGAATAATGACAGGCTGTTGTTTTTAAAGTGCACTTTGCTACATAGCCAAATTGGCTTCATATATTCCAAAGAAACAAACCGAGCAAGAGACTGCAGGTATGCATAGGAAAGGGGAAAAATTAATTTGCATTTAAAATCTAGAATTTGAACTTAGAAAATTAGTTTCAGTTTATTCGGAGTAAACAGTGGCTCATATTACTCTTGAGTCAAAATCTTTGAATTTCATCATATTTATCACAGATTTTTGCTAGATAGGATTTTCAAAAAGCGTTAATGTCAAGCAAAGGAATTTGCACAGATCTGAAAACAAATATCTGAATCTGAAAATGACTAACTTCAGGAGAACCTTGCTTTACCAAGTTAAGGGTAGCTGTTAAAGCTTAAAGATATTTACAGCAACATCTGAAAGTAGTTGTGTATGTTAAGGGCCCTTTCCTGTTTTTTTTTCTGTCTGAATTTCCTGCATATCCTGTTAGCGGCCTGTATCTATTCTGCATTACTGCACAGAATGTGTCTTGTCCTGAGCAGAAAAAATAGAAACACATTAAGTAACATGCCCAAAATGTATATTTACATCCTGCTGCTTCTGGGCCTTCATGTGGTTGTGGTATACAGCTACAAAAAACTGTAAAAACTCATTCGAAATATACTGAATCGCCTTAGAAATTAAGAAATCAATCTCAGCTTCTACATAAACACAGTTTTTAGTTTATTGTATTGGCTACAACTTTATATCAAAGAACATTTCCTCACTTGCAAATGCATTTCTAGCAAAAAGTGTTCAAAACTCACATGGATGACCAAGTCAAACTTCCCTGGTTAATTACCTCACTGAGACATGGATGTGAAGTTGGAACAGACATTTGCATCACAGGCAGAGAGGCAATCAAATCTAGGGGACTTTCAGTGATGCAGCCCTGGGATACTGGCTCGTGATGTTCCTGCTGTAGGGTGCGGATGATTATAATTGGGTTTGTGGGCTATTCTGTGATTCCATGATTGCATCAGCAGCTGTAATTGGTGCAGTGTAGGGTATCACTCATGGTCCTGGCTCTGGTTTGTTACAGATGGTTGACCAGGCCTGTGTTAATCACAGTTCCCTCCGGTCAGCCGGTAGCCCTGATGGACATTGGTGACGGACTTCCTTGCTAGCAGTATTCCCCAAGAGCATTCCTCCTCTTGCTGTGAAACTGTGTCAAGGCAGAATTAAAAGGTCTGTACTGTCTCCCTTTATTGCATTTCATTTTACAGAAGAAATTAAAAATCCTTAAAACTGATCATAAAAACTAACATTTCCTACGGGTGCATCACAACCCCTCATGTGATCATAGAGATGTTGCATCACTATAAACCTTGCGTAGCTAAAAAAGGCTGCATTTCGGGATTATTTTGTCCTGCAAAGCCACACATGGTAAAGTGTGTGGGCAGAATTCACAAAATAGATGGAACTTTGGATAATTTTACAGAGCATTTTAAAGAAGAAGACAATGACCCATGGAGTGCTGTCGGCGTGGAGTTTGTACGTTGTCCCTATGTTTGCGTGGGTTTCCTCCCACAGACCAAAGACATACTGGCATGTCAATGGGCATATTGGCCCTGGTGTGAGTGTGTGTCTCTGTGTGTGTCCTGCGATGGACTGGTGTCCCGTCCAGGGTGTGTGAGAGTGTCCTGCGATGGACTGGTGGCCCGTCCAGGGTGTGTGAGTGTGTGTGTCTCTCCCTGTGTGCGTCCTGCGATGGACTGGTGTCCTGTCCAGGATGTCTTGCACCCATTGCTTGTTGGAATAGGACCCTGAACTGGATAAGGCATTTAGAAAAAGAATGGATGGAAGACAATGACTCATGGTTTTATATTTTACTTAATTTAAAATATTTTGAGTCAGTTTTGAATGTATTTAGAAACAGCAATGCCCATGGTAAATAACACAGAGCTCATTAAGTTAAAGGACTGAAGGTTTATAAAAAACGTTCTCTCAATCTTTCGTACACCTCCTGCAAAGACTTGTGAAAGTCCCGTGCCCTGAGATGCACAGTGGAAGTGAGTCAGAACAAAGCAGCACAGTCCCGTGGGGGCAGCAGAGAGGAGTGCTCTCTCTTGCAGGTGTATCCAGCCCAGGTAAAGGCGTCATTGAACCTTCTGCTTTCTGCTCCAGCTGAGCTCTGGATGACTTGATTTTAATAAACAGCCTACTGTATAAGCTTACTAAGAGGATACTGCCATTACTCCCCAGCTCTGTGCTTCCTGACCGCTTAAAACTGCAATTTATTATTTGTCAGGATCACCAAAAGATATAATCTGGTTTACTCCTTTTCCAAAACATGCATTCTGGATGGCAACTTTACCCACAAAGAATTTACAAACATAAACAGAAAGGACCACATGCTCTTTAGGAACTGTTGGGTGAAAGCAAAATTACAAAAGAGGTTGGTAAGGAGGATTGGTACCCTGTTGTTGACACTTTTCTTTATTCTTCAGCCTCGCTAATTAGATTGGTTGCGTCTGCGATCGTGGTCACACGGTTAGGTGCTAATGATGCATTTGGCCCTTTCAGAAAGAAGTGCAACTTTATTTTGCCTCCAAAAATCCACCCCCCACATTTCACAATGGTCTAAAACAGTCTTCTAGAATGCAATTAATTTTTAGATGCAATCTATGCAATTGCAATTAATTTGTAAATTGTATTTTTTTAAACTAACCAGGTTTTAACTATTTGGCAATCCATACACATACATAAGCATTCAATATTATATTATTAGGTTTAGAACACCCTTTAATGTGGCCTATGAGACCTGCGCAGTGATCACTCTCCTGGACTACGGCTGGACATTTCTTGTCCTGCAACAGGACTACTCTCCTCACAGCCTTTCCAATCCATTGCACAATGTTGCTACAACCAGTGTCTTTGGTAATTGATAATTAGCAGTATCCGTGTAACAACAAAGTAATGCAGCAGATCAGCATGAAAGCTGTATTAATCCTATTAGACAGCACACAGTTATTAGGCATGTCATAATATCGCTTAAATGTACTGTGTTTACCAGCGATACCTCCTAACACGAATTCATGGCAGCCTGTGGTAACTCAGGGAGTCAAGTGAATAAACATGATATCAGAATTAGACTCGTATCAGGGGCCAACGCCTTGTCTAGAAATCGTATATTGACTTTTTTATTTATGGAAAAGTAGATGCCTGGAGGATGGCACCCCGTTCCCTGGAATTATTTTATGTTTCATGCAGCCGAATGTACTACCCCCTCTATCACCACCATCTCCCCTCCAAAAATAAAGACTCCAATCACAACTGCAGATCGCAAGAAAACTGCAGAGCGAACTGTTCCCCCCTCCTTCAAAACAGCTGAACCTGTAAAAGCCTGTGGTTTCGGTTCCAGCTCACTGTGTGCAACATAACATCACACAGCCTTCTAAGGAAATGGGGAAAAAAAAACCTCTGGCAGCTATTCAAAGAAGTCTATTTAGCAACTAAAGATTTTTTTTTTCCTGAAGAAATAAATCTAACAACATTGACATAATTTAATGGGCAAGAAACAACTCGTTTTAAACAATCTCCTTCTAGTATTTGGTCCAAGGTGCCCGGATTTCTTTTCTTTCTCTGCACTGACTTTGTTTTTGTCGAGCCCTAAACTTGAACCCTTCTTTACAACCGTGATAATCGTCCCAGCGAAACCACGCTCACACACACACACACAAGTTCCCACCACCTTGACGCATCTTCTCCCCACGAAGTGTGGACTGAGCAGTGTGCAGACCCAAAACGTTTCCTCGCTGGCAGCATATCAGAAGGAAAGCTCTGGGCAGAGGCAGTTTTCAGACATAGCATTTAGATTAGTTATTCTGTACTGGCTTGTAGCCACACCAATTGCACTTTCACATGCGAGACTGCGAAGTGATTTTTGGCTGCCAGCTGCAGTCCGATGATTCCCCCCCCCCTGCTAAAGACCTGCCGTTACCTTTGAAACAAAGAGAGGTTCTGCTTTTAAACGGGGTCCACAGCCTGACCGCGTTAATTAGCAGAGAAAGAAAGATCAATTAAGTCATTGGAGGGCAGGTCGCTGCCATGCTCCGCGCGCCCCAACGGATGAGCCCAGTTTTTGTTTTTTAAAACGACCTGCCTTCATTTAAATTGCTTTCCGTTTCACTGTTCCTCGATTTGGGAAAACTCCACCCCAGTATCAACACACCCCTTACAATCCCACAGGTGAGAAACATGAATGAAACAACAGAGGAGCTTCTCCCTTGTCAAGTCACTTAAGAGAAAACCCTACATACCTGGTGAGGCTAGGGATGTGTTTTGAAGGGGAGGGGGTTACAAGTTACGTATTTGCTTTAAGTCTATATTTTCCTTGTTGGCTATGGAAGAAAAACATATCCCAAGCACGCTAATAACATGACCAACGATATCAGTTAACGACGGATGAGATGGGTTACATCTGAACAAGACGGCACCGCTTAGCTTGTGCAAGGATCTACAGAGAAATACAAAAACATTTCACCTGGAATGGAAGTCAAAGAAAAAATGCATGGGAGATAAATGGAGAGCAATCAGTAAACAGGAGAACCCAGAGGGAAAACTGAATTATTTGGACAGAAGCTAATGTGTGAGCACATGATTATGATGCAATGGTGCCACCTTCCTAACACAGTGTGGGCTAGTTTATTATTGTTATTGTCTCTAAATTGTTTTTTTCTGCTTGTGTGTGAATGGCTTGTGAGGGACTGGTGTCCTGTCCAGGGTGTGGTCCTGCCTTGTGTCCTGTGAGGGACTGGTGTCCTGTCCAGGGTGTGGTCCTGCCTTGTGTCCTGTGAGGGACTGGTGTCCTGTCCAGGGTGTGGTCCTGCCTTGTGTCCTGTGAGGGACTGGTGTCCTGTCCAGGGTGTGTCCTGCCTTGTGTCCTGTGAGGGACTGGTGTCCTGTCCAGGGTGTGGTCCTGCCTTGTGTCCTGTGAGGGACTGGTGTCCTGTCCAGGGTGTGGTCCTGCCTTGTGTCCTGTGAGGGACTGGTGTCCTGTCCAGGGTGTGGTCCTGCCTTGTGTCCTGTGAGGGACTGGTGTCCTGTCCAGGGTGTGGTCCTGCCTTGTGTTCTGTGAGGGACTGGTGTCCTGTCCAGGGTGTGTCCTGCCTTGTGTTCTGTGAGGGACTGGTGTCCTGTCCAGGGTGTGTCCTGCCTTGTGTCCTGTGAGGGACTGGTGTCCTGTCCAGGGTGTGGTCCTGCCTTGTGTCCTGTGAGGGACTGGTGTCCTGTCCAGGGTGTGGTCCTGCCTTGTGTCCTGTGAGGGACTGGTGTCCTGTCCAGGGTGTGTCCTGCCTTGTGTTCTGTGAGGGACTGGTGTCCTGTCCAGGGTGTGGTCCTGTCTTGCGGCCTGTGAGGGACTGGTGTCCTGTCCAGGGTGTGGTCCTGTCTTGCGGCCTGTGAGGGACTGGTGTCCTGTCCAGGGTCTTTTCCTGCCTTGCTCCCTGCGATGGACTGGTGCCCTATGCCAACAGGATGACTATTACCAGAATTAGGCGGCTTTTTGATTACGGTTGGATGAAATTCCTGATCCACTTAAAAAAGAAGTATACTTTCAAAAGTATGTCAACAAATATCTCAGCTATCCAGACCAGCAGAAATATACTTCCAGGACAGAGAAATAATCTTTTAACTTAGGCACTGCACTGTCTTTTCTGATTTTCCTCTGTGATTTCACACCCCAAATTAAATTGAAAATCGTGGCTAAAACAAACACCACGAAATCTCCACTGCAGCACCTCCGAGTCGATAGCGGTTACCATGGCCACCACCGTGTACCGTGTCATATCTGTTCACCAAATGGACATACAGTGTTTGAGGGGACATCCTGAGGTTTGTATAGCAAGGAAATAAAATTGGTGGAAATGTGGGATCAGTCAGGTGAAGAAAGAATCACTCTCCTCCCGGCCTGACTTCTAAGAGAATAGTACTGGCACTCCCCTAGAGGAACAGTTTAACTCTTAAATTATGGTCTTAAACTCCCACAGAGGCCAGGCTGCCCTTTCATACTTTTTAACACTCCTGCACTCCCACTAAGTGATTTGTAACTCAATTGTAAAAATGAACTTCTTGAACCCGCTCTGGAGAGGACAGTTCGATATTTCCAGAAACAACAGGCACACCACGTCGCACCTGGGGCTGCTCCTGAGAAATGACTCAGACACGTTTTCTCCCCGGCCTGCCTCCGGAACCTTCCTGCTGCGGGCGGGCAGGAAAAGGCAGCGATCGGAGGCGCGGAGAGCCTGCCGCAGCACGCCAGCAGCCGAGCCTCACCGCCACGCGCCGGCTTCGTCATCAGCCCCTGGCATGAGGGCTGGACCTCCTCCCCCATTGGCTGAGCACCCAGCGCGGGGTTCCGCGGGCTCCGTGCAGGCATAGCGCCGCCCTGCTGCCTGCACCTGGTGGGCAGCTAATCCCCACAGCTCCCAAGGCGGCGACTCGCAGCACAGGGGCAGGACAGGCCCGGAAGAGAATCACTGCAAAACCCTGGAAAGATCTGCAGCTCTGGAAGCAAAAGCGCAGCAGAAGCGAGGAAGACGCACAACATAAGTGAAAGACAGCAAGGCCTTTCTGGACCGTTTTTTAAGTGAAGTGGCCGGGCTCACAATTGGGTTGAACCCGCGGTTCTGCTCCTACAGTGTCGCCCTCATGCTAGCCTGAACCACACGGCAAGAGTCAGTTTACACTTGAGAAAACTGTTTATATAAAACGGGCAAGATTCCTCATGTGAAATGTAAGAGGGGAAAAAGTACTTAATAGTTTATTCCAGTACAAACACTGCCTTTCTTTTAGAGTCTAGGTTGATTTCATATGCTGTTGACAGAAAATTGTGATATCATCAGCCTTTCATTCTTAATTGTAAATTAATTCAAATACTTTAATTGCAATTAAAGTATTGCGTGTCCAGATGATTAAATACTGCCTGGTTTCGGCCCATTGCTGAGTTTCTTGACTCTATGGAAAAATAAAAGCCAATAGCGCCTAATGAACATTGAAGGCCCAACTCAAATGGCCTCAGATTAGCAAATACATTATACAGCAAATACAGCACTTTTCATATTGAGCACCACGCTCAGGGCACAAGAATGTGCTTCATATTCCCAGTTAGAGGACTCTGTCTCCTCTTTTCCAGCTGAGGAGTTAATTAACCCTTTAACTCAATAAGATCCTTCATTGGAAATGTTTTTACCATGTGCAGTTCAAGCACGTTGGGCAGGATTAAGAGCTAGCTCTTCTTTTTGGTTTCTTGGTTCAGCGAACAGGCATCTGAAACTACACCCAAGAAAATCCAGGAATGTTTATATGGGAGTGCGAGATTCACTTTAATTCCCACCTGTGTCTGTACACTATGTCATTAATGAGCCAGAGGAGGAGCTGTTTGTTTTGGTAACCATCTACAGAGGGATAATTGGGAAAGCAAGGACTGAGTGCGGCGAACAGCTTTGTTTTTGTGAAAAAAAGATTGAACACAACAGTATTGCCAAATTCAACCATTGTCACAGGGCACGGTTTTGACACAGGAGAGAAAGCGAATGCGGAGAGCATCCCACAGGCGGCCATGATCAGAGGTGCCGATACGAAGTTTAGAGAACAGATGGCCTATTGGTGGATGTCAAGCCAACAGGGAAGGGAAAGAGAGCACAGAGAGTGGTCTCCAGCATAATCCCAAGAATGGAGTCATTTCAGACAGCAAAACACTGTGCAGCTCGTAACGCAACAGCATTTTCATCTGGCCATCTGGTAATTCAGAAACCACCGCACTGGCACCGGCCTTCAGTTATTTTTAGTTGCGAGACATTAACATGTCCTTCTAAGCCATATTTATTGGGCTACTTGTTATATAACAGCAATAAAAAAGGTCGAAAAAATGTATTGATCAAAATAATGTATTGTGCAGACAGATTTAGATTTAGTACGTCTACGGCATGTGGAGCACAGAACTTTCTCTCACAGATCTCATGTGCGAGCAGATAAACATGAGTGCTTCTGCACACACATCCCTTAAGCCACAGTCCCAGTGTCAGAGGGCTGGGTGCGTTCAGTAGTTCAGTGTTAGAGGCTGTACTGCAGTGTGTTCAGAAGCTCAGAGTTAGAGGGCTGTGCTGCAGTGTGTGCAGTAGCTCAGTCTTAGGGGGCTGGGCTGCAGTGTGTTGAGTAGCTCAGAGTTAGGGGGCTGGGCTGCAGTGTGTTGAGTAGGTCAGTGCTAGAGGGCTGGGCTGCAGTGTGTTCAGTAGCTCAGAGTTAGAAGGCTATGCTGCAGTGTGTTCAGTAGCTCAGAGTTAGAAGGCTATGCTGCAGTGTGTTCAGTAGCTCGGTGTTAGGGGGCTGCACTGCAGTGTGTTCAGCAGCTCGGTGTTAGGGGGCTGCACTGCAGTGTGTTCAGCAGCTCGGTGTTAGAAGGCTATGCTGCAGTGTGTTCAGTAGGTCAGTGCTAGAGGGCTGGGCTGCAGTGTGTTCAGTAGCTCAGAGTTAGAAGGCAATGCTGCAGTGTGTTCAGTAGCTCAGAGTTAGGGGGCTGGGTTGCAGTGTGTTCAGTAGCTCGGTGTTAGGGGGCTGCACTGCAGTGTGTTCAGCAGCTCGGTGTTAGGGGGCTGCACTGCAGTGTGTTCAGTAGCTCGGTGTTAGAAGGCTATGCTGCAGTGTGTTCAGTAGGTCAGTGCTAGAGGGCTGGGCTGCAGTGTGTTCAGTAGCTCAGAGTTAGAAGGCTATGCTGCAGTGTGTTCAGTAGCTCAGAGTTAGGGGGCTGGGTTGCAGTGTGTTCAGTAGCTCGGTGTTAGGGGGCTGGGTTGCAGTGTGTTCAGTAGCTCGGTGTTAGGGGGCTGGGCTGCAGTGTGTTCAGTAGCTCGGTGTTAGGGGGCTGGGCTGCAGTGTGTTCAGTAGCTCGGTGTTAGGGGGCTGGGCTGCAGTGTGTTCAGTAGCTCGGTGTTAGGGGGCTGGGCTGCAGTGTGTTCAGTAGCTCAGAGTTAGGGGGCTGGGTTGCAGTGTGTTCAGTAGCTCGGTGTTAGGGGGCTGGGCTGCAGTGTGTTCAGTAGCTCGGTGTTAGGGGGCTGGGCTGCAGTGTGTTCAGTAGCTCGGTGTTAGGGGGCTGGGCTGCAGTGTGTGCACATACAGTGCCCTCAGAACATACAGTATTTTACTCTCCTTTGGATTTTTCTCCTATTTGATATGTTGCAAACTCATATAGAAATAATTTTATATGGGATTTCCCATCACTGATCTACAGAAACTGATCATGTTAAAGTGGAACAAATTTTGTCTTACACACAACTTCAATAAAACACTGAAAGGTCCTGATGTGATAAGTATTCACCTTGTCAAGTCAAGTATTGTCAAGTCTTGCTATGACACTCCAATTGAGCTCAGGTACAGCCGATTTCCTCTGAAAATATTAAACAATATCAGCCTGGCTCATCAGAACACACTGTAAGTGTAAGGAGTTATAATTATTATCAAACATTGACCACCATTCTTCTCCAGATGGGTTCCTAACCAAGCTGAATGTCTGTTGCCTACATGAGTGACAAAGTTCAGGGAAAGTTTAAAAACTTAAATTGACAAAACGAAAACTCCGGCAGGTCAGCCTGCCTCGGCTGACTCCCAGCCACCGCCCCCCTCCATCTCTGCCCTCCAGCAGCTGTTTGTACTGGGAGGGGACCCGTTGCCGTGGATACCACCCGCCCGGGCCTCCACCTCGACCGGCCGGGTGCTGTCTGTTCCTGCCCCAGGGTATTCTGCCCCCGTCGGCTCCCAGCGATGGGCAGCGACGCCACGTCCCGCCCTGCGGGGACTCCGAGGAAGCCGTCGAGCCAAACACGAGTCAGCACGAGGGCTCCCGTCGGGCAGCTGGACATGTCGGACATGTAACGGAGACGAAGCTGCACACCTGCCTGCGACCTTTGACCTCCGCAGGAGCTCTCATCTATAGGCCGCCCTGTGTCGAACCTGGCACTGCCCCTGCAAGGGCATTGTTACTCGTCTGTCAAAATCTCTTTAATGCCTGAAACTTTCCTAGTATAGGAAACATGCAGCTCGGAGGAGAGGAGTGAGGCAACAGCCCCCCATTCAGTTGTATACCCCGAGCGTGACGCCATGTGGCTTCTTTAACTGATGTCCAGTGGCATCTGGCGACATGTCCACCTGGGTCTCCACGCTGGTGTTACTGCAGGTACGAGGCCAGAGGAGGTGTGGGTGTTTATATTTTAAAAAGCACCTGGGTCTCGCATGGGCAGAGTAATCTTATCAGCCCACCCACGATCAAATGACAAGGAAAAATGCCAAACCCTCTTATTCAAATACTCCCACATGGGGACCACTGAATCAGAACCATCTCTCTCTCTCATCGTGCTACCTGTTTAAACAACCCACTCCCCGTCCAGCCTGGCATCGGAGCCAGGCGATACAAAGAAAGCGCACTCAAGCTCGTCTCTCGTCCCGCCTGTCTCCTTTTCTTTCCCGTTTCCTGCCCGCCCCACACAAGGAAAGGCTCTGCGCGTTCCCCGTCTCTCCTCCTGTGCCCGGTCCAGTATCCTGAAGACTCCAGCTGTTAGTAAGGCACCTTCTGCCAAGTATGTTGGTCTGTTCACAACATTTGACTCTGAGAGACGGGACTAACGATTTGGGAGAAAGACAATCCCTCTTTAAAAAAAAAGACAATCCCTTTAGATTATCATCAAACCCAGGCTAAGGCTGCCATCAAACAAACTAGTAATCACTTTTAGTGATAATAAAAGACACGTTTGAATTTTTTTCATGAAGAAATAACACCACGCTTTGAAGAAGACTAGGGGAATATCCATAAGGAATTTATATAGGCCTTTGAATTTATATCTTATCGGCATCTTGAGTGCTTTCCTGGAAAGGGGGATTCTGGGAGGGGGGGTCTCAGAGTTGTTTTGCTCCTGGGCAGGACCAGAAGGCTTAGCTTAGTGGACCCCTTCAGTGTGGCGTCTCTCGGTACCCAGTGTCCAAACAAAAACAGGGCACAGACACTCAACCTGCTATTCCCTGACCAAGACCGGGACAGGGACAGAGGCAGAAGAGGAGAATGGGGAACAAGACACAGACAGAAGAAAACTAAAGACAAGAGAAGAGCAGGAAAAAGGGAGAGTGGGAAGGAGGGAAGGAAAAGTTTCTCTCTTCTTGAAAAACGGTGCACGAGGGGAGACAGAAGAAGATGCCAGGGGCAGAGGGGGAGAAAGACAAGAGACCCAGAGGAAGGAGGCGAGGAGGAAAGCACAGGAAAAGATCTCCTGCAACCTGCTTCCACTTCTCCTCTTTGACCACCAGCATGACATCACAGACACTGGCTGCGAGCTCGTTTCCGCCCAACCTGGGCGCAGGAGGCCAGCGAAAGACAAAGGAGGACAGGAAACAAATCACAGCCTCTGTGTGAAGGGATTTACAAGACGCCCGGCCAGCGAAAAAACGTTTATAAGACCGAAAGGGCTTTTGCAGACAAAGACAGGACAAACAAAGCAAAGAGGAGAGGCAGGCAGCAGAATGCAGGGAAAAGAAATGACAACAGGAATCCACTTCTGCACTGGACACAGAGTAAAGCCAAGTTTGACTCTGCATTCCAGGAAACAGCCCAGTGGACTAAGGATTTTTATTTGACTTATTTTTGGAGACTCTTCACCTTTCATTCAGATCACTGCCTTTCTAGTGCTTAGAGACAAAAGAAGAGCATCACAGCATTATAACGAGGTTTGCAACCAGCAGGTCCAATAAGCAGCGCGAAAACCAAGTTAATGAATGAATAATCAGTTCATCGGCCATTAAGAAGTGGGTTTTCTCAAAACATGCCAGTGGAAGGAACGGGAAGGTATGTAATTTGACTACCCCTGTTATGAACAGTACGGCATTGGAAAATCAGATCCTTTTCTCCTGGTTCACTGCTTCCCCCTGCTGGTGACCATCAGCCAGTACCTGCTACTGCAGACGTCTCAGCCCCTGCTGGTGACCATCAGCCAGTACCTGCTACTGCAGACGTCTCAGCCCCTGCTGGTGACCATCAGCCAGTACCTGCTACTGCAGACGTCTCAGCCCCTGCTGGTGACCATCAGCCAGTACCTGCTACTGCAGACGTCTCAGCCCCTGCTGGTGACCATCAGCCAGTACCTGCTACTGCAGACGTCTCAGCCCCTGCTGGTGACCATCAGCCAGTACCTGCTACTGCAGACGTCTCAGCAGCACTGTGTTTAGGACAAGAGCACCAAAAGAAAGAAGACAACCCACTGAACACCCAAACTTGAAGCAAGCGTTTCGAATATACAAAGACCTGAGAGGCCTCAATCTGCAAGGACATTCTGAAATAAGATTGTACGGTAAAAAAAACAACTATAGCCGTCACAGACAGCTGTTATAACATGAGCAAAAAACCTGCAATCCAACTGACATCTCTTTTCTGTAGGCATTCAGCTGACGATTGGCGATATTTTAAAATGCTGAACGTCTGACCACATCCTTTCAAGAGTGTGAGCTTTTCAATTACTGCAGTTCACCCCAGTGAAAGCCAAGGCCAGCGGAGTTGTTTGTTCTACAGCCCTAAAAGCCGACAGGTTGCCAAGGTCATGGGAACCTGCCCCCAGCGCGTTTCACCGAAACACGTCGTTACAACACTCCTCAAAGGAGGAGCTTCAGAAATCCACACATTTGCAAAAAATTATTTTTACAGAGAGACGCGGTGATGGCTGGATTTCCTGTCTGAGATTTCCTGCGCGTCTCACCCCCCCCCCCCCTTACAACACGAAGACCAAGCCGGGCCAATTAAAACTGACAGCAGGGTTTCTCTTACGGGCTCTACTGCTCTGGGCTGCCCAGTCAGAGAGCACGCTGCACAAGCAGCACCAGATCCAGAGAAAACTGAACTGAAACTGATTTTGAGGGCAAAGATAAAACACACGAGAGAAACACCAGCCTGAACCTGCTCAATGGAACTAATTAAAGAGCTGTTTGGGGGCACTTGAACAATACGATGATATGCCCTTAATTCACCACTGGCTGGTATGGTACCGTTTTATTGCCCCAAAAGAAGAAAGCAGGACACCTGCATTTGTTAATTTCCAGGGGCGAGGGCTTTCTGGAAAATAGGACCAACAGCTCCTTTTACAAAAGAAGCTGGGACGTCCAGTTCAGGCCTTTCACGTGGGCTAGTCCTGGTTCAGGGAGGGCGCCCGAAGCAAGGTGGGACCTGGCACCTTTCCCAGCAAGTACGTGTGCGAGAGGAGAACATGCCATCTCCCAGCTTCAGGAAAGGCAATAACTGACCGGCGGGCGGGTACAGGGTGCCGATCTCTCTCATCTCCTGATCGCACTGCCAGGAATGTTACATAAGATCCTCCGACGGGGCGAATACGCACAGACAGAGAGCGATGGAGAGAGAGAGAGTCTGCACTCAATTAAAAACAGCCCCCTTTCCCCCTTCGGCCCTCTCTCATCCCACCCTCATTGTAAGATCCTTACATGATAGCCCCCTCCTGACCTCAAGAGGGCAGAGAGTGGCAGACGGGCTTCAGGAAGACCGAGGTCAGCAAGCTCTGCACAGCCAGGCACGCAGACTGGGAGAAGGTGCACTGCAGCCCAAGCCTAACAGCTGCGAAAGTATGCCTCACATTCCAGGCCGGCTGCTAATATTTTATTCTGATCTCACTCAGCTCAAGATCTCACTTCAGTTTCTAAACAGCTTCTACAAGAGAGACTGAAATCAAGAGGCGGCCGAGAGTTGCAAGCCTCAGCACAGGAACAGCCACGCCAAATATGTAGCCCCAATATATTTGGGAAATATAGGGAAATGTATTGCCACCTGATATTTATGCACAAGAAACAAGAACTTGTTTGAGCTCCAAAATACTCGCCTATGGCCTGGAAGAGAAGCAGGAGGAAGGACTGCTGGTCTGGGTGCCGGCTGGGCAGGGACATTAGCTCAACAGGCCTGGCAATATGCATTTCAGAGAACGCACACGTCCCGATAACCTGTCCCAGGGAAGAGCCGATGTCGTTTTCATTTCCGTTCCTCTTCTAGTCTTTTAATGGCCTAATTGTTCGAAACAAGGAGTCAGATCACCTGTTTCACTAGGTCTTAGACTGAGACGCACTTGCCAGACCTGAGGGGTTCAAGTCTGTGGGCACGAGGGGCTGTCTGTCCACCTCGCGCCCATAGCAAGGGGCACTGCTGCCTGAAACCCGTCTCGAAAACCTGGCAAATCCCAACTGGCTCCCTATCAGACAAAATGTACTCAATACTCAGTTCTTCAGATGTTTATACTAGGCTAAACATCTGCTTTTCTTTCAGAATCTGGATCAATTTCATATCCCGTTGACAGGATTTGTTTTATATCACCAGCCTTTCATGCTTAAGTATCACAAGTATTGCAAGTACAGATGATTAAAACACCGCGTGATTTCGGACGATGCTGGAATATTGAATTAATGAAAAAAAAAACCTTTGCCTAATAGCCCCTAATGACCATCTAAGAACGGACTCAAATGTCCTCAGATCGCCAAATACATGATCCATCCATTTTCTAAGCACCTTATCCAATACAGGGTTACGGGATGATATCTTGTTATTCCCTTTCTTAACACCAAGCATTTCAGCAAATATTCTTCCACACTGTTCTTGATTCATTCATTCGCATCATTATTACTCCAAGATAAAAGAAGAGCGTGTGAAATTCTATACATCATAAAACCAGCCAACTCGGTAAAAACTGCCCACCAGACCTCACAGTCTATGGAGTAAAGGAGCACTTACACATCCTTCTCGGCTAATGAGAAATCACAGTCTTTCTAACCAAGCTTACAGTCGCCCAATCACATCTGCACATGTTGGGAAAGCAAGAAAAAAATGAGAATGCATCGGAAGGAATCCCATAATGTCACCACATAAACAGAGCGAGCAAAAATGTCAGGCAAAACACAGAGTCCATCTCCCCACCCTACAAGAATTCTGTGTCCACGAAAGAAATAGCCACCCACTCCAGCGTCTGCCACCAAACCTTGAGGCACAGGTAATAATAATAATAATAATAATAATAATAATAATAATAATAATAATAATTGCTTACACTTATATAGCGCTTTTCTGGACACTCCACTTAAAGCCCTTTACAGGTTATTGGGGATATTCTCCACCACCACCAGTGTGCAGCCCCACCTGGATGATGCGACGGCAGCCATAGTGCACCAGAACACTCACCACACATCAGCTCTCAGTGGGGAGGAGAGCAGAATAATGAAGCCAATTCATAGATGGGGATTATTAGGAGACCATGATTGGTGTGGGCCAATGGGAAATTTGGCCAGGATGCCGGGGTTACACCCCTACTCTTTTCGAGAAACACCCTGGGATTTTTTAATGACCACAGAGAGTCAGGACCTCGGTTTTACGTCTCATCTGAAAGACGGCGCTTGTTTACAGTATAGTGTCCCCGTCACTATACTGGGGCATTAGGACCCACACAGACCACAGGGTGAGCGCCCCCTGCTGGCCCCACTAACACCTCTTCCAGCAGCAACCTTAGTTCTTCCCAGGAGGTCTCCTGATCCTGTGGTGTTTAAGCCTGCTCTGCCTTATGCTCCGTGTTGCGCCCCGCACATAAGCTCATGCCATGATTGCTATTTTTAATTGTGGCAAAGTTGGGTAGCATATTCTTAAATCAAATGCCCAGCCGGATGGGCGTTTGAAGAAAATCAAAGCCCTTCACCAGGCAGTATTTCTGTATTCTGTGCTTGTCAGCAACCTCACACACTATTTTACTTACATCTGCATTTTCTCCCCCCTTCTCTCTCACTCCCTCTTTGGCTGATTCTACGCAGACACACAGGGATGGAACACTTAAGCTTTTTCAAAGAGCAGTAAGAAAAATAACAATAAAAAAATTCCTGCTAAGACAGAGGGACAAAGTACAGTGAGGTTGCTTTCGTCTTGAACTAATCTGGCTGTTCTCATTTTAGAACCAAAGGCAATAAAATAATAATTCATTTCACAGGCCCCATGGCCAGACAGTCTGCTTCATTTTTTACATTTTTTTTTTAACTGGAAAAAAAAGTCTCTCTCATTTTCCACTGTTTGGCAGTACTGCGCAGAAAAAAAAAATCTGCACCACAGCCAATGGATAGTTTTCAAATGTACACTCTTGCAGACTAAATTGAAGTAAGGTAAATTTGATTAATTTCTATTTAAGAACAGTTATGTCACAGCAAAATAAACTGTGTTTTCTTCGGTTGCTCACAGACTGTGCTCTGTCCCGAGAATAAAAGTGGTTGATCCTGCCCAACTGTTGTTCAGACTGGGGACTCAGTGTCAGGGTAGCCCCCTGCCCTTGCCACAGCGTCAAGCTGACCTTTGACCTCTGGCCCCTGACCCCTAACCCCTTTACCTTGGTGGCCCGGCGTCGCTCTGCGCAGTCCGGGTGCTGGCACAGGATGCACTTCTCCTCCACTGGAGGCTTCTCATCTGGGAAAAGAAAGTGAGGGAATAAATACAAAGAACTGACTGGTTAGAGGAAGATGCTCCTCGCCGGGCTGTCCGGGTCACAGGGGGGGCACCTGGACATGGGCTGGCAGCACAGATGTGCACCTACAGCGTGCTCAGGACCACCCAGCCTTCGCCAGCTCCCTCCAGAAACACTCTCCAGCTCAACACGTCTTTCAGTTCTGCGTTCAACATCACCGATCATAGCAAACAAATGGTCTAGCTTGACAGAATAAGAGCAGAGGGCACAGGAACACTGGAATTCTCTCAGGCCGTGCACAGGACAGCTGACAAGACACGGTACGACACAATCTAGACCGTACATTACAGAACGGTACATGATCCAATTCATGGAAGAGAACACTGAACACATGGTAATCCAAGTCAGAGGTGTGTGGTGCAGAGGTGCACTGACATCTGGGGCATGGTACAGTGAGCTGATGCGCACTGGCGTAGGGGGGGACACTGTCCTTAAGCCTAGTGCGGTACAGCCTGCCAGAGCGCAGGCAGAACAGGCTGGCTTGGGCTTTATTGTGACAGCGGATAATGTCAATCTCATCAATTAATGGTAAATCACATCCTATAATCGTCTGCGCCGTTGCCACAAGCCTTTGCAGAGCATTTGTGTCACATGCTGCGATATGGCTGTACCATACAGTGATGACCAGATAACCTCCGTTTGCTTTTTAAACCTCTCTTAGTTTCATCTTATAACCCCTAGATCCATATGTCCGACTATTCAAAATAAAGTCAGTCACCTTTCCAGGCCTGGTACCAAAATTCCCCTTTTCTCATTCTAAAAAACCCTGTAAACATGCAATTTCCCCTTTTCAGGTTTAAAAATGGCAAACTGACAGAAAACACACACACACAACAGATTATCCTGGCAAGCATGAGGTGCTCCAGGGGTTAACTGTTACCCTTACAGTAAAGCTTAAATAAAACACATTACTTACCCCCTGTCTGGCAACCTACCAAAAGTGAGTCAGGGACTCCTGAGATATGTTTATTGAATGTACTACTCTTAACAAACGAAGTGCTACGTGTGACCACACAGTCTACGCTGAGTCCAGATTGATCGTTTCTGGTTAAGGTCAGTTCTTCGCTTCGCTTGAGAAAATAAGAATGTCAGAAAGGTTACAAACAAAAGGATGCCTTTCCACCAACCCGGCATGTTTGATAGTTAGTCGTTAATTGATCCAGTATTCTCATCCAGCCAGGGCATCGATTAGCTTGTTCCACACTCCCACAACCCTTAGTGTAAAGAAGCGCCTCCTGTTCTCTGTTTCCACACCCATGGCCCTCTGGTTCTCTGTGCATTTTGAAGAAATCCACTGTGTCAATTTCATCAGAGCCTTGGAGCATTTTGGTGACGCTTACGAGGTAACGGCATAAACAGATCATTTTCATAAAAAAACTGACTTGCATTCCTGAATTCCAAAAAACCAGGACCCATCCCACAGAACCACATCAAACAAAGCTTTGCCCATGACATCTCTATCAAGACGTCAGTGAGGGACAGTATCTCATTTCTTCACCCTTTGACAGCTGTGCAACAGGTTCAATAAACATCCTTTTGGCAAAAAACTTTGAGGAAAAGAAAAAAAAATCAAACCTTTTCTGACTTGGGGAAAATCAGATTCCTTCAAATGATCTTGCCTAGCTTGCACAGAAAACAACAACTTGCACAATGTCAGAGAAAATGTTCTAGATATTACTTTGTGATTGCCATTAAGCCATAAGCCGTTTAATTTTGTAAAAATGATTCTGGCTAAATGAATATCTCCCCAAGCTAGCGTAAATGATTACTTGTTCCAAAACAGTACAGTGAATGCAGTGTGGTTTAAAGTGATTTTTTTATCAAGTGTGAGCCAATCATTCCCACACACTGTGCACATTTCTAACATTGAGACAGGCGTGATCTTTCACTGTGCAGGCTACAAGGACAGAGCTCACAGAGCAGACAGAATGCAATTCGAGTCCCGACTGGGTCTGTTTTAGCAGTTTGTAAAAACAAAGTAGCAGGCTGGCAGACGGCACAGATCGCCATTCTCTCATCCGCTTTCACTGGGGCAAGAAACAGCACGCACGTCCCCCACTCAGCAAAGACCAACAACAGACGCAAGTGTCCATTCACAGACACACTCACGCGCACGTGAACGCAAACACAGACGGACAACGAGCTGAACATTCCCCTTCTCGGACTCGGGATCTGGCTCTTTCCTCTTCACTCTCCCTCTTTCCCAATTTTTTTTGTTTTGCAAAACATCTGTCCATTGGTGAAGGAAGTGGGAAACAGGTTTGAAGAATCGGAGACTGGGGGAGGTGAGGGGGTTAGGTGACACGGAGCAGAAGAGACAGGGAGAGAAAGCGAGGCATTGAGAACAGGGGAGAAGGGTGAGCGAGAGACTGGACAGCTCTGCAGTACAGAAACGGAGAGGGACAAGGGGAACTGCCAGTCGCCCAGTAGACACAACAGACCCGGGCAGGAAGTGTCCTTATCTGCACTGAGCACTGACGGAGAGGGAGAGCAGGCTCTCTGAACCCTTAAACCCCCTTTACAAAGACTAAAAATATTAAAGCGCTTTGAGTGGAGTGTCCAGAAAAGTGCTATGTAAGTGTAAGCAATTATTATTAAGCAAAATCCCCTCCACAGGCTGAGGAAGACAGATAGGAGAGGCAGAAAAGCAGCAGAGTGAAGCACTCAGACAGAGGGAGAGAGAGGCAGAGAGGCAAGAGCAAGACAGGCTGAGACAGGGAGAGGGAGAAGATGATGGGACACACAGAGACAGGGAGAGACAGGAAGAGGGAGAAGATGATGGGACACACAGAGACAGGGAGAGACAGGAAGAGGGAGAAGATGATGGGACACACAGAGACAGGGAGAGACAGGAAGAGGGAGAAGGTGATGGGACACACGGGGACAGGCAGAGACAGGAAGAGGGAGAAGGTGATGGGACACAGAGACAGGGAGAGGGAGAGGGAGAGAAACAGAGGACGTGGTAGCGGGGGGAGTAGGGTGATGGGGGGCAAAAGGAGAGCAAAAGAGTGCGAAGGCAGAAGGGTAAATGTCAAGGGCAAGGGTGACGAGAGTGAAAAGGCAGGGGCAGCAGAGGGGACAGAGCGAGAGAGATCTGAGGAGCAGGGTGAAGAAAGGACTGAGGCCCCGAAAGGGGGGAATGAGAGAGCGATGGAAAGGAAAGATGATGGGAGAATAGACTAGTTTAAACAGTTTGAGGGACTATTGAAACTCAGATCCGTGAAAACGCACTGTCAAAGTGGTGCTACACTGATGCCCCTTTTCTCCTTTAACTCTATTATAATGAGGTCTTGGGCTCCAGCGTGCCTGTGTGTAAAGGCTGGAACACGGACACACCACTGAGGCAGGGGGCATGAGGTGACACCGCTGGGGTATGACAGCGTGACTGCAGCGCTACTGACTGTAGCGGCACGCCAAACAGGCTGTGCCAGCGTGCAATTCACAGATCGTCAGGCACCACGCTGCAGAACGCACACTGAGCTAAAGATAAAGGCCGTGGTTGTGTGTGATGTCAAGGAAACCCACCCAGCTTCCACAGTGCTCACAGCTGGCAAAAGACACTTAGATCCGAGACCTGCAAATCTCAGGACCGTTGAGCACAGCTGATGTCTGAAAGCCTCATGAATTTTGGGATAAAAAAAAATGCTTGAAGATGCATGAATTATTTCAGAAGGACAGATGTAACAAAAAAAACATTCCATGCACAACAGTTTCTGCTAGCAGACTATAACTACTTTTCTAGTAAAGATGCTGCTATAATAGCATGTTAGAAAGTTGAGCTGGAGCTAAAATAACGCCTGGCTCTCTGGCAAACCAACGAGCAGTCCAGATGATCACTGCTGACCCAACCATGCCTACCGCAAGCAAAACACACAGAGCTCGCCCTGGTGCCGAGCTCCAAGTGCCTCGGAGGGGCAGGAGATGGGTGTGGTGCAAACCTAAAATCAGCATCTTTCTAATAGAGGAAGATCAACACACACGTATCCCCCTCCACTAAGTGCTCTATGATGCCAAAAACACTCCCAGCCACTATCCGTCACCCTCAGCCAGGCTGAACCCAGAACACCGGGCGCACATCTGCAGCTCGTCAGGCCAAAGGTCACTCACAGCTCCCGGCCCACGCCCCGATCAGGCTGTGCCCCTGCCCCGCCTCAGGCCCGCCAGGCGGCTCACGCCCCGACACACATTTCTCAGGGAGCAGCTGCAGCTTCTCCGTTTCCGCGCTCGTCTTTTCCATTCTGCTCCGCCACGGTCCCTGTTCCTGTTCCCGTCCCTGGGCAGGTGGCTTTTCACAGCCGGTTTGGTGGCTGCTCCCGAACAAGCAGAGCCTCTGGGTTATAAAATGAGAGCCGTCACCCCTTATCCTCCCTCCCCCTCCCCACAAAATCAGGCTTCCCACCACCTCACAGGCTTCGCTTTCAAATGAGGCCTTGTGCTTCAGACAGGGCCTGATGTAGGCACATGAGGCTGGGCAACCAAGACCGGCCGTGTTTTTGCACACTGCTCTGGTTTGTGCCTGGTATTGTGCGCCTGTACTCATGCTGTACTAAGGCTACTGGTGTTAAACTGAACAGGAGGAGGAAATTGCAGGGAGGTGCATTTTAAAACAGAGACTCCGTTAAAGACAGATTTTGATCAACATTAAACACTGGACGTGCGAAACCAATTAGCATGACAACAACTGACAACGGTTCCACAGGCCACTGCAAAAGCAGCCGGTTACGTTCCTTAATGCTTGGGCAGCCATGTTACTTATCCTTGCCTGCTTCCCTCACATGCTGCCCCTTAATTGCGGCAGAAGACGTTTAATACGGAAAAGGGTGTAGTGGCACACGCAGGTAAGGCAAAACAATCAGAATTTTAAGATGGGAATGTCTGAGTTTGAAGAAGACATCTATGAAGACATCTGAGGCTTTTATCAACACAGTGTGACATGTTGATTTGTTGAGGCAAATGTGTAGATAAATGGTTAAAACTACAGAATTTAAATAAAGCTATGTCATAGTAAATTGTACAATATGCTATTAAGACTTTACTTCAAATATTGGTTGGTTTTGGCCACTACATTACACAAAATTGGGGTTGATCTGGAATTTGTCCAGAGAGGAGCTACCAGATACATTCCAGGGCTTAATGTAATGTCTTGCACTGACCTGCTAAAAGAACTGAACCTTCTAGTCTGGAACACAGAAGGCTACGAAAGGACCTGATTTAAGTTTTCAAAACAGGCCACGCTGAGCCACTGAACACATTCAGAATTAACAGGGAGACACAAACGATAGGAGAGAGGAGGAAACTACAGGGAAGTTCACTTAAAACTGAGGCCAGAACGTACGTCTTTACACAAAGGGTGGTGGGAGTCTGAGTCGGAGTGGAAGGAAAAGCCAATGGAAGAACAGATGAGGTTGAAGAGTTTGAGAGATGGGGACCACTTAAACCCAGACTGTGAGCTCTATCCATTTCTTCAAGCAAACCAACTTAAAATCCAATTCTTTCAAGAAATAACTGAATGATATCCTCTAATCAATCTGATACTAGCAGACAAACCTAATAAGGCAAACAGCCTCTTTTTCCTTCGAACCCTTCTAACTTTATCAGAAGGTATCTAAAACATCTTTAACAGTGGATGTGGCACCATGGTCTAGGCCAGTGATCACCTGTCCTAGCCACTGATCTACATCTCAGCCCACTCCTTCACTGGGTACATGGGGATGTGTTAGCTTCGTTACTCAGGATGAACCTAATTCTTAGTCAGCAGCAGAAGGCACCACTAAACCTGGGACAGCAGGGACTTCTGGGACCAGGGCTAAAGACCTCTGGCATAGGAAAATACTACCGTGCAAAACTTCTAAGAACTGAACTGGAAATAAGATACGAAACTGAGTAATTAAAATGAGAAAAGATCATATAAAATCTGATTTAACCTAAATTACACCTGGCGCTTTTCGATAATCCTCAAAACGTGAAATCCTCCAAGATCCATCCCATGACGTGTCTTGGAGGATTTCATGTTTTATTTATTGCATTTTTCTGTACTTGAATGCATGTGTCTTTTCCAAATTCCGAAGTTCGGGATAATAAGGGTCTTCTAAAGGTCTAAAGGAGACCGAGATTAAAGAATTCTCGACCAAGTCCATTTAACTTTCTGTCTATTCTGCTGCAGGTCTGAAGGCCTTTGAGCTTGGGCACAGCAGGCTGAAATGAAGGTGGCGGTTTTGTGGGTGTCTGCTCGTGCCCTCCTGTAGCTCCGCCCGCCCCCAGCCTGACACAGGCCGTGTTACTCACGGTCTCGGTGAGGAATTCCTGAGCTCAGCAGTGCTGATTAAACCATTAACAAAAACACTGCACTGTTTATGCTGTATACATAAACACACTCGGTAGTGCACACCACCCCGAGCGAACATGCCGAGAGAAACACTGACTTAACAGCCGCGGCGATGTCTGAGACAGGTACACCACAGCACAGACGTGCACAAATACAATATATGCACAAACAAGTGCACACACTAGCACTACAGCAGACTGCGAGAGGAAAATAACACCAAGAACATAACCATCGCTTTTATAGCCGCCCCAAACCAGGCTGTAACCTTCAGTTCCTCTCTCCAAGTCCCTGCCTTTGAGCACCTCAAGACTAATCACCAACACAGCCCAGTTCCTCAGCTCTAACCACTAGCCCACACTGCCTCCCTCTCTCTCTCCCAGTGCCTCAGCTCTGACCACTAGCCCACAGTGCCTCCCTCTCTCTCTTTCCCAGTGCCTCAGCTCTGACCACTAGCCCACAGTGCCTCCCTCTCTCTCTTTCCCAGTGCCTCAGCTCTGACCACTAGCCCACACTGCCTCTCTCCCAGTGCCTCAGCTCTGACCACTAGCCCACACTGCCTCTCTCCCAGTGCCTCAGCTCTGACCACTAGCCCACACTGCCTCCCTCCCTCTCCCCCAGTGCCTCAGCTCTACCCATTACCTCACGCTGTACCCCAGTGCCTCAGCTCTTACCACTAGTGGGCACTTAGCCCCCGTCTCACAACCCTTTAGCCTCCTCCTGCCAGTGACCCTGGGTTTGAAGCCCCAGCAGGTACACTTGCTCCATGCCCCATTGTTGCTCACTCTCAACGTGTTTCGCATTGCTTAGGAAAGGCAAAGAAGCCAAGTGCACAGAACAGTGAGTTTAAACAAACCTTCAGGAGGAATGTGAAGAATGCAAGTGCCTGTTTTCAATTTGGGTCCACTTTTTGTGCGGCATGCGCTGGCTGACACCACTTTTTTTCCTGTCAACCTTGTCAACCTCTCTCCTGTATCACTCCACTGCAGGGTCTCGTCAGGAAACCGCTGTGCTCCACAGCAGAGCTGCAGGCCGGCGGAAGTGGACCCCACCCCATCCCAGAAGCCACCTGGACTGGCGGAGGAGGAGAAAGATGGGAAGGGTTCGATTCCCCAGTGCCGTTTACGATCTTGGAGAGGGGAAATAGCAAAGTCTTCAAGTGTCACTTTCTATAAGTAAAGAAATGTAGTACCACTTCACTTGAGAGACTGCACGCTGTCCACTCCTACTGAGACTGACCACACTCTTGTGATCAACAGACGCTGGTTGTGTCCAGTCCAGATACCAGAACACACACTGTGAGACACCAAGAATTCTTGACCAAAAGTTTGTTTGTACATCCAGTCAGCACCTAATTTTAAAAACTGAGCTGTTGAATGACTGGGTTTTTAACTCAGTTTGATACTTTATTTGACATTTGATCTTTGTGTTGTTTTGTGTTGCTTCATTGTGCAGCTCGTGTGTGTGTATTCACTGGGTGAATATTTACCGTGATCTCACACCACAGTATATCGCAGCTCTTGTGCAAATTTTACAGTGCTTTGCTAACATGCATGCAATGAAGAGCAATTCATAAATAAAACTGATCACTCAGATATTTGCTGCTATTTTCCCCAAATATGGCCATATGGAACAGAGACTTTCCTTTCCCACATGGCCAAGCTCCACAGCCTGTGGAGAAACACCGTTCTGGTGAATGCGAGACGAGGGAGTTCAGAATTTGAAGTGAATAGGGCATGTATCTCAATTTCTTATAGTTTGGGGCAGGTTTATTTTAAAAAGAAATGCATTACAATTACAACTTACTTATAATAATAATAATAATAATAATAATAATAATAATAATAACATCACTTTATTAACCCTTGAGGGACTTGTTTGAGGGATTACATTTGTGTGGAGGAGTACTTTAGAAATGGAATCAGATATGATGATCTAAGTAGCACGTGCATAATTACTATGAAATACATTACTTACATATACATGCAATACATAGACTCGCTATTTTGCCCAACTTCCTATTAACTCAAAAAGTAATCCCTTAGATTAGAACTGTAATGCAATACCTTATGAAGCTAAGTCATCCCAAAACATCCCAAAAAGTCCAATGAATCTCTCCATTCCTCTTATCTTCTCATGATGTGAAGCAGATTGCGTTAGCACACTCCTGCTTCTTCTCATTAGCCACACAGCAAGCCTATTTTTTATCTTTTATGGACCCACTGTTGTGTTTCTGGATACACTGTTATTTTCCACTCCTTCAAAACCAGTTCCTGCAAACCTTCCCCGGGGCTCACAGCTGGAACAAGCACAATGAAGCCCAGTGCAGTGAGGTTTCAAGTCTGTATTTCTCCATCGCTAGTGGAGGGAAGTACTTGAACACAACCAGCAGATTGGTAATGCAGTATAAATCATAAAACAGAGCAGGCAGCGTGTGCCATCCTGGCCTGATATACTGAGTAGGGCCTGATGCTGCTGTTAAAAAAATAGCAATGGAACAATGAGACAATGTAAATTAATTAAACAGTAGCTAGAAGGTGCAGAATGTTTTCTTTCTTTGCTGTGAAGCCACCTGGCTTGGATTCAAGATCACGGATTCTGAGAAGGTTTCTCAGAATAATCTGAGCACAAAGGACAACGAGAGATTCACTGTAATACTCGTCCTTTACGTTTGATTTACAGTAATGTCCTGAACCCACACAGCTCAGAAATAAAACACCTGTAAAACATGAGAGAATGTGAAGCACCTGCTCTCTGATTAAGGTCTATCTGTACTTTCAGGCTGCAGTCCTGGAGAGGGTCTCTAAAGACACGCAATGCAGCTGTGCTGTCCTCTGAACCAGAAGACAGAGCCCTAGGAAGCACGCTCAAAAGAACACCAAAAATTGCAGATTTTGTTCCACCAAGATTTAAGATTTAAGATCCAGTGCACGTCCGATTTCTGTAAAATGGATGTTTTGACAGATCCCAATGCAGAGGTGCAGAGTGCAATAGGGCATCATGAGATTTCTTAAATCAAACGTGTTGCCAAGAGGCCACGCCATGCAACAGAGACATACGTTTATAGTCCCGGCACTTTGTTCAGTGAGAACAAAGCTGATTCCAGAGTAAAGAATGCCAACGAGGGCACTGTGTGTCGACTTGGCTGCCCAAATGGAAAGAGACGTTTTCCCAGGAGCCAGAACGCTCCATCACGAGGGGTAGTTCTCCCTAATTACAGCAAAGAGGAGCGGGATCAAAGCTGGCCTGCGGTGCTGCACGTCACCTTCACGCTGAGGTCCGACGAGGATAATGTATTCTAACCCGCGCAATTTGGGAATGACTCGAGAAGGACTCGGACGTGACACCGCGCTGACCACTCATACGGAGCTCACGATCTCACACACACACACACACACACAGACCGTCTGACAGAAATGGCAGTTTTGGCTCTGCTGTCCCAACACTCTTGACGCAAAAGCGACGCAGTCGAGAAAGGGAGAATGAAAACCCCTGAAATGTCAGCGAGATCTCAGCGCAGCGAAGATGCCAGATTGGGACTGGATTGCTGGTGGCTCCTCTCACATGCATTAACATGGCTGCAGGCAACAGCTGTGTTGTGCTTATCACCCCTCTTCAGGCTCTCCACCCGATTTCTGTGCTTACGACTTCACAGTACAGCACAGCCGGGGTTTATACAGGTGGGAATGCTATTGGCATCGGAAGGGTTAAACTCTGCTCTCCCCTCTCCTAATAATGGCCTCTTGCCAAGACCGTATGAGCCTCTGCTGCATTTCAAACACACTGACACTAAGCACTCTAATTCGCCGTTAAACTAAGCACTTCCTCAATTGGAAATATTTCACATCAGCCACCATTAATGTCAGCTTTTACAATCTCTCCTCTTTCCACTTACCTACCTTCACCAAAACCTCTTAAAACAGCTCAAGCTTTAAAAGCATAAGTCGTTTTTTTAATAAATCAAATGATATTCTATTTTAATATCAAAGTCAGGCCCCCCTCCAATGTCTGTGTAGTTGTGCACACTCAAGATAGCTTTAAAAGTTACGGGTTGTTTTCTCCCCCCCCCAAACTTTCTCCCTCGTTATCATTCGCCAAATGCCGTTCATCTGAAACTCTGAAGGAGGTGGAAGTGGGGAAAAAAAAACTCTCTCTCTCACACCTTAGCTCACTTACTAAACTTGCAGCATTACTTGCAGAATAAAGCAGCAAAATGTAGCCTTGGCTCTCAAACACTGAAAAAGACTGGCAAGACACCTATCTGGAGATGTTTCTCTCTTGTATGGCCTGATCTACAACTCCACAAGCCCAACAAGTCCAGGTGAATGCTACACACACTGATGGTGGTGGAGGGGATCCCCATTACCTGTAAATCGCTTTGAGTGGAGTGTCCAGAAAAGAGCTATAGAAGTGTAAGCAATTATTATCATTATTAACAAACTCACCCCGGTATCTCATGTGCTTCTATCCACTTATTCCATCTGGGCATTCTTCTGAAGGACCTCCCTGGTACACTGAACTCAATACCACGACTCGTCTAGGTATTTGGAGTATTAGCCCGACTCGGAGAAACTAACATGTCTGTTCCACTGTTGATGCTTAGATTTCTCCATGAGGGACCTCAAATGCCGGCGGACGCACGAAGGTGCCGGAGCCAGACCTCGTCTAACCTTTGCAAAGCTCTGAAGACCGTCATCAGGCTCCCCCCTCCGCCATTGCCTGCCAAGGACCCGGCCAGTTCAGCTCTTTCAAAGAGCCGAGACCTCCAGCCCTGAGGGGAGTCTGCCCCCCCCCTCCGCCCGAACTCCGGACCTCCTTGAAGGCTTTTCAATGGCTCCTTTACAATGCCGACAATGCAGAATCCACGGCGGGTTACGCCCGTGCCCCATGGGGGATCCTTTGTAGACGTTTATCTGCCTGAAATGATGTCTGGAGCATCCCCCCACCCCACCTCCGCCTCATTTACTAAAATTCCCCAAGGGCCATGAAAACCGTCCCCACCCCCAGACCTCTAGAGGCCTGTCCCTGCTTCTCGCCCCCCCGAGCCCCCCAGCCTCGCCCCCGGGTCTTACCGCACAGGTCGTGGATGACATCCAGAGAAGAGGCCCAGGCGTAGCGCTCGGCCCCCAGCCCCAGCTCCGTCAGCGAGGTGGGCAGGGTCTCCAGCTCGTACGCGCCCCGTTTCTTCCAGTACAGGAACATCCCGGCGCGGGGGGACCCCCAAAACAGGCCTCGGAGCCGGCTCCCCCGCCACCCCCCTGAGAAGCTACCCTCCGCGCCCCCCCCGACGACAGCTCAGCTCCTCCCCCCCCTGAGCTCAGCCCTGCCTCGAAAAGAAGGCTCCTCTCGGACTCCGAGAACCACCACAGACATCTCTATAACACCTCGCTCCTAGATGCCCCAGTGCACCCTGAAATCAGTTTCCCTTCGGGAGTCTGCAAAGTCACTCAATGGAGACCAGCATCCCCATCCTAGCCAGTGCTGCTCCAGTGAAGACAGATCTGACTGGCACCCCAAAAAACTCCTACAATACCCTAAACCCCACACACAACACCTCCACAACACCACCAGCAACCCTGCTTTGCTAGAACCTCACATCTCTCCTTTCGGTTCCTAGTCAACTATTGACGCTCTCAGATGTTAGAGCTGACCTCAAGCTTCCAGACACAAATCGCGAAACACTTTCTTTCCTTGCCTGTTCCTCTCAGACTGTCGGCCGACCAGCCCTCCAGTTCCTCTCAAACACGACTAGCTTCTACAGACTCAGCAGAAAAAAACGTTCACTGCAGAGCCGCCGCGAAAACCCTCAACTACTGTTTCCTCTTTTTCTTGATTCTCCTTCCCTTCTTTGGGACGGGGAAGCGGCTCATCTCTGTCCCAGTGAGGGATCTTTCTGCTAAAACACACAGAATGGCAGTTTATTCTGTTCCAGCGCTAACTGCCTGCACTTGGAGTTTGGAAACTCTGCAGTGAAGATCTGAGCAGCGTTGCTGCTGTGGGCACCGTCAAGCAGGGGAAGGATTATGGGGGCAGCCGACCCACACCGTCAGACAAGTGCTGTATTCATGCCGCGGTGAGGTGCATGCTGGGATGGGCGGCCTGGGCCAATGACTTTGGGACTTGGCGACACAAAGCTCCCATTTAACACCCCTCCTACAGAGATTATGAACTTTCTTTATGTTTGGGAATGGACACCGCAAACTGTAAAAGCCTGACATTTTTCTGCATATATTATATGCTGTTCTTTATTTATGGGGCCATTTTATTTATTTTATGAATTCATTGTCTTCTTAACAGCTGGCTTTGGCGAGTTGTTTTTTGAAGGACATCGGGGAAAAGCTTTAACCCGCGAGATGACGGACAGGGAGTTGTCAGTCACGCAGAATGTGGATTTAAAGGGGGGGGAAGAGGACCCAGCGCCCATCTCTGAGGGAAAGCTTTTAACGGAGTCACTGCTTTCTAGGAAGGTGCTCTGTTGTGCGTTTGTGGTGTCCTGTTGGAACGTGACTCAGATGCTGCTCCTCACAGAAGGTTTGGGTGGTAATCGAAAGTAAAAAGTAACTGACTGGCAAACTCTCACTCCATACTGTAAGTACTGTAAGGAGTTCAAGCCCTTTTGAAGTTGAGGGGACCCATGGCTTGATAAAGCTGTCAGCGGGTGATGGGTCATTTCAGGCTCGTGAACTCATTCCAAAGACATCTGCATTGACAGACAAGATAAAATCATATCAAATACAGTTTTCTCTTCTGCTTAATCAGAACAGTCTGCGGGAAAGCGGCAGCTCACAAAACCTGGAACGGATCAGACCGCTGTGCTGCTGGACCGATGCCTGTGCTGCTGAAGCTGCTGAAGACAGGCTGCCCTGCCAGGGAGGCGAGGGGGGGGGGTCCGCTCCCAGCAGGGGGGGCCAGCCACACAGACCGGTCTGCTGCGGAACGGCCGCGGAGAAACAGGGGAGTTCAATTCTCACAAGAGGGAGGCAGCGCACCAATGCCACCAGAGGGGGGAAAAAACAGCGTTCTTATTTCAAGACGACAAATTAGAGGCTAAGGTAGGAGCCACGTCACTCGACTGTACTCAGCAGGCCTCGGCAGACATATGGTAGTGATCTGAAACAGCCTGCAGGAGCACAGAGCTTGATGTTAATGAAGAGGCTGGCTGGACAGCCTGAGAACACAGGGCTCATTTCCTCTTCGTGTACAGCACATAAAGGGAACATTGAAGTGGGCGGAGGGCTGGAGCGGGCTCTTCAAAGAGCCGGCTGGGCTCGGGCCGGTCTGTCCTGGGCCAGGGTGCGCCCTGAGCCAGAACAGAGCCGTCATCTGGACACCAGCCCCCGGAGGGGCAGCTGAGCTACAGCGCTGACGGGAGCACGGGCACTATAGCCCAGAGACGCACTAGACGGTCTCGGCAAGGACAAGCAGAAGAACTGCACCCGAAATCTCAACCCCAGAAAAATAAGGGACCGCCTAGGTTAGGCTACATGATAATAATCCAGGCCAGGTTAAAAACCTTCACTTTAATGGCCTCACAAAACACCCCGTAAATTTCGCCAGGACCTCAAACAACAGCAGCAGATAAAGAAACTTCGTCAGCCAGCCCCTGCCGTCCAGCTCGGAGTCTTCTGCAGCTTTAGTAACTCACAGTGCCCTGGCTCTGGCAGGTCAACTCCTCTCTTTTTATCTCGTAGTTCTCCCCCCCAGTTCTCTCCTTTTGGCCGCAGTGAGACTTCGGCCTGTGGGTTTGGGCAGTGTGCAGCCCCAGTCCCTGGACGCTCTGCAGTGTTGTTGTTGTTCCCATGTGGAGATGGGAAGGGACAAAGAAAGGTTCTTATTTGTTCCCAGATATTCAGAGCCATTATGAGACCAGACTCCTGAACTTTCACTCCAAACTACGCATGATGAAGAACAGAATACCCCCCACTCGGGCAACAAAAATAATTGCTTCTTATTATCTTTCAATAAAAGTTAAATACGGACAAAGATGAGCTAATTGAAAACAAATGATCATTTACAAAGGAGACCTGAAGACCCATTTATTAAGCACCGGAACTTACTCGAGCAATGGGAGAGAAGCACCTTGCTGAAGAGCACAAGGGCAGTGTCCCGTCTGGGATCTGAACCTGCAACCCTCCAGCATGGAGTTCGGAGCCCTGCTGCCAGAGACAAGGCAAGTGGCTCAGAACTAGTGGCTCATCAGGTTGGGTCTCATCCCAGTGTACAGCTGGGTGGAGTGAAGCAAGGGACAACACATCTCACCCAAGGGGCTCCGCAGGAATGCCTGCGGCAGGACCTCGAACCCACAGCCTTCTGCTCTGGAGCATGCTACTTCACGCTACCTCTGCCTGCTCGCTCGGCCGAGGCTTTCAACTCAAGACAGCGAACGAGGAGTGAGAGCCTCACAGTAGGACCCTGGCATTGCATCTCATCCAAAGACCAGAGTAAGGACTCGAGAAAATATGGAACCAACCCTTCCCAGCCCTCGTCGACCTCCCTCTTCTTCCCTGACTCCAGGAGTCAGGGGCAGGAGGGTAGCGTTCACGGGGAGACAACAGAAGGCAAAGATGGCTCCAAAATAAACGTGCAGAGTGCGTGTAAGAAGCAGAGAAATATAAGGTAACAATTGGCTTGAATGTCACAAGGGAGGGGCGATCACCCTCTTGGAGGTCAAGAGATCTGCTGTCTATATTACAGTCTAACAACCATACCCAAGGCAACTCGCACCAGCGGTCCAAGACAGCTACCACCAGAGGCTGAAGACTCTACAAGGGTTCAAATCTCACAGCTCACCATTAACCCTTTAACTGCAGGGGCGGTATCTGGCCGTTTCAGGCACTTACTTCACTGCGCTCATAAGAGAATGCTAATATTCTGTCTTTTACGTACTGTTGCTTAGCTACATCCTGATGTCCTACGCAGTTCAGAAACTGCAACAAGGGCGAAAAATGCCCAAGGCTGCTGTCTTGATGTGTGTAGCTTCAAAAAAATCATCTTCAAAAAGGAACTAGCTGTGACAGAAGGAAACGTGACTATTAAATACCACTTCAGTTGCACATTTACTGATTTCCAAAGTGTGCAAACTGTTGACAAAAGTGTTTTCATTGCTGTTAAAATAACTTATGTGCTAAAGAGAACAAAGGCCTTGGCCCCCAGAAGTCAAGTTATTTCACAACTGCTCGGAACCAGCCGTTTTCTCAGCAGTTTCACAGAGCAAATACACCTTGGATGACCTTCCTCCGAGCCGAGAGACCTTTACAGAAGAGTTCTGCCCGCTGTTGGTTGTGTTCGCCCTGCAACATCATGGATATTGTCAGCTGCCACTGCTGTCTGGCACCACCTGGGCTCAGTTCCAGTACTGTCCAGATGCCAATAAAATACTTTGACAAGCCTGCTGCACTGGGATCCAGCTCACTTCACTCTGCCACTTGAACCTAGTCTAACTCACCCACCACAGATGCTCATCGGGACAGGTTTAGATCAATCTGAGATGGAGGCACCCTGCTGCAAACGGTAATGTATTTTCAGGTGTCCACTTCATAGCCTTAAAACTCAATTTCATCAAGAGTCATGAAGAAATCAGCTGCCAAAAGCTTTCCTCTGGCTACCGAACACAATGGTGCCTTGATAACCAAAAAAGCTATTCATGAAGACATATTCTATCAGAGGTTCTCTTTGTTTCCTAAAAAGATTAATGCACTGGATTTCCTAATTGAAAAACCAATTAAATAGTACAGTTAATTAATTTTAAGTAGCATCTTTTCATGGCCAGTAACCTCTCCAGACAGTTGACACATACTTATAAAACACTACAGTACATTTAAAAAGTAAATTTAAGCCATTAAGGCTAGCAATCTTATCTGATTCCTCTAATGTTCATTAAGCATTCCAAGATGCTTGGGAGGGGTACCTCTGCCTGCGTACACCCTGACCTATGTAACCTCACAGGTTAGAAGTAAAACAATGGACATGGGCTATCAAGGTCTGAATAAATACTGTGTAGAAAGTGTGACATGACTGTCTCTCATCAGATTGTAACTGTGACTAAAACGTGCAATCTGTGAAGAGATGTTTTGCTGTCGGGAAGGGCAGGGATATTTATAAACAGTGTTTTCTGGGAAAAGAAGGACAGCGCAATATTTCCTGACTCTCTTAACTAATCCAAGATGTACTCTACAACCTCAAAGAAGCCACCCTATTAATTAGCCCTGGAACGCTCTTTTGAACGCAAAACCCCAAGCGTAGTCAGAAAAGGGATTGAGCTGCTCCCCCTGGTTGTTATGAGTGCGTGGGGCCTTAATTAAATGACTAACTACCACACAGTCTTGTCCTCATCCTGGGACACTTGCGCCACACTGACCACTTCCTGTGTGGCACGCTGGACTCGGATAAGACACTCAAAGCCTTGAGCACCAACCAGAAAACAGCATCTTCTGCAATAACATTCCCTACAGCAGCTATAGAAATTTTAATTCACAAATTCAGATGCAGAGACACATAGGGACAGACTGACACCCCACTCCCCCTACACTAGAGAAACATGCTTCCATTTCTTCTAAACCCAATGGGTCTGCAGCCCCTCTCCTTGGGCTACAATCACACACACACAGCAACGATGTCATCCACATGTCCTTTCACAGAAAGTCTGGGACATCCGGTAGGAGGAACACTTTGATTCTCTGCTACCAACCTCTGCCACATGCTGCACCCTTAAACAGGCTGTGCTGGCTGCAGGTTTTGGAAAGGAGAGGGAGCAAAAAAAGAACCAGAGTCACAAAGGACTCTAGAGATTTTTTTCCTGCTTGATATTTCGAAGTTGATAAAGGTTTAATCACTCACAAGACCAGATGCAAAGAGTATTTGTTGTTGTTATCCAGATTAAGAGCCTTAAGGGCTAAAATGCCTAGCCTTATATATTTTTGTGGGAGGAAACCCATGTGAACACGAGACAAGCATAATCCACACAGATAGTACCCCAGGAAATGAACCCAGGGCACTAGTGCTGCAAGGCAACAATACTAACCACTATGCCACCTTTCCACCCGCCTCATCTATTCATATTTTCTATAATTTTGTGAGTAATATTCAATGAATTTATACATTCGTTTGACAATCAGTGTATTCTGCCTTTTTTTTAACACTCTTCAGCAACATCACAGACTGTCTCAAGGATGAGAAGACGGACAAATTTCAGACATGAGATACATGTTTCTTTTCTCCTACAGATTTACCTTCAGGAAAGAAGTTAGTCAGGAAAGAGGACGGAGAGCCAAGATTGGCACAATTTGCATGGATGAACAGATAACTGCTGACATAAAGCACCAAACATTTAAAACACTTAGGCTGATGAAAATATGCTAAAGTTGAATAAAGAGTTAATACATATAATAACATGCTCCATGCAACAGTTACATTGTTATTGGCAGGAAAGATCATGTTTTTAATGGATCCTATCCAGGGGGCACTCGTTATAGAGACCTTACGTAAATGATCAAGCAATTATTCTGACACCACAGTTTGGCAGTGAGCTTATGAGCTGCACAAAAGCAAAAACCCAACTCGTTTGGGGTAGGTACCTGCAGTTACTTCACAAGCGCTTGCCTGACAACAGCAAAGAGTCAGAAGAAAGCAGCATGCTAACGATAAACGAGCACTTCTTCCTATTTTCCACCCAAAGATAAAAAATTCAGACCATACAGGGTTAAAAGGGGCAGTTTTGCACGTGGCAGGGGTGTGGAGGAGTGCTTGAAACCCACAGATCCCAGTTCCTTCTCCGTTTTCTGGGGCTGTGTCCTGAATGCCGGATCACGAGGTGGGGGAAAGAGACGAGAGGGGATATCGAACACGACCGGGCGACAGAGCAGCATCTGAGCCGGGGGACGGAGGGGCCGAGGCCTGTGAAAGGCTCGAGGCCAGAGAAGGCCCAGGGCCCAGTCTCCTACAGCGTCCCAGGGCTCACCCCTCTGAGAAGACTGGCCACTGGCATGTGAATGAATACAACCACTGCTTGAGACAACACAGTAACCCCTTCACTCCTGCTTCCCACTGGAAGCAAACGCTCTCCTCTGTTCTCTCTTTTCAAAGCCAACGGCTCTTAATTTACACTGACAGTACACCTCTGGAGATGTGTGTATAAACTGAGGGAAACGGTCATCAGTTATATTAAGCAATGAATTACCGTAGACTACTTGTGTATTCAAATGCTGCTTAGAACATGAATCACGACAAACGGAAAAGGATTTTTAACAAGGGCTCCAGCCTTTCAAGTCGTCTCATTTCTAGCTCAACAAAAACCGTAGAAAATGAAACAAACTGGTTTTAAAACGGGCTGGAACTCCTTTTATGAAAATGATGCTTTCTCTGCGATGGGCTGGCGTCTTGTCCTGGGTGACTTGAACTGGCGCCAGCTGTTTGCCGAGTTAAGCTCCAGCTTCCCCCTGACCCCCTACTGGATAAAGCCGTTTAGAAAATGGAAGGACAGATGGACATCATGCTTTCCTACAGTATTTTAAACACCTATAACCTGCCCGGGAGCCGAACGGGCTAGTCCGTACAGCCGCTGTGTTCCTACGGGTGGTACAATCTGTGCAAGTTCAAACATCAAAAAAAACAATCGGAGTGCGTGAAAAAAAAATGACATCAACACAGAGAAAGATCTAAAAAAAATATTCAGCAGTTTCTACTTTCAACCACAGATGAACGTGTTGACTTCAAAGGTGGCAATTAGACGCAAGAATATGAGGTCATAGAGATTTGTTATGAACAGAAAGTTTTCCAAGTCTGTTCACTGCACTTCCAAAGATGTTTCGCTATGCACCAAGCCAGTATCGGGCTTGTACTATCCCACAGAAATGGCTCAAAGAGCTCGATGAGTGACAGACCGCTATCTGATTCCGTCTGAATTGAGTTTTCACAGATTCTTGCAGCTAAATTATTTAACGGGCTTGGATGGAATGTTTAAACACGCAGAGAGAGAGAGAGGAACGGGCCCATGTGTCCTGCCTTAGTCTGCTGCACCTGCAAGGAGAGTTGAAAGTTTGACTGGAGAGGTGTTTAAGAGCAACAGCCGCCGGCCGGCCTGTGTGGTTTTGTGGTTTTCCAGGGTAGGTTCGGAGCTACGGCCACGTCGTCCCTGTTCTGTCATTTCGGCACATCCGGGGCAGGAAAGCGTACCGCGCGCCGCGGGACCAGCGGAGAGGAGAAGGAGAGGAGTAGGGGAGGATCCGCAGGGGGTGTGAAGGCAGAGAGGAGGGGAACAGGAGGGTGGACAGGACCTGTGCTTCAGACAGGCAGACAGGGACATCTGGCCAGGGATTAAGACAGCATGTTTGAAGGGGGATTAAGAGCCCCAGCCTGAGAATCCAAGGAATTAAAGGCAGCCTAGTATCCTCTCCCAGATTACAGGCTTTCCTGCACTTCTGTACAGGCCAGTTGTAGATTAGCAGAAGATTACGTTCCCAGCAGCGCAGCCCTGGGGGCAGGAAAGAGGCGCCGGGACCGTCTGTCGGCAGTCACGGGCCGGGGACGAGCGGGAGATCGCAGGGCGTTCCAGCTCCCCCCCTTTAATGACAGCGTTCTCCGGAGAGACCCCCCCCCCCCACACACACACACACCTGCCTTCTTGAAAACAGGCATCCAAGGACATTGCCATGCAGAAACTGCAATGCTGCTGCCAATAATTAAATATTGCAAGAGCTGGTCTCAGCAGGCACGGTTAAGGCGGCGCTGCTGATGAGAGTGCGGCCGATCACTGCATGAGATGGCTAATCTGAACTGCCCGGCTCCAGGGACTTTTCGAGAGACCCGCAGGGCTGTCTCTCCAGCTCCTCTGGTCCCGTGGTGAGGATATACAACTCATTTTAAAAAGGCAAGAGCGTGGGCATCCCATGCCCCCATCGCAGCGGAGAGGGAGCTCCTGCTGGGCTCCTGTGATCTGCTCCTGCCTGTGCCGGCGGCACGGCTCACCGGAGCTGCCCGCAGCGGCGAGGCCTGGGGTTCCTCTGGCGCAGGTGTGCCAACACCCTGGCACAGCCGCTCAGCCTGCGACCCCCCTGGCAGCGGCTCATCCCCTGCTGGTGCCGCACAAGTCCCCCATCACGAAAAGCAGACGGCTTTCAGCGAATCAACAGTCTTGGGGGTCTATTCAAGTGTGGACTGAGGCTGTACACCCTGACAGCTGTTCTGTTAAAGTACTCTGGGAACATCCCCAAGAAAGAGGCAAACATTATTTCCCCCCACTTGAAAAACAATTAAAAACAGCTGAATCGAAGACGCTTATTCCTACATTTTTAGTTTCTCCAGCACATCTGAATATACCAAACTGTCGACTAAATGTGGATCTGCTGCCTTCAGCTCCGAACTGCAGTCTGTGTGTCAATGTCAGGCCCACTGTAGCCTCCCTGCCTGCCTCACACCCAGGTTCAATCAGGGGCCCATCTGACAGGCGCTGACTTCTTCACCAAGCCCCGATGGCCACTCTCCACTGGGAAGGAGGAAAAAAAAACACCAAAAAGCGCTGGACTGGGAACTCGCAATGTGCAGCTGAGGCCAAGTTTCGACCAGATCTGCCTGGAAAAAAAAATCATCTGCCTGCTGTCTCCTCGGAGAAGTGACCAAAATGTTTGGCCAGACGGAGATAAAGCACTGAGATTTCTGCACATCAGCTGTCATTAGTTATTATTCTCATCACCCTTGACAATCAAGGGCAGATGACTAGTTAAGACGCTGGAATGTGATTAAGATCAATGAAGCGGTCACGACAATGTGGAGATTTTCCCTTCTGCTCTTCCTCTTCTCCCCGCAGAGCTCATCAACACAAGATTGTGCCGGTGTGCTGTATTGCAGAGCGAACAGTGCCTCTCTAACGCATCCCCACAATTCCCCATCTGAGGAGCTGAGTAACCGTTTCACAAAGCGCAGATTTGGATGAAGTCTGGGTCTCATACTACTGGACATGAGTAATACCAGTCTGCCCTCACCAGCGCTCACACAGCAGCTCAAGCAGGACTGGAGATCAGTTGTCCGATGCTGCTTCCTCATGCCCGAGCCTAATTTCCAAGCCAGACTTTCCAAGCTACCAAACTCAAACCAACCCAGGCTTAGAGCTAGGTACGGTACATGATTCACTTTTAACTACCTAAGTGGGCTGCACCGTTTTAAAACACAAACACCAGCTAAAATGGTTCCAAAATATTAAAAACCAACACGTGAACTGTCGTATTGTCTAGGTTTTGTGATTTGTATTGTTATTGGGAGAAGAAAAGAGATGAGCGTCACATTTTCTGAATAATTTGACTGACGTTTTTGTCTAAGCGTACTTAGATTTGTACTCGTATATACAGATGGGGTATTTTACTGAAGCCCCTTGGGTTAAGGACTGGCGCAGGGTTAGCACTGCGGCCTCACTGCACAGGCGCCTGCTGGGTTCACTGTCAGTCCTGGGGTGCTGTCTGTGTGTCCTCCCCATGTCCACAGGGGTTTAGAGATAGGGCTGCTCCAGTTTTCTCCCATAGTGCGTAGGCGTACTGGTAAGTTCACTGGGTTCTGGGAAAACTAGCCCTGTTGTGTGTGTGTGTGTGCATGTCGGTGTCTCCCTGCGATGCACTGGTGTCCTGTCCAGAGCGTAGCCTGCCTTGTGCCCGGTGCTGACCAGGATAGTCTAAGGCTACCCAGTGACCCTGAACTGGATAAAGTGGCCAGGAGGTGGATGGATTGAAACGGAGTTAAGGACCTTTCTCATGACTAGGGCAGCAGCAGCAGCACTCCACTCAGGACTCAAACCCACAGCCATCCTCTCCAGATGGCTGTGGATTGGCGTGGTGAATGTGTCCTGCCCGCAGCTCTCCGTTTGGCAGCTGTCCTCTCGGCCTCTCACCCTCTCACCCCTGCCATGACAACACTTCCACATCCTCAGCGCAGCCTCGGTGCTGCACAAGGCCCAGCCGCAGTGTTTCCAGCTTGTTTGAGCGGGCTCCCTTGTGTGCCCCGTGTTTTGTTCCAGGCAACATCTCATTGGTTTTTCATTTTAACTCGCTTGTAGTTCCCAGGCAGTGGCAGGAGAAGTTATATGAAGCCCATTTTGGTTTAAAAACCTTCAAATCCCGAGTTTAAGGCAAAAAAAACAGTGCTGGACAGAGCTTTCCACAGGTGACTCCACAATGATAGTATACAGCTCCTCACCCACCCCACTGGTGTCTCTGATGATCATTCCACGGTGCAGGTCACTGATCGTCTCTCACCACCCAGTCACGCCCCTGGCCAGCCTAACCTGTTCACAGCAAATATCTGGTTTAACCACAGTGGGCAATGCTCTGTAAAACTCAACTGTCTTTTTTTTCCTCAGTCAGCAAATCACAGAAATAGCTGCTAAAGGAAAGAAAACAAGAGTGAGAGAGAGAGAGGAAAACCAAATTTCCTCTTGGAGAGCAGCTCTGCTCCACAAGCTTTTTTCAGGCTGAGACCAAGCCCGGCGTTCAAACCCGAACAAGCTTTATTAAGGAGACTTTAATGAACACGACAAAGCCCTTGCTTTGCTTGCCGGAACAACTCAAGGCTCAGATCTGGGGAGCTTTCCTGAAAAGATCCAAATCAAAGGAAAATCTTAAAACGTTCCTCCGCTGGATTCAAAATCGGCCTTTCTCAAGTCTCATTAGAGCTCTTAACCAAACCACAACACAGGCAGGATGTAAAAGCCTCCCGGGTGCCAGGAACACAGATACCAATTTAACCTGCTCCAGCGCAGTGATTTCCCGAACCAGAATAAGCTTAATTAGCTGATTGCTGGGCAGCTCACGCAGGTCAGCGGATTAGCTATGGCTAATGAACGGTTTGGGTTCCTGCCACCAAATGCTGCCTGACCACTTTTACAGGGTGCTATGTAAATCTGCCCCGCAGATCTTCCTTCCCAGTTACTAAATCTATCGCATCCCTTCCAGCCCCAGAACTGGTCCACACTCCGCCCAGCCCTGATGGGGGGTACCCCCCACTCCCCGGTCCGTCTGAACCCCCAAGACAGGAGTCCAGTCCAGTCCAGTCTCTAACCCTGCCGGCCGCCCGTCGACAGCTTCACGCAAGGCCACCGAGAGCCAACAGGCTGAAAAACACCGGCGGTGCCCGGTAACAGAATTGACAATGTGGCGCCTCATGTACACGTCTGAAGAGGGAAGCGCCGGTGCCTTTTTCTCTGAAGTAAAATTTTCCACAAGTAGAGTTTTCCGACTCTGCTGCTGCCACCACCGCATTCTGACGGTAAACCAGAAGGCTGGGCGACCGGCCACATTTTTAGGTTTTACCTTGGATTGCCTGGCTGGTGGCAGCCATTACCGAGCCCCGCTGACAGGATTCATGGAGGCTCCCGTTTGTATCGTGCTCAGGTGTCGTTGGGTTCAGCCCAACCTGAGGAACACTCTACACTATGCCCGGGTTTGGTCGGGTGAGGAAGGTAGCCCAACAGCTAGTCTTTCACATCTCCTTTGCCAGTAACCCGCCCTGTTGAAGTTCGTCCCGGGCGCTCCAACCCCAAACCACCCCGGCCTTCACCCATCCCCGTCTCCCGGATCGGACCACGGGGCCACCCACTGCGTTACCTGTTTCCGTTTAATAATCTCGCTGCTTTCATTTTAAACCCATTTTAGTTTTAAAGACGACGACCTCCACAAGAACGGCGCCAGCGCCCGCAGCGTGTGGCGACGCGAACGGTACTTACTCATCCGCAGGCGGAGACCGAGCCAGCTCCTCGGCGGCGACCCGTATCTCTGCAGGACCGAGCTCATCACCGTCCACTTGTTCGGAACCATCTAGGCACGGGGCTGTCGGCGGTCCCTCGGCTCAGACAGCACCCACGGGTGCAGCTCCCGGTTACTTTGTACTCTCTGCGGCAGCCCAGCAGTCAGCAGCAGCTCTCAAAAGTCGGTGACATCGCTGCTCACCGACTCACCCGAAAAATAAAAACTTAAGTTCGACACAACCAGCGGCTCTCATCCCTTAGCCGGTCCCGTTTTATTGATATTCATATTTTCCTTTCCTTTTAAAAAAAAAAGTTTCGTTTCCTGGTTATACTTTTAAGTCTTTTATTTTATTTTTTTCTTGCCGTTCTTGTAGGGTTTCGCTCATGGTGATGAGCGTCGTCGGTTTCTGCGTCCGTGTGCCCAGGCTGCCGACAAACACGGGGTTATCCTTTGGAAACTTGCCGACGCGTCATCTCTGCCTTAGCTATGTGGGGTTCAAAATCAAAGGCAAATATACAGGGATCCCAAAAGGCCAAAAATTAACCTGTCGTCGTCTGACATAGTTTCTCTCAGTTTTCAACAACTCCTTCTTCAACAATCCTGCTCTTCGTTTATCGCTCGGTTATGGAGCGGGGCTCCCGGCGTGTTAGCGCAATTGCGAGGTAAATACGGGGCTGTTAATAACAAAAATACCTTCGTCAGCAGCTGAGGTTTCCTCCACCGAGCTGTCCGCGGGCAGCGCTGGGATAACCTGTTGATAAGTATCGTTCCCCCCTCCTGCGACTTCCACATACAAGCAAACCTTCATTTTAACGCATCCTCTTTAAATATTCCGTCTTCTGCCGAGACAGGCGCGATCACGGGCACGCAGAAATAACGGGGAGGGTAGCAATACTTAAACCAGCAAAGTTTTCGTTTCCCGGATACCCCTGTCTCCCCAAATCAAGCTTCCGCCTCCAATGTCCCGTCTCTCTGCGCGGGGCTCCTGTAACAGATTATCCACGCCGAGCCGAGCAGCGCAGTCTAGCCGAAACCCCGTCTCCCCCACCACCCCCCTCTCTCTCTCTCTCTCTCTCTCTCGCTCGCTCCATCCAGCACGGCAAAAGCGTTTTCCATTCATTCACAGGTTTTTTTTTTTTCCCCTTCCTCTCCAGCTCCTAAGCGCCTCTCTCGGCTAGGGGCGCTACACCGCCGCACGCCGCCGCCGCTCCAAGCCCGTGGAGAGCGCAGGCGTGCCCGCGCACACGGAGACGGGACCTGCAGTCAACAGGGATCACGCCCCATCAAAAGCTGACACTGTGGCCACACGGCAGGCGAATATGATCTAGCCCACTCGCGACACAGGATCACTCAGAGGAAGACCTGGTATCCGGGTTCACCAGACCATAGGACAGGCCACCCAGACCCATCCAGATTCACCGATTGCTGGCAGCTCATTTTCCTCGGATGATTTTATCCACGCCCTTCTTGAAGTTCTTTAGGGAATCAGTTTTAACAGCATGGCTTGGCTATTTGTTCCATTCCTCCACAACCCTTTGTGTGAAAATATATACACTGCTGGGATAGCCAAGATGTTTTCAGTGGCAGAGGGCATCAGACAGCAAAGTAAAATGTTTATATCAGCATCTATTGCTTTGATTAGTTTGTGGGGGGGGCTTTCAGATGGTCACCACATAGTCTGGTCACTCTGAGCCAAAAGGGAAACAAGAAAGGAGAAAGAAGGAAGAGAAAGCAAAAAAAAATCAGCGTTCAGCAATCAAAACTTGCACAGCTGCTCAAACAAGTCGGATTTCCTCTTTACAGCACATGCTTTTTGATGTTTGGGAGCAGCCGGCCTGCAGCGTATGTAATGTACAGACAGAGCGTGCCGCTGGGCCTCTGTGTGTTCTTCACCTCGCGGGGGACTGGCCAGAGCGTTCCGTCGAGAGAGCCCCGCGGCTCACCTGAAGCCCGCGCGCCGAAGGTCTGGTCAACGCACTCGGACGAGCCGCCGCCTTCCGACTCGCAGGCTCGCACACCCCGAGGGGCTCTTCCCAAGAAAAACAAGAACAGGAGGGATTTCTTCATATTCTCAAGGATTCTCCGACAGCCTTGGCCGAGAGGCCGGGTGAGATTCTGGAGGCAGCTGAACAAGGGAGACGGACCTTCCCGCTGTTTTCAGACAAAACGATTCTGTTTGTTATTGTTCACATTATCTTTTTGACGGTTGACTTCTTCCATCTTTAGACTCGGGGGGGTGGGGTCCTGTTGAAATCAGCATCCAGGAGATGTGATCGTCTGCTGCACACTTTCTCTTCCAGACCGGGATTTTGATCCTTGCGCTGGAAGCTTTCAAAACCAGGCAATGCAGGCAGGTAGCTGTGCAAGAAGAGTCTGTAGCACCAGAGGCGCAGCTGAGTCCAGATCTGCATCACTGAAAAAGAAAAGCAAGTTTCAATCTATGCATCCGTTTTCTAACCTCTTCTAATTCAGGATCAGAGGGGAGCTGGCACCTATCCCAGCCAGCAATGGGTGACAGGCAGGGTGCCAGTCCATCACAGGGCACACACACAGAGATACGCACAGCTTTCAGCTTGATCATCGAGGACTTGAGCAGTGTGGCATGAGCAAACAGGCAGTTAGCTGACAGCTGAAAACGCCGATAGTGGCCAGTAACAGAATTTACAACATGGGTCTAATATACAGTACATCTGAAAAGGAGCATCAGTTCACCACACAAAGCAGTAGATTTTCACATGTAGAATTTTCTGACTCTGCTATGGCACAGCGCATTCTTACAGTAAACCAGCAAGCTGGGCGACTGGCCACATGTTTAGGTTTTACCTTGGAGAGCCCCGCTGACCAGATTCATAGAAGTTCTCATTTGTATCGTGTTCAGGTGTCGTTGGGTTCAGCCCAACCTGAGAAACACTCTGCAGTGTATTACCATTACTGAGCCCACTCTCTCCAGGGCCACCTGGCTCAGAAGCCAGTTATCCAGAGTAAGTTTTAATGTTGAATGAAATCAATTGTTTCAGGACATCTTAAGACAAAAGTCCTTCTCGAGACGTTCACAAAAAACTGAACCACAGTGCACTGTACCTTTTAATCTACTCGAGCGCTGCAACTCGGCCTACGCCGATTCAAAAAAATCCCATTCGGCTTGCTTATTTCCTGGTCCACTTCCTTTGAGTCTGTTCCCATGGCCTGTCTGTAGACTGGCGAACACTCTGTCCCCGCAGAGCAGAGAGCTGTTCCCTCACAGTGCAGCTGCTGTTACAGCTGGGATGCTGCTAATCTCTCAGACACAGGGGTTTCCAAGAAGGACTGATCCCCTATGTGATCGTATTCAGAGCTCTCTACCCATTTGAGTTGGGTGCCCTTGGAGCAGTAAATATTAGATTTGTTCAGTCCCTGGATTCTCCAGATACAAATTCCTGTGCCTTGTGATTTTGAGGGTGAAGAATGATGTTTATTAGAATAACGTAAAGACACCTGAAGATCTGTAAAATTAAATATACCTGTCCTCAGAGGGCACTGCAGAAGAACTTTAGTAGAAATCCTCAAGCCCTGGGGCATGTTCTTGAGTTTTTGGACAGTGCGCATGTTGAAAACATCTTTTTTATGTGAAATTAAACACACCCCATATTTTTCTATTTGAAGAGTTCCAAGAAAATAACGGGATATTGTCAATAGCAGTTGCATACAAAATCAAGATAATATGGTTTTCACTACAGGTGAGCACCCAAGTCTATTGTAGGAAAAATGATATGAGGCAAGATATGCCGCACTCAGAACATTTTGTTAGATTTTTAGATTTTAAATGGAACCTAAGAAAAGTTAGAAGTCAGCCTACCGTTTCTTGACAGAAGCCAGGGTATTGGCTTCAACTTCATTTGTGGGCAGCTTGTTCCACACTCCCACCACTCTTTGTGTAAAGACGTGCCTCTTGTTCTCGGTTTTAAAGGCACTTCCACGCCGTTTCCACTTGTGGCTGCCGGTTCATGCTTGAATTTCATGTTCTGAAGAAGTCCTTCGGGTTGGAGGAGATCTCAAGTAGCAGCGTAGTCCGTCTGTTCAGAGGCTGACCCAGGGTCATGAAAGGAGAGGAAGACCAAGGGGCCCCGAGAGACCAGCCCTTGCGAAGAAACCAGCAAGGTAGAAACGTGTTGCTGTTCTCATTTTAAACTTCCAGGTCTGGCGGGCCACCTTTTCATGGCTTGTTGGTTTTGGCTGATGCTACCCGACCACAGCCCCCATCTGAACACTCGTGCTCTGACAAATGTTATCTTTCCGAAAAGCCCGTGCGAGTTTCCCTCGGACCCTGGGCACTCCAGCCCGATGAATAAGCCCACTGTCTGGTGTGACGGAGGAGCTGTGCTGGCCTACTGCCATCTTCTGCGCCTTCCCTCTCCCTCTCTCCCCGGGCAGCTGGTCTCCACATTTTCCTCCCAACCTCACGGAGGTCCTGCAGAGGCCGCCCGGTGCTCTCCGGCTCTGAACACGGGCCCAGGCCCAGGCTGTGCCCTTCAACCCCCAAAAAACTCAGCTTCAAACACCCCCCATCGTGAAGCCACCCCAGAAGCGAGGCTCTCGACAGACCTAGGCCTGTTCACTAGTGTGGCTTACAGTCACCTTCCCCCCACCACCACTTAAAAAGGGCGGGGGGGATTCAGGGGGGAAAGACATGCTGTCCCATTCAGCCTAACTCGTCACCCCTGCGAGGCCCCAGACGCAGGGCTGTGCCGGTGACCTCCAGGGACGTCCAGTCCTGATTCTTCAATACCCACAAGCCATGCGGTTGGCGAACACATTTGGCCATGCCCCTCGGACCACACCCACACCCTCTACCTCACTGTAATCTGATTTATTGCACATCTGCAGTCATTGTTTACAGGTCTGCATTGTTTACATTCGAACTATTAGCTTGTTTACTTGTACGTTGTCTCCTGTTTGTTTGTATATTTTCTTGATGCACTGTCTGCACTTTGTGTTCTACAATTCAGTAAGAATTCCTGGTCCCGGAGGGCCGGCGTGGCCCCAGAGTCCCTCATTCCAGGGTAAACCCGCCCGTTACTGACTGGACTGCTTCTCCGAGCTCTTCAGGGGCAGCTACCTTGAAGAAACCCAGCCTCCCTGCAGAGGCACCAGCCCTCCAGGACGGGGATTACAAACTGCATCGCAGCCCAGGATGCTGTGAAAGCAGAAGTACCGTCTCCATGCTGTTTCCGTTTGAGCGAGACGCCTGGCCAAGCCGGACTGGTTTCAGTCCCTGGGCTGGAATCACTAGGGTCAGAGAGAAACTCGCTCAAGCATAAAAACTGCAGAGAGTTGGCATGTTCTTCCTGCGTTTGTGTGGGATTCCTCCAGATGCTCCACAGACTGTGTTCCTCCCACAGTCCAATGACATGCTGGTAGGTTAATTGACTTTTAGGAAAATCGGCTCTAGGTGTGAGTGTGTTTGTGTGTGCCCTGCAGTGGACTGGCATACCGTCCGGGGATGTGCCCTGGCTAGTGCCCATTGCTTGCTGGCATAGGTTCTGGCTCCTCCATGACCCTGAATTGGATAAAGTGGTAAAAAAAGAACAGCATAAAAAGACTTGCTCTCAAAAGGCCATGTGGCCTGTCTTGCTTGTTTGGCTGGTATAACCTTTCAAACTATTTAATTTAAGGAAATGAAAAGGGTTGCCTTCCCCCTAATCATTTAGAAATGGAGCTCTCTTTGGATAGGCACAGGTTGCTAAAAAACATCAGGCTTTCCCAATATCCCAGTGTCCAGATATTTCTCCTGCTGAAGGCAAAACAATGCACCTGGATGATGCGACGGCAGCCATAGTGCACCAGAACGCTCCCCACACACCAGCTCTCAGTGGGGAGGAGAGCAGAGTGAGGAAGCATTAGGTTCATACATGAGGATTATTAGGAGGCCGTGACTGGTAAAGGCCAAGGGGACATCGGTTAACACCCCTACCTGCTCATATTGTATACCTGCACTATGTTCACTTATTCCTCTGATCCTTGGCTCTTTCTTCAGCTAACCTTCGCTGTGCCCTGCTGAAGAACACTGTGCATTGGGAGGCAACTGCAGGCAGCAGATCTGGACAGGAGCTTGATCATTGAGGTCTTCGGCTCACCAAGCCCGGGCTCCACGGGCGATTTAATTTTAGCACACCCCTGCAAGGAGCGGAAGAAAACAGCAACAAGAGAACAACGAGGTAAGGCAGCCCTGTGGGAGAGGCATTGCTATTTTAGTAGCTACTTCAGCTGCTGGGCAACTGCAATCGCCTCATGGATAAAACAGGCCGGCTCGCTCAGGTACCAGCTGAAACACAAACTGCAGCGGGCTATCTGGTCCTGAAATAGCTACCGATCGTTACAATTTATGAAGGTAATAACTCCTCCAAGTACACACAGTGAAGATGTGGGTTGCAATGTAAACCACTGGTGAGGGCAGGTGATCGCTGGCCTAGACTGCTGTGCCGCTTGTCTGCTATTAAAAAAAGCTTAAAATAACTTCTGACAAGATTAGAACATTAGAAAGATAACAAACGAGGGGAGGCGATTTGGCCTTCTAATTTGCTCGGCTGCTAGTCCCCGAGATCTGTGGATCTCGTCCAGCCGATACGTGAAAGAAGCCAGGACCGTGTGTTCCAGACCCCCACCACCCTTTGTGTAATGCAGAACGTTCTGTCCTAAGTTTTAGACCTCTGGTTTGTATTTCACTGACAATTTTGAACGTGTTCTGAGCTGACTGTGTCAATTCCTTTCAGGATTCTGAATAATTGACCGAGGTCCTCTCAGAATCTATTCAAGACTAAAAGGGTTCAGTCCTTTTCACCACACAGTGCAGCGCACTCCTTTCAGATGGGGAACGGATCTGGAATTATCCCAGAACATCAGTAGCTTGTATATAACATGACTTTCCCCCATGCCATGCCAAACTTGTACAATGAAGTCACAGCATTGTCTACAGCTTCGCTCTCTCATTAAGGGAAACAATGAACAATGAACACGAACCATTTTTGCGGTAATTGTATTCCTGGGATTAGTGCACCCTTGCAGTATGCTTATGGAACTTCCTTAATTTGCATCCTATGTTATTTGTGCTCTAAAATACAACAAAAACACTATGCTTGAGTTTTTGGTTTCTCTACATCCAAGCAACAGGTCTAAGCAACTGAGAACAAAATAATAAGATCAAAACTCAGATTAGACAGAGTATAACTGCAGCAGTAACTGCTCAGCACTTTCTTCTAGGAACTGCTTAGATCTTAGACCATGGCATTATCTTACAAGAAAGGTTAAACAAGAGGGCTCAATTATTATCTGTAAATTGTATCAAAACACATTGTGGCCATGAAGTGTTAGGACAGATTGTGTAAATTGCACAGTAAAAACATGTTCAAATCTGTGTCCTCTGCTTTAGGGATTTAGATTTAACATACAGGAATCCACTCAGATCCGCTTCCTTGACTTAAAATTTTTAAACTAGACATCCATAATCAAAAGGTGACCTCTATAGTATCTGTATAGCTATTTTAATAGGACAAAAGTCAGATAAATTCTAATGCAGCCCCACCCAGTTTACAGTACATGCACAGGTTTAGGAAGGAAATTTTACATGTAAAATAGTTAATATGGGGAATTAGGAGCAAGGAGATGATGACAACAAAGGGGGCAATTTTATAATCTTTTTCGGTCCTGTTGTTAGGTAAAGATTTTGGTTCTGAGCGTGTGAATTCAAGAGTGCAAACTAAGAGTTTACCTTCAGCAACCCCCCACCTCGGAGATTAAATGACGGCACTTGAAAGCAACCCAAAGTGAAATCCCCAGGAGCTATAAATCAAGTCAGATTTTCCAGGCCACAGAGAGTTCGGTTTATTTGGAAAACTTTGCCCCGGCAGGCCAGAAGTAGTAATGGATTAATAGGCCCCATTTTCTGAAAGCAAACAACCACCTCTGGCCTGATCCCTTGCCAACTTTTCAAAACACACTTCCACGAAGGAATGCTCTCCAGCTCCCTGCCACCTCGCGGATATGTGTCATGTCGGAGTCGATACAGACAAGCCCCTCTCGCTCCTGCGACTTCAGGGATCGAGTGAAACGTGAAGTGTTGATTTCATACAAGACAGTGGAACCTGCATTTTTCATTTTTGACACGCCTCCCAGCAAGGTTTTGGACTCAAGTGCACTATGTCACCTGGCAGAGTTATCCCAGTAAACGACACCATCCAATCCACGAACAGATCCGTTTTTACATCTCCGGGCGTGTTAAGCGAACCACCCTTTGCAACAGGGCGTTTTTTGTTTTTGCGAGAACAGGGAAGTGGAGATGATTCGGGCTCAGGTTCTGAAGGGGGAGTGGGGGGGTTAACAATGTGCACGCCTGCCGAGGGCCAGAAGAAGGAAGTTACCAGGAGGAACCAGTGGATCACCGGTCTTCCGGCTTCCTTACGATTTGCATGCCTGTGTTCCCATCAGGGAAGCCCCCTCCAAGGGCCGTGCAGCCGCTGCTGAACCCGAGACCGGAGAATCGGTTCCACGCTCCAGGACGCTCGGGCTCAAATTGCTGCCGGTAGAGCAGATGGCAGGCCTGTGCTCCTGCAGGGTGCTCCCCTCCTATAATTGAACAGCTTTATAGGGCAGTGCGCTCAGCTTACAATTAGCTGCAGTAAGTGGCATTTATCATGGTTGTTTTCTTATACCAAAGCAATTGAAGGTGTAGGTGGAGGGGGCTGGCTATGCTATTTTAAACAGTATGTAATTACTCTTGCGCGCAGAACTGCACTTAGAACAGTCTGCTACGGAAGCATCCTTTTGTATGAGTACGCGCTGTCGCAGTACCAGGGCTGAGAGGCACCAGAGTGAGTGGGGGTGGGTCAGGGGACTCAACTCCCTTCTTCACTGACGCCAGATAGGAACCAAAACTCTTCCCCTCGCAGTGCCATGCCCAACCCCCGTGGGCCACCCTCGCACTAGCAGTCGTTTACCGCTCAATAACAAAAAGCAACCCGGACGGCCATTACACGAAGTGGCCGCTAGAGGGAGACTATAAAACTCAAAGCACGCACTGCTCTTGCCTTCCCCCTAGTGGTAAACACTGACCAATGCACCCCCATTGTGCTCTCTTTACTTGTGCAGTTTTACACACATAATAATAATTGCTTACACTTATATAGCGCTTTTCTGGACACTCCACTCAAAGCGCTTTACAGTTAATGGGGATCCCCTCCACCACCACCAGTGTGCAGCCCCACCTGGATGATGCGACGGCAGCCATAGTGCGCCAGAACGCTCACCACACATCAGCTCTCAGTGGGGAGGAGAGCAGAGTAATGTAACCAATTCATAGAGGGGGGTATTAGGAGGCCATGATTGGTAAGGGCCAATGGGAAATTTGGCCAGGACACCGGGGTTACACCCCTACTCTTTTCGAGAAGCGCCCTGGGATTTTTAATGACCACAGAGAGTCAGGACCTCGGTTTTACGTCTCATTTGAAGGACGGCGCCTGTTAACAGTATAGTGTCCCCGTCACTATACTGGGGCATTAGGACCCACACAGACTGGAGGGTGAGCGTCCCCTGCTGGCCCCACTAACACCTCTTCCAGCAGCAACCTTAGTTTTTCCCAGGAGGTCTCCCATCCAGGTTGAGTTGCAGGGTGATATGGCTGCTAGAGGGATGGGGATCCCACATGGAGGGATATACTGCATATCATGAAGAGTTGACACATTTTTTACACGCTTACACGCTTCATGCTTATATACCAAACGAGGAACAATTCATTTTCACATACAGGCTCTCTGGGTGCTACATGTACAGCCTGTATGTATTGAGAAAGAAGATTTAGGCCGAGGAGCAGCCAAAACCGCTGCTTTGACTTGAGAACAAAGAGACTTTTATCAATGAAATGATTTATTACGGAGATAAACACTTGCACATACCAGTATAAAAAAGGGAAAAGGACCAGAGACCGGTACATGGCGAGGAGCGTGTGCAGAATGTGTCCACGGGTCTCGCACAGACTGCCCCCAGCCCTGCCCGACACCCCCGCCCCCCCCCGTCTCCCTCAGCCAGGGCAGACACGGGCACAGCTGCTCCCCCACGGCGTGATGCTGCTACTGCCTACGTCTGCACGTTCCACAAGGCGGCCTGACAGAATCAGTACTGGCACAACTTGGTAAGGCACTTGCCTGAGCCCCCGGCGCGGGTTCGAGTCTGGGTGGTGACCCCAGCAGGCTGAGACCAGGACTCCCCAGGAGGCGAGGGGTTCTTTCAGCACCGGGTGAGAAAGCGCCCTGCTGTGGTGTTGCTCTGGGTCAGGGAGCGGTGCAGCCTGGGAGGTGTGAACTGACGAGAGACTCGGAGACAGGCGGGTCAGAGGAGATTACCCACAGTTCCCCACTTGCCCCCCGTGGGCGATCAGGGCGGTGCGCGGCCGGGAGACAAGACACAGGAAAACGCACAAGTGGCGATTCCCAGAGCAGGCCATTACAGCGCAAAAAAAATCACGATAAAGTAACGAAATTTAAAAAACAGATATCTAATCTGCTTGCCCCTGCCATCTCTCCACTGTTTGTCCAGGACACTCTTTCCTTGATGTAAAAAAAAAAACACAAAAAATGGAAATGGCTCTGGGTCATCAGTCACTTCTTTCAGGCTGATCTAAATCCACTAAGTCAACCAGCTGCTTGGTCTAAACACATCTGTGCAAAACGGACTGCAGACCACACTAGTCCCTCAAACTCTTCATACCGTTCCTCATCCACACTACAGGCGGGCTGGGCTTCAGGTGAGCTGCACTGGCCTCTGCTGATCAGTTCAGGGGACACCGTGGTGCAGAACCGTGTGGTTGACAACACCGCAGGGATTGAAGGTGTGCCGGGCGTGCCCAGTGCAACAGGAGCAGGCTTTGCACTAGACCGAGCCCTTCAGGGAGAGACTGGGACCGGATCCAAAAACCTCACTTCCAGGGCCCTGCAGCCCTGAGCTGCTGCCTCACAGTGCAGGCGTGCCACGCGGTTGGGAGGGTTGCCCTGCGCCAGGCTGGCACACTTCAGTCACTGACGCTGCCACGCGGCGCCCGTCAGGTCTCACGAGAGCGGGCCGGTCAGCTCAGAGGGAGCATTAAGAAAGCAAAGAGTCAAGAGAAACACATGGAGAGAACGCAGCACTCAAAACCTGCCTAACAAAAAGGGCTCGTCGACAAGGGCTTTCGGGTGTCTGATTTGCACTAGCAGGTTCCTGATGTTGAACCAGACACGTACATCCCCCCCCCCCCCATCACCTTTCTGGGCTGCTGCTGCTGCTGCACATGCCGATTCATTTCTGTCCTCCGCGCGGGGAAATACAGCTTTCGCTGTTGCAGTCCTCGATCGCGCTGCAGCTCATGCACTTCTCCGGCATCATGGGAAAACGTGCGGGCATGTGGCCGACGTGTGAGTGCAACACAGGGAGAGCGTGCTATTCCTGGGCTCCAGTCCCCAAAGTGTGTGTGTAGGTGCACAGCTGATGGGGCACCCCTACAGGAGAGCTCCTCATGCTGCGCCGATTTGAAAACACGTCGGGAAGCCATTTAAGCAGGTTTTCACTTTTGATACCTGCCCTCCCCACCCAGTCAAGCTAGAGCGAGTCTTGTGATAAAACGATACCTCCGAGATCAGGCCTGACCTAGTCTATAAAACCATGAAAACATTCCAGATCGGATCCTTCCCTCTGTTTTCAGTCCGAAAGGAAAGGTGAAGAATGCCTCACGAGAGGAATTTACTAAATGTCTAAGGAGGCAAAATCTTCTTTCGATGCACTCATTTACCCTCCAGTCCTTTGTCCGATTTCAAAACTAACCAGAAACTACTCACTCACCATGAGACTCCAAAGTAAAAAAAACAACAACAAAAGCAATAAAAACAAGGTTTAGGAAGGACATTCCACCTTGCTCTCAGCATCGCTAACAGGAGCCAGTGGGACAGACAGCTCCCCTCCATTTCCAAACGGCTGCAGAACGAAGGAGAGAGAACCCCATGATGATTCAAGATGTCGGTGTGGGGGAAAGTACGACAGTCTTCGTCTTTAAGTGCTGTGGCTCGAACCGGGTTTGAATCTGCTTCTCCCCGCCCCGAACAGAACCGGTGCAGGCTGCCCGGGCCTGGTTCCAGCCCTAGCGGGGCCCGTTCCTGCTGGAGAAGCCCCCCAGGTGCTCGCGCCTCTTCAGCCCCTTCTGTACCCTCAGCTTCCCAGCCCCCGAGATGTCAAAGCTGTAGTCCGAGGTGATGTAAGGGCACTCCCCCTCAGCCCCCAGCTGCAACACAGACCCCACGAGCATCAGCCATGCACGAGGACAGCCACCTCTCTCTTTATTCTTGCCCCCTTACAATTTCCAGGCGTTTTCTGTGACACAGAACACCTCGCCCCCACCTCTCTCATTCACCTTGTCCTGTATTCTATATACAGGCTCATCTCTGCTACCTATCTCAGCTCATTCTGCCATCCTTTCCTATGACATGCTTGAAAATTACAGTCTTTTTTTATATATGCACGCTAAGGAAATGAAAACAAGGGTAAAGCGAAGGAGAAAAAAGCATGGCTGGTTTCTCCGAAAACATGACTGCTGGAAACAGGTTAGCTGAACCCCCTTAACATGACAGGACATTTCTCTCGAGGGGGTCTGACGCCAGGGTCCATTTCTCACCTGTGTCCTGAGGAGGGTGTGGGGTAGTGTCACCCCCCCGAGCAGCAGACAGTTGACCTGTCGCAGGACAGAAGGGGGCACAGGTGTCACCACGAAATACAGGCCCCTCGGCACATCCACACCGCGCAGGACTCCTAGAGCACGCAGACAGACAGACAGGAGAGGGCTGAAATCCGGCGTCTGGCCACAATCATTTTCAGGAGGGGTTCACGCCCCCTCCAGCTCTCGATCGACTGCTTCCTTTCAAACTTCCTTCATTTCCAGATTTCTACCTTCAACACTTCTCCTGGACTCCCCTGTGTAATTTCCAACACTTTACCCCCATGATGTTTATCTCTTCTTCTCCTTATCCACCCCTTCGCCTCTATTCCTGCTCTCTCCCTCACATATGGGGAAGGCTCAACAACCAAAAGGTTGTGATTCTTCTTCTCTCTCTGGTTTTCAGTGTGGAATTAACCTCTGCTCATTCCTCTGCAGCTAGTACACAGGCCTAGCTCCTCAGTCTCAAACTCGCAGATTACAATGGTGTCCTCTTCTGTTTTCTGCCAGTTTAAGAACACTTCTGGACCGTTAGGTTCAGGGCTTACAGCCAGACATATGCTAGACAGTCACACTGAATGAACCACGGAAGACATTATTAGGATGACAGACACAGCCACTCACTAAACCAAGGCAGTGCACAGAGTTCCTGGATTTTACTGGCAATCTATAGATTAGACTGAGACAGTCTTGTATGTAAAAAAAGGTCAGGAATACAGACTCAGTTATTTCTACTGCTTCACCAACCATACTGTGGTTTCAGCAATTTGCCTCAAATAAATTCAGAAACTTAGGCTGCTATACAAAAGTAAACGGACTGGCAGGGCAAACAGAAACACCCGTGTGAGATGTGATCTGGCACCTCCTGGAAGCTTATTCTCAGCATTTCTGCAAAGACCGGCTTAATTTCGTGTTAAGAAATCACCTGACGTGTGAGGATGCAGAAGAGAACGGAGGAAAACCTCTATTCTCATCAACTGGAGTGAGACCTTTAGTATTTGTCAAAAACACAGGTCTTTTACGCTATCATCCAGGTGGATGCTGCACATTGGTGGTGGTGGAGGGGATCCCCATTACCTGTAAAGCGCTTTGAGTGGAGTGTCCAGAAAAGCGCTATATAAGTGTAAGCAATTATTATAATTATTATTATTATCATTTTGCATGTGGGTCATTCGTGTTTGACACTGCTGCAACTCATAACGTCATAACTAGTGAGACATCTTTAAAGGGCGACTGGAATAGACGAGAGATAAGAGCACTTTATTAGCCCTATGCAATTTCTTGTATTAGGAATTTGTCTTTTCGCAGACCCAAACTTTTTCTCCATGAGACACACAGACAGGGAGAGAAGCTTGGGGTCAGAGTGCAGGGTCAGCCATTTATACGGCACCCCTGGAGCAGTTGTGGTTAAGGGCCTTGCTCGGGGGCCCAACGGAGTAGGATTCCTCTGCCAGCTGCGGGATACGAACCGGCAACCTTCCAGCCACAGGCGTGGATCCTTAGCCACAGAGCCACCGGGAGGAGAAACAGCAGGGGAAGAACCCCTCTCATCTGTGACCCTCCCCCCAACCAGCTATGAAGACTCACCAAAGCCCAGGCATTCGCAGACGGGGGTTCGGGACAGAAGCACCGGCCCTCCCGCCCCCCCCACCTTCTCTGCCAGGACACAGAGGCCGACCAGACTGGCGTTGGCGGTGTACAGGACGTGGGCAGGGGCCACCTCACAATGCATAACCCTCAGGGCTACAGACGACATGGGCACCTGTGAAACAGAGACACGGCTTCACACACAGGTACCCACTAACCCGCAGCCTCAAGCGACAGCTCACTCGTCCTGGGTCCGCTCACGACATGATGACAAAAGTCCTCTACTTGCTCTTATCTAGCACCTCAAGGGCTACATTCCTTGAAGAGGATGGAGCATCATATAAAGCTGCGTGGTCCACTCACAGACCCCAGAGTGACTGAAAAGCATGCAGCTTGGGACACACAGTTTGGGCTCCACTGGTTTGAGTCTGTGGCTCAGCTCCCCTGAGAAGAGTTAGAGTAAGGTATCCCAAGGTGCCCAGGTGCTCGTCATCTCGGAGACAAAATTGGGAAGAGCTGCCACCCTCTCCTCTCTAATGCTTTAGCTTTGGCACTGTGAGCTCACAGTGCGAAAGAGAGGCGCATGGACCTGTTGTTGATTACTGCTGTGCAAGTATGAGGGTCGTTTCAGTGCTCCAAGTTAAAAACTGGTGATTCCAATGATCACAAACTACAGGAGACAGGAAAATATGCAAATTTCTGATTTCACCTTCATACAATTCTGCCATGTGCATAGAGCTAGCTTGAAAGGAGAGTCTGTGCGCTAGGCATTGCTAGGCACTAGACTGATAAACAGCTCAGAGAATACGAAAGACCATACCTTGTCACCACACATGTGTGGGCCAAAAATTGTATGTTTTTGAAAGTCATTCTTAGAGACTGTTGACTCTAAGAATTACAGTACAGCTTTAACATGTAACAGTTGATGTACAGAGCCCTGTACGTGAAAGGAACAGTGGAATTAACCGTTTTCCTACATCTACCGTCTTTTTTGCAAAAGCGTCCCTGTATAGGGGAAGGGACATGGAGGTAGATTGGGAGCTTACCTGGTAAGGGGTGAAGCAGTTCAGAGAGCGCGCTGGGCCAGGCTCAGGGTCCTGGAGCTGGCTGAAATACCCCAGCAGGGCCAGGTCCCGGAGAACATTGCTGTGATATTTCCTGCACACAGACAGACACCTTCAATGCACTGACACAGAAAGGCTTCTATCACACTGCCTGTTGCACATGTAGGCTGGTTTCATTAAAAACTAGTCATGGGGCATCATTGTCCAGCATTTCACCATTTGTTGGACATCCACAATGACTAATTACTTAAATGCAATATACAAGGAATCTTATCATGTTTATCCACTCCATACATTGGCACAGATATGCAACACTCATTACAGAAAGTGACGTGCACATTTTAAAATGTACCAGTGACAGTGCAACACTCAAACATACATAACCTAATATAGCTATAGGTAAGGATTGTTTCTTTTCATGTTTATAACTTTACCATGCACAAAAGACTATAATAAAACGCTGACCTGTATAAGTAGTTTTAAAGACAACTCTGACTCCTGCCAATCGTTTTCTTGGCCTGACTCACTTCATTTATAGTGATCAGTGCTGACTATGAGTTGTGTATTTTTCCTGCACTAGTCCTAAAACTAGTTAGTTGGAATTCTTTGAATTATATATTTTATTAACAGTGGGAGATATAAGATATGCTTGCCTTTGCAAAAGAAGGAGGCGAGAGTCATTTAACACTTGCAATTGGCTGTGTTATTTGTTTTAAAAGAACAATTAAACCGTTCAATTAAACTGTGCACATGTTTCAGGTTGTAAATGAGTTAAAATGATTTGGTTAATCTAAATCGTTTAGCTTTTAACAAGCTGGTGTTTTATGACGGTATTTTGTTTGCCAGAACTACACCAGCATGCTTCGTCACAGGGTGAGATCTGAACTGAACTAAAAGAAACCTAGCTGTCTGTCCTTTGCTCTTACTGCATCCTTCCTTTTTTAAGCCCATTCGTTGTAGCCTTACGTGATCAGGGCTTCTCCTGCTCCCTCAAACTCTGACTGGACACCGAGCAGCGTGTGGCCCTGTGCAGCCATGCAGTCCTGCGTCTCCTCCCCCTCTGTGGGCATGGACGACCTCTGAACCCGAGGCGTGGTCAGCCAGCCAGTGGCAGAACGTAGGTAGGCCGGGGTGAGGGCGGGGAACTGGGACGTGTCCCCATGGCTGATCTGTACCACATGGGTGACAGACAGCAGGCGGATCAGATCCACCAGGAGCTGGAAGCCAAACCCTGCAAGACGAGCACGTACACAGAAGTCAGACACGAGTGCACGACGGGCTGCAGGTGAACATGATCCTATTTCACAAATGTGCACCACTCAGAACGGCCTTGGTCAACTCTAATCTGTGCAGTCCGACAGGAGCAATGGCTCCACAATGAGGTGAAAACCGTCGAGTGGTCAATTTTGCAATGCCCTACAGGTGAAAGGTAGGTGAAAAGATAAGATAATAGCAAAATCGCTGAGCAATTCTTCAGCACCTTTCAGCTAAAAGCACTGTACACTGAGAAGTGACCCGATTCTGGGCATCAACCTGGGGGACACATGAGAGATGTTCTACAACATCAGCTCACTGAACTGACCTGTGTGGAGCAGAGGAAATTCACGTAGAGCACACAGGACAGCCCTGAACAGGAATTGTGTTCGTGTACAGGGGACAAGCACCCAGACTCTTACAAACAGCGCCATAGGATCTTTAAAACCCACATGCAGTCAGGACCTCAGCTTAGTGTCTCATCTGACAGATGGTGCTACATCACTGGGTACCCAGATACCATACTGGTGGTCACGAGAGGAGAAGCAACACCTACTGGAAAAAGTCTGAAACTGACAGAAATCTCTCTTGGAATTCTTCACCTGGAAACTGAATTCTACCATACTTATTGTAAAAGAAAATAAAAATCCCATGTCGTGATATTTCAAAACAGCTGAGGACGCGTCCCCGACCTTTGACCCAGCCCATGGTGTTGATGACGATGGGCGTCTCTCTCCGGTAGAATCGCCACAGGTACTTCACGGACTCCAGGTAGCGGTCCAGGTCGCGCTCGACCGAGCTCTCTCCGAAAAACACCATCCGGGACGGGAGGCGCTGGTGAGTGAAGGGCGGGCCTGAACCCCAGGGAGTGCGAGATGTGCAGAGAGGAGCGTTAAGCACTGGGACAGTCATGTGAAACTCACCATTTCTGCTGTGCAGTAATGAAATCGTTATTTCAGCTCAACAGATACATATGAGACAAAATAATAGAATTTCAGGGTTTATTTCAGGATATTGTTGTGGGTACATTTTAAACCACCAGCGATGTGGGTGGCATGGTGGTGCAGTGGTCAGCATTGCTACCTCACAGCGCTGGTGGTTTAACATCTACGTACAACAATGCCTTGCTTGTTGCTCCTTCTGCACATAGTGACGGAAAGATGATTTGAGGGGAATGGCCAGCTCTGACGAACTTCACACAAGCAAAGGAAGAGAAATGTGCACAGATCGGCCATTCAGAGGACGAAAGGAGAGACTGCCCGCAGGACGGAAGAGCAGAAACTTCCCTGGTACAGATGGTCTCTCTGGAACTGGAAACAGACCCGAGAGGTGTGTACTCACCCAGCAGAGGCTCGGTGACGGAGAGCAGAGACAGGCAGCCTGGGGGAGTAAACTCCGTCTGGCCCACATCGCACTCGAGGTAATCCACACTGACAGTACTGCACGCACACACAGAGGAGGGAGAGGGCAAAAGATGACCTGTCCGCTACTGAAGTGGCACGCTGACAATGTAACGTGTCAGTATTACATTTGTGGTATGTTGCTGTCTGCCGCCTTACTAACTCTGATGATGACGTCTCAGTGAGGCATTCATTGTGCACGGTTAAGCCAAAACGCCCTGGGTAACAATGGCCACAAGACCCCACTGAGACAGACTTCCATACACTGCAGCAGGTAAATCAAGGCTCTGTGCGTTAAAACTTCAACAACACAATTTTCTATTAAAAGAGGTTGCTTTGTGCTTTGAACACAGTGCTGTCTATGCACAATACAATTATTCTGCGCTAACAGAGCTGTAGGTGTCCATCTAAAGCGATTTTGTATCACAGTGCTCATATTTGCGCAGACAATGTATTACAGCAATCACTCTTCCTCCTATTCACAGACCCACGCACATTCTGATCTGGCTGGCAGGTAGGTGGTGGAGCGCTGTAGTGACTCTGGCATGCAGCGTCACTGGAATGCTTAGAAAATCGGTACAACCCCTTGTAATCCCACTGTTGAACTCGTCAAAAAGATTGACGCCGCGGCCTTGAAAACACTGGGCTCACACGAACGCGCACAGACACGCACACACAGAGACAAACTACGCAGACTCACTGGTTAAGCAGGGTGTTTATGAGGTGCCTGTTGAATGTGGACTTCCCCACGTTCTTCGAGCCACACACCAGAATGATCGGATAGCCCTCCGATTCCTCTGTAGAGAGATGCAGCATGCCATCAAACGTACAGGCCAAGGGCAGCGCCAGCCGACTGGTCCCAGGGCAATGTGTGAATGCCAGTCTGCAGCTAACAGGACTAGTGTTAAATGTACAGGCGGAGAGTGAACTAGGGTTAAAACTGAACAAAGCAGGGAATCCACAAGAACTGTATTTTAGAAAGTGAGATACAGTTTAATGAGAGGATGGAAAGACTGAACCACTGAGGAGAGTCCATCTGTTTTACATCTGCAAGTTATTTGAACTACGAAAGGAAGTTTTAATAACTGTTTAAATAAAAACAAAACACATTTTAAATTACTTTAAGAACAAAAAAGCAGCCTGAAAACAGAAGTATGGGCTGAACTTAATTCTCTCTCTTGCTCTGTCAACCAATTTTGTTGATTGCTTTCCATAAAGTGCAGATGAATCAAGACATTCTTGCAATGGTTCTTACAACTACAGGGTTAATCAGATCTCCTACTAGCACTCCTCCCCAACTGACTTAACAGAGGGACTGTTTCTTGCACTGTGATTTGCCTGATCTGCAATTCGCTGTGATGAAGGTGTTTATCTAAAGCTGCACAACTTCAGTTAAATTATATTTTTTAATTTAGAAAAAAAAATACAGACAAGCTATTTGTGCTTGCTATTCTATTCCCAAGAGCCAGTGAGACAGGATCTCACTGCTGCACACTGAGCAGCAGTGTGGATGACATCATACCTCGACAGGCGCTGACCAGGTCACCGAGGGCACTGCTATAACTCTGTGATGTCACTTGTCCACTGCTGCCTTTCAGGGGGAATACTCCGATGGGAGAGAAAGGGCATTCCAAACCAGCCAACTGGACACTGCTTTCTTTCTGTCAAAGAACCACAAATTAAAATTTAGGAGCAATCCGGGCAGATAATGGAAGATCCTCATTTAGACAAAATGTTGCATCCAGGACAAACCTCTTAACCTCAGTGCTGAAGCGCATATTATGAGATCCTTTAAAAAACACTGTTGGACAGGACTGTTGGATGACCACAGTAAGAATAGGGTGTTTTAGGACAGGAGAGTGAGCTCACTCACCTGTCCCAGCCCGAACAGGTCATGAAGGGGGCACATGCCTCACTCACCTGTCCCAGCCCGAACAGGTCATGAAGGGGGCACATGCCTCACTCACCTGTCCCAGTCCGAACAGGTCATGAAGGGAACAGAGAGCTCACTCACCTGTCCCAGTCCGAACAGGTCATGAAGGGAACAGAGAGCTCACACACCTGTCCCAGCCCGAACAGGTCATGAAGGGAACAGAGAGCTCACACACCTGTCCCAGCCCGAACAGGTCATGAAGGGGGCACAGAGCTCACTCACCTGTCCCAGTCCGAACAGGTCATGAAGGGAACAGAGAGCTCGCTCACCTGTCCCAGTCCGAACAGGTCATGAAGGGAACAGAGAGCTCACACACCTGTCCCAGTCCGAACAGGTCATGAAGGGAACAGAGAGCTCACACACCTGTCCCAGTCCGAACAGGTCATGAAGGGAACAGAGAGCTCGCTCACCTGTCCCAGCCCGAACAGGTCATGAAGGGGGCACAGAGCTCACTCACCTGTCCCAGTCCGAACAGGTCATGAAGGGAACAGAGAGCTCACTCACCTGTCCCAGCCCGAACAGGTCATGAAGGGAACAGAGAGCTCGCTCACCTGTCCCAGCCCGAACAGGTCATGAAGGGAACAGAGAGCTCGCTCACCTGTCCCAGTCCGAACAGGTCATGAAGGGGGCACAGAGCTCACTCACCTGTCCCAGTCCGAACAGGTCATGAAGGGAACAGAGAGCTCGCTCACCTGTCCCAGCCCGAACAGGTCATGAAGGGAACAGAGAGCTCGCTCACCTGTCCCAGCCCGAACAGGTCTTGGTGCTCAGGGAGGCTCTGCAGGAAGCGGGTGAGTGGTGTGTCCAGGGGCTCCAGCAGGATCAGGCAGGAGTCTGAACTGATCTCGCTCAGCAGGTCCTTCCGTACCTCTGAAGGGGTCGGGGGGAACAATGACAAAGTCAGCTGGCGTCTGGGAGGGGAAACACTGTGGCCATTAACGTCACTGGGTTTTCTGCCTGGACCTGCCTTCGCGTTACAGCTCCGATATGATGCACAAGGAAAATTTGACTCCAGCCGAATGGAAAACAATCAGCATGTAAATGCTTATACACCAGCCTTTTATTCACCAACTGTCACGCTCAAAAAAAGAACATGCATAGAATGAGAGCTCACAAAAATGGGGGGAAGGTATTCAAATTTTAACATAAGAAAAGAGGTCTGAATATGGTGTCAGGCTTTGCACAAACCAAACTTAATCTATCCTGATTGATCTACATGATAACAATAGGTTGAAGTAGTTCAGGTGGCCTGAACCTATTACCTATTACATGACAACAACAGGACAATCTAGGGATCCCAATCTCTATCAATCTAGGAATACAGCTTTTGGATCTGCAACTACTCCCACCAGCAAAACCAGCGTGACAGAAGTTGAATAGTAATTTTCACTGAAAAGGAACCATCAGGGACCCATAGACATTGTCACACCAGTATCTCGCATCTAAAAAGCACATTAGTCAAATACTTCTAAAATGCCCTAATACACCCTACATTTTGAAACCAGCTTATGCGCTGCAAGATTAAAAACCACCCATTGCTTTGAAAGCACGGCTAGTGGCATGTGTGCCTGAGCACTGATTTGGTGCTCTTGCTTTGGTGCTCAATTGCACTGAATGGTCCCCTTTCCTGACGATCCATTCAGACGCAGAGCAGGACCACCGAGTTCAGTAAACCCCCCTATTACTGGCGTTCACCTCAGTTCTGCAAAGACACTGGCAGCTCGGGCAGCCACACTACCCTGCTTCATGGGTGTACGCATTTGTTCATCATCAGAATTCCTGGTAAGAGCTTGGAAGCACAGGGAGTGTGGCATGATTGCAGGTGCCAGTTCGCTGTAGGGCACACTCACGTGCACAAAGCGACAATTAAGAGACTCCAATTAGCATGTCCGTGAAAGGTGGGATAGACCAGAGCAGCAGAGCCTGGAGCAAGCCCACGTGGACACAAAGAGATCGTGCAAGATCCATAAATACAGCACCCTAATCCGAAACCAAACCCAGACCCGCGGAGCAGTGCAACAGCAGCGCTAGCTGCCATGCCAGCTCACTCTATCTGTATCCCTTGCTTCCAAACCAAAAAGAAGTAAGCACCAATGGAAAGGTACTATTATCATTAAAGTGAAGAGTGTTTTGGATTCATAAATTCTGGAAAATGATTTTCCACCCCTGAAGATCTAATCTAATCTTATCTGATGGTGCAGAGGTTAGCACTGCTGTCTGGCAGCACTGGGGCCCTGGGTTCGATTACCAATCTGGGCTACCTTCTGTGTGGAGTTTGCGTGTTCTCCAAGTGTTCAAATAGGCTTCCCCCGCGTGCTCAAGTGTCCTCCCAAAGACCAGAGATACGCTGGGAGGTTAACGGGCGGCTGGGAAAACCGGACCCGGTGCGAGTGTGTGTGCGTGCGTTTGTGTCTGCGTGTGCCCCGCAACGGACTGGCGTCCTGTCCAGGGGGTACCCTCCCTTGCGCCCACTGCTTGCCAGGATAGGCTCCGGTTCCCTCCGCGACCCTGAATCGGAAGAAGCGTTCGGAAAGCGGGCGGGCGGATCTTCCGCTCTCCGGGCTCACCTGCGGGCAGGTGCTTGCGGACGACGGCCCTGGCCCCCTGGCGGCGCTCCTTGCGGGTCTTGTCGGCGCCGGCGTGGCCCAGGGCGGCGAGCGACAGCGGGCAGTGCGTGGGCAGCGACAGGAGGGGGTAGGGCTGCTGCCCTTCCTCCACCGTGAAGCCCAGCACCTCCACCCTCCCGTAGAGGCAGGTCAGCTGGCACTTCCCGCGGAACACCAGGCTCTGGGAGGGAGAGGCAGGCTTGAGCATCTCGCGGTCAGGCAGGGCAGGAGCCTGGCCCTGGAGCTGCACAGAAAAACTCCCAGCAGCCTACTCCGCAGCGGTCTTACCTATCCAAGGATTCACCAGCTACACAGCTCAGCACTAAGAAACCTACCGGAGACCAACGAGCGACGGAACATATGTTAGCTTTACATGTCGGTCTACAAGAACACACCCCGTTCCAGCCCGACAATTCACAGAACTGTCGCTGGATAAAACGAAGTAGCCTGTTAAACGGATTGAGCTTGTGAGCTCGTTTCCACTGTGTGTTTTTTTGGGGGGGTAAGTGTGCACAAAAAAAAACATTACAGCGAAAGGGAAAGAGCCAAGACAATTGATCTAGTCAGAAAGCTGTCAGGAGCAGAAGGAAAGGGCACAGGGGGAGGGTGAAGAGGAGTCAGAGTGACACGCCCACCTCGCCCGGCAGCATGGCCAGCACGGTCCTGTTTCTGACCGGGTCCCAGGCGGCCCGGTGGGGCGCGGGGCCGGCGGGGGCGGCGCCGGGCTCCAGGCCGCCGCGGTCCCCGGCGCCGCGCTCCGGGTCCGACCCCGCCGTGCCGTTCTCCAGCACCGACCTGGCGAACGAGCACCAGGAATCCAGCTCCTCCGGGTTCATCTCGCCCTCCGGCCGGGCCGCGGAGACGGAGAGCGCCCTCGCGCCAGAGCCTCCGTTGGCGCGCGCGTCGGCCTTTTCCCCGGCCCGGGCCTTAGCCTGCCCCGCCGGACAGCCCGCCTCGCCGCTTGCGTGCACCGGCCTGGCATTGTGCTGCAGTCTCTTGAGGTTCGGCTGCCCCCTGCTGGCCAGCTGAGTGTACTGCAGACCCAGCGCTGTGTTAGGGCTCATGCCGGAGGCCTCCAGCAGGGGGCGCTGTAACTTCTTCTTTTTCTTCTTGCTTTTGTTCCCATGATCCCCGGAAGACCGGCCCTTGACTTTACTAACGGAGACGGGTACCTTCATTTTTGACAAGCTTTTTTCTAAAACAATGCTTCCCTCATGTGGGGCAAAGCATTCAGGCCAACACCTGCACAGAGAAAAGAGAGTTCTCCATCAGCATATGCATGAAGTAGTCATTAACTTACTTAAAAGACAACAGCACCTGTTTGTAGTGAGCCAAAGTGATTCTTTTTTTTTTAATGGATTATACAGCCTGTGGCACAATGGCCAGTGGTTAGCTTTGGTGCCTCACAGCGCTGGAACCTTAGGTTCAATTCTTGGGGTGCTATCTGAGTGGAGTTTGTAGGTTTTCTTGTGCTTGCATTAGGTTTCCACCCAGAGTCCAAAGACACAGGAGTAGGTTAATCAGCTTCAGGGGCTATCCTGCCTTGCACCCATTGGGACAGACCCCGACTCCCCCCCGCAACACTTTAGTCGATAAGGCGATTAGAAAATGGATGGATAGATGGATTGTACAGTTCTTGATGAGAAAAAGAAGAAAGTTACCCTGAAATCAAATTGTAAAATACCGGCATGGTGGTACATATCCTGTTTTCAGCTCACAGAGAAGGTACAGACGACTGTGACCAATTCATTAAGAATGTGTGGATAAGACACAAACTAATGAGCCTTAAAATTTGACTGTCTGCTAGCAGGAAGAAGAGTCACCTCTCACACAATCCTGAATGCCAACCATAACTGTGTCAAGACAGCTGTGCAAATACGAAACCGGTTTCTCCAGTAAATGGCTTCAAAACACAGTGATTCAACCGCTAAATGAAAGAAACCCTCGCGATTCGCGGTTTTGAGGCTCTGCGGTGCACCAACCCCCACCTCTCTTCCCGCACAGCATGCTGGCTCTTTGCTACTGCACGCTCGAGAAACCTTCACGTTCAGAATCGGGCAGCATTTCAGCGATACTCCAGGGCCTCAATCAGGGCACCTGAACGAGAAGTAAATAATAGTGCCACACATGCGAGAGAGGCAGGAGAGGAGAGGGAATGAAAACCCGTGACTTTAAGCAAGAAAGCCGCATTATCGGATAAGCCTGCAGAGGACAGATCCGGTACCTGCAATGTGCAGCAATAACTCTACTGCATCCACCGTGTGACATGAAGAGAAAAAAGAGAAGACATAGGGGATAGAACATAAACTGTAAGGCCTGTGAAAGGCATTTTGTTTATTTTACATACTACGTGTTAACAGCATTATTACGCTGCTAGTTTTAATGCGTCTCATTTGCTGCCGCTGGCAAATCGGTGTTTATTGGTAAAGTAGAATATTGGCCTGAACCTCTAGAATCTCCAGTATCCCTCAGTTATGATGGGGGGGGGTCTCCCCACAACACAGACTGTAGACACAGGGTAAAAGAGGGTGAGGCAGTGGACCTGGGATTCCTGAATTTTACAGGCCAGATCCCCGCTGCTTGTAAAATCACACAGAGAAGTGCCAACTCCCAGGAACGTGAAAAGCACGTCTGCGTGGGATGGGCCCGTGCTGCTGGAGCTGACCTGCACGGCAATGCGAGAGATGGGAGCTCCTACAGTCCGTTCTTCACTGCCCCCCCACCCGGAAACGCACAGCTGCAGGGCGGCACGGCGACTGGCACGTCATCCGAAACAGCTGTACCGAACATGTTGTACCGGGAAGGCAGAAGTGTTGTTCCCCTCACCGAAGTGTCCGTCCATCCGTTCTCTAACCTCTCTATCCAATACAGGATCACTGGGGGAGCTGGAGCCTACCCCAGCAAGCAAAGGGGTGCAAGTCTATGAATGAATCTATGAATTGGCTTCATCACTCTGCTCTCCTCCCCACTGAGAGCTGGTATGTGGGGAGCGTTCTGGCGCACTATGGCTGCCGTCGCATCATCCAGGTAGATGCTGCACACTGGTGGTGGTGGAGGGGATCCCCATTACCTGTAAAGCGCTTTGAGTGTCCAGAAAAGCGCTATATAAGTGTAAGTGTAAGTAAGTAAGTCGGGGTACATCCTGGAGGGGGTGCCAATCTATCACAGGGCACACCCAGCCATGCTCATGCTCACACCAGGGCCAGCTTTCCCTGAAGCCAATAAACCTGCCTAGCGTGTCTGTGGACTGTGGGAGGACACCGGAGCACCTGGAGGAAACCCACTCAAACACGGGGAGAACATACAAACTCCACGCAGACAGCACCCCGGGGACTGAACCCAGGGCGCACACAAACACACACACCTTTTGCGTGTGCAATTTTCCCAGAAGTCAGTTAACCCGCCTGGACAGTTCAAGGGTTCCTGTTTGATTCCAGCTCCTGTCCCTGTTTGTGTGGTGTCTGCATGTTGTCCCAGGCTGTGGCTGGGGAACTGGAGAGGACGTTTTAATTGCTTACTCTAATTACGGGGTTGTACAGAACCAAAATTAAGACTGTATAGAAACAAAATCAATGGTCCAAATGCTTCCTTTCATTTGTCTCCTAATCTGAAGTCAATGAAATCTGGTCTTTTTTGTTTTTAAAGATTGTATGCCCCAAGGAATGTGATAGCTAACTGTTAAATACGTGTTTAAATGCTACGGTCTGACTGTCACTAATACTTCAAACGTCTTTTGTTTTTGCAAGAAGCTAAAAAAAAACAATAATTATCAAAAACAAACTAAAAAAGCTGCATAATTCGTTGAGGTTAATATAAAGGTCCTTGCGCATGTTATGCATTTGGATTTAATTTCTGGATTCTTGATGCCACTGAAGACCACTGGAGCAGATAAATTCCCTTGAAGGAAAATAAACTGGAAGAACGTGATAACTGTATGATCGATTTCAAAATCTCGCATTATTCATGCAGAGGCTATGGTAAGTCTTTTGTCGGAAAGGCTCAGAGGATTTAGACGAGGAATAAACAGGACGCTACCGAACCTGTGTCTACACTTAAACACTGCTGTTTGTAAAAGCCGCTGTACAACATGTGATTCAATATGTACGCGTTGGCTCACCTATGCTTATGCCCACCACGACTACATAGCGATTTCTAAATAGAACCATTCACACTGCACAGAATATCACAAATAATCTCGCTTAAATAATCGCTGGTAACATAATATTGTTATATGTCTGATTTTGTCTTTATTTCCAGCGACGTTCATCAGCATACAAAACCCCTCTGGAATATGAATTACCGTTCACTCCCATCTGTATTGCCTCTTAGCCCATCTCCACCCACACAAATAATACGTATGGTAAAACGTACCTGTGTAAACCCCACAAAAAGAGTTATTCGCGCTTATCCACCGCTTAACAGCTTTTAGTCGTCGTATTTTTGTAGCCTACAGCCGCAAAATAAAAGCCGCACGTCTCCATGTGTAACAACAGCCGCCACAGCAACAAGCTTCCTTGGCCAACCAAGTCATTCCAGGAGTTACACTTTCACAATTCATTGCATCGGGAATAGGCATATTTGAGACTTCAATCGTCTAAGAACAGTTTTCATATTCACATACATGAAAATTAAAATAGTCCTGGAAAATAAATTTAATTTAATTTAAATGGACAGCGAAATTGTTGTATTAAGCATATAAATACATTTTCCTCCTTGAGAAAACATAAGCTATAAAATGATGGACAGCTACAAACCTTCCCGAAGTTTTTCCGGCCTTCGTTTCTGCGTTGGTGCCCTCTGTTGGTTAGGATATAGTACAGCGCTTCCGTTTTCGCAATATGTAAACGACAGTGTTGAGAGAACACAGTACTTTATTGATCTGATCATTTGAATTAATGAGATAATTTTAAAATTGTGGCTTTCTTATTCGCGCACAGGACAACCTGTGTCAATCAATTGCCAGTGTAACACGTGGGTAAGATAAAATAAACTCCTTCAGTCCTAATAGTTTTTCGCCCCGTTGGAAAATTACACTAAAGTATAGTGAACTCCAAATACATACACACCATTGTTTGAACTATTACAGAAATATATTGCGGTTTGTTGGGTGAAGCCTGCTCCTGTTTTTCATACAGCTCATATTTACCACACTGTAGCTTAATGTGGAGGTCCTCAGACCTACTGTTGGACCAGTAGGTGGCGCCCTTCCTTCTGGAGCATAACATCCCATTCGGTCATTCTATGGTGTGAACCCCCATCTCCCTGGCTGAATTACACTGTGGGGTGGCACAATACAGCCTTCCCACAGCTCCCCCTTAGTTCTAGTGAGGAAGCGGCTCCTCACTTTTCCACCTGAGTCACTGCTGCACTTCCTCACACCAGACTGCTTTCATTAAACCAGTTTGCAAACTACAAGCCGAGGTCACGCCCAGAGGAGCAAAGCACACCGTTTCCCTTCTGGTCCAGTGGCCATCTGACGATTTTTACACACCACTAAAGTTGAAGTAATGACACGTTTTTCTTAAAGTTGAGGGAAAGCTAGTGTGTTAGTGGGGCCAGCAGGGGGCGCTGCCCCTGCGGTCTATGTGGGTCCTAATGCCCCAGTATAGTGACGGGGACACTACGCTGTAAAAAGACGCCGTCCTTCAGATGGGGTGTAAAACTGAGGTCCTGACTCTCTAAAAATCCCAGGGCGTTTCTTGAAAAGATTAGGGGTGTAACCCCGACATCCTGTCCAAATTTCCCCCTGGCCTCTACCAATCATGGCCTCCTAATAATCCCCATCTCTGAACTGGCTTCATCACTCTGTTCTCCTCCCCAATGTTAGCAGGTGTGTGGGGAGCGCACTTGTGCACTATGGCTGCCATCGCATCATCCAGCTGGGGCTACACACTGGTGGTGGTGGAGGGGATCCCCATTACCTGTTAAGCACTTTGAGTGTCCAGAAAAGCGCTATATAAGTGTAAGCAATTATTATTATGTCTGTGCTCCCTCTAGATAGTCTCTGAGAATTCCCAAGGCTGGCCAGTTAAAAAAAAACAACCCTTACCCATATAAACCTTCACATATATATCAGATTCCGTTTTGAAAACTGGTTTTCTGTATAAAATAGACATGAAGAGAAACTGCGCCCCACACTGCAATTGACAATCTTCCTGGTGAAGTTTTAGCCACGCTAGTACGTCATATCCGGTCTCTTCTCCAACATGGCCTCCTGTAAGGTAGAAAAAAAGTATTTCGAGCCCATTTGTTTTTTCCCCTAAAAGTACCATTCGAAATAGCATGAGCCTGATCCCATTCTCTCAGCCTGAAACAAAGTACTTCCCCTCCATCCTCAAATAAGGTAAGAAGCACTTTCGTCGGCGGTTTCTGTCGTACCAATGGCACGTTAGGGACCGTCTTTAAAAACATGCCTTCCGTCGTAAACGTTGAGCTAAGGGTGAGTTGGTACTCATTCTGCTAAGAAGGAAACCGAAAAAGTGAGTCATGCTGTCATGGTTTTGCGTATTACAGCATTGGGACTTTCAGAGGAGATAAATCACCAACGTCTTGCTCCGCTCGTCAGAAATATTAAAATGCTGCTGACGCCTACCCCGGTGCAGTAGGGGTACAATGTGTTACTTTAATGTACTTTGTCTAACGTTTTGGAGAACAGTACTTTGATCCGCCCTGTCCCTTACTTGTCAAATGCAGTACCCCCTGTAGCTGTACAGTAAAAAGAAACGCAAACTTTCCCAGCCCCATGCGTCTCATAATGGACAGGGGCGTTTCGATGTTTTTAAACAAATCGAATTAAACTAATTAAAAGGGTTTGTTGACGATGTTGAAATCTCTTCACCACAGGTTCATGAACGGTATACAGTGATTCAAAAAGACCTAGAACACGTACTGGGTCAGAAACCCAGGCACCAGAGGTGACCTAAGCGAGTGCGTTTTACAGTTTTTATTGTCACACAATATTTCCCCCTCGAAAACCTGTTCCAGTACTGCGACCTTAACATGGCCTAACGATAACAAATTCCTATCGTGTTTCTGGAGCCTTAGACACGAGAGAAGTCTCCTCATCCATGCCCAGCTGAATACATTTAACAAGAAGGCGTTGTTCATGCACCCATGTGTAAGGCTAGGCTGTCATTCCATCATTTACGCCAATCACATGTATACCGTTAGTTACGCAGGTAAGATTAGGCAATTCCACGGGCTTTGAAGCTGTTGACAGGCCGTCCGTGTCTGCTCTGTGCTTAAAAGGCTCTGCGGCGGAAGATGGCAGCGCTGGAACACAGACATGCCCAGCTGGTGTTGTCCTCCCTGAACCAGCAGAGGGCGCTGGGTAGCTTCTGCGACGCCACGCTGAGCGCGGTGGATGGAGAGGTGTTCCGGGCCCACCGCAGCGTGCTGGCCTGCTTCAGCCAGCTCTTCCGTGACTCCTACTCTGCCACCCCCTTGGTGGAGGTCTCCCTGCCAGAGGAGTGCCCCTCCGAGGGCCTGGGGCTGCTCCTGGACTTCATCTACACCGGGGAGATGAAGCTCAACGCTGGCACCTTGGACAAAGTGCGGCAAGCTGCTCTCAGCCTGTCAGTGCCCCACGCCCTAGACCTTTGCCAGGAGTTCAGCCAGGGTGACCAGCGCCCGGCCAGCCCGCTAGAGAAGTCGCTGGCCAGGGACGGCGACAGCCAGGAGTCTCCCAGGGGGGACCCCGAGGCACAAGGGGGCCCGGGCCAGGCCGAGACGCGGGGGATGCAGCCCAGGCCCCGGCCGGCGCCCAGACCCAAATGCAAGGCCGCCAACAGCGCCCCGCGGCCGCCGGCCCCCGCAACCACCACGACCCGCTCGGGCCGCAGGGTCAAGGGCCCCAGCCGCCTGCTGAGGGACAGCCCCCCCCCTCCTCCTGCCCCTCCCCTCCCCCCGCCGGCCCCCCGCCGAGCGGAGCCGCTGGCGGCGCAGGGAGAGGGGCGGCGCGGGCCGGACACAGGCGAGCGGAGCAGCAGCCCCTCCGCGAAGGGCACAGAGGTACCAGGGTCGAAACCAGGGGGGTTTGCCGCGTAGCCACCAGGGGGTGTACAGGAGGGGGGCATCAGGCCTGGGTGGTGTGCTCGCTCTGTGGCTGGAAGGTTGCCGGTTCGTATCAGAGGAATCCTACTCCGTTGGGCCCCTGAGCGAGGCCCTCAACCCCAGCTGCTCCAGGGGCGCCGTATAAATGGCCGACCCTGCGCTCTGACCCCCAGCTTCTCTCCCTGTCTGTGTGTCTCAGGGAGAGCAAGCTGGGGTCTGCGAAAAGACACATTCCTAATGCAATAAAGTGTATAGGGCCAATAAAGTGATCTCTAATCAGGCCGGGCCCGAGCCCAGGGGCAGGGAGTGCTTGAATTGAAAAGGGTGGGGTGTTGAAGTTCGATATTGTCTGTAAAAAAATTAAGTCCTACAACTGAAGTATGTTTTTGTTCTGTTAATCCAAGAGGTTCCGTGCTGAAAAGAAAGGAGACGCGACGTTTCTGAATTAGGCTCCACAGCCGAAAAGTTGTGTCTCCTTTCTGCTCTTTCCGGCGTGGAATGAACCGGACGCAGCTCCCTGCCGGAAGTCCAATAATTCCCGCGCTCGCTCGAACACGAACCTGAGCTTTTAGTTAATAATAATTAATAATAATTGCTTACACTTCTATAGCTCTTTTCTGGACACTCCACTCAAAGCGCTTTAGAGGTAATGGGGATCCCCTCCACCACCACCAGTGTGCAGCCCCACCTGGATGATGCGACGGCAGCCATAGTGCACCAGAACGCTCCCCACACACCAGCTCTCAGTGGGGAGGAGAGCAGAGTAATGTAGCCAATTCATAGATTGTGGCTACGTTGTCTTTTCTTCCCCCGGTTCATGCAGATGAACAGCCGAGAAGCGGCTCTTTCCCCAGCCGGTCTCGTGGCGGGGTGCTTGACCGAGTTTCCTCTCGCGGCTGCAGGAGGGGAAGCCGCCGGAGCCCGCCCGCGAGGAAGACGAGGAAGAGGAGGAGGAGGAGGAGGGCGAGGGCGGGGGCCAGGAGGACACCGACGAAGACTACCTCCCTACCACCGCCACCCCCACTGCCGGCGCAGCGGGGCCCCGGGCCAAGCGCAGGGGCCGCGGGCGAGGGGGGGCGGTCAACAAGGAGAACGGCGAGGGGGCGGGGGCCGACGCCAAGAGGGGCTCCGTCCAGTGCCCCACCTGCCACAAGACCTTTCTCAGCAAGTACTACCTCAAGGTGCACAATCGGTAAGGGCCCCGTGTCTGCTGCAGGGCGAGGGCGAAGTTCTTACACTAACAGTAGCAGCGGGACCAAAAAAAAGCAATATATGTTTCTAGTTTTAGCGGAGCGGGCAGCATGGTGGCGCAGTGGGTAGCACTGCAGCTTCGCAGCTCTGGGGCCCTGGGTTCAACATCAAGGGTGCCGTCTGTGTGGAGTCTGCGTGTTCTCCATGGGGTTTGTGTGGGTTTCCTATCACAGTCCAAAAAGACATGCTGGTGAGTTAATTGGCTTCTAGGAATATTGGCCCTGGTGTGAGTGTGTGTGGCCCCGCAATGGACTGGCATCCTGTCCAGGCTGTATCCTGCCTCTCACCTGTTTGCTAGGATAGGCTTCGGCTCCCCTGCAGCCCTGACTTGGGTAACGCAGTTTGAAAATGGATAGATGGCTGTTATGTAAGGCGCTGAGGAGTGGTTTATCCAGTATGGAGCACTATCTCGGTATGCCAGTGGAGCCCTCTAGTCCAGATACCACTGGCTCCAGCCTGGGCTGTGCCACCACTGGTTCTGCGTGGTGCACCGCCAGCGGCGATCTACAGGTGTGCTGCAGAACAGCAACTCCTGGACTTGCCCAGTTCCTACATGGGCACCTGTCTTCAGGTGGTTCATTGCACACCACTGCTGTCTGCAAGACTGTGTTCCCCATGGCTGTGACACATTTCTCTGCTCCGCGCTGCATAGTTTTCAGGCACAGCTGCGGGAAGGCCTAGCTGTGTGTAGGGGCACTGGTGCTCAGGTAGTACTGTCTCCATCGCAGGCGCCACACAGGGGAGAAGCCGTTCGAGTGTGCCAAGTGCGGGAAGTGTTACTACAGGAAGGAGAACCTCCTGGAGCACGAAGCCAGGAACTGCATGAGCAGAGCGGAGGTGGTGAGTCCGACCTCTGACCTCTTCCGCACACCTCCCCACCCCACCCGATCCGGCAGCGGGGCCTGGGGGCCAAGACGTCCACTCTCACAGCAAAGATTCTGTGCTTTTCTGCGTAGAAAACAAGTTGAAAACAAGCTCTCCCACTGATGGGGGGCGGGGGACTCAGAACGTGTCAGGGCTTGAACTGCTTGCAGTGCAGTTTTGCCAAATCGATGATTCCCTGCTCCTGGAGTCCGAGGGCCCTGGTGTGCGCTGGGGTTTCGTGATACTGCCCGAGAGGCCAGCCCCCCTGACAGCAGCGGGTTGTTTTTCCGGTCTGTGACCCGTGTGTCTGCTTGCCAGGTGTTCTCCTGCTCCCTGTGTCCGATGACGTTCCGGCGCCGGCTGGAACTCCGGATGCACATGGTCAGCCACACCGGAGAGATGCCCAACAAGGTACCCGCGGACCCAGCGGGCTGGCAGGGGGGGCCGCCTTTGAAAGCTATGATTTTGATTCAAGCCGGGGAAACCACAACAGCAAGATGATGCCCAGACGTTTTGTCCTATAGGGCTTGAGTGGTTAATACCTGCTTTGAAAGCCGTTTTTACAAGCAGGAATCTACACCAAGAATATACAGTACGTCTCTAGCAGCGGGATGGATTCTAAAGCCATGACTGCAAGGTGCCTCTTGTACTGCACTGTAAAAGGAGTATAAAAGCGTCTGATTGTTTCTTTGTCACCCCTGTGGCTCACCCCCGTCTCCTTTTGTGTCTGTTGCCAGTGTACATCCTGTCCAGAGCAGTTCATGCAGAAGAAGGACCTGAAGAATCACCTGATCAAGGTGCACGGAGCCCCCAAACCCCATGCGGTGAGCGCCCCCCCCCCTTATAACCGCTGCGGAGACGGATGAGGCTTTTGCCCGAAGTTTCCACGCACAGCACCAAACCCCGTCGTGAAGCTTTCACTTTTATTACACACAGCAGCGCAGTAGCGCCATGAGCACACTGAACAGCCAAGAAAGCTCTTATCCAATGGTAGAAAAATAATATTTTACTGAGAGGGCTAGGGGAACACAAATCCCAATCTAAAATACCGTACGTATTGGGAAAAAACCTCATACCCTGTGTCTTGTGCTTGCTGCTTGTTCTGCTGTGCTGTTTTGGAGTTGATCTATTTGCTAAGAGTTCTTCCTCGGTCGCCCTCTTCCTCAGCTCATGACTAGGAACACTTGACACACAAAAGGCACTCGGCTCATACAGGGTAGCACTTTTGTGAAGCGTGGTCCTTAACTGGCGACCCGTTTCTACGTCTTAAAACCGAAGAAAAAAAATCTTAAAAATTGTAGGAGTGCGTAAAAGACAGGTGCTTAAAAGCTTTTTAACCGCTTTTGGATGCTGTGATTAAAGGAGTCATGTTTCATTGTCCATTGCAAACCCTTTAATGCTAAGACTGAGTTCTTCTGGTATTCATCTTTGCAACACCTTCTTAGTTTGCTTTTTTTAAATATTACCTTTCAGGCAAACATCCCTTGTGTATCACAACTAAAGAAGGGTGAGCTCTAGAATTATATCAGTTACTTGGTTGCTCTTCTGGAAAGGTTCCTTTCTAGAAAAACACTTTCCTGTGTGTATAACTGGGGTTGTTCCTGTATTGACATCGTCCCATTCTGTGTGCAATTCAAACTCTTTTGCACTTTTGCACTTAAAAAGTTGAAGCAATTGGATTTCCATCTCTCTCGCGCTGGGGACGGGTCTGTTCTCTGACTCGGGGTGTCTCCCGCCCCCCGCAGTGCTCGCTCTGCCCCAAGTGCTTCCTGTCCCGCACTGAGCTGCGTCTCCACGAGGCCTCCAAGCACCGCGGGGAGAAGCTGTTCGTGTGCGAAGAGTGTGGCCACCGCGCGTCCAGCCGGAACGGCCTGCAGATGCACATCAAGGCTATCCACAGGTGGGCTCCCCGCCCAGCAGGGGGCAGTGCAGGAGGGCCTCGGGAACAAGCATGGCTTTGCACACTTTCCTACAGCCTAGATCAAAGGAGATTGAGAGAATATTCTATCCAGATTTTCAAGATTTATATAAGGTCAGCCAAGTGGACTGCTTTAGCAAAACTACAGGTCATAATTGGACACTAAGAGGGGATTATTTGAGTATAGGAATGTGGAACAAGACTCACAGTTTCATGGCTGAAGCTCAACTCTTTTTCAATGAATATCTGTGGCATTGTAGGATTGCTTAGCTAATTAATCAGCTAAGTAAACAAAATACACCAAAAGCATGTCTTTTATTTGGCCCCTTTCTTTTACTCATCTCTTGTACTAGTATGAAGGTTGAACCAGTGAGTCAACTTTTTAGTGTGTTTTATATCAAATTTGCAAGGTATGGAAAGAAAAATAATGCAATACTAAATCTGATGGCTGATGGGTTAATGAATTGCATTGTGCTTTCGTGTGTAACTGGTCATATGCATGTTTTTGACAGAGTACTTAGACTGGCCTGCTGATATCGAAGTGACATCTCTGTTGTGCTGTGATGTGGTTTGACAGGAACGAGCGGCCGTTTGTGTGTGAGTTTTGCAGCCACGCCTTCACTCAGAAAGCCAACCTCAACATGCACCTTCGCACACACACTGGAGAGAAGCCGTTCCAGTGTCACCTCTGTGGAAAGACCTTCCGCACACAGGGTAACTCCGCCGGAGCAGAACAGACCCACCTGCACCGTGGCACGCTCAGCCCAGTGCCCACAGCACACACTGGCACGCTCAGCCCAGTGCCCAGAGCACACACTGGCACGCTCAGCCCAGTGCCCAGAGCACACACTGGCACGCTCAGCCCACTGCCCACAGCACACACTGGCACGCTCAGCCCAGTGCCCACAGCACACACTGGCACGCTCAGCCCAGTGCCCTCCACACTGTGGCACACTCAGCCCAGTGCCCACAGCACACACTGGCACGCTCAGCCCAGTGCCCTCCACACTGTGGCACGCTCAGCCCAGTGCCCACAGCACACACTGGCACGTTCAGCCCAGTGCCCTCCACACTGTGGCACACTCAGCCCAGTGCCCACAGCACACACTGGCACACTCAGCCCAGTGCCCACAGCACACACTGGCACGCTCAGCCCAGTGCCCTCCACACTGTGGCACACTCAGCCCAGTGCCCACAGCACACACTGGCACGCTCAGCCCAGTGCCCACAGCACACACTGGCACGCTCAGCCCAGTGCCCAGAGCACACACTGGCACGCTCAGCCCAGTGCCCTCCACACTGTGGCACGCTCAGCCCAGTGCCCTCCCCACTCTGGCACGCTCAGCCCAGTGCCCACAGCACACACATTTGCACGCTCAGCCCAGTGCCCAGAGCAGACTCTGGCACGCTCAGCCCAGTGCCCAGAGCACACTCTGGCACGCTCAGCCCAGTGCCCAGAGCACACTCTGGCACGCTCAGCCCAGTGCCCAGAGCACACACTGGCACGCTCAGCCCAGTGCCCACAGCACACACTGGCACGCTCAGCCCAGTGCCCTCCACACTGTGGCACACAGCCCAGTGCCCACAGCACACACTGGCACGCTCAGCCCAGTGCCCACAGCACACACTGGCACGCTCAGCCCAGTGCCCTCCACACTGTGGCACGCTCAGCCCAGTGCCCACAGCACACACTGGCATGCTCAGCCCAGTGCCCACAGCACACACTGGCACACTCAGCCCAGTGCCCACAGCACACACTGGCACGCTCAGCCCAGTGCCCTCCACACTGTGGCACACTCAGCCCAGTGCCCACAGCACACACTGGCACGCTCAGCCCAGTGCCCTCCACACTGTGGCACGCTCAGCCCAGTGCCCACAGCACACACTGGCACGCTCAGCCCAGTGCCCAGAGCACACACTGGCACGCTCAGCCCAGTGCTCACAGCACACACTGGCACACTCAGCCCAGTGCCCTCCCCACTCTGGCACGCTCAGCCCAGTGCCCTCCCCACTCTGGCACGCTCAGCCCAGTGCCCACAGCACACACATTTGCACGCTCAGCCCAGTGCCCAGAGCACACTCTGGCACGCTCAGCCCAGTGCCCAGAGCACACTCTGGCACGCTCAGCCCAGTGCCCAGAGCACACACTGGCACGCTCAGCCCAGTGCCCTCCACACTGTGGCACGCTCAGCCCAGTGCCCAGAGCACACTCTGGCACGCTCAGCCCAGTGCCCAGAGCACACACTGGCACGCTCAGCCCAGTGCCCACAGCACACACTGGCACGCTCAGCCCAGTGCCCACAGCACACACTGGCACGCTCAGCCCAGTGCCCACAGCACACACTGGCACGCTCAGCCCAGTGCCCTCCACACTGTGGCACACAGCCCAGTGCCCACAGCACACACTGGCACGCTCAGCCCAGTGCCCACAGCACACACTGGCACGCTCAGCCCAGTGCCCTCCACACTGTGGCACGCTCAGCCCAGTGCCCACAGCACACACTGGCATGCTCAGCCCAGTGCCCACAGCACACACTGGCACACTCAGCCCAGTGCCCACAGCACACACTGGCACGCTCAGCCCAGTGCCCTCCACACTGTGGCACACTCAGCCCAGTGCCCACAGCACACACTGGCACGCTCAGCCCAGTGCCCTCCACACTGTGGCACGCTCAGCCCAGTGCCCACAGCACACACTGGCACGCTCAGCCCAGTGCCCAGAGCACACTCTGGCACGCTCAGCCCAGTGCCCAGAGCACACTCTGGCACGCTCAGCCCAGTGCCCAGAGCACACACTGGCACGCTCAGCCCAGTGCCCAGAGCACACACATTTGCACGCTCAGCCCAGTGCCCACAGCACACACATTTGCACGCTCAGCCCAGTGCCCAGAGCACACTCTGGCACGCTCAGCCCAGTGCCCAGAGCACACTCTGGCACGCTCAGCCCAGTGCCCAGAGCACACTCTGGCACGCTCAGCCCAGTGCCCTCCCCACACTGGCACGCTCAGCCCAGTGCCCTCCACACTGTGGCACGCTGCTGTCTAATCAGACTAATGCTTTTTTCAAAGCATGTTATCAGTAAAAACAATATATAGTAAGAAAAAAACAGTAAACCTGGGATCTGCCGGCTGCTTTCTGTGGCACACTGCTCCTCTGGTGGCGTTACCTGTGCGTGTGCTTTGTGCGTTGCAGCCAGCCTGGACAAGCACCACCGCACACACACGGGCGAGCGGCCGTTCCGCTGCGAGTTCTGCGACCAGCGCTTCACGGAGAAGGGGCCCCTGCTGAGGCACGTGGCCAGCAAACACCAGGAGGGCCGGCCGCATTACTGCCACATCTGCAGCAAGACCTTCAAGGGTACGCAGTGCAGAGCAGCTGGAGGGGACTGTGGGACTGCGTACCTGTCACCCCCTTCATCATCATCATAATATAGTCAGCTGAAGAGGATGGGAGGAAGCAGGTCCAGTTAATCTGTTCTAGTTTCTGAGTGATTTATGAAAAGCTTGTGGAAGCTCTGTTCTCCCAGCACTGTGGCCAATTTCACATGTCAACTTGAGACAAGTGCCCTCTGGCAGGCTCACCCTGGGCGCTCTGTCCCTGTTGTTAGCTCACCTTCCTTTAATACTACTTCTGATAATCCTCACACTTCTACAGCGCTTTTCTGGACACTCCACTCAAAGCGCTTTACAGGTAATGGGGATCCCCTCCACCACCACCAGTGTGCAGCCCCACCTGGATGATGCGACGGCAGCCTTCGTGCGCCAGTACAGTTGCCACATTGCCACCAGGTCACCATTGAGCTCTGTCAGAGTGCAGGCTGAGGCCTCCTGTCCTCTTGGTCACGTCACTAACTGGACTGTGACATAGCTCCCCCGAGCTGCAGCCTGCTTGGTCTTAGTTTTCAGTAGAGCTCCACCTCCTGTGACTTGTGAAGCGTGCAGTGACTTCACTATTACTCTGTAACCCTGTTAAGAGTTTCACAGGTAACGGTAGTAGGGGCGCTGCTTCACCATGACTTCCACTTCCAACAGCGCCCTGAGGAAGAGCTGTAGGGGAACTATAACACGGCTAGTTGACAGGTGATGGGAGCTCATGAGGGTGATCACGAGAAAATCACTCCTGTTTTTTCATCCTTCCTCCATTGTCTGTCTTCTGCCACCAGCCATCGAGCAGCTGCGGGTCCACGTGAGACGACACAAGGGCATGAGGAAGTTTGAGTGCTCCGAGTGTGGCTACAAGTTCACCAGACAGGTAGAGCCCGGGGCAGAGGGGGCACAGGGGCGGCACTGCAGCAGGTCCAGCCCGGGGCAGAGGGGGCACGGGGGCGGCACTGGGGCAGGTCCAGCCCGGGGCAGAGGGGGCAAGGGGTCGGCACTGCGGCAGGTCCAGCCCGGGGCAGAGGGGGCACAGGGTCAGCACTGGGGCAGGTCCAGCCCGGGGCAGAGGGGGCACAGGGTCAGCACTGGGGCAGGTCCAGCCCGGGGCAGAGGGGGCACAGGGTCAGCACTGGGGCAGGTCCAGCCCGGGGCAGAGGGGGCACAGGGCCGGCACTGCGGCAGGTCCAGCCCGGGGCAGAGGGGGCACAGGGTCGGCACTGCGGCAGGTCCAGCCCGGGGCAGAGGGGGCACGGGGGCGGCACAGCAGCAGGTCCAGCCCGGGGCAGAGGGGGCACGGGGCGGCACCGCAGCAGGCAAAAGGCAGTATTACAATACACGAGAGATGAGTTGCTCAGTTTGCTGGGAGCATGACTAGACTCCAAGCCTGGGCTGTGTCATGAAGCCTGTGAATATGTTTCCGTTATTTTAGTCTTATCCACTTCACAGCGGTACATGTGAGAAACTAAGCCCGTGACAAAGATTAAGACATACTAGCGACATCGGACACAGCAGAAAGGCCCGTCTTGTCGTTCCAGGCCCACCTGCGGCGCCACTCCCAGATCCACAACCGCGTGGAGAACTACAGCCCGCGGCAGAGGAAGCTGCGCAACCTGGTGGTGGAGGACGAGAAGGCGGCGACGTCGGCGCCGCCCCCCGAGGGGGAGGGCCCGCAGCCCGGCGACATCATCAGCGTGATGATCCAGCCCGCGGCCACCATCGTGGTGGAGGAGGTGGTGTCGACGGGGGGGCCGGCGGGGCCCCCCGCCGGGGTGGCGCCAGGGGAGGAGGAGGAGGAGGAAGGGCGGGGGTTCACCGTGGCCGACGTGATCGAGCACACGCTGCTGGTGACGGGCACGTACCCGCTGCACGCCGCCGCCGCCGTGAGCGAGGAGCTGGTGGAGGAAGTGGCCGTGGAAAAGGCGTGAGCTGGAGGTGCCGGGGGCGGGCAGGGCCAGACCTGGCCAGGGGGGCAACACTCCCTTTCCCCTGCCTCACGGGCTGGCTGTGGCCCACTCCCCCCGCCCGGCCCTGCTGGAGTAAGAGCCAAGACCCAGCGGCCAGGACCTTTCTCAGCCTGGGTGCTGCCTGCCTGCCTTCCTGGGGCTTCCTACAAACACATTCCCCTGGGCTTGGGCAGCAGGAGCTCCCCTCTTACTGGACTGAAACACGTGCAAGAAGACGAGCGTGGAGGAACATTGTCGGGGTTGTCTGAATCCGAGCTGGACTGTGAAGGCGGGGGGACGCCCTGATTGAATAGTGTTACGCAGTGGTCCCCAGAAAGGGACATACACAAGTTGGGAGTAAGTCACACGTAATGTTTTTGATCCAAAGCCGGGATCACTTTGCCTGCTCCTACACGAGTTTATTGCCCTGGCGGAGGTTTTTGTGCACAAGGCTGCTTTTTATGCTGGATACCGCAGCGTTCGCTGACCTCGCCACAAGCCTCGTTTTGCTCGTTCAAACGTTGGGGAGACTGGACAACACTTAACCAGAGATAAAACGCTCACAAGGTTATTTTTTTTATGCTAATGTTTTACCAGATTGTTTCAGAACAAACTCATGATGAGAATGAAATCCCATTGTCCTGGAGCTTGGAGTCACAGTATCTGAAGGCGCTGCTCTCCAGAGTCCTAACCACTACTCCACTGTGTCAGTGCTTCCTAAATAACTCAAGTTATTGGAGCATTTATAACAGCCATGGGGTAACTAGCTTAAAAAGTTAAACTACAGAGTCTTAAATCCTCAATGAAGTCTAATCAATAAGAGCTTTTAAGTGTTATAACCAAATGGTCACCTTGCTGGCCTGTGACGGACTGACGACCCATCCAGGGAGTATCCTGCCTTGTGTCCGTTGCTTGGCGGGACAGACTCCCGCTCCTCCGGGACCCTGTATTGGATAAAGCAGTTATATAGTGGACAGATGGGTGAATAGTCATCTTGACACATAGCTGTTCTGCAGTGTCCCCCACTCTCCAGTATAACAGAACACCGAAGAGGCTGATGGATAAATGTTGCATGTAAAATGGTTTAGTTCTTCGTTCACGGAGAATTGAAGTTCAGTTGTATAGAAATGGATATATATGAACAATATAGCCTTTGCTCACTTGTAAAATAATTCCTCCTTTGTTTTACATGATCCAGTTCAGAGTTCTTTGTTTTTTTATGAATAAAGCTGCCAATAACAAAACTGTTTTATCTGAAGTGATGTATGAAGCATGAAAATATTCTGCTTTTGGGTTTGCCTGGCTATAATACTGGACTACACTGTGTAGAAGTGCACAGTGCGGTACGGTGTAATGGAAATGTCTTCGTGTAAGCTTGGCAGTGGCAACTAGTTTCTTTATGGTTTATCAGCTATAACACGGTCTCATGATCCATAACTTAGACTCAATAATAAAGTCCAATTAAGGCTGTTGTAAACACCATGCAAACAAAAAGTACTCCAGTTAAAAAACTGTCTTAATGAAAACATTTATTTTAAAAGGTAGAATTGTACAGGTTGCCACATAGCAGACAACACTGCAGGCTGTGTACAGTTATTTATACAGGGCTGTGTATAACTGCAGCAGCTGTAACACTCCTATAAACAGCTACTCTGATGGGTTAATCTTCAAAGTTATTTAGACAGCTTCAGAAGTTATTTCTCAGTAAAGCACTGATGCATAACGCGTTTCTTTGCAGAACTAAGTAAAACACAAGAATGGCAGCAATTTCATAGCAGGATCATAGTTAACGGATCCTCATAAACACTGAAAAGGTGGAATCCTCATCCCCATTGCAGAATCATAAGATAAGATCACTTTATTGGCCTAATGCAATTTCTCATATTAGGAATTTGTCTTTTCGCATACCCCAGCTTGCTCTCCCTGAGACATACAGACAGGGAGAGAAGCTCGGGGTCAGAGCGCAGGGTCAGCCATTTATACAGCACCCCTGGAGCAGCTGGGGTGAAGGGCCTTGCTCAGGGGCCCAACGCAGTAGGATTCCTCTGCCGGCCGCGGGATACGAACCGGCAACCTTCCAGCCACAGGCGCAGATCCTGAGCCACAGAGCCACCGCTCCGCCCTGCTCGGTGCAAAGAATCGTCCCTTCTGAGTAAATCAAATGTTTCTTTTTCCAGTACAGGCCAGAGTGCACACTGGACGAACCCCAGGAAGTGAACAGTGTGAGCTAGACACTGAATTCCGTTTACCTGTTCTTCCTGCAGGGCTCACATCAGCCCAGTGGCCTCTGGCTATTTTCTCTGTCCATAGTAAACTTTCCCCCTCTCCGTCCAGTTCTCTCTGCAGACAGGCCTTCAGTAAAATACTGGTGGGGTGTCCACACTGGACAGAGGGCAGGGGTTGAATGTCAACACGGACACATCCCAAAACACTGCAAGTAAACACACGGCCTAGTGAATGGGCTGTCCCTGCTGCAATCTGTTCTGTGAAATACCTTACCAAAAACACTGCAGGTACTGCGCAATTAAAATAAGTTGCTCTGATTGGGTATAAATACAAATGGGCCATTGCATCATCCATAATCTAAGCATCATGTCACGGGATTACCCAATGCTCACATGCAATTTAAACTGCTAAATTTAAACTTCATAATTCCCACTGCTTGGGCAAGTAGTTGATGTTGAGGTGTGTCAAAGGTTTTTTTAACCTTGGTTTATGTTTGGCCACCCTCCTTTTAGTCACTCCCCATGGAAGGAAAAATACAGGTTCTACTAGCCAAGTGAATGTTTCGCTTGGAATGGGAGAGAATATTCCCATGGCACAGCAGTCACTTGTGAAGCTTTCACTAGTTGTCCAATCTAGATGCATCTTTACAGCTTGTTTGGCACGGCTCAAAACCTTTGGTTGTTGAAGTGCGTTTCTTTATAAAGGGTAACTGCAGTCACAATTTCTCAGACCGGTTATTAAATCTCAGGGAACAAAATAAATTCATTAATGTTATAGAAAAAAAATGATACATTTTGAATTAAGCACAAAAATGTGAAAGTCACCATATTATCGCAATCTTGCATTCGAGTTCCCACTAATTACGACACGATGCATCTCTTCCTGCTCACTAGTCTCAGTATTAACTAATATAACGTGATGTACAAGCGAATAAACACAGGTGGTACAGCAGATATTTCACTGCAGAAACATTCCAACGTAATATGCATGCAGAGTTAAGAAGTTAGTACTATTTGTCATCAACACTGTCTCAAAATCAAGAGCAATATTTCTGTTGGATGACTATTCACAAGCCTGCTAGTTTACAATGTAAACCAGATGCATATGTCACTGGAAGCCACAAGTCCCGTTGCCTCGTTCTGAATTGCACAATATGACACCACACATTTCTGGAAATTAGGTCTATTCTGTGATGTAAATTGGAGGTTTTATGAGTTACTGCACAGGTTTTACTTTTATTGCAGTTTGAAATGCACTCATCAAAAGCTGATTCTTTCTAACCCCGAAATATGAAAAAAGCACTGCAGTTCCCCTTTAAATTAAAAATGTACATAAACCGTTTACTTAATTGAATTAATAAACCAGTTTGTTTGGGGATAGCATGGTGCGCTAGTACTTCACAACCTTAAGGTCCCACATTTTGACCGGGGCGCTTTCTGGGTGGAGCTTGTATGTTCTTATCACATCTGCATTGGTCTTTTCCAGGTGTTCAGGTTTTCCTCCTGCCTGCCAAGGACACGCTGGCTAGATCAATTGGTGCCTCTGATTTGTCCATGTACAGTATGTGTCCCGTGACACACTAGCGCCCCCTCCAGGGTGCTGCAAGGTGCTTTCATCCACTGGTAACAGGGATGAGAGATCCCAGCAACCCCTTGCTCAGAGAGAAATGGCTGAAACATCGCGGTTTTCTGCCAGCCTCTCAAAACACGTCGCTTTACGTTATAAATTCAGAAACCTGAGATGAATCCAAACTCGCACAGAGGAGCACTAGATGGAGGGCTCTGGTTTGTCAGTGCTGTTAAAAGGCAAAGTTAAAATTCAAGTCATTGTGTCGTCAATAAATCCCTGTAGCAAAAGATATTCACTGCCCTTTATGTAATTACAGTCTTTTTTAAAACCATTCTTAACCATCCTTATTTATAGCCATGATTATTGCACACTGTGTTAATGGACACGATATATAAAGGATCTTTGTTCTTTTGGAAGGAATATGGGCTCATTCAACAACTGGTGAAAAACCTGTAAACTTACACCAGCATATCAGCTGCTGAGGCAGGGAAAACAGCCAGCGGCTGGGATGTCCAGGGAAAGGCAGCCTGGGCCTTGTTTTGTAATAAACAGAATCGGACCCTTTCTGATTAGGACACAGGATTATCCAAAGGTAAATTTAGAGGGGTGTCACATGAAGATCCACCCATCATCCGGGTGGGGTCGGAGCCTATCCCGGCTACCAGCGGGCACAGGGACGCCAGTCCACCGCAGGGCAGATAGAAACACACCCACACCCCAGGGTCAATTTTCCCAGAAGCCAGTTAACCTACCAGCACGCCTTTGGGCTGTTGGGAGGAAATCAGAGCATCAGGAGGAAACCCCATGTGAACACGGGCAGAACATGCAAACTCCACACAGACAGCAGCCAAGGTTTGTAATTGAACCCAGGGCCCCAGCGCCGAGATGCAGCAGTGCTGACCACTGTGCCGCCCACATGAAAAGATGTAACCATTGTCAATGCTGATCGCTAGTCACGCACCATGTTATACTGCACAAGTAGCACTATGTGAAGACGGTGCTTCATAGTCACAGGTACAGCTCATTTACAAGGCACGTATTTTCTTCTAAAAATACATTCTGCCATTCTATTGTCTAAAGAATGACGCAATGCAGGCAAAGTATTACAAATAAAACAGTTAACACCAAACAGATGAAACCGTGCTGCAACTGTGTGGGACTTTTAACTTCAATGCAAAACACACAGCACTGAATACAAGAACTAACTGCTTCCAGTTACCCACACAGCGCCAGTTCTTTCTTCGGGAGTGGAAGGAGTTTCAGGCACACTTCATCCATCCTCACAGAACAACAACAATCCCATTTGAGAGCTGTGGTGAGGCATCCCAGCTCCTCTTTGCAGGATGCATTTTCAGCTAAGCGAAAGAGTGACTGACAACTACCCAAGACAGTTAAATACATAAATAAACTTCATTATAATACATATTACATAGATATAAAAATAAGTTATAAAAAAGGGAAAGTAATCTTCCTTGTGGTTAGCGCTCTGACTCTATAGGTGCCACATGCAGGCTGGCAGGTTTCCGTTTCTGTCCAAACTGTAGCCAAGCTGAGTGTGTTGGCAAGTGGGATACCGAGGACGAGGACACGGGCCAGCAGAATGAAACGGAAGCATAGACCATCCATGGTCTCCACCCAACGGTAGCCAATACCCGCAAGTTCCCAGTATTTCTGCTTCATTACATGTCCGGATCGGCCGCCGCTGATGTCCTGCTACTCCAGTGGTTGGGTACGCAACATCAGGGCGTGCTCAATGGCGGGACCGTCCGCGGTATTCCGGGGATACATGCAAAACGACACGGATCACTTTTGAGTATTCCGGATTTGCAAAGCCCAGCTGTGCACGCTCGTCGAGGGGGAAAACGAGCCGCGGAGACTCGCTCCCCGTCTTGTTTCCAGGGTTTTGTCATAAAACCGGCAAAGAGTTCCGTTCTCGGTGGGAGTCGAGGCTCAAAAAACGAGATCTGGTGTTCCGACGACGACTGGGCCAAGTGCTTGATTTTTTTGGGGGTCAGTCATTTTGGGTTGTTTGGTTCGGAACGCTCCCTGGTCGGAAACAGAAACCTGCCGTGTAGTTAGCTTGTGATTTTCAAGACTGGGTGCAAAAAAAGAAACGTGGTAGGCCACGCGCTACACCGACCGAGGCTCTGAGTTCAGAAGAAGGAGAAAGCCTGTTTGGATTAGGAAGGCGGGAGGTTTCTCTCGCATGACAAGTGAAACTCTAACAACACGATGGCCCAACCCGATCCAGGGCTGGAGGAGGTTTTTGGACCATCGTCACTCAGTCTGACTCGGGGGCCACAGGTCTGCCACACCCAGGATATGGTCATCAGCGGGACAGCAGAAGCCCCAGGCGCCTATGCGGTAAGCTATAAGCCGTGTGGCATCAAGAGCTCACAGCTGCACTTAGACTGGCGTAACTCTCCTCTGTCCTGCGGGCAATCAGTCATGTTCAGCCCAATCAGAACACCGACAAGCGCTTTTTTGGGGAATCTCCGCACGGATGGGGAATGAGGGCTGGCACGATGAGAGCGTTTTTTGGGGTAGGGAAGCCGGGGAGAGGTGGCGGGGCTCAGTGAGCGTGGTTTAGGTTCTGGTTGTGGTTCTGGTCCTGGAGGGCCAGGCTGCGCAGGTGGTGCCGGTGCAGCTGGATGGCGTTGGTCTCCGCCGGGTCCAGCGCGGGCTCGAAGGCGCTGGGCGCCTGGGGCATGAACTGGCGGAATATGCTGACGCTGCCGTGCCAGAAGGTGGGCTGGGGCAGCCGGCCGGCGGGGCTCCACCCGCGCGCCGCGGGGTCGTAGGCCTCCACCACGTCCGACAGCTCGAAGGTGTTGTCGTAGCCCCCTGAGACGAAGAGGCGCCCGCCCAGCGCGGCCACGCTGCCACCCACATGGACCTAGGGGGCAAAGCACAGCCGTCAGCTACTGCAGGGGCCGGGGTGGGAAAAGAGAGACCCCACTGTGGGGCAGATCGTCCAAGAGGCCAGTGCAGCACTAGGGGCCGAGTCAGAAATCTGAACTGCACACGGGGCAATGAGCAGGCATTACTGATCACCCAGCACTGGCCTTGCCACGCAGCTTTCAGTGGCTTGATCTGTCACGGAGACGGCCTCACTCCATCTCTTGGTGGTGCAAAAATGAAGAAACATTTTAAATCTGACTGCAAGGGATCCTGAGAACTGTGAGCACTTCTGTCACTGTGTGACCCCTCGTGTGCCTGCTGGACAGTATCGCTGTATTACAGAGAGGAAAGGGGCTTCATGTTGGTACAGCACGTGCCCCGGAGGTCCTGGGTGATTTTTTTAACATCCCCCAACATCAGAATGACAACATTCCGACAGAAATACGGGGGCTGGCAGGAGCAACAAAATATAATTTAATATCAAAATCATAGACATTTCAGTTTAAAACATTCACAGACTGAGCACTATCATCCACATTTCATTACATTCAAGGCTCTTTTGCTCCTGTCTAAAAGCAGTTTTCAGCATCTAAAGATGCTCTGGCTACGTCACCCTGTTAGTGAAGAACTGCTTACCCAGCAATTTACAACAACCAAATGAGCTGTAACTTATACGTTTTTCTAGGAACTTGCTCCTAAGATAAAGCAAAGAGCTGCTCTCCGAGTAACCCAAGCCACTAAAGTTTAAGGAAAACCTTAGTAAATTAATTCTTAGAGCTCCGATTTCATTGAGACTTAAGCTTGCCTTGAATCAGAGGCAGTCTGCTGGAGAGCTGTAGTCATCTATCACAGTAAAGACAAGGGGTGGGCATCAAACCTCCACTTCTAATTGCTCCTTTCAGAACTATTTCAGAAACTTAAACTTTTTGAAGATTAAGATTTGCACCTCTCCTTTGAAACTGCACTCAAAGACCTCATTCCAGTATTTCATTTTAAAAAAAATTAAAAGTCTTATTCATTGAGCCTGCTTTGTTTTTATCTCCTGCAGTTTCACAGAAACATGCTCAATCGACCTTTCACAGCGAACATCTCTTTCTCAAGGACAGAGCAACAGTCAGAACATGAAGCAGAAACGCAAATGAACTGGGTGAACTTCTTAAAAGGAGACGCCTGTGTGGAACACGATCCGTGTCTATCATAGCTGTTAAAAAGCAGAATTCTGATTTTTAAACATTTTCCTTTCAAAACTCAGTAGCCTGCAGCTTTTATAGGTTCAATCTTGGGAACCGCAGTCATAACGACAAATTAAAGTCTCTTCATTTCAAGCATGGCTTCTAAAACCGCTCTCTGGGCCTGATGGGTACCTGTGTCATCGGAGGGATCTTGTCCCACTCGTTCTTCTGGGGGTTATAGACATCAACGTCCGCCGAGTCGTCCCTGGAACGCAACAACGAGACTGAGACCTCGTGGCACATCAACACGCCTCTCTCCACCACTCACACACTGCACGGCTCCCGGACCACACCCCCGCAGGGGTGAGAACCCCCAAAAGCAATATCGGCAGTATCACACAGGAGTGAAAACAGCACAGGAACACAAGCGGCTAGAACACAACGGGTTTCTTTTAATATCGTTTAAGCAGTTGTGTTGAACAGAGCAATAACAGGTTTATCTGTATCTCATGAAGTCAAGCGGGCCAATCTGAAGGCATTAAGACTCCCGGTCGCTCACACCGTTCAGGAGCTCAATACTCCCGGGCTCCAGTGCAGAAACAGCTCGAGGAAATACAAGCGCATTTTCAAGTAGAAGAATGTTTTTTTCTGTGAGCACAGGGGGTCTCCTCTGGGTATGCAGGTGTCCACTGAGGTGAAAATGGAAGGGTCTGGCGATGCAGAGAGAAGATCAGCTTCTGGAAGGCAGCTGCTGGAAGTATTGTGAAGGACACCAGTCATCCTGGCTCCTCACTGTTCTCCCCCTTCCCTCTGGTGAGCGTTATGGGAGTATAAAGGCATGAACATCCAGACTCAGAGACAGCTTCTTCCCTCAAGCTGTCAGATTACTGAACTCTACCCCCACCACTGGCTCACACTGATGGGGTTTTTTTTCTCTAAGATGTATGTTATTTAACTTGTTGTTGTTGCTGCTCTGTGTTTGTTGTCCTTGTATAGGAGCATACATGCAAATAAGCCTTTAAATCGCACACGACAAACTAAAACCGAACCGAAACGTTTGCAGAGCCGGAGACCCCGTTGTTACCTGACGAAGTAGATCAGGCCGTTGAGGGTGACGGTCTTGGGAGCGAAGGACCAGGGGGGCAGCTGACCGCAGTTGACCAGGGCCCAGCGGTCACTCTGGGGGTCGTAGCTCTGGATGGCCATGGTGTCCTGGCCGGCCAGCGAGCCGATGGCGTAGAGGCGCCCCCTGCAGGCGGTGGTGGAGCAGTTGTCCATGGGGTGCAGCATGGGCTGGAGGGGCTCCCAGCAGTCCAGCACGTGGTCGTAGCGCTCGGTGCTGTCGGACGCCACCACGTGCAGCTGGCCCTTCAGCACGCAGGAGCTGTGGTACTCCCGCGCCTTCAGCATGGGCGACACCTCCGTCCACTCGTTCACGCTGGAGTTGTAGCGCCACACGCCGTCGTAGAGCCGCGAGCCGTCCGAGCCTCCTGCAGGGGCACAGACCAGCGGCTCCGGTCAGCACACGCGAACTCCTTCCTGCTCCACCCCACCCCTCGTCACTGATCGCTTCCCGAGCCCGAGCCCAGACAAGGTGCTTGGAAAATGGGGAACGGCCGCAGGACAGGCTGGGCCAGTCCGGACCACAGGAGGGGGGGAGGGAGGTCAGGGCGAGAGGGGCAAACACGAAAGCGAAGGCAGGGTCAGCGGCCAGATGCAGGCGAGCCGACCGGTCAGAGGGGCCAAGCTGAAGAACGAACAAGAACAGCCCTACAGGTCCGAACCACCTGAAAACGTCCCTTTGGGGAGGCCAATCATCACTGTGCAGGGAGAACGCCTTCACACCGAGAGAAATTCGCTTCTGAAGCCAATGGAAACATTTTGGGCCAGGATTTTCTCCCGTCTCCCATCTCCCTTCCGACTGGCAATTCATGTACACAGGATTCCCATCCCTGTTCCTGCTCACTATACACATTCATGGGCTTTTTAGAGCTACATGGCATTTTCTAAAAAGGTTGGCTTTTGACTTAATGTCTTTAAGGTTCCCTTCAGTGGCAAAAAAAAATACCACTCAGAAATTTCAATAACTGGTAATAGCAAGCACACCAGCCTGGCTCTTAAACCAAGGGAAAGGGAATTATAAACATTCAGAAAAGAACAGATAAAGCTTTTGATGGAAATCTATAGGTTCCTGAAATGCTACTTCATTCTCTACGTTCATTCTGCAGACGTCTGCTGTGCACTGCTGCTCGGGAGCTGCGACGGTATCTACTACTGGAGGATCAGTGTGTTGTTTTGGGAATTTGCCACATGGCATCCATTTTTAGGGATGTGCAAAGAGGACTCTTCGGTAACAGGCCCTATTTCCGTGCTCCGAGCCCTCCTTTCTCTGAATCACACTAGCAGGACTGCTGCGCGGGCAGCACAACACTTTTGGGAAGTGCGAGTCCAGTAACTTCTTTGGCAGAACACTGTGTCCCCCCTTCCATCTCTCTCTCTCTCACTCACACAGCAGGACAGGAGCAGCGGTATTTATAAACCTGCTGCCTGCCCCTTCGTCACACAGAGGCCTGGGAAATATCACAGCTTCCACATCAATCCAGTGGAACACAAACAAAGCGAGTCTGCAGTACGCTCCCTGACGAGCTCACTCTGCACAGGCAAAAACAGCCCCATTTTGTGGAAACGCACCGCCAATACAGAACACATCCCTCCAATCGAAAACCCATCACATGAGCGCATTATTATTTGGAGCTTCTAAAGGCTCACATTTCTCATCAGCACAATTCCATTCCTTCGTTTTCTTGAATATTATTAAGGCACGTGAAAAGGTATCGATCACCACGCGATTGATAAAAGGTCAGCTGCCCAAAGGTTAATAATTTACCGTGAGCGATGACCTGATGTGAACGGGGAGATAATCGATTTGTTGGGGGCAGCACAGCGTATTGTGTGAACTGGTGGACCCATGGCTGACTGGCTGTGGGTTCGAGTCCCAGCCGCGGGCTCTGCTGTCCTGCCTTGAGTGAGTCACTGTACCCCAGCTGTGTAAGTGGGGAGCAGCACCGCTGGGGGGTAACTCTGCAATGGACTGCGGGGGGGATCATGTGCTCCAACACTACAGAAACCAGGCCGGGAACAGCAGAAAGGCTGAAGGTTACGTTCCTCCAATTTGTTCAGCCTGGACTTCACCCTGACTAGATCCTTCGCGGCCAGCGCACAAACAGAGCAAGGACCCTCCCGCAAGGAGCCCCGCCCCCCTCGAGTCGCGCGGCCGCCGGTCCGAAGCCAACCCGGACCACCGGCCCGGCTCCACCTACCTGTGACGTACATGTCGTTGCCGAGCGCCGAGATGCTGTAGCCGCCCCCCAGGTGGTCCGGGAACTCGGCCAGGTAGCGCCACTGGCCGGTCTGGGGGTTGTAGCAGTCCACGGTGACCAGCTCGTCGCAGTCCTGGTCGCAGCCGCCCACCACCACCAGGATCTCGGCCAGGCCGGTGGAGGGGCGCGGCCGCATGCGGTGGCAGGGCCGGTCGTGGCGGTCGTACGCGCAGGACTGGAAGGCCCGGGCCTCGCTGACCAGCCGCAGGCAGGCCGGGGACAGGTAGACCAGGGGGTCGCTCTCCACGTGGGCCAGCAGGTAGAAGCGGCGCACGAAGGGCAGGCGCACCTGCTGCAGCAGCTCGGGCCAGCGGTGCAGGCGCCGCTGGGGGTCGGCCTTGACCCAGCGGGCGGCGATCTGGTAGGCCGTCTCCTCCTTGTCCACGCACAGCCCGTCGTCCGACACCAGCTCCAGCAGCCGCTTCCAGGGCAGCCGGGCGAAGTCCTTGCCGCCGGCCAGCTCGGCCACGTTCCTGAGCGCGAAGCGGCGGGCGCTCTCGGCCAGCCCCCGGCAGGCGTAGGCCTCGGCGAAGTCCTGGATCTCCAGGCAGTTGGAGACGTCCAGCCGCTGCTCCAGGAAGGCGCAGCAGGCCTCCTTGACCGAGGGGAACTGGAAGAGGTCGGCCGTCTTGAGCAGCAGGTCCACGTTGTCCTGGCTGACCGTCACGCGGCCCGTGTAGCAGAAGTCCAGCAGCAGGCCCAGCAGCTCGGCCGACACCTCGTGCAGCTCCACGCAGTCCATGGCGCTCTCCCGCAGCGTGCCGGCGAACATGGCCTTGAAGTAGTTGCTGGCCGCCGCCAGCACCGCGCGGTGGCAGGGGAACTCCCGGCCCTCGGCGCGCAGCGTGACGTCGAAGAACTTGCGCTCGGCCCGCAGCTCGTGGATGCCCCGCAGCAGGTTGAGGGCGTGGGCGGTGTCGAAGAAGGGCAGCGTGGAGGGCTGCGTCTGGACTGCAGGCTTCTCCATGGGGAGGCCTGGGGGGTGGGGGGTTGGGGTCTCTCTCTGAATCTGTGCTGCTCCGGATCTGCTTCCTGGGCTCTCAGAGCACCGCGCGCAGCTGGGGGGTCAAACGCGGGCCAGTCAGCGTTTCCGCCCCTCCCGATCGCCCCGAAGTCTGAAACAAACGACTCCGTCCACTCCCCAAGCACAGCGTTCCGCTGAAATAAGAGGCGTCCCCACAACAAGCAGGCTTCTGTAAAAAAAAAAAAAGGAAAGACGAGGTCGTTAAGTGAAGATCCAGGGTCGTAGTCGGACACTACAGCAGGAGGGGGAAAATCTGCCTTCTAGGGATCAGCGAGCACTGTAACAGATGATCGCTGGATACGTTACAGGAAACTCTGAAGGCTCCGTTCACAACAAGCAATCGGTCACGTCTGACGGGACTCTCAACAGACCGCCGTCTTGAGAAACAACACAGAGGATTAGTTCACATGCACGTTTTCGATACCAACTTAAGCAGCTCCCCCCCAGTTTTTTGGCAATTCTCTCGATTTCCCCCATATCCCTCGTGTTTTAATACCAGCCTCCATACTTATCATATAATCCGACCCCCGTATGAGAGACCGAGAACAGAGCCTGCACACGGTGAGCACAGTCTTCTCGCTTGAGGCAATAACACACTCCCCCTAGAAAAACATACCGCGGCCAGAAATGTTATCTCGCGCAGGAACCTCGGTTTTTCAGGCTGATCCTTTGGCGGTAATGTCAAGGGTAGTTACCTGCGAGACCTCGAGTGGACTTCTGTACAGGACCACAGGAAAAATAAACTCTCGGCAGGGAGAAGCAGGACGAGACAGTAAGAGTGACCAGTTCCAGGGCTCTTCTTTGAAGAAAGACAGCTGAGCTGTCCGGCAGGTCTATAAATACCCTCGGAGACAGTGACCATTCCTCGCGGAGGTGGGGCTGGGCTCTTCTTACTCGCCTGACTTGAGCAGACAGGAAGATGTCGTCACCTGCAGCCCCCCTCCCGGTCTCGGTGAATCAGTCCTCCTGAGTAACAGCTCGTGTATCTTAACCCCTGGAGACTTGGAGTCGCCGTGCTCTTACCAGAAAGGGCATGATTGTCTCAGACCAGAAAACCCCAACAACTCTAGCACACAACTCTCTGAAGCTCACCAGGCTGCACTTGATCCAAACTAAAAAGCAAATTAAGCGAGCTAGCATAATTAAAATGACCTAATCATGCTAGCACGTAAATTAACAGTACGGTAATTGCACACTCTCTCAGCGTTTCAGATGAACCGCCCTGTTAACTCGTGCTACACTACAACCCAGTATCTACAGTATTCTATATCCTGGTAAACTCCAACCCACGTTATACAATCAGGCCCGAACTTAAAATCTTTTTAAAAAATGTCTAGAATCAACCCTGATCGAGTCACGTGGTTCTGTACTACTAAACTGCAGATTTATGACGCGTCATCCATTATTCCGCAGCACGCTAACTGCTAAAATTGGAAAGCAGTTCAATCAGAAAGGATCTCGGCGCGTTGAACGGGGAACAAAAGCCACAGTGTCAGCAGGGAGGAAGGTTCTGGAGGAGCTGCCTCTGTGACCTGCCCCGGCCTCACATTTCAGCCTATAAATATCCACGGCTCTGGGCAGAATCCCCGGCCCAATCACAGAGACCTCTGCCCTTCTCCACGTTCCCCAGCGCAACGCTGCTCTCCGCGGGTTCGGTCGGCAGCCTGACCTTTCCGGGGAAAAGGACCAAGTGCCGAAAGGACTCTAATCCAGTGCAGAGCTACTGTAGCACAGAGCGAAGGACTGCTTGGTGCAGAAGCAAAACGCACAGCGCCTTGGCCTCCTAAGGCTCGTCAATGAACCCTCAATACACGCTGGCAGCGCGGGCTCCCCCACACTCCCAGTCCAGCGGTTCGGGTACCAGCTTCCTGGCTCAGCATCCGCGGCAGACTCTGCGTGAGGTACAAGGCTCCCATCTTTCCAGGCTGGGGGGAGGCCTTTCCCCAAAGGGACTCCCCCCCGTTCCAACATAAAAATCGAACGGAAAGCTGTAGCAAATACAAAGACGTCCCCCATGACAACACAAATCCTAACACGTTATCAGCAAATCCACAGATTAAGTATCGTGGGATCTGGTACACTATGAAGACGCATCATTCGCGACTGAAGAGGAGGTGAAAAGTTTCCCTTGGTTTTGGGGACCCCCTGGATAGACCCCACAACCTCCAAGGATTTCCCAGAAAAAAAACAAATAAAGGAAGACCTGTATCAGAATCAAGACAGTCCGTTCACAAAACACCCAACTCCAGCAACTCATCTGCTACCTGAGCGATATGTAATGATAAAGGGAAATGATTTTGTATTCAACGTTACCAGAAAACGTGCACATTGACAAACCTCTAATCTATTTTTATTGGCATTAAAGAGCACCTGATAGACAATGGAGCACACTACAGAAGAATTAGGTCTATATAGGAAGTCTGCATAGTCTGAAGGCTTGGTAAAGAAAGAATTCATTTCAAGACAGGAGGCTATGGATGTAAGCCTCCATTCAAAGCCCTTTAAAACCCACGCGCCGACAAAAAGCATCTAAACATAACAAGCTAACAAAACTCTACGGAAGGCTGCTGCAGCGAGAGAATGCGAGGCTGATTACAGTGATTGAATTGAAGCGATTTGAACGGGAAGCATCAAGGATCCTACAGCAGTCACAAAATTAAAAATCTCAAAAGTGCAGTGAGCCAAGAATCCCCTTCACAGAACTATACTCCAGCTAAGAAAAATAAAACAACCTCTTCTTCGTTTTATACTGCGCATCAGGCAAATTCATTTCTGGGCGGAATGTGAACAACAGAACTACGTCAAGGAAAACTGCCGAAGATGAAGGAAAACGGAGTCTTAACTACTGAAAAACAACTACAAAGGTTTACCAAGAAAATGTGCACATGCCACACACGGACAGATACATCTGACAAACGTTTTAAATATTTTTGAAATCGTAATTAGAAAATCAATGCCTTGTAGCAGGTGTGAACGCCTTACAGAATGAATGCAGACGCACATCCAAAAGCCCCCTGTTGCACTGTGAAACAAACCATCTCCAACTGCACAGCAGCTAGCAGAGAGCAGAGCACAGCCTCCTTCAGATCCTACCCAGTCAGGAAAGCACAGCTCCTACGAACTCCAGGATGCCTGGCACGTGGCTGTGACCGAGCTGATATTTTAAAACCAGGAAAGAGGAAGGCACATTTCAGCTGCAGTTTATAGGAAGTCGTTTCTGGTTTGACAAAGAGAGCTTGTGGACCGCCTTCTGAGGCCGTCTAAGGGCTAGTATCTTCTGGCACCTGCTCCAACACGACTGCCTGGTTAAACAATTCACTGAATTATTATTTTTTAGGTACAGACATATACAGGAATCGTCAGGAGACCTTTCACAGATCCTTCGAGACATACACCCATCTATTTTCTAACCAGCTCATCTCATTCAGGGTTGCCAGGGTTGCCCATTCAGGGTACAAGGCAGGGCACACCCTGGATGAGATGCCAGTCCATCAGTGTTGGAAAGTACAGCCACACGGAAAAACTCCCCGGAGCCCATTCAAAAGCAGTTGCGCAATTAGACTGACTATGTGGCAGAGCTCAGGTGAAAGGAAAACAAGAGGACACCGGGCCCCGCAGGAGAGGAGGCCGAGAATCTGAGTCTAAGGCTAAATAATAAAGCTGATCCCTCCCACCGATCTGGCTCCGACAGTCTCGCTGGCTGCCAGCCCAGAAACACACTCCGCAGATCCCGACAGCAAAGTCCTCAAACAACCTGGGCAGCGATGACGTCACAGCACAAGAGGAGACCTGCGCGGCGTCCGCACAGAGACCGAACACTGTGCACAAGCCCCCAGGAGCAGGACAGCGCCACCTGACCATCAGCCACCCCCTACAGATGTTCCCATCCGCAGGGGTCACGGAGCGCAACGATCCGATCTGAACAGTTGTCTCGGAGACCATTTCCTCTTGACACCCGGCGCCAGAACGCGCCATCTCAACACCTGTGCAGCGGTGATCCCGGTGATCAGGCCGGGATCAGGACTCTGGAACACGTCAGACTGCGAGGCATGGAACTAGCAACTCTGGTGACACAAGATGCACTTAACTGCGGTGACCTCCTACAGCGCCTGATTTAAAAAAAAATATCTGTGTAATTTGCACATGACATCTATTGAGCAATTCTAAGTTACAGGCTTAGTTTACAGGGACACCAAAATTGGCAGGGGACAGAAAGAAAGCGATCCAGCCCTTGCAGTGGGATGGAGGCCTACGGCGGCTGGTATGGCATTTGTTTACTGGGCGAGCAGCACGCAGACAGCAGTGTCTCCATGTGATGACCACGGCTGCCAGCCCACAGAGCGCATTCTTAGCGTGCACTTCCCCAAGCGGTGCCAGGGAGAGTTTGGCTCCACATTCCACTGCCCTGGAGGTGCTCGCTCACCAGGCTCTCCTTTACCCAAGGGGCTGCGGACTGAGTGATGTATCGGCTTCATCTACACGTGATCCTTCAAGAATCAGCTGGATGAGATCCTCCAGTCAGGACAGGAGGCACTTCTCAACCTTAAGGGTGGTGGGAGTGTAGAACAAGCTGCCCAGCTGTGTGGCTGAAGCCTACATCCTGTGATCTGTCAAGAAACAGTTGGATGAGATCCTTGACTCAAGACGGGAAGCACTTCTTTACCCTAAGGGTGGTGGGAGCGTGGAACAAGCAGCCCAGCTCTGAGGCTGAAGCCTACATCCTGTGATCTGTCAAGAAACAGTTGGATGAGATCCTTGACTCAAGACAGGAAGACAAGAGATTCTCAAAACAGTTTTGGGGTTCATGGGAGCGGGGTCACCAGATCCGCTTCTCAGGGGTCTTTTCAGAAGCAGCTAGAAAGGATCCTTGGACCGGTGGGCTAATGGCAACAGTTATGCTCGTTCCTTTTCCTTTGTAGCTCAAGCTCCAGATCAGTGTTTGAAGCAGGCATTATCTGGGACTGTCTAGGAGTTTTCAGTTTAATAGCCCAATTGCAACTTATTTCTTAAACATATCACCGATAACAGATTACGTACACCTTACGATACTCAGAACGCTCACTGCAATTAGGGAGCTGCAGTACTGTCAAGTAAGACTTTTTAAATGTTATCTAAATGAAGGTCATATGTGGCTGGAGGGGAGACAATGAAAGCCCAAACTGGCCGTTACACCGCCCCACAGCCACCATTATCACACCTCGAACCTCCACTCTTCGGCAGTTCCCCCTCTCACAGCTACAACCACAAAGTCAGACGCTCTCCTCCACCTCTTAAAGGGACAACACACTTACAAGCCATTTTTTTTTTCTGCAGAAAGAAAGAAAGCCAACACCACATTCAGGTCCATATTAGTTATGTCCTTACTCAGTCATAGGACAAGATTTCCAAGGCCAGACTGTAGAGCAACAAAAATAACACCTCGCATCTCGAGCATTCAACAAGGATTAGTCACGTCTTGGGCAACCAACCATACAGTAATGAAAAATACAAATATCTGAATAAATTGATGACCTGAAAATGTTTTGCCATTACGCTCAGAATTCAACTTGCTTTACTTGAGTGTCCTGAATAATGTAAAAGCCAATCAGATCAGTATAGCCCTTCCCTATACCAAAGCTAACTAAAGTCAGTGAGGTCTGTCCATCAGGGGTCCAACGCTTTGAAAAACAGGTTGCCAGCAGGACATTTGTGGTGTTTTGATAAAATGGGAAGACAGAGCTGGACTTAGTTCTGTCCCATCAGAGAAATTTAATAGCACCTTTGTTGTACAAAGACTTTAGTGGGTCTGCTGGCTGGTCCTGGAGATGTAACTATGCTGAGTAACACGGTTCACATGTGGAGGGCTGGCACCATGATTACCCACCCATACATGTTGTATGAACGAACACATGCTCTGCAGTTCAGTTTGAGTCAAAAGCGTATGACATACTGTATACGGTCAGCATCACAGCGTCTAAATCTTGGAAACACAATCATTTTAGGACAGCCTATCAATCAGAGACACTGCCCTTGTGAAGTCCAGAGCCAAAATGCTCAGAAAAATAACGCCCTTTGGCAACAGGACGCTTATTTCTGTAGAGGTTTGTGGAGATATGTGGAGATTGTGGCACATGGCAGAACAAAACCGGGAGATGGGATGCCAGTCCATTCCAAGGCGCACGCACACAGGTAAGAGTCACCCATTGATTCAACCAGCACGTCCTTGCAAGTTGAGAGCAACTGGGTAACCAGGTGAACACAAGGCCAACATGCAGACTCCACACAGAAGGTGCTACAGTGTGGAATTTAACCCAGGACCCAGAAGCTGTGAGGCACCAGCATTAAACACTATGCCGTCACATTAATACTCCTACAGGTTGTCTAGATGCATTAATCAATACTTTTAAAGATTAATACAGTTTGGAAACAAACAACATTACAAATAACACCAGGCTTGAACTAAATAAAACAATCTCTCAAGGTCTTCGCCTTAAATACAGGCCCTACACTAAAGGATGCAGGATTAAAGGATGAACTGCTATAAGAGAAACGACAATAAACTGGTCTTATGCTTTAATATTCTATTTTTAAATATATTATAATATATATTTTTAATATACCAAAGACAACTAAAGCAAATCCACCTTATTCTTATATGGATCAATAAGGCATGTGTCTCAAATATATTGAGGCCCAGCATGGAATGTTTTAATGCCTAAAATATGATGTATAACTTAAACTGAGCTCTTTTATTACAAGTAATACAATGCAGATTTGGAATAAAGCTATCCTGCTATTGTTTAATAAAATTAAAAGGAAAAAAACACATCGTGAACAAGCCATAAAGAATGCCCATCTGGAATCCAGCCTGCAAACAAATACCATTGAATTAAAAACAGGCCGACTACATGTGACATCCACTACCACTGTAAACAGCACAGCACCAGCAAAAAGAAAGTGCCCCCTGCTGGCAGTACTTTGCCTGGCACAGGAATTTGTAAAAACATCTTTTAACAGTTTACAAATAATTCCGTTACTCTTAACCAGATTACAACGCCAGTTTAAGCACTGCTGCTAGATCTGACATACTAGAATGCATTTTAATTTGACTGAAAAGGGAAAACTGGATCAAAAGGCACAAAATTAGATTAAAAAATACTCAAATGCTCACAAAGAAAAACTCAGGCCTTAAGTATATAAACCTATTTTCTTTAATATAGTCTAAGTTTATGTGATACTAAAAAGGCTCAAATCAAGAAAACCCAGTTTAACCCCAGTTTAGAAATACAATAATTATAAATAAAATCTACTATGAACCACTGAACTGCAGGTCCAATGTGCTGTAAAAGCACATTCGGAGCATAAATGTTATTTATAACAGGGTGTTACTGTTTCTGGGGATCCTACAGTACCCTCAAACCCATCTTCCAGCACCCCTATTCCCCACCACCCTGGTCAGTCAACTTGTATTGTACAACTGGTCACCCTTGTTCTGTCTGAAGGCGATTCTTACTGTAGGCCTCCCACGCGAGGCCACACCCCTCCTGCCTGCCCCACTGTATCCCAGGATACCCTGACGCAGGGCAAGAGGCCTGCAGGCTGGGGCCCGGCCTTCTCCTGCTGCCGATCTCTAACACAGGCCGCCCCAGAAAACCACACGGCACCAGCACAGTCAAGCACAGTCCACTTGCCCCTGGACACACACAGGCACCTGGGGCACCGAGCCAGCAGTGGGAAAGATCTCATAGATTAGGGAGCTTCAGAAATCGGCATGTAGTGGCTTTCGGGTAGGAATTGCTGAAGCCATACAATATTTTCACAATGAGAAAGATCTAAAAAATACACATTTGACTGTCCTGCACACTCATTCTAGACGCTTGCTGGGGTGACATTCTTGAAGTTCGATCCAAAACTGTACAGTTCCACGTGTCCAGAGTAGCAAGAAACACGATCTCACCTGCCCAGCTCTGCAAGACGAGGCTGGGTCTAATAACATGGATACAGGGCACATCTGGATAATTCACTTGTGAACCACAGCTGCAACCAAACAACTCCACTGACTGACTGTGCCAACAGAACCCCTGGCCACCTAACTCACCCTGGCACCAGTGTTTAAAATGATAGCGCTCTCACTCGAGTATACCATAAAAGGCACCAGCTCAGGGAGCTGCTCATGGCTTTGCATTCCTTCTGAGGGGTATCTTTGGCACAGAGTGCGAGTAGATAAGAGAACAGTGGAGCCCTGTTAGAAATCCTGAGCTGAGACCGCAGCACGGCGAATCAGAGACGGCACCCGGCCGCACAGCAATTTAATCCACCTCCAGGTTTACAAAAAATGCGTGCACTTGTAAGAAAGCAGGAAGGGAATTTTCTCTTAAGTTCTCCGTCTGCCTATGCAGGATTTCTCAAAATAAAGTAACAAGCACGAAAGCTCCATCATATGTGCAGAGGAAAATAAACCCATAAGACATGAAAGGGCTCAAAACTGCTAGAGCAATGGAATCGGACTTGTGCTCCTACACGACCCAACCCGCCCATCCTGAGCCTATAGGGCAATGACCTGACCCTGCACCTACTAGGCAGCCCTGATGTAAACTGTTGTTGGAGTCGCTGTCACATTAGGGACTCCCAGGAACAAACCCTGGAAAGATACCTTCCCACTAACTGGAGTCGAGATCTCTAGTCCAGAGGCTGTGGGAAAGTCCTATGTCAGCCGGCTGTGACCAGGATTCATCAAGGGGCACAGCAGTCGCAGGGAAGCAGTAAACCACCGGTTTGGGAAGGTACGAGTAGAAATATCATTAGAATTGCCGTTGCACAGTGTTGGAGTGTGTTTTGCCTAGGCTTAGCCTGCCTGTATCCCCGTTTGCAGCCGTCTTGCAGGACATGCGATCCTAACGTCTGGAAAAGGACAGCGATTACCACGTACAGACTAGAAAGAGCTGCAGCTATCTCCCCCATAGCTGGCACTATAAACCCTCATCTGCTGAGGGGGTCATTCCTACTGTCCTCGGACGGACCACTGACAAACATCCAGGCATTCAAGAAACGCCTGGATATTCAGGTGTCTTTCCGTACTCAGAAAAGGGTATTCGGGCATCTTGCACTCAAACTTGAAACGTTTTTTTTTTTTGCAATGTGTCAGGAAAAATGCATAAGGCCCTGCACTGCTCTCACTGTACAAACAGTGAGGACGGGGGTAAAAAGATATAAAACAAGACAAAATCCATCACACTTACAGTAGCTACCCCCCCAGAGCAGTTTGCCTTCATCTTTCTCCCCCAGGCACGTCTGATTGCAAACAAGCCCGGGCAAAAACTTTCAAAACCCCGTTCCCCCTTCTTGTCCTGTTATAACTTAAATATTTAACCTTTAAAAAGAATCATCTTCCATGTTCAGACTTTTCCACCCTTCTGGCCCCTGAATGCCAACTTTGCACATCAGGTGGCAGATCTGCGGCTGCCGTCTGGCTCACTGGACCAGAAATAAAGACTCATTAGCCCTAATTATACGGGACTAAAACTTCCTACAGAAACCCCAAATGCTGCTATTGTAAATAGACGGCACTCTCTACCGTGCTAAACGATCTTTCAAAAACTTTCCGAGTGATTTCTCAGTTCAAATAAGGTAGGACTGTCTATCCGGGGGCGAAGGCGATGTCTGTTTTAGCTACAAAGAATGAAGAGAACGATGATCGTTACCAAGCTGCGTTAATTGTGTCAATCCGTTAAGATAATTAATTAAGACCAAAACACAGGTCCCTTTGTTTCTTTTGACAGCGTAGTTATATAAGCCGAGCACTTAACGCGCTTCAAATATAAAACTTAAACGCAAGATCTACATCAATACGGCCAGAACCCTATAAAGAGACACAGGAAAATAAAACTGTGATCGCAAACGATCCATTAACATGAACAAACGACGAACGAGAACAAGAAACGGTCTGCTTGCACGGCAGACCTGCAATTACTGTACACCACGCAGGCTGACTCCGTCCGGGACCGTCTCACTAAAAACAACAATAACAACAACAACACATTTTCCTTCTCTTACCCACAACAAGAGCGTCCCGGGTGCAGCACCGACAGCGCACACGCAACCGAGGGCAAAATGTCCGTGTTTTCTGCTCCGAGCCCCCTCTCTCCGCTAGGCCCGCTAACGTCTGTCCGGGCACCTCTCCTGCGCCCCGAGTCCCGAGGTATGCGGCCATGCCCGTTCAGGGGCCGGACTCCCCATTGGACGCGCCGGCTGGGCTCCGAGTGACGAGCGGCGCTACATGTTGCCAAATCCGTGAACAACTACAGAGACTCCCCCTGGCCTTCCAGAGCGCTAACGGTCTCGGTGTGCTATTTATGGACCATGACGGGCTTTTTTTGAAACCGTATTCCTTTTTTTTCCCCCTCCTTTCCATAGGATGTGCCTTTTTTAAGCGACTGGGTTTAATCTCTCTCTCTCTCTCCCGCATTCCCTCACCCTCAAAAAAAAAAAACTTGGCTCGTTTCCGACAGCCGTCTGGGAGAATTGTTCCTGAAGCCAAGAGTGTCGGATACACAGCTCGACTTTATGAGCTCATTTCACACCACTGCCAGTCTATTCCGAAATAAAAGGGTGGCAGACTGTTGTACCGCCACGCCGGTATTCTGGCGAGCTTCTCTGCTTCAGGGCTGATTTATGCTACAGGGAAGTGGGGCGGGTGTGAGTGTCAGGCTAATAAACCCCCTTTTTACATGCATTAACCGACAAACCCACAGGGGAACGACTGCCGAGGGCGATAACGGCGAAGCACAACCTGCCCTGGCCCCAGAGAGCCCTCTCGCATTGGGAGCGTTATCTCCGCCGAACACAGGCTGCCTCTACCCCTCCAGACAGCAGGAAACAGCGGCTGGCCTGGAGGATAACCCCCCCTCTCCCAAATACCGGGGGGCCACACTATACCCGCACACTGCTGTCAGATCACGCAGCGTGCTGGCATCTGCGCCCCGAGGTGCCCCTGCGAGCGGAAGGGGAGTTGGGGTTCAAGGAACGGCTTCAGGGGTATCGGGGCGACTCGTGATTTTTTTTTAACACACCGGTGGAGTGGTTTATGCACTGAAGGTGATTTTACCGAAGTGAACGCAACTACCCTGGAAGCCGTGCACTCAAGCACGCCTTAACGTTGTTCTGTCTGCTCTTTCTTGTTCGTTCTGCAAATGCTGTGAGCCCGATCGCTCTAGGTGTCTTTTCTGGGGGGGAGTTGGATGAAAATGTAGGAAAGACACCCGGGTTGTGCTCTGACCACGCATGTGAGAATCAGGCCCTGTTCCGCCCAGGGAAGTCTGCGCTTCCAGCGGCTGAAGTCCCTGATTGGGCTTCTCAGAGCGGTGGGTTTTTATCACATGTCATTTAGAAAGCAAAATCACACTGCATTGAAAAAAAAAAAGTATACTGTGCTAGGTGAAAAAAAAAGATGATCGCTTTTTAGGAAGGCGAAGTATTCCGAGGTACATTAACAGATCGGCATCAGTTTTCACATGACAATAATATCGCTCTTCTCGCGACCAACAAAAGCAATATTTTCACGTCGAAAACCGAAGAAGCTTCATACTTACAATAACGAAAAACAAAGAGAAACATGATTTAAAGCGCCCATCATAAAAAAAAAAACAGATTCCCCCACCTTTCTCAGACTTTCGGCACACCGACAGACACAGGTAGGTTCTGCACTTCGATCGTGTTCGTGGACGAGCAGGGAAAACTCCTACATCTGAATAACTATGAGAGCTTTCTAGGTTTACAAAAAAAAAACACAATACAAAAGACGCTACATAAATGCGTTGAGAAAATAGTTAATTCTCGCGCAATCCATACACCCCGGAACCGCGAGCGTGGAAGGATAAATCCGTAGAGCACATAAGACTGTAGGAATTCAGAAAGGGGATTATTGCGCGCACATATGATCGGCTAGTTATTGATTTTATCACCTGAATGAAATATCATTGACATGTGTAACTTTAAAAATAGAACCTTACTTATTTTCCTTAATTATTTACGCCCTACGATTTCCACGCGGGTCCGGTTTTTACAGTTAGAAAAATCGGTTTCCCCTCCTTCTTCCTCCACAATGGTTTCTTCTGATTAATATGCAAGCAGCGGGTCTGCTGTGACGTCACAGACCGGGTTACTATCCGCTGGGTGGATGTCACAGAGCCATAGTTCGGCTGGCGTGTAGCAGCAGGAGTGATACTTTATTTCTGATAGGGATTTCGGACATCTCTTTATTTTTCCCCCACCCTTTTTTTAACCGCTTACAGCCGCCGTCGGTATTTATCGGGAATCTTTAAGGAGTAAAACTTTTGAAATGTTTTTCTTTACGTCCACGGACGGCTCGACGTGGTTCCTGGTCAGTCATCGACTCCGCCAGTGGACAGTCCGGAGGACCCAGCGATTTCTTTGAAAGTCTCTTTTTTTTTTAGATAATAATTTTCAACGAATTCATCTTGTATCTGCGCCTCGTGATGTATTCTACCCACCGAGGCGCACAGAAGGGCTGATTAGAGAAAACCGGAGATCAATCGGCAGACCTGGAAGCTGACAGCCTCCCAACTTTTCTCTCTTTTTTTTCCAGGCAACGCGATTAAAGATGTTATTCGAATGATGTTGTGAACAGTTAAGGGTTCGGGACACCGCCTTCGCCTGGGCATTAAATTGAGCTTTCGAGGGGGAGACACCAGGCAAAGTAGCCGTGGATATCATGAAACACACACATCAGCAGGAGGGAGACGAGAAGCTGATTGAACTCGCATATTGAAAACAAAATCCTTTTCCGTCGTTGTTGTTGTTGTGTTTTTGAAGACGTGGGGGCAAGGAGACGGCCTTCCGCTGAAGCAAAATAGACTTTTGTGATTTACAGAAGTGTTCTGGAGCTCCGGGGGGGGTCAGAAGTCCAACACCCATTTTTTGTTTGGCGTTGTGGCTCGCCTCGGTTCATCTGCTCACAGTTGTCTTTGCCTTCGCGAAATGGATACGGCCTCGTCGTCTACGCTGGATTCAGAGGTGAGCCCGTTTTCTCCGATCGAGCCAGCGGTTCGGCACAATTGCACGGCGGAACCGTTTCTGGATCTGGGCACCGCCGGGAGGAGAGGGAGGAGGAGGAGGCGGCGGGCGGCGGGGGGGGGGAGAGGCACATTTCAGACCTGCTAGCGTTACACAAACGGGTGCTTTCCCTGTTGCATGTGTGTCGCAGTGGTGGTCGTTTCCGAGCTCTGAAGACTTTTGTCAGCTCTGCCTTGTGAGCTCTAGCGATGCCCCCCGATCAATTCGATGCGGTGTTTGATCGGTTTCTGGTTACACATCACGCCATCTTGTCTCTCTGCTGTCAAAAAAAGTAGTTCAATTTTGTTGTCAGGGGCTTTACCCACCCCGCCGACAGTGATCTTTCCTCCCCGAAACGATCTCCCCGTCTCCGTACTCGATCGCAAAACTCCATCGTCTCGTCCTGTGCCGTACGGATCTCGGATCTTTTTTCAGAAGGGGGGGCTAGTTCCGTGGAGCACGGGGGTTCGCCATCTTGTTTCTGTAATTGTATGGATAGGTATCGATAGGCAGGCTTTGTTTTTAATGACCTTAAACACTTGGTAAAAGTTGCATCGAAGTTACCCGGGGCTGTCGTCGGGAAGGTTCCGGGCTCCGTGCAACTGAAAAAGATTTGTGCTGTGAATCTCCGAGCCCCTCCTGCCCCCCTCCCGTGATAAACGTGCCTGTAGACAAAATGTCATTTGAAACCTCCGGCGAGAAAAGTTCATTACGCTGATTTTTTTGCGTCTGGCGAACTTCTGAAACAAGCAGATGTTCAAGATTTTTGTTTTAATATAAGAACCGATACCTGTGCCAAGGCGGTTTCGCCATTAACGCCCTTTGTTTTCAAATACAGCACAGGGGTGTCGCGATTGTGTGTGTGTTTGCGTGTCTGAGCTGGGGGGGGGTTCGACATCTCCCTGCCTGGGCACTTCACATTTTTCACCTTCGACTTCTTTAACACAAAGAGCATCGCCGCGTTGTTCAGTGTACTTTGCCGTGAAAAGCCCAAAGCCTTCTGCGGTAATGATGTCTCCCAGATCACATTAACGACTGGGCAATTCGTGTGCTCAATCGGTAAAAAAAAAGACTGTTTTCTGGTACAGAATGCTAAAAGTATCCTTGCGCAGCAAATGCAAAACGCCCAGAGCCAGATCAGGGATGATCCATTGCCTTAATATTCCCCGACAATGGATGGAGACTATTCGACGAGTAAAAACCGGGGGTTATCTGCTTTTGGGAACAGAATTGTGCTCCGTGTTGTCTGATCGTGTGTTCCGGTCGCAGGCTCGGCAGGCAGACATACAGAACTGACTCGGTGTCGACGGTGATCGTCTGTGTTAACGTGTTCGGTGTATGGGGGGGGTTCAGTCTTGTGGGGTTTTTTTCCCCGGGATATAGAGAAATCGAACTGAAAGGCGAGTCTCTCTCGTTATAAACCCATTAGCGCCGGTTTAATCGCGCCGTGGGCGAAGCGGGCCGGCCGGACGCGACCGCTTCAACCGCACAACAAGTTTCTCGCTCGGCTGTTCAGCTCGATCCTGCGTGGGTTCCCGGTGTGGCCACATGCACAGGGGAAACGACCGCAGGAAACGCACGGACGTGTCCGGATCCCCGCCGGTGACCGGGAGAGCGACAGTTTCCCCCGGGTCAGCTCGCCGGGAAGTGTCCGGCGTTTCTCTGCACACAGAGTGCATCGCACCGGCGAAGCGCCCCGGTTAAGAGTGATTTCAAACAAACACGACTGTGGACAGGTCTGACATATCGGGGGGTTTTTGTGTGTGTTTTAATTCGATTGAGATTCCGCTTCCTCGGACGCGTTTCCCAGTTTGACGGCTCGGAGGCTGTATTAGCCCGGCGCGGTCTAAAAGCCTGTCTCGTCGATGGCGGATGCGGCATTTTGAAAGTTTTGCTCGAAACTGGCCCCCGAAGAGCCGTGGCGATTATGATTTCGCCCAGAATACACCCTCCCCCACCCCATTCTCTCCCCCGAGCAGAAGCCAGTGGCGTCCCCGTGTTGGTGACATTTCTGAACGGAGTGCCAGCCGCCCGTGATACTCGTTTACAGTGCCTCTGGAATGAAACGGTGTCTTGGCGCTGTCGATCAGAAACCGTCCGGACTGGAGCTCCGTCTCGGTCTGTTCTTGCATAATATTAACGCAGCCGTAGCAAACTGGCGTGTCCGCTTTCTTTCCCGGGGTGTCTCTTGGCGAGACACGTTCGGTCTGTCCCTTCTCGAGGGATCGCCAGCCGATAGATTAATGCCCACGTCTTGTGTGTGTGTGTGTGTTCTGCATCTCGCATTAACCAGCAGTATTCATAAAACCACCGAGCGAGAGGCTCCCAAGAGCCCGAAAGGTCTCCGTTCGTTTGCGCTGCGTTTGTTAGCAGAAACGACAACTATTGCCAAAAAAGTACAGTGACCTCCCCCCGCCGGCCCACCGAGTGACGAAATCGGTTCGAGTCGGAGAGTCCTGCGCGATTTAAAGGCACAGGCGATTCAAACTCCTGGCCGAAACGCGTCTGTGAGCGGTCAGGGAATTCATCTGTTCAACCTGCGCCGCTATGGGAAAAAATAACCCGATAATAGGAGAGAGACGACCTTCATCACAGAGCTCATGAGTGCCAGCCATCAATACATTTTCCGTCTGCTATTTTCAGTGGGTTTACTAGTACTGTGAGATTAGTATTGCCCGTTAAGAAGTTTTTTTTTAAATGGGCAGATCTGGGAGGACAGCCTATTGTTTCCAGCAGAATATATTTTGTTTCTGTTGGTAAAAAGAAGTAGGACAGAAAAGACTGTAGTCTTTTTTTTGGTACTAAACTAAATATTATACAAAGTTTTTTTTAATGCTACTTCAACAGTATAAAAGTACCTGAAGTTGTTAAACCTGACAGGCAGGGCATTTTTTTCTGTCACAAACAAATGTGTTGGGAATTTAACCGAAAAGCTTTCGTATGGTGCAAAGATTTAATGCTCAGTTCCAGACAGGGGTGTCGTTTTGAATGTTTTATTTATATTCCTCCTTCCTCCATATTGCGTTCCTTACGATCTGGGCAGGTTAGTGGGAGAAAAGATTCTGTTCCAAAGGAACTAACATTTGCCTCCATCTACTCACTAATACAAATACTGGGTAATTTCCTGGGTAAGATCCCATTGTCCTAGGGCACAACAGCTGTGTCTCACGTGGGATTTGAACCAACAACCTTCAAGTTACAGGTCCAGTCCTCTTGACCAGTGGTTCATATGTGTTCTTCAGTATGTGCGTGTACATGCGATCCTGTAATCATTCAAGATTTCACTGCGTGTTACTCTCTCCCGTGGCTGGGAGATTTTCTAGCTGCTTCTTCCAGTTTGGGGTTGCAGGGGAGCTGGAGCCTATCCCAGCAGGCCTTTGGAACTGCGGGAGGAAACCCGTGTAAACATGGGGGAGAGCACGCAGACTCCACACAGACAGCAGCCCCGGGTTCTGGAATCGAACCCGCTGAACGAGCACTAGCCACTGCGCCGCCCAGATCGCCGTAATGATTCGCCGTGAACGGCTGCTGATTCTCTCCCCTTTCCCCCCCGCTGCAGGACTGCAGTCCCAGCTGCAAGAGGCGCCGGACGGTGGAGGATTTCAACAAGTTCTGCACCTTCGTTCTGGCGTACGCCGGCTATATTCCTTACCCCAAGGAGGTACGTGCAGTCACCGGTCTTCAGCGGCCGCGCGGTGTCCCTCTTCTGTGCCGTCTGTCTCTTCTCTTTCGTACCACGATGCACCGCGCCCCCCAAAAAAATCAAACGCGAATCTTCGGGGCTCCAAAGGCACCCCCCCCCTGCTTCGTCGGTCACCCGGCTGTAGCAGAGCTCGACCGGTGCCGAGCCGATGGCGGCGGCGTTGTCGCCCCTCGAGTCGATCGGTGCGGGGGTCTCCCCGGGTGAGCAGGACTGGGGGCTGCGGAGAGGAGAAGACACGGTGGGTTGCGGTGTGGTTAGCGGCTGCGGGCCTTGGGAAAGCTGCAGGCAGCCCCCCCCCCCAGGGCATGGCGGCGCGTGCCTGCGTGTGTCGTGGTCCTATCCTGTGCTACTGTTGTTCTACTCTGTTTATCCCACAGATCAGTTACAGCGCGGGCAACTGCAGTGCCAGGCTGCCCCACACACTGCCCCGCCAAAGCTCCTCCTCCTCCTCTTCCTCCTCCTCCTCCTCCTCTCTGTCCTGGAGGGACCCCCCTCTCCCAGGGTAAGAGGGCCATTCCAGACTCCATGCTCATCCCTGCCTCTGAATGCCATGCTCTACTCTGTACACGCGGGCAGCACGCGGGGTGGCCTCAGGCCAGCCTATGGCGCTGAGCTGCGGAGGCAAGAGAAGGGGGAGATCGCCCTAGCACTGTGGCCCCCCCAACACCCTAACTTCCCAAGCCCCCCCCCACCACACCTGCTTCCCTTTTCCGAGACTGTGCCCACCTGAGGAGCGAGACCCCAGCCAGCAGAGACCCTGCCTGGGGTGTTCAGGTGTGGGTGCGTGAGTTTATGTAGCGTTAAAGCCCCCGGCGCTTCTTTTTCTGGTTCCCGAATGGGGTCCGTTTGGGCCCGAGAACCGAACTCTGTAGCACACTATCGGCAGCTCCTCCCGTCCAGCGATACGGAAGGGAGGGTGCGAGTGGGATAGAGGGAAAACCCGTTCTGTTCGTGGAAAGCTAAGTGTAAAAAGAAAAAAAATGAAAAGCCGAGCTGACAGCGCTGAGGAACAGAATCGGGGGAGACAAGCAGGTAAGCAGAGGAAGTGCTGAGGCTCCTGGAAGCGTCAAGCAGCTGATGAGGACACTGCTGCCGGCTGTAAAGATTCCCTTTATCCAGCCCGGAGCAGCTTGACATGTCTCAGGCTTTCCTTCAGGGAGGATCCACCCAACGTGGAAGAGAATCTCGGGAGCAGTGAAGCTCCTGAACAGGCAAGCTGAGGCACAAGGCGTTTTGGAGCACTGTTTCAGACAGTTGCGTTAATCGCGTTACTGGTTCCGCATTTCACACCAAAGGGATCCCAATTCCGGGGTGGTGATGGAAACTCCACACCTAACACGCCTCCCGACCCGAAGGGCATCCGGCAGGGGATTCCTGGAGTTTTGAACCAAGGTGCCTTCCTGGGTCTGGACTGGAGGAGAGCAGGGAATGAGGAAGAAACGGAGCCTGGGAGCGCCGGAAGGTTAATGGGCACTGGTCGGGGGGAGACCCGCTGGCGAAGAAACCTGCCGACTTCGGGGGCCGGTGTAGGAAAAGCAGGAGGGGGGGCAGGACTGGTGTTGTCGCTCTGTCGGTGTGCCGCCAGCTTTCCTGGACATTCCAAGCCTCCGGGGCCGCTTGTTCAGGAAGAGGAATGAGGAATGGAGGGCTGCCCTGTGGTGCCGACGGGGGGTCTCGCGCCCCCTTGAGCTCCTGGAGGTGGAGGCGGAGGCAGGGGTGGGGTAGGGTGTTATGAGATGTGGAGTAATCCGCTCACCCACAGGACCTGTGGGAGTGGACGGCGCATCAGAGCGAGGGGCTCCATCACAGAAACGCGTGACCGAGTGGGGGGCTCGGGTGGCTCGACCTGACTGTGAAATGTGCTTTGTCTTGCAGGAGGCTCCCCTCCGGACCAGCTCCAGCCCCCCGAACAGCACGGGCAGCACCGTGGACAGCGACGGCTGGGAGCCCCCCCGGCTGGACGGCGGCCTGCCCGCCATGGGCGGACTCTCGCTGACCCCCAAGAACCGCCGGAGCTTCGGGGGGTTCAAGCGGGCGGAGAAGAAGGGCGGCGCCCCGCTGTCCCCGCTGATGAAGCGGGCCAAGTCCGCGGGCCTGCTGCTGGACAGGAAGAAAGCGGACAAGGCCCGGAGGAAGAAGCTGAAGCGGAGGGAGGCCGAGGAGCGGCGGGCGGCCCCCGCGGGGGGCGGGCTCCCCGCGGGGGGCGGCGGCCGGCCGATCAAGCCGGAGCCGGCGGACGAGGCCGATCCGGAGGGCAGGCCCGGCCCGGCTCCCTGCGAGGCGGCGGCGGCGGCGGATCAGGCGGAGGGCCAGCTCCACTGGGAGACGCGCTGCAAGGAGGAGGAGGAGGAGTCGGAGCCGGGCAGCCCGTCGTCCGAGAGCTCCGCCTGCCCGGCGCGGGAGAGCGAGGCCGCGGAGGACGACGGAGAGGCCGCGGAGCCTCCGAGAGAGGAGGGCGTTCCCGGGAAAAGGACGGTAATCCGACAGGGAAAGCAGGTGGTGTTTCGGGACGAGGACGGCACTGGGAACGACGAGGACATCATGGTCGACTCAGGTAACTTTCCTAGTGCTTAGCAGGAGCCCGATACCATACTGCTGTCAGGTGCAGACAGTGTATTTCAAGACTGAGGAAAAAACAGCTCGATTGAGTAAACTCAATTAAGATGTGGGGCAAGAGAGGATATGATGTTCCGACTATCCATTTGTGCCTTTTCTAATCTGCTCTGAGACTATCCCAGCGGGCAAAGGGCACAAGGCAGGATACATTCTGAACAAGACGTCCGTCCACTGCAGGGCCAGCGTGCAAACGTACGCACGATTACGCCAGGGCCAATTTTCCCAGTAGCCAATTAACGTCCCAGTATGTCTGGTCGACTGTGGGACCTCACTGGAGCACCCAGAGTTAACGCACACAAACACCCTCCATGCAGGATAGCACCCCTGGTCCAGAATTGAACCGGGGGCCCTGAGCGCGTTAGCTGTGCTAACTGCTGCACCATCGTGCCGCCCATTTTGCAACTTGGCAGGCAGTCCTGTATTTCATGTTTCCTAATTTCTCAGGATGTGGCTGGTTAATAAAACAGGTTGTGGTTTTGAACACTGCAAATGATTTGCGTGTTACAGGGATTGGGCCCTGTACATAGGCAGTACTGCCTGCATTACTGCCTCGAGGTCTGCACGGGCATGAAATTGAAGCCCGGACCCGAGACCTTGAGACCCGACCCGACCGAGCCCGAATGGTACTGTCAGCTCTGAAACCCGAACCCGAGATCGGTCACTGTCTTTTCCTCTCGGGGCGAGTAGACACACATGCACACACGGAGAAGATTCTCACAGACGTGGCTTTACGACGCTGTGCGCTTGAGTTGATAGAAAAGGCCGTGCGCTGAGCAAAAACTGGTATTCTGCAATACTTCTGAAAGTGGGGAACGGCTGATAACGGTAGTAGGCCTAGCAAAAACGCAAAGTGAACATGCACGCAGGCGTAACTGGTTTTAGCTCTTGTTACACACATATGAGAAAGAGAGCGAGCAAGCGCGCAAAATGAGTTCCGAATTTCTTCTAATAAAAATACATTTAGAACATAAAATAATTCATTTTCACTGCTTAGAAAACCAAGCCGAACCTGGCCTGACAAAGTATTGAGCGCGGGTTGGGTAGCAGACCTCTGTTTACTGACGCCTGTCCCCCATGTCTCCGCCCCCGCTGCAGACGACGATTCGTGGGACCTGGTGACGTGTTTCTGCATGAAGCCCTTCGCCGGACGGCCCATGATCGAGTGCAACGAGTGCAACACCTGGATCCACCTGTCCTGCGCCAAAATCCGCAAGTCCAACGTGCCCGAGGTCTACGTCTGCCAGAGGTGCAGGGACTCCAAATTCGACATCCGCCGGTCGAACCGGTCCCGGATGGGCTCCAGAAAGCTCTTCCTGGACTGAGGGCGAACCGGTGTGATCCGATCTGGACTGCGCGTGGGGGGTGGGGGGGTTGGCGGGACGCTGTCGGGCTGACGGAGTGGATGAAACGGTGATCACTCCAGTCTTAAGGTTCAGACTCCCCCCCCCCCCCCCCAAAGATGAGGTGCTCCTGTTTGCGTGAGGCAATCACTGTACAGACTACTGAAATGCAAAAAAAAAAACCCTGCGAGTTCTCCACTAGAAGCACGGGTCAGCAGGTGTCTGTTATGGACACTGCAAACTCCGACAAGTATACTTGTGAGAAGAGAGGGACTTGAGGGCCGGAATGGAGGAACGTCAAATGGGCGCTCTTGAGGAATCAAGGAGGAGGCTGAGGAGGAGCAGAGGGGAGGGGAAAAAAACGCCAGGAGTGATCACACTGTTCACATCTGGCTGGGTCGTGTGCCAGTGAACAAATCCAGGTTCTGAAGTGGTCCGGCTGGCCCGGGATTGTGTCCGTCTCCTTCTGCCTTCCTTAAAACCCAGTATTCCCCCATCTTCAGTGGACTGCGCTGTTCCTGCCCATTCTACATCAGTGGTCAAGAGTGGCGTTATTTTCTGGACACAATATGAAAAACAATATTTATTGTTTTTCAGACAAAATGGTTTTTTTTTTTAGGGCAGAGGAGGCTTATGTTGACATTGGAAGGGACAGAAGATAAAAGAGCATCCCTGTAATACACCCCCAGGTGTTTTTTTTTATTAATAAGCAATACGAGAAGCAGATCCGTGCTCTGTTCTTGGGGGCTCTCTCTGACAGTAGCAGGTTGTGTGGAAAGGGGTGACCTTACTGTTATTGGAGAGAGAGAGGGGTGGGGGTTGGGGGGGTGGGGTTGCAGACTTTGCACTTCTGAGCATGTTGCACAGAAACATTATTTCATGTCTCATTGCCCTTCATTACCCCTAGATCATGCCTGCAGGCAGTGGAGTTCAAGTGTTTGCAGCCCCTGTGCACCCACTCAAACCCTTATGACACTTTTTGTTCTAAATTTCAGATTTTTGAGGCATGTCTGGCTTATATGAGAAAGCAAGTTCGCGTTTATCATCGCACTGATCGGAGCGGTGCTAATCCGCAGAAAGCTCTGGGATCTGGCAGACACATGCTTCATATCCCAGCACTAAGGTTAATGCTATATGGACCAATGCTTTGCTCACAAGGTACTGAGTTTAGGAAATGGAGCTCCGTAGGTGAAAAATTAAGGCTTATCAAAAATGATCATTTAAATGCTTCACTGGGGGTTAAATAACAAGAATTTCTCCCGTCTTCTAAGATATCAAGGGAAGTAAGATGGAAATGCCATAGTTCTCCACAGCCTGTTAAAGGGTCGGCTCACTCCACTCGGGCAGCCTAGCCTTTGACGTTGTACGACCGGAAACGGGGCTGTCTGTGAGCCGTCATGCCCGAGCTGGGGATTTTCTTCTGCTGAGCTCAGAAACCCTCCAGGGCTTCTTGAGGTCCTGTTCTGGGGAGGGGGTGGTGGAGGAGCCCACAGTCTAAACCCCTCACCTTTTCTGCTTTCCTGAACCGCCAGTGACAACAGGCCTGCCACTCCTGGGAGAGCTCATGTGACCTCCTTTCTGTTCCCCGGACTTCGTGAAGAAGAACCGAATTATCCCCCTTGTTCACTAGTGGTTGTGATGTCTCCTTCCTTGCGCTATAAGTTCCAGTTTTACAACTTACAGTGCCCACACAATGGAAGTGCTACATGGGTGTTCACGCAGTACTTGGACATTTCTAAGAGCTTACAGTGACATGCCTTTGCTTTTCTTGCCTGGTTTCTTTTCAGATTTGGTCTGCTTTGGCCTATGTCTTCTGTGTTGTCCCTGTTGGACAACACAGCTGTGAGGTACCATTTTGCCTGACACAAGTGAGAGCTGCAGGATTAAAACATTTTTATTTACACCACAGCCTGACCATTGGTGCAGTTGATAGGCTGAGGTATTTTTATAAAGGGTCTCTTTAAGTGATTATTTAAATAATTCTTGAAATTGGAGCCCTTGTTATCAAGCCTTTCTTTTTCCCCCAAAATGGAAAATAACAATCCAGAGAACTTGACTAGATTTGCCTTTTTGTCTTTTTTAATCATTTCATACTTTCTGTTAATCCATTACGAAAACGATGCACAAAGTTCCCCCTGCATTCATTCCACTCTGCCTCCCTCTCAGTCATTGATCTAGCAGCTGAACAACAGCTGGGATTGAGCTACAAAACAGGCCGCATTCAGACGAGAACTTCACCTGGGTTGCCTGAGCAGATCCACACAGGGACTTTCCATGGGCAGGATTTCTGTGTTAACATAAATCCAGTACCATGTTCTGAAGAGTTTTGTAAGTGTGCATACCAAGTTTTATTTTGCAGAATAACCAGAGACTCTCCCCTTTGGAAACTACTCTCTCAACGAAACAACAAAAAAATCCTGTTGTCTCTCAAATTGTGCACACATAATTGGAGCTTTTGTGTGTGTCCCCAAGTCTTTCAGAAAACATGTTTTAAGGTTGATTATATTTTGTGTAAAACGAGTTCGATTTTTTTCCCCCCTGTTACCTAAATCCAGTTTCTGTCTGAACGTTCCTGCACTAAAACTAAAACGTCTGCTGAATATGAACAGAGTTTTGTGTCTCTTAGCCTCTATCAAGGCATTGGCCCAGCTGGGCCGACCCAGTTACAACCCGGGCCGGTGCTTTCAGTCTTCAGTAAGCAGGCCTGGGCCTGGGTCACATAGCTAGTGTGAAAACGGCAGCAGTAGACACTGGTCAACGCCAGCTTGTGTAAATATGTGTATTCTACTGTAAAAACAAAAAGGAAATCTAATTTACCAAAGGAAAACGAGTTTGTTCCCTCTTTATGTTTTTTTAAAAACATTTAATTTAATTTGGAACTGGTTATTTGAAAGTGTCAGAGACCGCAGGAATGTAAGCGGTCGGCTTTTGCGAGGGAACTGAACAGTGGCACAGAGGAGAAGGCTGTTTCTATGAAACTCTGTAAATTGTAAAATATGTTGTAAATAAAGATCTAACTATTGATTATTTTAAATCGGCATCTGAAGCTCTGGTATTACTTTTTGGACTTCTTTTTCTTTTGAACGTTGTGAAATCCGGAATAAAAAAAGATGTTACTTTTTTTAAACAAATAAATTTGGTATTCTCAGTTGTTCATTGCACCTCCATGATTTGGGCTATGTGATTGTTGATCACCTGCAGCATTACCACGTAAGGAGAGAGGGCTGTGGGTCTTCTGCCACGCACACTGTGGGGTCTCTTGCCCTTCTGTGCTCCTGTAGCAGATTAATACCCGTGACAAGGGTGGTGCCTCTCTGTGTTGTGCCAACAAAATCGGCAGCACCTCGAGGCGGGTGGTTCCCAAATCTGTTCCTGCAAGTTTCTAGGCTTCTCAAACTTCAAAACAACCTTGCACCTGGCTGAAGGGTTAAAGTGATCCCGTTAAGATTTAATGTGACCAGTTAATCCTTTCCCAGCTGCCTGGAGCTGCTGATTTTTTAAAGAGACACAGACAACCTGCTGGAGTGGTGGTTCCCATTTGTGGTCTTGGGGTACCCCTGTGTCTGCTGGGCTCTTAACTGGCGTCTGTAACAGACTGACTCGTTAGTTCAGGCCAGGTGATCAGTTGAAAAATCGACACAGGCCGACTCATTGTTGGAGTTTCCTGATGCAGTTTTTTTCCCTACTGCTTAAGTCCAGATGGTTATATTTCAGCCAGCACACCTGACTGGGGTCAGCCCTGAAACGTACTGATTAGCACAAGGTCCATATACCAGCTACTAATGCCACTCGGCTTTTCAAGAGCTGGAAATCCATTTTAAAAGGGTCTCAAAGAGAAAATTGAAATAAGAGAGATTTGAAGTCCTGTGATTAAGGACTTGACAAGGTTAGTAAGGACCAAGACGGGGAACGCATTTCCGATCGCGAAACTTGGCAGCCTTTGTCAGTGCATTTCCTCAACACCGAAACTGTGCTCAAAGCAGACCTTGACTCTGCACCAATAACAGCTGATGCCGAGATGTATTTGAATGAAGAGATTCAGCTGTACAGTTCAGATACCTAATGTAATAAACACTAGTATTGGAGCAGGCAGGCAAGAGCTGGAAACCAGCGGCACCTTAGCTTTCCAGCAAGGCTGACTGGTCATGCCTCTTCGGGACTGTTCTGTAACATTTACCCCGCGGGTCTCAGACTCAGCAGAATCCTCTGGGCTCTGTTTCACTGGGGCACTCTGTTACAGAGCGGGTCTAATCATTCACCGAAACGCAGAACTGCGATATCACGGCCATGATTTGACAGGTTTTAAAAGGTACTATCTTTACTGGCGTAAATGTTTTGAAGGTTTGACAGTAAGACACCTCGAGAAACCTTAATTGTGGAAACAGCTAATCAATTACATTTATTGTTCAGTTTGACCAACTATGTTGGAACATAAACCCGAAGATACCAAGACCGTCTAGGAATCGAAACTGCTTTACAATAAGGTTCCCTCATTTTTCATTCTTTCTTTTTGTAAGATCCCAGTCGGTTTTTGATCACTGTCACTTAGAGCTTTGTCACAGCATAGAGGCAAAACATTGCTGGAACAGAGATCTCTTGCCTTTATCCTGGAGAGCTCTTTGGTCTCCTGGGTTTTCAACCGAGCTCTTAATGACAGAAAACCACATTTTCTACCCAATCAGACAAGAACATGATTAAAATACCGTAGGTGTGGTTCCCCATTATCACTTGTAACAGAAACGCAGTGCAATCTTCGGTTATATACAGACCTCAGCTGAGAACGTACTGTATTGTGTCTTGGTTTTCTATTACTGCCCCTGCTGTGACTACAGATGAATACAACAGTGTGAGAGTGAATTACACACAAGTTCAGTGGTCCCACTCAACAGCCACCAACTCCGCCACTCTTATAATGACAGAGAGGTTATGGGCTACGCTGTGAGACCCAGACCCATCTGCCGGCTGAGATCTTATTCGGGGAACCTTGCGGAAAACACCGAAGCCCGTCGGCCATCTTGGTTTCGGGATGTTTTCCGACCTGGCAGGCTAGTCATCTGTTCGTGTGAGAGCGGAGCAATGCCCCACTCCCGGAGTCACACTTTCAACGACGCGCTACCCGCTGTGAGGAAGAGCTGACGAGGCCGAGAAAAAAAAAATGTGGATGTTTTAAGAAATTCAGCTCACCGACGAGGACGGTGAAACCTACCGCGTAAGCAGACGCGCCTTCCGAAACGCAGTTTGGGAGATGGGATTGAAAACTGGAGTGTCCGCGCACTTCTGTTTTACACTTCTGCGAGAAACAAAAACACACTCATAACCGAGGACACCCCGCCGAAGGGTTGACTTGTTGTAATTTCCTGTCTCTTTTTTTCCCAGCCTCCGGCTTTTCGCTCTGACTGAGGGGCGACGGCTCAGCTCGGGTGCTGCCCCCAGTTGGAATGCTGGCCGCCATCTTTGTTTGGGGCAGAGAGAGCACTGCGCGTAAAGACATGCCGAAGAGTTGCTCTGCTTACAACTGTACCAACAGGTACAGCAGCAAGAACCCGGATCTCACCTTCCACAGGTACAGCTGTTTTCCTGATTGTATTCACAGTAATCCACAGCACTGCCGCACTCACACTTCTGATAGCGAGAGCAATCAAGAATCTGCTTCAAGCTGATTTTTTTCCACCCTCAGCTTCTGTCCTCGCTGTCTCCCAGTTCCTCCGAGCCAGGACAGCAGGAGTGTCTGTTAATTATTAAATTAAGTCCTCGGTTTGTTCAGCGCGGGCTAACCTCTTTACTGCGCTGTGTGTGAAGTTGTTCGGACGTCCAGTGTTGAATAAGATACTTTTTTTGTTTTTACCCATTGCATATCTTTATCTGGGAAAGATACATTAATTCAGTGATCTCACGGTATGGGTTTGTGTTGAGTATATAGGAGAGATGTAGGAGTTTTCGAAGTGGTGTGTAGGGAAGTATTATGTGTAAGAAGTGCACAAAATGGAACAGGTTCACATATGGTTGCGTGGCCTTGTGTCCGTCTGGGCTGTTATTATTTTACTGCATATTATTTATGATTGTCATCGTTATTAATATTGACAAGAGGGCGACACAGTGCTGTAGTGGTTAGCAAGGCTACATCACAGTGCTGGGGGCCCTGGGTTCAATTTCAGACCCCCGGCTGCTGTCCGTGTGGAGTTTGCATGGCCTTCTGGTGTTCGCATGGGCTTCCTCGGGGTGCTCCAGTTTTTCCCACACACTGGTAGGGTTAGTTGGCTTCTGGGAAGATAGCCCTGGTGAGACCCTGTGTGTTGGTGCCTGTGTGTGCCCTATGTTGGACTGGCGCCCTGTCAAGGGTGAACCCTGCCTTGTATAAGGGGTTAGAAGACAGATGGATGGATGATTTCCAATGCCTCACCCTGGCGCTCCCTCCCTGGCAGGTTTCCCTTCAGTAAACCCCACGTGCTGAAGGAGTGGCTGGACAACATCGCCCGAGACGACTTCCAGCCCAAGAGGCACATGGTCATCTGCTCGCAGCACTTCACGCCCGACTGCTTCAGTAGCTTCAGCAACCGCAAGAACCTCCTGTGGAACGCTGTGCCCACCCTCTTCTCCTTCCCGCCCACCGGCTCCAAGGTTATAATGTTATAATGTTTCTTTATTAGCCCTATACAATTTCTTGCATTAGGAACTCGTCTTTTCGCAAACCCCAGCTTGCTCTCCATGAGACACACAGACAGGGAGAGAAGCTGGGGGTCAGAGCGCAGGGTCAGCCATTTATACGGCGCCCCTGGAGCAGCTGGGGTGAAGGGCCTTGCTCAGGGGCCCAACGGAGTAGGATTCCTCTGCCGGCCTCGGGATTCGAACCGGCAACCTTCCAGTCACAGGCGCAGATCCTGAGCCACAGAGCCACCGCTCCGCCCAGGTGGGCGACCCCCCCACAGTTACCCCCAATCCTGAACAGTCTGCGCCAGGCCACAGACGGGCAGGGCGTAGCGTCTCACTCCGGCCTGGCGCACGCATGCGCACACACACACAGCTCGGGTCATTTCTTCCATCATGTACTTCAGTGCGTTAACGTTTACCTAGTGTGACAGATCTGTATTATTCATGCTCCCCTGATTTATGAATTTTGATACCTAATGTTGTTTGGATTCTATTAAATTTGTCAGAATTCGCATTATCAGGGTAGCAGAAGGACAGGTCAGCTATAATCTCCTGCTCGTTCTATGCTTCCTGGATCTTTAAAAGCCTGGGTTAGCTGGTAGCATGGCAGTATTTGTTCTGTGAACTGCATCTCTCCAGTTCCTGGTAATTGTTGCAGATCACTCTTATTTATATGTGTTGTGCACGAGCTGTGGCCTTGCTAAGAGGTTTTGCACTTTAGAATTAAAGTAGGGACTAGAAAGTTAAATCTACTGGACTGGGACAGGCGTCTGGTTTGCATGATGAAAGGTTTTGCCACTTGTTTTGCGGATCTGTAGCTTTGTCACTTGTCTGTGTTTCTACCCCTGCGCTATACACTGGTGTTACCCACTCAGCCCATGGCAGGTCAGAGTGGGGGAAACTCAAAAAGCGTCGTACAATAGTGCACGTAATAGGTACACCCCAGAATAAAAATCAGATTGGAAAAGAAGAAGCAAAATCAAGATTAAAACTATAATGTACCCATTAAAAGCTTCAGATGAAAAGATCTATAAAGTGAGTCTAATGGGTTTTGGGAAATTAACAACCCAGGCGATGTTTCCCACTGCCAGCATTAGAGGCATAGCTGTGACAGACAAGCCAGGATGAGGGAGAGAATAATGAATTGCCTTCAGGCTTGGACAAAGGTGTGAAGACCATGTAAAGAGTGTTTCTGGTCTTTATTAAAGAAATTATTTTGTTCTTACTGATTGGGATTGATCTGTATTTGTTGGGTGACACAGAAATCCAGAAACCCTACATGCATGGTCTGTCAATCGGTGCCCGGCTTGTACAGATAAGTGTCTTTGTCCTCCCATTCAGAGGAAGAAATCTCGGAAGAAGCTGAAGACCGAGAGGGCGGCCGCAGCCTCTAAGTGGGAGGAGCTATGGCTGGAAGAGGTGGGACCACAGCAGGAAGAGGTGGAGTTAGACTGCAGAGGAGAGAGGGAGGAGCCAGTAACCACGGAGACTGCCAAAAGCCTAGCTGACCGAAGCCCAGAGTCCACTCCACAGGTAGAGTGCGCATCAACCCTAGTGTACAGGGTCACAGTGAGATTTCATTTTGCCCAAGAGTCAGAGCTGCAGGGTAGCATTGTCTAGTCCCATAATCCGTAAATATGAGTATTTTTACTTCCACAGAAAGATTGCCTCAAACCACAGAAACACCGCATGGATTCCAAGTTAAAATTTCTCAGTGTACGTTTTGCAATGTACATCACGTGCCTGTTTTTTTTTTTCCCCACTGTGAGAGATGTATAAATCCTAAAGGAAATTATTATAGATTTGGATCTGGGGGGGTTATGTCTCAGTCACCTACACACAGATGCACTATTTGACCCCTTGAAAATTCCCTGCTGCCTGGATGCTACTCTGTCCATTACAGGCAATAATACCATACAGTTAGTTCTTGACCTAAGCTGAACTGGGTTTTTAACTTATGCTGGGGTTTCCAGGAATGCATCTGCCATGTACATGCAGTTCTCAGTTTGCTACGTATACTGCGGACCGAGCTCAGGATTGCTTGCTTTGGACCGTGTGATCTGCACGCTGTCACCTGGAGATTGCCCTGCCGAATGCTGGCGCGTGTTGGCGGTGTTCTCCCGTTTTGAAGTGCCCGTCTCGCGTCTGTCCCAGGAGCCCTGGCCGCCGGACCACAGCTACGCCCTGGCCGAGCCCGGCGAGGTGAAAACGCGCCTCTTCAGCGCGCTGGAGGCCAACGAGCGCCTGCGCGGGAGGTTAAAGGTCAAGTGCAGGCGGCTGCGTCAGACGAGCGCGCGGCTGCGGGCGGCACGGAGGCAGCTGGGGCGCCTGCGGACTCGGCTCGGCCGGGCCCGGGCAGAACCGGGGCACCCCCCGCCCACAGAGCCCCGGGACCCCGCGGAACAGCCACGAGCGAGCTCTGGCCAGCCCCCGGAGAGCCCAGAGGCGGCAAACTGTCGAGAAGGGGATGGGAGCAGACGCCCTGTGGGAGACTGCCTGAACCTGGACTAAGAGTGCCTGTTCCGTTTTCTAGAAAACATGATTTTTATTTATTATCTTGTTTTGGCCTCAAGTTGAGCGATCAAGATGCTGAGTAGGGAGAACCTGAGATTAGACTCCTGAAGTAGGTCCATCACAAGAATGGATTCTCCTTCCTGGGGTGGTCTGTCACTCTGTTCAGAGATCAGCCTTGGGGCTGAGAGACGGAAATTGTATCCAGCCAGCAAAGAATGCTCCATGAGCGGGTCTCGACTCTAAGGTGCTATCAGGTACTGTTCCCCTGGGTCAAAGCAGCGTGCTCTGAATTCAAGGAGGCATCAGAGTGTTATTTAAACTGAGCTTGAGAAGCAAACGTGCAGAGAGCACCCAGTGTACTACCATATAGACCATCACACCTGTATAAAATAAGAACCTTCCCATCATTCTTTGTCCTTGTAGCCTAATTGATCTTACTGGTTCATGAAGGATCCCAGATTCATAGTGGTGTCTCACCAGGCAGTGCCAGACATCTCATTGCAGTCATCTCAATCCGTGGCCCTGTCTGAAACACCGTAATGCCAGTGCGCTGTGCTGCGTAATCTTCAGGAAGGTTTCAGGAAGCTGGAGCTATGGAGTCTTTTAACACCCGGAACATCCTGTCTAAAACAGGATTGTTTGTGGCTCCTACCCACCCAATGATGGATAGCTAGTAGTCTAAACGAACAGGTTATGGGTCAGTTCTGTTTTTTCAAAACCTTCTTCAGACAATTCCATGGATGTAAAAAAGGAATTGGATTGACCTCAAATATGAGAAAGGAGGACATTTCAGGAAGGAGAACTGGAATGCTGCTGTGTACGTTGCCTATTTGTAAGACCGGCCTGACTGATTAGTGTAACTGCCATGCCCTTGCAACAAAGTGAAATAATTAATTCATGATTAATTGATATTCATCGGTTTTGCTTATGGTAATTAGAATTTGCTTAAAACCAAATTATTTGTTCTAAGACCTGAAGCAATATATTCAATAACTTGGTAACATTTACCAATAAAAGAGTAATTTATTAAAGGAACAAATGCAGATGCCTACTGTTACATGTGTGCTGCTTTTTAGCAGGGTGCTTGGGGTGAAATGTGAAACTATAGATTCAGTGAAACTATACTGAGAAAATTGCAAGGCTATCAGTCCAATTTTGGGTGAAAAAAAATGTTTTGGTTCTTGGTTTTTAAACAGAATTGGTTTGTCAGTTTTGCACACCTGGAGAAAAGCTAAATTTCACAAAATGTCAGCATGTCTGATAGTGCACACCATTTCATTACACTTAAGTCACTCATTATTACTGGGTTACTGCTTTTGAAAGCATGGGTTTAGATTAATGAAACATCCATGTGCGTTACAGATGTTTTAATTTCTTCAAATGACAAATCGCCAGTTATTTTTCTTTCTATAACACGCATTATTAAATGATGGCTGTTATTTACTAATTATGACTGGGGGATGGTTGTGAATCAGCTTTGGTTCACATTTCCTCCTTCTGCATTTTCCCTGCTGCCCCCTGCACCCCCAGCAGAGCTGGAATGACTGGAGCAACGGTGTAGCTCTCGCTGTGAAAACAGCATGGTCGCAGGCGTTCATCGCACTGCAGGAGAGCAGTTTCAGGGCAGGCCTAAGTGTTTGCTGAAGCAAGACAACTCTTGATTATAACAGGCTGTGCACGCAGTCCAGATCCTAGTTAGTATCTGGTCTGTAGATCACGGGCCTTCATGCTGAATCCACTGTAAACTGGAACAGAAGCACTTGGGGGGGTAAGTTTACGTTTCCTGCACTGGGAGCTGCAGTTTCCAAAAGTTGAAATTCAATCCTGTTTTTCTGGTTTTTATCCTTAAACCAAGTCCTTACATTAGTTCAGGAAGAGTTCTACATATATGTAAAATGCTGTTAAATCTTCTGTTTACCTTTCACCTATTTGTGATTCGCCAGCCTGACTGCCTGCTCTCTTGGGTATTTCTGCATGTGCTATACAGGGAAATATTTGAAGAGGGGAGCTGGCTTATAGTTACACCAGGCCTGATTTACTTAGATAATTAGATAATCAAACACCCTAATGACTACATATGAAATTGCTGTGAATTTCTGTTTGGTTACATATGTAAATAAGCAGACAAGAGCCTAATGTTTCCAGGGCTGTAAGTCTCTTAAAGACTACCTTACAATTTATTCCTTCTCACCACGTGAATTTCAGCCCCTTTTCACATCTACACATTCCGCATCAGCTTGATGAAGCCTGGAACCATGCAGTGGGAATTCTGTATCCCAGCAAAACACCTGTTTTATCCTTATATACACAACTGGAAAAAAAATGCATGTACATTGTAATCATTTTCTAAATACCTCACGTAGAAAAGTACATGTTAAAGCACATAATTCACATGGTAAGTCATTGTCTCATTATAAGGGCTACTTAAGGAAGACGAGATACAAATCACACCATCTCTTTCAGTAACTTTGACTATCCGAGTCAAAATACTTCTTAGGAATCCATCTTTACTGACTGTAGTATGCGGTCTTCAGAAACAGTTTTTCTGAACACCGCTATTCCAATAAAATTCAAAGAAAATACCTATGCAACTTAAGAGATATACAGTCCAAGATTGGTTACTGTTGCTCTTTAATCCTGCTGTCATTTAATCTGAGGTGTGAGGCCATGACAGTGGGAGAAGATCACTGGCCGTGGGGAGTCTGCATGTCTGTTTTCGCCTGAAAGAGGTTTTCAGACCTGAAAGAGGCACTGTGCTATCAGGCAGCTTCAGGAAGTCATATTTCTCCAGCTGTTATCAATACAGTTTGCATGCTTAGTACAAGACATAGCCCATTCATGAACTACTTATGTGTACATCAACGTTTTAAGAGATATAGATAACACAGTGTGTATGAATCATCGCTGATAGGTCAGTTCATACCTTGGATTCACAGAAAGCCCGAGAAGAGCTGGGATATCAACGTTTAAATACTGTTTTTGATACTAGATGGTGCGTCATGTACTAACATGACATTCAAATGTAATTGGACACAAATGGTAAATGGTATCTTATTTCAACTAATATTTAACAACTGATGATTAATGAGAGAACAAAATCCTCAATACCAAAAGAAAAGGAAATGACATCCTGCACAGCTGTTGCAGATGATGTGAAGTGTGTTATGGCTCATCTCCAACCTTGGACCAAGGAGATTAAGGAAACATTTGACCATATAAAAGTTAACAAATGAAAATACATTTGTGTAAAGGAGATGAACTTTGATTTCACATTGTATACATTAATCAATGGGAAAAAGAAACAAGAAAATAAAAAGCAGATGCCTATTTCCTTAATTTATGCTATGCACAATAATGTGTACACTTTTTTGTAGGTCTGCAGTTCGTGTTGATGAATGGGCTGTAGTGATTTCGGTATTTGAGTGAAAGGATAAAAACTAAAATTCATACAGACAAATATTCATACAGAGCCACAGATCACAGAGTAACAACATGTAGCGATGAGGGTATTCAGGTCAAAATATATGGAACCAGTTATTTCCATTGGACAGGGCAAAGTGAAAATGTTCAGATGACTAGCGTGAGCCTATTCCACTTCTAGGGACCAGCACTGAATTCATCTTCCATAAGGATTTAAAAGTTAACTACAGTTCAGATTGATCTGCACTGTAAACGAATACAGGGGGGGAGGGTGTACAGCTCACTGCAATCCGGTATTCACACAAGAAAACATGAAGCTAACGTTGGAACTCTTTACGAGATAAAAAAAGATATGCCGGTTTCCTTGAGATGTTTGAGGTGTATGATTAAAGAAGACATGCATCTTAGGGGAATGAACTTCATTCAAATCAAATCAAATCTTTAACTGAGTTACAACAATCAGCTGCAAAAATCAATCCTTTGGCACATCCAAGAAAGAATAAGCTTAAGCATTTGAGAACATCAGAGGGACCACGATGACAAAGACACCCTTTACCCACCGGTACAATTCGATACCTTTCATCCTGCTTAAGCACACAGCAGAGCCGCAATTAGACAATTTTGCAGCCCTTGTTTTGCCAATGTTAAAAAGTGTACATTGTGCTCTTCCCCTTCTTTCAACTTGCCGAGCACAGGCCCAGCCGTGAGGACGAGGCTGTGGGAGCTCGCCTGGCGGAACTGGAGTGGCAGGAATGGCAGGACGTGACGGAGACTGGCGAAGGGCTAATCCTACCCCCACTTAAAGAACATAAAAAAAGGTTACAAACAGCAGGAGGCTGACTGACCCCCATCAGTCTTGTTTGGTTGCTACTAACTGGTCTGAGGATCTCCTCCGGGTCTCGCTCACACTTCCAAGAGTGGAAGACGTGGGGGGGGGGCTTTCCCCCTGACCCGTTACGGGAGCATGGAAGCGGCAGATTTCCAACACGGCCGAGACCCGGCGCGTAGCGAGCGAGGCGCCGCCTGATCACGTGTACAAGACGGGGCCCGGCCCAGCTCCACCCCCGGGGCGCAGAGCCGCCCCAGCTTGCGCCGGGCACATTTTGACATTGGCCTTCGTGGCGAGGGTCACGGCCCACCGGAGACCGCCGCCCAAACCCTCATTTCCAGCTGTCGGTGAGCGTGCATGCAAAAGGGATGAGGACGGGGATGACCTGAAATATTTCCCTCTTCGGCACGTAATGACAATTGTTTCTTTCCTCAAGTAATCACAAAAGCAGAGTTCTTCAGATTTGTGTTGGTTTTGCCGTTTCTTTTAATCAACAGTCCCAGTGTTTTTTTAATTGTTGGACAGAAGAGTTCAATTCACACTCCGACCTCATGGATAATTACAGTTACTGGAATATTCTCTATGCGAGTCATTTCCTGACTCATTCTGACAGTCTGCGTACATGGTGGAACTATTGCAATATGTCAAAGAAAAAGAAGCGCTCCTGGACACATAGATCTCAAGACCCTGGCCTCCGAGACCATTTGTTCTTTTTCTTTGCCATTTAAAGATTTTTCCTACGTTTCTTTTCAGACAGGTGACAGAGGCAAGTGACGACTCAACAGCAGGGGCCCAATTAACATCGCTGAGCTCCACCCAGATACACCGCAGCCCTGCAGACAGAAGTACCAGCGAGATACCAGGGCCACCACTGCACAGCTCATACTGGGAAATGCACAGCTGTTAATCCATGTGCAACAACCAGCATTAGTGTCTATTACATTATAAAATATATTAAGCCCCACCCCATGCACACATACTTTCGTACATATGTGTAAAGAGGTGTTTTAAAAGGAAATTATTTGAGCTACTTCCTTTTTAAAGCAACGTATGAGAGAGTCTGACAGAGATCAATGGTACCATAAAGTTCCACCCCACGGCCACAAGAGGGCAGTGGGTGCACGAGTTTGCGGTGCTGTACTAGCAGATCATGGCCAGAACGTTCTGCAAGCATTCCCGCAAATCTTTCGCTTCCCTGGGGTTTCCTACAATCCAGCGTGTGCCTGCGCGTGTGTGTTAGGGCCATTACAGTGCTCCAGGCACTCCTCAGCCCTGCATGTTTTCTAGCTTTCTTTGAATCCTGCTGTTCATCAATAGAGGGCTTAGAGACGGCATCCTTCCAATCACGTAACTGGCTTAATTTAATGAAGTGAGAGCCCTGCAGCGATGCAGAGCGCAGTCGCCTGGTGTCTCTGAAGTCTGGAGCTGACCAGCACTGGCCTGCTTGATCAGCGGGAGAAATGCCAGTCAGTTATCTGATGGACATCGACAGCTCTAGAGGGGGCAGAGACGAGACTCCTGCATGAATCCACAGAGCCTGCACCGGTGGCGACCAGCCCTGGCGCCAGTGGCTTCACTCGCAGGACAGAAGCAGAGTATAGAAGACGGCAGCTGCCCTCTGCTCTGCGTTTCAAGCAGCTTCCTCCATCATCAGACAGAGCAGCGCCTGGCAGGTGGGCCAGACTGGGCCGGACGCTGCTCTGTGGGAATAAATGCCCCCCAAGACGTCAACCGCCCACCCCAGTAAAGTGGCACCTCGTATCGAATAGGAGCCGATTCCGCTGATGGCTTTGAGAAGGCATGCTTCCAGTCTGTGGACTACTTAGCGGAAGTACGCTACTTCTAGTAGTGCATAGCTGACACCCTGTCGTGAGCCGCGCGCTCTTTAAGGAACAGGACCGCGCCAGACAGCCCCCTCGTTTCCCACGAGGAGTCCGGTCTCCACACTGCCACAGCCAGGACCCATCATGCCCGCCTGCGCCCACCACTGCGGACAGGTCCCTGGCCAATCACGTGGCGCCCTTCCCTTCAGAGCTGGGGCTCCTGCGCTGGCTTAATCAGTGGGCACACCTGAGGGGCTGCAGGAAGACGGAAAACTTCTGCAGATCACACCGCCTGGGCAGTGCAGACAACATACTGGGAGTATATGCCAACACACACGCATACAAATTCTGGACAGATGCAGAAATGCACACTGTATGTATGTACATACAAGAGAACGATGTACATGGTTTGGTGTGAATTTTTTTTAAATAAGTAGCAGCTGGTACATTTTCCGGAGCACTTCATGTAAAAAAAGCTTTGCAAAGTCTTTACCATTGCCAAAATATGCCACCTCTGTATTACAGAACAATATCCAGAACCACATGAATGAAAGGGGTCGCACAAGGGTCGCTTGTCCAGGCCTGGGAGCCTGCAGGTCTCCAAGCCGCGCAGCCCGAGTCTAACCCATCCCTCCCTCTGTCTCGCTCTGTCTGTCCAGGGTCTTGTCCCTTTTTAGCCCAACAGCCACAGGCTCCTAAGTGTCGGCATCGATCCTGTGAGCTGCAAGGGGGAAAAGACGACAGGGGCTGATTGAGGAGAGCGTCCTTCTGGAGCAGGAGAGGAAAGGCAGTGTCATCGCCTTTCACACAAAACCACAGACGGCAGGACGGTGCCCGAGGTGCACACAGGCACTTCTCCGGCACGTAGACTGATTTTGAATTAAAAAGAGCAAAAAAAGTGAAACTGTCTGACAGTTCTACTACTTGCAAGAGAAACGGCAAGAAATGATTAGCAGAGACGAGAAAAAAAGACAGCAGAACCTGTTATTTTGCATAATGGATTAGCCTTGCATGATTTTGCCTTTGGCTCTCTGTACACAGCACTGTCTCAGAGAATATATTCTGATATACTGCATACTGACACTGATATTAGTTTCTAGGAAGGATCTTCCCACCAGATCTGCAAAACATCACTAAACCAGCAGCGATCTGGCACTTGACAAAACTGCAGCCAGGAGTTGGTCATCCAACACTTCACACACAATAATATACGTTGACAACAGACGTGTGGGAGGCGTAACAGGACGTGGAACAGGGTTACAGAGGGAACGTCTTTTTTGAGAACCCTCTACCCACTGAACCCCTGTCTGTTCTAGTGGAATCAGGTAGCAAGGGGGAGCTGCATTCCTGTGTGAGGGGGCTCAGCACTGGGTAATGAGCTCGCCTCTCGAGGTATGAAAGCAGGCCAGCACAGACCTGAGTTACTGAAGTGGCTGGTTTGATTGCTAAAGGAAAGCTAGAGGACAATAAGGTTAGAGGGCTGAAAGCAGGTGAGGGGCTCCCAATGGTGGAGCCAGGTCTGACTGCTGCTGACCTTAGTAGAAACTGGACACTTAACACACGCTGGAAATCTAAGTAATGACTAACTGGGAAGAAACGTGTGTGAGGGGCTGCTAGATCGGAAGACAACTGCAAGATCTCAGTCAGTGGCGATGTGGCACCCCACAACAGCCACAAAGGGGCGTAACTCACATTGCTTTGGTATCCTAAGCGCCTCCGTGTCTCCCGACAGGACCTGGTGCATCACGCCCCGGAACTGATACAGCACCTTCAGGCCCTTCTCCTCTCCCACACAGGGGTCGTAGAACCCGGGCAGGCCCGCCTGCAAGAGACAGGAGGATGCAGCGTCAATCAGCTGCCGTGGCCGAGAGCCAGGAGCAGGGGCCATCAGTCATTCAGCTCAGTCAAAATCCAATTCTGAATGATGGACTACTCATACATATTCAACCTTTTTATTAAAAAGTGCTATATTATCACACGTTGAGCCTCTGGGAACAGCAAGAACGCCTTCAACAGGACAGGGTGTTTCCCAATGGGGCTAGAAATATCCCGTCCCTATCGGGAGCTACCTTCTGAGAATAATGGCGAGGGACTGAACTGCATGTTCCCGCAGTTCACAATACGAGCGAGTAGACTGCTCTAATATAGACCATTCACATCTTAACTTTATAAAATGTTTTACACGCTATTCTTAACTTCTTCTTACGGCTTAACGGACTTTTCAAGCCTACCGCCTTAGAACAAAGTGTAACGTACATCAAGTTTGGTATAATGCACACAGAGAGGTTTAACCTGTGTATTGTGCTTTAGGTCACATTCATGCTTCACAAGTGGTGTTCTGTCATTTAGCAGGCTAAATGTTATATGCAAATGCATTACATTAGCACCACTGTGCCTGTCATAAGCAGTGTGGGCTGTATTTTTTTACTGTACATCCTGAACAGGACATCGCTGCCCACAAGAGCAGTAGGCTGATGTTGACTGAGCACGCTGTACTGTACGTGCTGCAGGACGAGCTGCTGTGCTTTACCTTCGAGGCTTCAGTGAGGATAAGTTTGGAGTCCTTCACCAGACACTGCAGGGGCACCGTCACGTCGATGACCTTCGCCCTGTCGTGCCTTCGGCTGTTGTCCGTCACGAATTTGCCATACCAGGCGTTGAGAATGATGAGGCCTGGCAAAGGATACTGGTTAACGCTCGTTACCACCACCATCATCATCATGAAAAAGGAAGGTCTACAGCCACTTGAATTTAGTTTGTGTCAGCTCAGACACCCACCAAGCAAGAACAAAATACTCATGCCTAGTCCCTCCATTCTGGTATTGCATTTACAGCGTTTTTCTGTGGTATATTCCTCATCACAGTTACATAGTTTGGAGATTCAGCAGTTCTGCTACAATGTTCAGCAGCAAACTGTTTTTTTTTTACCTGACAGTTTTCTAGAAAATACCCCAAAAATACAAAAGCAATTCTTTGTCTTTATTAGCTCTGTGACTGACGTAAAACTAGCTAAGCTGTTTTTTTGATGGGACACAAAATCAGCTGATCGTGGAAAAAGCTGAAAACCACTAATACGACACTTCATTAAAATAATAAGCAAAACTATGAAGGCTTTTCCTGACTCAATAACAGCCAAAATCCACTAATTATTTCTTCAGCTGTTAATCCACTCACCCATCCTAGATTCCTCTGCTTCGATAATCCTGCGGACCGACTCCTGCATCAGCCGCACCTGCGTAGGAGGACAGTGGGAATTAGGCCCTTCACACTTCTTTTCCTGGGCCAATATACGAAGCTCTTACTGAGCATTAGATAAGCTGTGGGTTCTGTTAAACGGTCCAATGCAGTAACAGTCTGCTATAACCAGGCTGCGCTAAGGGGTCCTGCAGTATTAAAAAAAAAAAAGAGAAAATCCACTACACACCGAGTTCTCAATCACTCCTACACCAGGCACGTAAGTATCAGCCTTTTGCATCAGCTCCTGCCTGGTGCACAAGGTCTGACAAACAGATGTGCCCGATGTTCTGTCGCTACTGTATAATCGGCATGTCAGCCTACCTAGATCCCTTCTGTTACTTATTGCTCCATGTCTCCTTGGCTAGGAGTCCTAAACCAACAGCTTGGTGTGCACAGCTGCCCAGCCCAGCTCAAACAGACCCTGCTGTCATCTACCAGGTCTCATCAGCTTTCTTCCTCTTGAATACTTACAGCCGACTCTGCCTCCTGCTTTTTCCGGGCGATGTCCGTGGCGGCACTTTCCCTGTGCTTCTCCAGCTCCCTGCACAGGGAAACGTGCAGAAAGTGTGGGAGGAGGAGGAGGAGGAAGGAATAGAGAAAGGATAAGAATCAGAACGGTGGCGCACCCGTGCAAAATATATTACAGCATTTCAAGGAGATGGACCGGGGCTAAAATATCGAACCACTGAAACTGCTGGAGCCTCAGCTGATGCCAACAAGCCTGCGCAGACGTTTCAGGCTAATTGTACACGAGACGTCAGCGGACCAAAGAGGAAATTAAGTTTCCAGGAGCACCGGAGACCGGAAACAGGAGAGTGTCTTTGCACGGGGGATGTGAGAATCTAGAGTCAGCTCCCCAGATGCGAGGCTGGGATACAGGTGCCTGGGCTGAACACAGGTCTTGCACTGAAGCACGAGTGGATCCAAGATGGGACATCGTGGATATAGCTATCGTTTAGGTGGAATTTACTGGTCTACAGAGATCTGCATGGAGTACAAACACACAGAAGACATGATGGATGGATTGATTGATACCTTCATCATTTCCTTTTTTTTAAATTATATAATGTCAGCATGCCCAAAAGGGTAGGACAGCCAGTTGACCTTGGACCCCCTAGAGGTTTTTTTCCTCATTAAAGAGTTTTTGGTTCCTCTCCTCCATTGTCTTCTGGTCTTTTCTGTTCTGTATTGACAAAATGTATCATCAATTGCATTTTTAAGCACCTTGGGGCAACCTTGTTGTGAAAGGCGCTATATAAAAATAAAATAAATTGAATAGAATGGAGTGTGGCACCAGCTGTCCCCCCCAGCTTCGGGCAATGGCGATGTGACTGGGCGAGGCAGGCTTACTGCTCCTTCTGGCTGCGCATGTAGGGCTTGATGATTAGCCGGTGGATGGCCAGGTAGAAGACAAGAGGCCCCACCGTGGCGTAAAACACGGCGCTGGGCAGGAGCTGATCCGTCAGGTGGATGGGGAAGAAGTACGTCTGGCTGGCTCTGTTCAGCCTGTGGGGGGGGGAATCAGACAGCAGCCGGGGGTCAGAGCTGGCGCAGAGCTTACAGGTACCCGTCACTGCTTCGGGTCTCGGAGGACAGGAGCGGGCAGCTTCACCAGCCCACGCCAGCCACCGGTGAGCAGCGCTGTAGCAAATCAAGCCCATCTCGGCACGAGAAACTCCAGCCAGACCGTTCATTTTGTCTGAGCTCCACCCAGGAGACTACAAATCGTTGGCTGAAAACAATGGGCGATTGAGGAATCAGAAAATAAAAAACAAAAGACTAACAGTGCATTAATGCCCCTTCGTGGTGAAATAGCAATTAGCAATTCTTGTCATTTTTCCTCTATAGATAATGTCGAAATTCCCTTTCAATTCTGTCATTATGTATTGGAACTGCATGTGCATATAACTTTGAGGAAATTACATAAAATTACTGACAGAATTATACATAAAAATGGATTAAAAAATATGGAGCAACTGGTGCAAAAAAGTGGCTCTAGAACGCTCAATAACGTACTTGATTTTGAGGGACACACCCTGGGGGACCCCGACACTGACGGTCGCCCCCAAAACACTGTGGCGGCTGATCTTCCTCTCAGCACCATATTCAACCACGGTGCCGAAAAAGCCCGTCCTGCAGGGCGAGACAACAAAGGAGACATCAAAGAGAGTCGCACCAGACCCGCTGACCCACCCCAACCAAGCCAGCACACTCCTCTTGGTAGGCAACCATCACCAATCCCACTCACACAAACACATCCAACTTCAAACAATATCACAAAGAAAGCGATGCTCATTCATTACTCTTTGCACATGCAGAAGCAGGGACAGATAATCTAGGACTGTGGAAAACTGGGTATTTAAGGTGCCTATTCAGAAAAACACATTATAAAACCCGCTGAGCTATGAAAGCAACTTGTAAACTGTTGTGTGACAGTTAACAACCTTACAAACTAAATCCCAGATCCTGCAAGCTTTCGTTGAAAGCCTGCAAAGAGCATCATTTTTAAACTGCTTCTTCTTCCGCGCTGCTGAACAGAAGCACTCGAGAGTCAGGTCCTGAAGTCAGCGCTGAGCTGCGCGGGCGCAGTGTAGGCAGAGGTTCTCACTTGACAGAGCCCTTGATCTTGGTCTGGTCCTCATCCTGGAATTTGTACTGGTAGCTGAGCATCATGAAGGAGTGAGGGATCCCCAGCTGGCGACAGAGCAGAGAGAGCCGGTGAGGAAGGTGTGGCTGAGCTCAGTCGGACCTGAACTGCACTGCCAATTCTAGTGTGCAAAGCATGCTAATTGTTCATAAACCTCACACCATGCTGAGATAAAAGCATACTGTGATATAGCACTGGTTTAAGACACGAAAATGTAAAAATGTGAACTTCATCCCCCCCCTCATATAATATCATTTGGAAAATATTTCAGTAAACCTAGGCCCTGATGTGTGAGCCATTATAATCCGCCAAGCTCAGAGGCGGGCGGTGAGCAGCAATAGAACCGACTGGACAGCAGTGCTCAAAAGCCAGAATACTGTTCGCCCTACCACAAAAACAACATGGAGGGACAAGGAATAGCAAATCGCTTGCGTTTATACAGCATTTTACACCTTTATCGTGCAGGAGGGGACCCCCTCCACCTATCACAGGTTGAACTAGGGGGAAACCCTGGGCATGGCTGGACTGCGCAAGCCCAAGGAGGAATTCGGCCAAGTCGCCTGGGTTGACACTCCTGCTCACCCGCTGTATTTAAACCTCCCATATTAGACTGTACGGCCCTGATGGAAACAGGCAAAGCACCAAGCAGGAAAGCAGCAGCTGAATGCACATTTCAGGGCCCGCGGCAGGCGGGACACGCCCCACTGCTCCCCTGCTCCTAGTCCCAGGCCGGACAGACGCCTCCACCCACAGGCACGTGTATGACTCCCAGACTGGCTGTTCTTACATGCACAGGCCCGAGCCCCGGGCACCGAGCCCCGCCTGCGCTCTCACCTGCAGCGCGAAGGTGAAGTGGCTGGTCTTGGTGTCCCTGACGATGCTGGTGTTCATGGCGGACTGCGTGCCCCAGCGCCACTGCAGGTAGCCCATGGTGTTCTTGTCCAGGTGCCGCGCCAGGACCGTGGTGAGGCCGGGGCGCACGCCGCGCGAGGAGAACTGCAGGCCGCACTGCGAGGTCACGAAGCTGCGGGGGGGGGGCGAGGAGAGTCAGGGCTCCTGCACGCCCAAACCCCGGCGTGCTTTCACTACACCGAGAGCTGAAACCCGCTGTCGCCTCCAGAGAGCACCACTGGGGGGCGCTCAGTGAGTGGCACATGACACATTTACATGGGGCGGAGCGGTGGCTCTGTGGCTCAGGATCTGCGCCTGTGGCTGGAAGGTTGCCGGTTCGAATCAAGCAGCTAGCAGAGGAATCCTACTCCGTTGGGCCCCTGAGCAAGGCCCTCAACCCCAGCTGCTCCAGGGGTGCTGTACAATCGCTGACCCTGTGCTCTGACCCCCAGCTTCTCTCCCTGTCTGTGTGTCTGTGTGTCTCATGGAGAGCAAGTTTGGGTATGCGAAAAGACAAATTCCTAATGCACGAAACTGTATATGGCCAATAAAGCGATCTTATCTTAATTTTATCTTATATACCGAGGGCGCTCTGCAATGCTAGCTAACAGCCTGAGGAACCACCTTCCTGGCCACATCTGTGAGAGGAGAGATGCATCGACTTAGCTTCCCTAAAAAACACACAATGTGCTCCTTATCTCTCAAACGGTCCTATAACCTCATTGTCATCTACCTCGAGATCCACATAAAGATGTTAAAATCTCAGCACTGCCAACCCTCCGTAAAGCACTTTGCCCTTGGTGTCCAATATGAGCCCCCAGCACTCGCCATATGGACAAAGGCCCTACCATCCCAAGAAGGCCAATCGACGTGCATCCCAAGCAGTTCATATTTAAGAGTCTTCCAGACCGTACTGTATAGGCACAGTGTAGTTTAATACAAAGACTTTCATCATTTCATCTCAAACTGTCCATGCACACTTTAGTACTCCCCCAGTGTATGTGGAGTGCTCAGGGATTCTTCGGAATAAAAAGAGCTTAGAAATACAAACCATTCCTGTTAATTACAACAGAGGCTGACAATCCTTACACCGTGAATCAAGGTATTATTGACTTAATTAATTCTATAGAACCTAAAGAGAGTAAAAAGATTTTTTTTTTAAAACGCTACTGCAATATTTCAGGCCAGTCCCCAGTTTATTCTCGTGTTAAATTTGTTCATCCACATCCGGGGGAAGATTTGAACTGTGGGGAGGGGAGAAAGCTTTGAAAATAACAACCCAAAAAAGACCACAGGAGTCAGGTCACCTTTGCAAAATAAACTTATTTCTTTCTTCTATAAATAACACCAATAGGCGTGAGGAAAGTTTAAAACCAGCGCCGGGGCATTATTCCCCTCTTTTTCATTAAAAACCTATTTTCCCTCTTCCGCAGCGCACTGCTCAAGAACAGCGCGGCGGCTTCTGCTTTGGGGAGGAAGCTAAATAAAATCTGCCCGCGACTCGGCTAAGCAGTTACTGTGTCAAGTGTTATAAAAGGACCAGCTCGCGCTTGGTTTCTCGCCCTCCTACGAGAGGAGAAAGCCAGTAATTGAAGTGGAAAAAAACAACAACACAGGTTTCATATCCTGCGTGTCCCAGGAGTAAACAAGGTGGCATGTCCTTTCCAATAAACTCATGTGAATCACAGAGCCCGGCCAGCCTGTTCTGCTCTGCCAGGTGGATATTTTCTCCTGCTTGTCCTAGATAGCAGCTGGACCAGATCCCAGAACGGAGCTACTCCGCTGAAATTCCGGCGGGGCGAGGGGGGTGGGAGCACTGCTGTGATTGCACTCAACCCTAGATAAACAGGGAAAAGCAACCAGCAATTCTTGAGTGGACAGACACTGTTTAAATGCACGGTGCTTGTAAGCACATAGCGAATGGTTATAAATGAGACAAGACTGGCACACCTAGCCCATTCGGTAGCCAGTGGTTAATCAATCACAGGATCATCCAGCCCTTAATTGAAAGGCTACTGGCTTAAACTACCTGGCTGGGCAGTTGGTTCCATACTCCCATCAGCCTTTACTGAAGAAGTGCCTCCCCTCTTTCAGTTTTCATTGCAACGTCTACGGACCACTCAGACAACTGTATCTTGAGACCGAGGTACTACACTGTATTTGCCTGTGACTTTGATTTTTAATACAATGACCATAGGCAAGTCACGAAAGATGTTAAAGTAGAAAGATCAATTGTGTAAAAACAAACAGTTTCTCGGCTGTGTTTTTATACTATGCAATACTGTTTTCTCTAAGAAAGAGGTTTGATAACCTCCACACTAAGCCCAATATAGACGTATAACTTCTAAAACACACCATTTAAAACTCACCCAAGGGACAAACGTCAGGCTTACTGATTTATCAGAACACGCACCTTTAATTTCAGGAGAGCTGAATGCAGGATATGAGCAAGCAAGATGAACCACTGCCTTATAATAACAGTGTCAGGGACCAGTAAAAATGTGCTATAAATCAAGGGCAATGATGTAACACAGGGAATTAAAAAAAAAACACTGAACAGACAGGCACAGCGTAGCATAGCTCCCCCTTCAAGGACAGAAATATATCCAGGAACATGCTACAAAAACAATCAGGAAGATGATAAACAGTGTACGGTATTTTGTGACTAAAGCATTTAAGGGCACAGTACAGCTCTATATGGAAGAAGGGTCAATGCCTTGGGCTGTAGTGCTAAAGGAAGAAGAAACAGGCCATGTGCTGCTTTAATCGCTGCTGCTGTGCTGACTTCTCCAGGGGTCAGCAACACCTGTCAGGGCTGTCAGACAGCAGGCCTCTAGCTTAAAGAAGCCTGTGTGCTAGACAGAGGAGGGTCGGAGAAGGATGTAAGCAGCGTGGAACGTTTTAATTTTCTAGCCTACGCAGAGCATGGATGTGTTCAAAAACGCCGTGCTTTCAGTGGTTAATATACTGCACACATAGCAAGGGGAACAACTGACTACACAAAACATTTCAGGAGATCAGCACACTGAAATAATGAGCACTGAGACGTCAACCGTGTGCACTTTAGACGCAAGCAATGCTTAGGCTCTGTAATTAAAAGGAAACCGCAATCTTTCTGTACAAGCTGAAGTATCAGTGGACAGGAACCATGTATAGTTACACCCTCCTTTCAGAAAGCCTACCCTGTTCAGTCACACAAAGATGATCTTCTGCTGTTGCCGGCATCGTAAGATTTACATGTTTCTCTTCCTGCAATACGATTAGATGGTGGAGTTGAGGAATCTCAAGACTCTCTTCCTCTGCTGTCAGTATTGTTTATTAATCAGACTCACACATGTGAAATTGATTAGAACAGAGAGTCAGCCCAAACACATGCAGTGAATATTAAATAAGGAGCTTGAGTGACTCAGAAGAGGTTTGTGTGATCACATAAAATATCTCTAGATGCTTGTGATTGTCAACCTCTGTGCTAGATTACTCGTCAAAAAAGAAATACAAAATCCGTGGCAGGGCAATTACCACATTTTTATAATACATTTCATATATTTGTTTTTACTGACAATACCCTGGGTCCTGGTTGAATTTCTATCATTAATGTGGTGTAATAGAAGTAACATTACTACAGACAGGGAAGAAACCCCTGTACTTGACAGTGATGCAATAAAAGGACGGCGATAAAGTAGAGTGATACATACAGTAAAGGGGTGTGTGCTTGTAAAAACAGCTTCAAATGTCAGCAATTTATCCACTAAAAGCATTTTTATTTTCACATTTAGACTACAGGCAACGCCGGCCAGCACATTTTTCTTTTACACTGGACCAGTCGCTCCAAGTTTGGAAACAACCGTACAAAAAAAAAACGTCATTCCTCAAGTGGTCACTTAAGGACAAGCGTACCAAACTGGACAGAACTGTGCTCGGAAACTGGAATATCCACTTAACGGGAGCTTGGGTAAATCTCGACACCAGTGTACGACCTGAACCTTAAGCTCTAAAACCAATGCTAATGTTAGTGCACTCTGTGCTCTGTGCCCCCTGCCCCTCTGCCAAAAGCAGGACTCACCAGCGTGGCGTGAGGTTACGAAATATCTTCATCCCAAAGAGTGGGCCATGCATGTCCCCAGCACCAAACTCCACCTGGAGAGAACAAAGCCCACTGAGACTCGGACATGTGCTTGCCAGGCTGGAAGATCCCCCCTTGCACAAACGAGTGGCTCTGTGGTGCCGCTTCCTCAGGGTTTCTGAAGGCTGAAACTCTGGGAGGGTGGAGTCACTGCGAGCTTCTGGTGTCTCCGTCTCCAGTTACTGAGAGCATCAGCATGAGTGTGTACTGTATGTCAGCGGAGGATGATGGTCTGTGTGCACTCGTCACGAGTGTGCACATCAGTGTCCGGTAGAGTGAGAGGAGGTCTGTCTGTGCACACCAGTGTCTGGATGCCTGTGTGCGCTCATCACAAGTGTGCACACCATTGTCCGGATGAGTAAGATGTCTGTATGTGCTCGTCACAAGTGTGCACACCAGTGTCCGGATGAATGAGAAAATGTCTGTATGTGCTCGTCACAAGTGTGCACACCAATGTCTGGATGAATGAGAAGATGTCTGTATGTGCTCGTCACAAGTGTGCACACCAATGTCTGGATGCCTGTGTGTGCTCATCACAAGTGTGCACACCATTGTCCGGATGAGTAAGAAGATGTCTGTGTGTGCTCATCACGAGTGTGCACTCCAGAGTCCGGATGAATGAGAAGATGTCTGTATGTGCTCGTCACAAGTGTGTACACCAATGTCTGGATGCCTGTGTGTGCTCATCACAAGTGTGCACACCATTGTCCGGATGAGTAAGAAGATGTCTGTATGTGCTCGTCACAAGTGTGCACACCAGTGTCCGGATGAGTAAGATGTCTGTGTGCGCACACCAGTGTCCGGATGAATGAGAAGATGTCTGTATGTGCTCGTCACAGGTGTGCACACCAATGTCTGGATGTGCTAGAGGGTGTCTGCATGCTCTCACCATGAGTGTGTACACCAGTGTCTGGAGGAGTAAGAGGGTGTCTGTGTGTGTACTATACTGGAGCACTGGGACTGAGAGACAGCAGGGAGAGCAGCCTCAGCTTTCCCAGGAGGTCTCCCATCCAGGTACTGACCAGGCTCACACCTGCTGAGCTGCAGTGGGCCGCCAGCTGTGAGCTGCAGGGTGATATGGCTGCTCACCGCCTGTAGCTGCACACGCACGCGTCCGGATCTGCCCTCACCTCTCCCCAGCCCTTCGCGGAGGTGACGCGGCGCAGCGCCAGGCTGATGTTGCCCCCTCCGTTGCCGTTCTGCGTGGAGAGCGAGCCAGACAGGATGGCGGTGTCCGTCGTGGTCAGAGGGGCCTGCGGAGACCACATGGTCACTCCTACTGCCGCGTGTGCACCACGCCCACGGCCCACTTCGGCTTTCGTGGACCGCAGGCTTGCACAAGCAGCCAAGAGCCGCTTATTCCAGACAAGTTGACACCAGGACGCACAATCAAAGGTGAACAAAAACTGGTTGACAAAAAAATTAATTATTCAAAACACAGTAAAAAACACTGATTCCTCCCACCATCCCCGGTACCCCCACTGTATTTCCTACCAAAGCTCCCCTAAAATGACATCCGAGAAGTAAGTCAGATATTCCACACAGGTAAGGACTACAGCAGCAGTCTGAAGAGTGGGGCACAAACACACTCTTCTCCCCTTGGGCAAGCTAGAACAGGCCCTCGAGTCCTCACATCAGTGCCCATACCCTTCAGTAATCTCTTCCATTCAATCTCTTCAACCAGAGGTGAGGGATGTTGGGAAAAAGGCCAACAGCGAGATAGCTGAGCTGGAAGGCAAACATGCAGACACTCTGGTCCGCCATGACTGAAGTTGGATCTCATTGGTCTAAGCCATCCATTTAAAAAAGCATCACTGCCACTGCCAGTTTTTTTATTTGCCGAATCGCTACAGACTCTTATTCAGTAGGTCTATAGACAGTCACACAACTCGAGCAATTAAATGCCATTTCTATGCATCGTGGTATAAACCTGATCTCTCGGTGATGCTATCTCGACATTGATGTGGCGTATCTCCACTGTGCTACATGCCTGTGCAACGAAAACAGCTTCCAGCAGAAGTAAATAAACAGCTCCTCCAAAGGCTCCAAACCACCGGGCAAGCAGGCAGGCTGCGACGAGCTGGCGGCTGTGGGCTGTACCTCTATGGACTGCGAAATGTGCATCTTGTTGATCTCGATCTGTGGGAAGCCTCCCCCTGGCATGTCTTCATAATCTTCTTCGTAGTGATCGAAGAGGTCAGTGGCATCCACTCCCACGCTGATCGTCCCCTGAGAGAGACACGGCCGGCACAGCACAGAGACACCGGCTCAGTTTGGGCAGGTACAGGTACACACAGCACAGAGACACTGGCTCAGCTTGGGCAGGTACAGGTACACACAGCACAGAGACACCGGCTCAGCTTGGGCAGGTACAGGTACACACAGCACAGAGACACTGGCTCAGCTAGGGCAGGTACAGGTACACACAGCACAGAGACACCGGCTCAGCTAGGGCAGGTACACGGACACACAGGGCCAGAGCATTTACTTCATTTATACCGACAAGCACTCAATTGTTGAAATGAATGAAAAGACTGGACTGAAAAGACTGAAACTTTATTGTGAGTTTATTACGATAAGTTTTGTTTTAAAAACTGTGCCACCTTATTGTCCGTTTTAAATCTTACGATACTGGATTGAGTTCTAACTGAGCAATGTTGGTAAACGCTGTTTTTGTATCGTGGTATTGTACCATTCCTGTATTGTACTGCTGTCATGCGTCTGATACGTTTTGAGCTCTTCATGTGCAAGAAAAATAAGGGGCAACAAAGGTTCACTCAGTTCATTCGAACAGACAGCCAGCGAGCGTGGCGAGAAGACGGGGGGCTGATGAAGACGGCCGCTCTCCTCACCTTGGGGTTGGTCCTCTGCTGCAGCCGCCTCTCGTCGCGCTCTCTCTGGAGCCGCTCGAACTCCTCCCGGATCTCCGCCGGGGTCCTCTTCCTCTCCACCACCTGGAAGCGGGAGGGCAGCGGGGCCAGGAGCCCCGACTCCGCGTCACCGGCAGGTAGCGCAGGGCGCCGGGGAGAGGCCAGCAGCTCGGCCGGCCTACCGGCTCCGGGGATCAGAGCTCATCCCCGGCGCCGCGGGCTCAAGCCAGCACATCTCCCCTAGACGGGCGGCTGGGCTCCTGCAGACGACCGCAAGCCCCAGCAAGCGCTGCTGGTACCCATTTACACCACGGTCAAACACAGAGCAGCAGCAGCAGCAGCACAGATGGCTACATCTGCAAATCCACTGCCTGCGGTCGAGAGCTCCAGAGCACCACGAGCAGGGGGCACAGCCCTGCCACAGCAGAACAACAGCGATGCCCACAGAACGGCTCTGACTCACAGCCCGCGCCCGCGTGCGGCACGCCCAGACACACCCGCGTCCGACCGCCCCCAGGGCCCGCGTGGACCACACGGCCGGGCAGGAGGCGGATCGACGGCGGAGGGGGAAATCGGAGCGCTCCACGTGTTCGGGAAGCGTCGCCGTGATCACCGCAGCAGGGCTCAGCAGGGGATGAAAGCAATGCCCCGGGCCTTTGAGAAAGACCACCGACCGCAGGTGTACACCGTATAGGGTGCAACTGCAGTCCGCTGTACTGTTACTGCAAATTGTGTTGGCAATAAGAGATGTGTGATCACCACACCACAGAGTAAGGAATGACTGCGTTCTGCATCGGCGCACTTACCTCCCACCCTTCCACCTCCAGACCCCTCTTCCCGTAGACATCGTAGATGGCCCTGGACTGTGGATCGCTGAGCACTGCGGGCACACAGAGGGAGAGGGAGTGGGAGGGGGTTAGAGGGCAAAACCAATGTGCTTCTCCTGAACCTCCCTACTGGCCCAGAGCTGGCCAGGCTGCATCTAAAGGCTGAGGGGTGAGGAGGAAGGAGAAAACAGCAGCCCTGCAGCTCACAGCTGGCAGCCCCACTGAAGCTCAGCAGGTGTGAGCCTGGTCAGTACCTGGATGGGAGACCTCTTGGGAAAGCTGAGGCTGCTGCTGGAAGAGGGGTTAGTGGGGCCAGCAGGGGGCGCTCACCCTGCGGTCTGTGTGGGTCCTAATGTCCCAGTATAGTGACGGGGACACTAGACTGTAAAAAAGGGACCGTCCTTCGGATGAGAAGTAAAACCGAGGTCCTGACTCTCTATGGTCATTAAAACTCCCAGGGCGTTTCTCGAAAAGAGTAGAGGTGTAACCCTGGCGTCCTGGCCAAATTTCCCTTTGGCCCTTGCCAATCATGGCCTCCTTATAATCCCCATCTATGGATTGGCTTCATTACTCATTACTGAGAGCTGATGTGCTGTGAGCGTTCTGGCGCACTATGGCTCCCGTTGCATCATCCAGGTGTAGCTGCACAATGGTGGTGGTGGAGGGGATCCCCATTACCTGTAAAGCGCTTTGAGTGGAGTGTCCAGAAAAGCGCTATATAAGTGTAAGCAATTATTATTATTATTATTATTATTATTATTATTATTATTATTAAAACAAAACCAAACTGCGAGCTTCGCCAGCCTGCTCACCTTCGTAGGCCTGGTGCACCAGGTTGAAGAGCTGCTCCGCCTGCCTCTTGAGCTCGGGGTCCCTGTGCTTGTCGGGGTGGTAGAGCATGCACAGCCGGCGGTACGAGGCCCTCAGCTCCTCCTGCGTCGCCTGGATACCGCAGCGAGAGGGAATCAGGACAGAGACATCAGAAAGCTCACAAACCGGAGGAGCAGAAGAGGTGGCACATCCTACTTCATTCGGGTGCTAGTTAGCTCACTGGCTTCATCAGCCTGCTTCCTGCTGCATCGGCGTCCGAAACAGGCTCGGACGGCGCGGTGCAAACACGCAAATCAGGCACAGATGTTTAAAGTCCCAATTTCGCAGAACAGTTATTCAATCTCGGGGACAAAATAAATGAATTGGCGGGATAGAAAAAAATGACACATTTGGAATAAAGCACAAAATCATGAACTTTGTGAAGGTACTGCAAGTCGCCATGTTGTCAGAAACTCGAATTCGCGTTCCCGGGAATCACAACGTGATGTGGCCCTTCCTGCTCCCTAGTCCCCATAATGAATAAAGTAACGGGAGGAATGAGCATATAAATACGGGTTGTGCAGCAGATATTTCACCACAGAAATGTTCCAACGTGATCTGCATGCAGAATTAACAGAATTAACAAGTAAGTAGCGTTTGGAGGCAAAACCATCTCAAAATCAAGAGTAATATTTCTTTGGATTGAAGGAGAATGCATTCCGCTTGTTTACAGTGTCACAGGAAGTTTTATTCCCTTGTGCTAAAGCGCAGAACATGGCCCTGCGCAGACCTGGGAATTTTGTCTGTTTTGTGTTAATTGGAGGTTTTACGTGTTGCTGCGTACATTTGGCTTTCAAAAACAGTGACCTTCAAAAGTCAGTGTTAGCCTCTCCTGTCTGACCTGGGGACTCACAGCAGTGCCCTGCTCTGACGGGCCCGGAGAACTGAAGGCTCTGAAGGGACCCAATTCAAGCAAGCATTTCAAGCCCCCCCCGAGTGCAGCTAGCGACCGAAAAAGAGGCAAGTAGGGTCCCCAGCAGCCCCGCCTGCCAGACAGGAGAACGTGCGCTGGAGGGAGAGGGAAGTCCGAAGAAAGCCGGAGCGCCAGCACTCCCAGCTGTAAGGGATGGAAGCGAAGAAGGGAGGAAGGGAGAAAGACAGAGGACGAAGAGAAGAGAGAGACAGGTGTTTGTGTGGGATACGAACGGCGTCAGTGTCCTCTCGTGGGCCGGATAAAGAGGGAGCAAGCGAGAAGGGGGGAAGGGACAGAGTGCTGCCGACCGAGACGCGTGAAGAGAGGCAGAAAGACAGGAAGAGAGAGAGAGAGCTCTTTGACAACCCAGCTCTTTCCTTCCTTGAACTCTCGACTGCCCGAGGCCATCACCTCCCAAGCCCCAACCTTCGGTAATAAGATCACTTTATTGGCCACGTACAATTTCTTGCATTAGGAATTTGTCTTTTCGCAGACCCCAGCTTGCTCTCCCTGAGACACACAGACAGGGAGAGAAGCTGGGGGTCAGAGCGCAGGGTCAGCCATTTATAGGGCGCCCCTGGGGCAGCTGGGGTGAAGGGCCTTGCTCAGGGGCCCAACGGAGTAGGATTCCTCTGCCGGCCGCGGGATACGAACCGGCAACCTTCCAGCCACAGGCGCAGATCCTGAGCCACAGAGCCACCACTCCGCCCAAAGCTTATAGCACCTGGTATTCCCAGGCCGTCTCCCATCCAAGTACCAACCAGGCCCGACCCTGCTTAGCTTCCGAGATCAGACGAGATGGGGCGTGCTCAAGGTGGTGTGGCCCTAAACAGCCAAAGCAGTCACTAAGACCTCAAGGCACCTCGGCCAAGCCCCACACCGAGCTGTCCAGACTGGGCTATTTATTTTAATACATGTCGGACAAGCCCAGCAATCAAAACCTTCGTTCCCCACCCCCTAGTCGCGAAACGAGGCCAGCTTTCTCCATCTATAAACCGATAATGACAAATGGCCTCACGGGCTATTGACAAGTGAGAACAGTTTAATTTCTCCATAACAGCTTTCTTTTCCAATACAGCATCAGACAGGCAGCTTCATCACGCTGGAGGCAGCTAAGGTCATCTGTTCAATACAGCAAGAGTGATAACTACCTTCAGAGAGAGTTATAAATTTCAGATACAGTGAGAGCAGACGTCCTTAATGAATATGCATCACAGCCATTTTATGCCTCCAGCTTATTTTTAACCTCAAGTGCTTAAACTTCCCTGTGTTCAAGATGATGAATTTAAATGCCCTCCCTTCACGGATTCATAAGAAATGTCGGATTTCAAGGTACTTTGAGGCCCATGCTTATTTGCAGTCAGCTGTGTGCAATTTCAAGCTAAATGGCATACTGTCCAAACAGTTACTAATCATGTAGATTGCCAGGGCAAAGAAAACAAAGGCGTTTAATGCAGAAATAGAGTGGAAGATACTGGCTGAGTAACGGCCCAATTGCTTTCATCCATTACAAGCACTTATCGAAATGCACTGGTATTATTCGCTCCACATCTGTCTTCAGACGCAAAGCCTGGCGCTCCACAGGACACTTTCACATAGACACAGGCCCAGCACTCGCTAAAACCTGAAACAGCTGTACCCACTCTGCAAGGCTGCCCAACTTGCTGAACCAGTTCACTTGCTCTTCTAGAGCGCAGGCCGATCTCTCCTGCACACCGCTCACCTGTTCAATACCCACACATCCCTCCCAGCACCCCGGCTCAGCCCTGCCCCTCTGCCTACCACACAGCAGGGACCCCTAAGGGTAGCAAGTAAAGTGGTGGGCGCACTGAGAATAGCAGCTACAGAAGCAGTGGCGATAAGTGGTAAATGAAAAATGGTGCTCTTGTCACCTAAGAGCCTCAACACTCCCTGAATGCATGCTCTCCCTCCTGAGAAGCCCTTTATCCAATTCAGACAGCATGCTAGGGACAGAACTCAGGCTCCAGCACTGCAAGGGGGGGTAAGATCAACCTATCCAACTACTGTTTAACCGTTTCATCCATCTCAGGGTCAGGGGGAGCCGGAGGCTATCCCAGCAGGCAACAGGCACAGCGCAGTGTACCCAGGGCAGGGGCCAGTCAACCGCAGGGCACACCCAGAAACCCCCACACGGGCCAGTTTTCCCAGAAGCCAGCATGGAGGAAACCGACGCACCTGGAGGAAACCCATGTGAACATGGGGGGAGCATGCAAACTCCACCCAGACAGACCCCCAGGGCCCCAGTGCTGTGAGGCTGCTACTTTTTACTTTATCGGTTTCATTTTCATTTATTACTTTATTAAGTTATTTTACTTGAAGATCCTCAGCGTCTTTATGTTGTGAAATATGTGACATTCCTCAAATGAGCCTACTGCCCAAAGTGCTCTCAGCTGTCAAGGGTTAGTGGAATGTGGAAAGTATCCAAAGGGTGTCCACTAAGAACCCAGCTGCTCTACAGGAGAAGGCACTGGTTGAAATAAACATGAACTGGGCACACGATGTAAGAGGTCCACATGTAGCCAATTCAACAAACTTAATAATTATTATCGAGGGGTTTATCCTAATAAAACCTCCTCCTGAATAAAGCTTTGAGCCATTCCAGTGCATAATGTTGACAACCACAAAATGAAACGTGTTGGTGCTTCTCTTCCTTCCCAGTTAAATCCATTAGAATTGCATCTACTTTTTCTTTAGAACACCTTCTACAGAAAGCAGCAGATTGCAAAGCCTGAAAATGGAAACAAAAACAAACTTATTCCACAGTATCGAGGCACGTTACTCTGCTGCTGTCGATGACAGAGGAGTAAAGGTGCCCAGCCGCAGGACAGCAATGGGGAGAGGGTTCCACAAAGTGTTAACTGCACAACTGCCACAAGAGATAGTATAACTCGTATTTCATACCGCCACAACGGCGAAGTACTCGAACACGCCTAGATATAGACAGATTTTGGACAGTTTTACATCAGTAAGGAAAAGCCTCGCTCGTTACACGATACCTGTCTGAACTCATCCGTCATAGCTTATCTGTCAATTATGTAGACACAATGAGAAACATTTGCATCTCCAGAAACATCGCTTTCGATCTCCCTGCTCAGCCTGACCTCATGTGCAGAATGAATTATTGACAGATTCGTCAGGCACAAAGTCATACGACCGGCGCGGAAAGAAAGCGAAACCAGAGCCCTAAGGTCGTCACCTCTTTCACTAAAAGGTTTTATTTGGATGTTGTCCGATATAATCAGTATACAAAGGTCCGTTTACAAAACCACAAACCACCCAGAGGTCTGTCAAAGAGCTCGCCCGGCTGCCGTAACTGAACTCTTGAATGATAAGCGAGGGTCATCCGAGTCGGCGGCTCCCGGGCACCGACTCCTGCAAACACTGCCAAACCAGCCCACACCGCCTCCTGACCGCCTCACCGCGGAGCCCCGTGGCCGGGCGGGAAAGCACGCCTCACCTCCCTCCTGACGTTCAAAAGAGAATAGTAGTCATCGTTGTCTAAATCCTCATCTCCCAAGGCCGCCGCCATGCCTGCAACCTTTCAACTCCGCCTCCTGCCAGCGACAATTTGGCTGCGTTCGCGACGCTGCGCTCGCGGAAGTCTGCGCGGCGTCTGCGCAGCCTCCGCAGCCAACCCGCCCGAGCCTGGCGCCTGCGTCAGCGCAGCCGGAAGGGGCGCCGCCGGGCCCCGCCGCCCGCGAGCCGGGCAAGAATCTGCGCAGCCGCGCAGCTCCTCCAGAAGGCGGCAGCGCAGGAGCAGCCGGGGAGCCAGAACCGGAAGAGCGACGACTGACAAAAGAAGAGAGCGGCTACCCGCAGATACCTCTCATTCCACCCTCCAGCGCCACCTAGCCAAGGGGGGGTGAAACGCCTACTACTTTCGCTTTCAATGTGCGTGTCATTTCGAGCGACGGCAAATGAGTGAGTCGTAAATTGTAACCATAAGAAAAACAAACACGTGCTATTGTTAATGTACGAGTGAAATGTCGACTGATAATCTAGGAGTGCTGTGTTGTTAGTGAATGTAAATTAAGAATCGGTTGCGCACCTCCGTCTCACCCTTAAATATTGTGAAAAACGCCCACTAATGCAAAATAATTACGCCTATCAATAAAAAAAGAACAGTTTTGCTCTTGTGTCTAGGTGTTCACATTGACACATCATTTGTATCTTTTAGACAATGCGGGAAAGCAATAAAAAAAGGCAAAAAAATGTTCAGATACATAGTGAAAGGAGTATAATTAACATCAAGGGATCAGTCCAACGGTTTTCTTACCTCTTAATCCAGTTCAGGGTCACAGGAGAGCTGGAGTCTACTCCCGCAGGAAGCACAACATCACGGGGCAGACAGACACAGACACAAACACCAGGGCCACTCTTCCCAGAAGCCAGTGAAGCCACCAGCATCTCTTTGGACTGTGGGAGGAAACCAGAGCTCCTGGAGGAAACCCACACGAACATGAGGAGAACATGCAGACTCCACACAGACAGCACCCCAGGGCCAGTATTGAACCCAGGGCCCCAGCGCTGTCAGGCAGTGATGCTGAGCGACCCATGTCAAGGGAGGGTTAATTCTTTCACACACTAGAGAAACATCCTTTAGAAAGGTGCGTACAATTGTTTTCTGGTGTTATAGAAAAGATATTACTGCTCTGGAATCGACCAGAAGGTGCAGTCTGGGACTTAAGGGAATGTCCTACACCGACAGGCTGAAGGAACTGGACCTATTTTTTTATCTTAGGGGACTAAGCTATTTCAAAGCAGACAGAACCATCCTAACACTTTCCTATAAGTCTTGTATTGAAAGTGTCTTGATATATTGTCTTCCTGGCTGGTTTGGCAACATCAGTACGATTGATTGTAACAGGCTGGGAATATTAGTCAAAATCAGTAGCAAATTAATCGGGGCAAATCAAATCACTTTAAATATCCTCTACAACTAGAGGGTAGCACAGAAAGCAAAGTGTTTTATTGATTATGTCGCCTCTGTGTCCCCAGGTGTATTACTGATAGACACAGGAAATCTTTCCTTCCCAGAGCAATATCTCTTTCAAACAATTATCGTCACTAACTTCTCCCTGATCTTGCTGTGACACTGTTGCGCTGACTTCTTGGTTGCTGTCATTGCGTTGTTATGTTGGGAGTGTGCTGTAAAACGAATTTCCCCAAATGGGACAATAAAGCTTGAATTGAACTGAATTTGAGTCTTGAGATTGCCTGAGACTGCCTGATACAGATACAGTATTCACAATCAGCACAGAGTCAACACTGTGGACTTCTTCAGGATGAACAGTGAAACATGAACCAGAGAACACAACCCTCTTTGCACAGAGGGTTGTGGGAGAATGTAACAAGCTGCCCAGCCATGCTGTAAGAAACAGTAGGATGAGATTCAATTTCCTCCTCACTACCAAACAGGCTGAATAGCCTCTTCTTGTTTGTAGCTGTTCCTGTGATATTTCACTACTATACTCAGGGTGAGTCACAATATAATGCCTTTTCATTTCACAGTATATATAGAAAGAGAACAATGACACATAAACTCATTAAGGGGGCTTTCTTTATTTCTGAAGTTTTGGACATGTCATTAGAAGATTAATATCACGTGTCCTTAAAATACATTAGATGGTCACTTGTTGGTAAACACTTTTTGCATGACAAGACAAACATAACATTCGTTTTTACTCGCACAGCAAAGACTATTAAATCGAAACGTGTTAGGCATGTTACCGCATGGTGTGAAGCTTGTGAAACACAAATCAGATACAATGACATCCACTTATCCTGCGACGACAGCTGCCCACGCTTCGTCTGCACAGACCAATTTTAGAAATCATCTCTGCCCTGTTTGTTTGGTTACTCATTCCTTTGTGTCTGTCGCTCCTAATGTGCTCTAACACGTGCGTGCAAATTTCACGCCACTACTTATACTGGGATCAGCTCTATCGATACCATTAGCAATCCTTGCTTTGGTGATCTACAAATCTGCCTGTGTCATTCGCAGGCTCAAGTCAGTGACCGGGCAATTCAGGCACAGCGCCATCTGCTGGTCTGGAGGTGTCCTGGCACGCTGCTTCTTAGGAGAGCACGCCATCTGTACCCCTACATGGTAAAGGTCAAGACACCTTCTGGAATGGCCGAGTTCACCATTAGTGGGTGCCAAGATCAGCTAACCAAATTTGTGTTCCGTTTTCACCTGTAAAACTCGTTTATGAAGAACACGTTTTAGTTTTATTAACTTTTTTTGTGGTTTCACACCATTTTGCAACGTTAGAGCCTTGCAAAGCTCTAGTAAATGACAGGAATTTTCCATGCATGTTCTAACCAATTCATGGTTGCAGGAGAGCTGGAGCCTATCCCAGCAAGCAACAGGCGCAAGATGGGGTACACCCTGGCCAGGACCCCTGTCCATCACAGGGCAGATACGTACACACCAGGGCCAATTTTCCCAGAAGCCATTTTATCCTGCCAGAATGTCTATATAAGAGGACGCTGGGGCATCTGGAGGAAACCCTCAAAATCACAGGGAGAACATGCAAGCTCCACCCAGACAGCACCTCAGGAATTGAACCCAGGGCCCCGGTGCTACGAGGGAACAATGCTAAACACTGCACCACCCTGCCAGGATTGGACAATCTGATTAGTTTTAATTCACTTTGCTATTAAAAAGTCTTCAGAATGGTCTTTGTTTGGTGAACAAAACTCACCGGTTCAAACAGCATCTGTAGAACTGGGTTTATACAGGCTGTGTGTGTAGAAACAGTGCCGTGCAAAAGTATTCACTCCTTCCACTTCCAAATTGTTTTGAATAACAATTGATGACAACATTCTGAATTTGACATTTTTTATACAACTTCGAATGCTTAACGTGAAAACTTTAACAAGCGAAAGAAGTTAAATGTCTCTGAAAAAAAGGCAAAGGTGAATGAAAAACTGAAACATGTGGATTGCATAAGCCATCCACTTTCATCTTTTTAAACTATTCCAGAGCAGTGTTTGGCCTCATGTTTTGGGTCATTGTGCTGCTGAAACGTGGATTTTCACCCCAGACCCATATTTGCAGTTTCACTTCAGTGCTTTATTACATATTCCTTGTGAGACAGTGAGATCTGCCACATCGCCTTACATGCCCTCTTTGTTGAGTGCCTGAGATATTATCGGGGACATTTTCTCCCATCTCAGCCACTGAGCTCTGTAATTTCAGCCAATGCCACCGCTGGCCTCATGGTGGCATCACTGAGCCGTTTTCTCCTTGCCTGGCTGTTCCCTTGGAGGGGTCTAACTTCAGACCGCGTCTGATACACCTTCCATTTCTTAACAATCAATCTCTCCGCGCTCAAAGTGCTCAGTGTCTTTGAATTTTTCATACCCTTCTCACCATCTGTGCCTTGCTACAACCTCATTCGTGAGGAGTTCTGAAGCCTCAGTGGTCTTCATGGTTGAATCAGTGCTCACTACCTGACTGAGGGACCTGACAAAGAGGCCTATTCACCCAGCGTACCCCTTCACAGGGGCCACTTCACTAAACCCCTTGGTTTGGCACAGTACTTTTGTGCACCTCAGCTAAAATAGGCTTACTACAGCAAAGGGGTGAATGCAATCAACACATTTTGCTGGGTTATTAAAAAAAATCTTTTTTCACCCACAGTATAAAACTGTTTATTCCGAGCAGTCACGTTTTGATTAAACAATATCTGCCTTTTACAAAACGTTAACATCATTTGCAATGCAGCAACAACCAGAGACATCATTAAAGAGGGTAAATATATCTTCAAGGAACTAAGTACTATTACTGCTGATATTCTATTCTTTCTCCAGCTGGGGCATTATTCCTCTATTCTTGAATCTGTCAGGGTGCCGCTAATCTTTTCGCCTGACTGAATGTAATTTACCCAGTAACGCTGATTATATTGGAAGGTTTTAAGCTTTTGCATAGCAAAATCAACACGACCCCCCACAGTAGATCTATAGGAACAAGGCTAGATTATAAACCGTTATTTTGCCTGGGCTGTACTCTGTCTTTTGATTAATCAGAGATGTGATTGGTTTTGTCGGGTTCCCTGTTGGTGACGGTTCTGCGCTGTACTCCCTTGAGCCGTTTTAAAAAAGCACGACTCTGACACCCGACACTTCAGATGGGCAAACGGTTAATTCCACGCTGCAAGGCAAAAGCAAGACGGCGCACAAAAAAACACGAATTTTCGACTGTGGGTCTGGACGTGAACCTGAACCTTTCTTCAGGCGCGGGATACGGCGCTGACCCCTGCTCTCCGCTCTCACCTAGATGAAACGCGCTAAATCCACAGGCCTTTACTGAATGAACTACGCGGCAAGTCGTAAAAAAAAAAAGAAAAGAAAGAAAAAGACAGAGAAAAGGGACCTTACACCACAGCTGTCTATTCGTCGAAAGGGCCCCTCCGACTTTAGTCGACAAACGCTATTCGCTCGCTAGAGTCCGGCCGGAGTCCGGCCGCGTGGCGGAAGTCCTCGCCTCGCCCGCGTCCGCGCACGCGCGCGCCATGGGGCCCGTGGGACGGCGCGCGCGGGCCGGGCTCTCCCGCCGCCGCACCAAGGAGACATACTGTATAATCGCCACCCCCCGGGCCGGCCGCGCCTTGAACTGTCTTTGACCGGTTAAAATGACCCTCTCCCCCAAGCAGGCAGCGTCGGAAGTTGATTTGGCCAAGTTTGCCCTTGTGAATTATTTACTTTCCCAGGCGGTTATATGACGGGTTTGAAAGCGAGACGCTGGCCTGCGCGGCCCTGCGTGTTGCGCGTTATCTGTCGAGGAGACTGAAGAAAGAAAGGAAACCCAGTTCCCTTCACTTTAATTTAGTGGGGGGAAAAAAAGACAAGTTTTAAGATGTTCTCCCCTCTTTTGGTCCTCGACTCGTCTCCGGGAAGCTGGTCTCTTAATACATCACGAGGAGAGGGTAGGTTTTCTTCTTTGGCAACACATTTTCCCTCCGAAACGTAGCATCTCGCTTCCACAACGGAACAAGCGTGGTCCCCTGTGTTTTTTCAGTCCGCCTGAGTCAGTGGCCCGAGAAGAAGAGCTGGTGCCGCTCTTTCTCGTCCTGAAGTCCGGGGAACCGGTCTCTGAGGCGGCGCATGAGCCCCAGAGAGAGACACTTTCACCGGGAACCGACTCACATTTTGACGCTACTGCAGGTAGGACCTCCGCTGCCAAACAGTAAGGGGCCTGTTGCTTTCGCTATCCTCAATAAAACTGCTGTCAGAAAGAACCCCCGTTTTCCGAATCTGCACATTTAGTAAAGGAAGACAGAAAAAGCGCTTTCATACCCGCTTGCACCAAAAAAATGACAATGCAACAGGACGAACGCGATACTGACAGCGCCAGAGGCGTTACCGCGACCACGTATAAAGTCAAGCGCGCACTCCCGACTTCAGCAGTCCCTAAACACACTTTCAAACCCCGCGTCTCTCTTGTCTGCTCCTCACTGGTGAGGTATTCGTATCATAGCGCGCTCACCAGCAATGGAAAAGGTCAAGATTTTTGGAAAAAGTCTGCACGGCATCAATCTCGCTGGCTTTAAATATCTTTTTTTTTATTATTATTTAAATAATGCCGGTGGTGACGGCGCACTCGGGCGCAGTAACATTTAATCCATTATCTGCGAACGGATTCCAATTAGCGTTAAAATATGTTCATTAATCCGTCAATGAATTATCTAGTCACACATTCGCCGTTGCATCTGGGTGGGTCCCGCGCTCGGGCGTGCAATTAAGTGTTTTAAAAATAGCATCCGAAGTACTTGTTTCTGAGAGTCTTTCCGGATGCGAATACGCAGGGGACACTGACACTGTTTGACTGCGGTCATTAACCACCGCATAATTTCTCACGTTCGGTCGTAATACCCTCATAGTGTGAGCATATACTACAGCCTCATAAACAGGCAGCCCCAAGGGGAATAATCCTCGCACGAGTCTGACAAATGTTAGTCATTTATATTCAGGGGATTTAGTCTGAGCCTCATCTGCATGACAGCGGTGTAGTAATCACAGTCTGATTCCACGCCGAAAGAATGTTTCGGGCTTTGAGTAAACAGAGGCGGAGAGTTAATTAATGGTCAGCGTATTGTCCCCAGTGTGCAAGGAGAGGCGGCTGTCGCGCGCTGCGGTTGGCCCTGTGACATGACGTCATCGGCGCCGCCGCGGAAGTCGCACCTGCGCTCGCGCCCGGCTTGCAGAACTTTCTCTTCTAGGCGTTCAGATGCGCACCTTCGATTTAAGAAGTCTGAAAGTTTGTTATGCGCTGCAAGACGGAGTAAGGAAAAAAGAACGATTGTTTATAATCGATCTGTTGATTATAAATACGCTTGTAAGATGAAAATGCAGTATTACTTAAATCTCCGTTGATAATGGAACAGTAACAAGGCAAAAAACACAACTCACGTTTGTAAAAATGTTGACATTATTGTGTTTTGGGGTCCTGATTTGTAATTACTTCTGGCAGTGTTATGTTTTGGTTTGTGGTTGTTGTTTTTTTTTTTTTGTTTGTTCACATCTTTTTTGGATATACCTGCTCTCCCGTATGCGTATTATTTTATGTGCAATAAAAGTTTGGGAAAACAAAACTGCGTGGCACACCTGAATTCAGGCGTGTTCCTGTGGGGTCTGCCGCTGGGATCAAATGTTGTTGTCCCATGGAAGAAAACCTCTATTATCACATAATCAAGAGGTTCCTTTAATGACATCACAAACCAGTCCCTGGGTTAACAACCGGCTGTGGTGCTGCATTCATTCAGTTAGTCAGAATGTCAAGTCTGCGGATTTCTCATAAGTCAAGATTGCTCTCCAGCGAACATTTCTTTCGAAGTCTAAACGGTCCGTTCTCTTTCGGGGTAATTGTCACGATGATGGGCTCTTGCTGTTCCACTATACAGTGTATGATTCCGCTGTTATCCCCCGGGAACGATAAAGGTTTATCTCCAGGCAATTTCGGAGATGCCTGCTTTCTGCGTTGACAACACATTTATTTTTCACAGATTCGTTTTCTGAATACAGAAACCGAGTGCACATGCAGCAGAGATGGGCCTTTCGTGCCTCGTGTGCTGTCGCATTACTTTCAGTGTCCACCTGTTGAGTGAGCAGTGCGCTCTGGAGGCAGCCAGTGTCTCACAGACCTCATCCCCGGGGACCACTCCTTCTGCTGGCTTTCATTCCACCTGAACTCTAAGCCCATCCATCTCTTTTCTAGCTGTTATGCCGCGCGTGGAAATAGGGCACAGCGAATTCATAACTGCCGGAGTAGGTTCTGCAGAGAAGTTTAAATGGGCTTATTGAAAAATAAATGGAATAGGAGAGGAGACCTGGGAGGAGTCTGTGGGGGGGAGACCTGGGAGGAGTCTGGGGGAGGAGAGCTGGGAGGAGTCTGGGGGAGGAGAGCTGGGAGGAGTCTGGGGGAGGAGACCTGCGGAGGAGTCTGGGGGAGGAGACCTGCGGAGGAGTCTGGGGGAGGAGAGCTGGGAGGAGTCTGGGGGAGGAGACCTGGGAGGAGTCTGGGGGGGGATACCTGGGAGGAGTCTGGGGGGGGATACCTGGGAGGAGTCTGGGGGAGGAGAGCTGGGAGGAGTCTGGGGGAGGAGACCTGCGGAGGAGTCTGGGGGAGGAGACCTGCGGAGGAGTCTGGGGGAGGAGATCTGGGAGGAGTCTGGGGGGGGATACCTGGGAGGAGTCTGGGGGAGGAGACCTGGGAGGAGTCTGGGGGAGGAGACCTGGGAGGAGTCTGGGGGAGGAGACCTGCGGAGGAGTCTGGGGGAGGAGAGCTGGGAGGAGTCTGGGGGAGGAGACCTGCAGAGGAGTCTGGGGGAGGAGACCTGCGGGAGGAGTCTGGGGGAGGAGACCTGCGAGGAGTCTGGGGGAGGAGACCTGCGGGAGGAGTCTAGGGGAGGAGACCTGGGAGGAGTCTTGGAGAGGAGACCTGGGTGCCCATGGCAGGACTCCAAAACCTCGGGGCACTGTGGGAAATACACCCCGTGAGTGTCCCCCTCACTGTTCTCCAGACGCCACCACTGTCGTTACAATTAAACTCATCTCAAACCTCCACTGGACTGCGCTGAGACTCTTTGCACCCCTACACTCGACAGGCAGTCGCCCACACTGTGTGAAAGGGGGTTTTCCGAGCCAGACAGAGTGAGCCAAGCTCTCTGATCAGTGGCGACCCAGGAAAAGTGCTGCTCCAGGTGCCCTGGAGCATGAGGTTCTGTCGTCACCTTAACTCGTTTGCAAACAATATCAGAATCTGGATCATCGACCTGAATAATGAGGAACAGTGGCCCTGATACAGATCACAAACTACTCTGCTTATTGCAGTGGTCCAACCCGAGCATTTACCCCTTATCTGCAGTATACTGCCTGCTTTCTCTCCATTAACCAGCTATTAATTCAAGAACTTACATTGACTTGAATGCCCACCAATTGCATTGTAATACTCTGTCTTTTACGAGGGACTTCAACATCCTCCTGAAAACCTAAACATGCCGTTTAGCTCCACCTGAGCACTCCATTACATGATTAATGATAATTAACAGAGCTATGAGTAGGTGTGCTTGAACCTCCGGGACCAGGGCTGGTCACCCCCGACCTACAGTATGTCCTCAAACATGTGTAAAAACAGGTAATCGCATGCTATCAACCTCAGTCCGGGACAGTGCAGTTCATACTGCCAGCTCTTTATTAAAACCGAAATTCTCTAACCATTAAGCAGTTACAAAGGTCTTGCGAGCATAAAGAATTCTAATTAATACGTAAAGTCAACTGATATGTAACAAAACATCATATTGCAAATTACAGCTGGTCGTTAAGTATGTAATCGATTAAATTGGTAGATTATAATCTTAAATCGATGGAGGCCCTGTAGTGACCGCCTTTAAAGAGTGAAGGTACTGTATCAGACCTTACTATTGTATCAGACTTTTACTAATTGTGTTTTACATTATTCCTTATTTAAACTGAATTAGCCTCTGTCTCAGCGTGAGGCAGGAGTCTGTGCTTGAAGACTACTATCCATTTTTGTCCATTTTCTTGTCCGATGTTCGGGTGAAACGCTACCATGAAACACGCTTCTGTTGCCCATTTCATCATATCACCAGGCGCCCAACTTCCTTCACACTCTGTCTCTGTCACGTTTTTTTTTTTCCCCAACAAACACGCATTTGTTACTTTAGCCTCCGGTGATATCGACGGTCAGGGCTCCACTCAGACAGTCGCTCTCCGAATACCGCTTCCAAACAGCGTGACTCCTGCTCGCTGCCCAGACACCGGCGCTTCTCTGCAGAACACAGCGCGTCACTGGCGCTCTAGCTGGGGAAACCACCTACTGCAGGAAGAGAAAACACGAGGGATTCAGAGCCAAGAAAATAATTCGCTCCTTTGAAAACGCGTTCTGAGACCCAAAGCGAGGAGCTTCTAAAATAGCTCAATCGGGCGTTTTGTGACGATGACGATAAAGCGACTTAGTTTAAGGGCAAAACGCGGCTGTGTCAGTTCTCACCGAAATGATCAACTGAGATTGCGGTTCCTCGTCACTCTCGACCCGTAAAATGCTGATTTTGAGAATTTCACACGACATTTGGAAGTAGACAGCCGGGCAGGGCACGACACAGACATTCGCGTCGTCGTAATCCCAGAAGCTACTACAACGTTTAGCTTGAGACGTGTAACTTTTTATCTTCATCCGCTGAGGAGAACCGATCGAGCCTCGCCGCGTGCCAAACGTGTCAATATTATCGATCGGCAAACTGACGATATGCGTCAACAAACCGAGCGAAGACAGGAACCTGTCCGAGCTCCTTCTACGCGGTACTTTATCCGTTTCCAAAGATTAAAAAAGAAACAGATGTAAAGAACACGCTGAAACCATTGCCCCCGGGTATTTCACATCCCCAATTCCCGAAGGAACCCTCAAATATTTTCGGAAGCCTGCATCTCGCCTCCAGTCTGCCTCTTTTCTAGGTCTTCGGGTAACAACCGGAATTATGAAACCAATCCGAAGGAAATAAAAGTTTGTGAAAAGGCCGGTAGCGTAAAACAAGCGAATCGCCTCAGTCACGTCTGAGGTCCGGCGTTTACACCACACTGGAGTTGCAGATCTCTGGACACAGCGGGCGTGTGACTTGAACGTGCAGATTTATCGAAGTGGTCTGCGAAGTCTAACGTGAATTTATGTCATTCAACAAACTTGTTTTTTTTTTAAATCTAGCATGCACACCCTAATTTAATGAAGATTCCATATGTGAAAGCGTGATTATTATTATTATTCACCAACGAGCTCGAAGACACGGCTTCTTGAAGTTAATCCAAACTACTGCGACACGGGTTCCAGCGCCATCCGTCAGGGGAAAGGGTCAACAAGACGGCTTTCTTAACGCGTCTTCGATTCGACAAAGTTGATTGAATACTCATCCAGGATTAGCTATCCGAGTTTTTCCTCCCCGGGGAGAATTTGAAAAGAAAGCGGAACTTAGTGGATTTATTTAGGCGACCATCGCTTGTTAAGCTTTAAAAAAACAACAACAACCCTGCTTCTGCATTTACCCCGCCGACACTCAGCTATCAGCTTTCAATTAACTATATGCGCGCTAGATTAGGTTCACATTAGTACAATTAGAATTCCAAGAAGAAAAACAATGATTATCCCCTGCAACACTGGCTTAAATCACGATAAAGACATAGCGTAATAATGTACCTTATTAACAGAGTAAGCAGGAAGCCGACTCAAACATGTAGATTTAGGAATCCCAATAATTCAATACAGTATTGCCTGACGGGCGAAAGGGGGAGTTATTGCGCTTCACAGGCAAGAAAAACAACAGGCAAGACTAAACACAAGCCAGGATTAACACCGAAAAAAGCGAAACTTTTTCGCGTTATTGCGCGACGCCCATTCTCTCTCAATTAATCCCTTTCGCTTTCTGTAAGGAAGACATTGGGCTTCTAACCGTTAAGAAAGCGGCCTTGTGAATTCTAAAGAGACCGGCAACCTTCTCGACAACAGTTCTTAAATTAAAAAAATAAATAAATAAAATAATTAGGTGGGACTATTAAAAAATCCCGTTTGGGCATAAATACATACTGCTAATCCTTTCTGAATGACATTATCGGACGTGTGCAACCAAAGTAAACAAGGGAGGAATAACGCATTCACTTTCAGACGTTAGCGATGTGACCCGATATGTGCTTCATATCGGGTAACACTGCAATCTTCCTGCTGTGGTCCGCATGGAAGAAAGTGCTTTGAAACTCCGCGCAACTTTGAGAAAGCTGTTTCGGTGCGCCTTTTTTTAAAAAAAAAAACCCAACAACACTGAAGGCATTGCTCCCGCGGGTTCAATTCGCACGCCTCGCCCTCAGCCTGTTCCGGCTCTCCAGCCGGGAGCTGTCCGTTCAGCACCCCGGCTCGCTCTCCACCGCCGGCGACGTTCACACACAAAGAAAACGCATCTAGGTCGTGTCCCGAAAGCCAGAAAGCGATACGACCGATTCTTGAAGGCTCCGGCTGTACTGGGCTCAAACACCTGGCAAGGTCGACTGTGCTGGTCTAACTTTACACAAATGGTTGGCGGTGTCGGGCGCTGAAGCTGCTGGCTGGGGGACATCGGAGGGGCAGTTTACTGCTTTTCAACCCTTACAATACCGGCGGCTGACACGAGCAGAACGGGGACCCCTTTTCCGAGCGATTATTTTGGGTTTTTTTTTTTCAGTGTAGCTCCTCTTTTCCGGTGAACAGTCCGGGGAGCAATACATTTTGAAAAGAACTTCTGGGGCCAATTCAGTCTATCGACTTTAATCTCCCCGGTATCACCCGCCCACTAGGTACCACCTCGCCCGGCCACACGGACCTATGCGCTATGTTTATGGCGGGGCTGTGACTTGCTTAACCGGCCGCTATCGGCTCCATCGCCCCCGGACTGGAAAGCCCTCCGGGAGAGAACAACCTGTTCTCACAGTGAGCGACACATTTCGATATTGCTCATTCGAGCCGGGTAAATGGCCGTGTTTCTCCTACCAAGTCTCTAAGTTTTGAAGGTTTTTATATATTTTTTTTAGGAAACTTAAACAAAAAAAACAACCCCGCCTGTCAAACTGGGTATTCCGGTCAGACAAGCTCACACGCGGGTGCAGAACCCAGCTCCTGGAGTGGAGCTGGATCTGTCCGCCCGCTTTCATCGCGATGCCCGGCTGGAGGGGCTCCCGTGTGGCGGACACCTGTGTGGAGCACCTCAGCCCCGAGTGATCACTGCGTCTTCACCACCTGTCCGCCGTTGACGACGGACAGCGGCGAGGAAAACCGATCCGGCCGCCGGACGAGCTCGGTTTCCTCGCATCGGCCCCCCCGAACAGCTGCCAGATCAGAAAACAAGCCCTTTAAAACTAAAACTAAAAGAGTGCGAAGCAGGAACTTTCTTATTCCGACGGGCCAACCCTTTGAGGGTGGGGGGGTTCGGGCGAGACAGCCAGGGACTGAGCCGGCATGCGACTCTGTGTTTTGCTACTTCTATTTTAACGGGGCTCAGCGCGTCCGGGACGCGGCGGAGGAGCAAGAGATGGCGATTGCATTAAAGAGACTGAGCTCCCAACCCCGGTTCAGCCGAGGCGACCCTCTCCTAAGACACCAATGTGGCCTTTAACACGGGCAGCGCGAACAACCGGGAGAGACCGGGCGGAGTACAGTACGTTGCGGGCCAGCCGAGTAACAGACGCACGCAGCCCAAGGTCGTGGTTTCCAGAACAACGGCTCTTATAATTCTTTCTGTTACAAGTCCCGGTACACGCCTGCGGCGCAAGATGATACTGGAGAAAGCGCTCGTCGGGAGCTCGGTGCGGAGGAACAGCCGACGTGCCGTAGTCGGGGATGATGTTAGCCTTCACGTGTACCTCAGCCATTATAAATATAAACTCATATTGCCAAGCAACCACGATATATGTCCCCCACCCGTTTTCTACAAGGCAACGCAGAAAAGGCAAAGCGTGTGTGTAGGTTACACAAAGGCAGCGTCCGCTGCCACCATACAGTGGGTGATAACGGATTTCTATAAACGGTAATAATATTAGCAGACACCACATGAAACCCACCATTCCAATTATTCCTTCCCAAAATTGCAGTCACCGAGCGTCCATGACTCAGAACCAACACGACTTACATCGTACAGCGCTTATTGGCTGAGAGCTTGTCAAGGTGTCCCTAAATATTAACTCTTGACCAATGAAGGGCTGGATGGCCCGTGAGGGCGGGATATTTTGTCGTAAGTCGCGGGCCATTGGCTGGCATCCCTGGCAGTCACCTCGACTTCCACCAATGGGAGCGGGGAATTCGTTGGGGCTCGCCTGCTGCTCCCCCCCCCCCCCCGCCCTCCCCCCCGCGTGCTGTCCTAGCCGTGCACGCGCGTGGTCCCCCCGGTCGCGAGGAGGAGGAGGAGGATGTGGCGCGCGGAGGGGAAATGGCTGCCGAAAACAAGCCGGAAGGTAAGAGAGAAATAACGGAATTAATTTTTCATTTTTACCAAAATGCAATTTATTTGGTTTAAAACCCAGAAGAGGGGAGGACGGAGCGGGAGACTCGTAGAGCTTTTGAAAACCCCGTGGGTCCAATATTTCTTCCGAAATAGAAAAAGCCGAGGAGAAATGTCCATGTATTAAAAGCAAGGGGACTGAAATAGCGGAAAATTATATATATTTTAATTTTTTTTATTCTGTCCTTCAGTATTACCGAGCGTAACGTAAGTGTCAGCACGCAGACACCAAGTGTCAACTTCTGTTTTTACCTCATAATGTCGCGAAAGGCAATTTCCCCTTAAATCACCCATTTGCATCACGGCGAAATACTGTAAATGCATGAATTTTCCCCGTTTCTGATCTTAAACTAGGATTCCTCTACATTGATAGCTAGCTACAGTAGGAAAGAACAAATTGAAGTACAGTAACGTCAGTATATTCGGGATGTGATCAGGCGAGGAAGAGCAGGTATAGACGGGCTATTTAATAGTGATGTTATACAAACGGGATTGATTTTTCCCCCAAGCTAGTGACTTGTGTTGTTTCTTAACAACTGGATCCCCTAGTACCGTATTAAAACGAAATACGCTCAGAAAAAACGCACGCTTTGCGAGAAATCCCACGATTAGGTGGCACATCGTTTTCAAAGAATGCGCTGCGAACACGCAGACGTTTGTGGCAATGTTGTTCGGAGACGATATTACGATAGAAGCGGGCTGCCTTTTTTCTCCCCGAGTCATTTTAAACGCGTGTATGTTTAGTGGCTAAAGAGGACGGCGTGAGGACATCTGAAATTAATCTCGAAAGCACGTTCTCGGTGCGGGGTGGGAAAAAAAGCAGTTAAGCAGGTGTTTAAAAATGATATTTTAGTATGTCAAAGTGAATTGAAAACTGCTCTTGCCGCCCACCCCACACAGGAACGCGAGGAAACAAACCTACTTTATTCTTACTACTGTTTCGTCTCGGCGTGTCGCTTGTATTCTGTTCCTTCTGCTTATCAATATATTTAAATGTCAGGAATTATACTATAACAAATCGATGTATGGCACAGCACCGGGGATAATTAAAATGCGATATGACATTAAAACAGGACTTCGGCGATAAAAATAATAATAATTAGTTTAATTAAGCGCATCCGAATAATGCAAAAACGGATACAAAACGAGCCACTGAATCTTTCCGTACCGCTCACATTTTGAAAACAAAAATCAAGCAATCGTAAAACTAGCAGCGTTTCAAATAAGAGTGCGACGGCTACTACTGAAACAACGACACGGCATGGGAACCGGAATGCTGATGGAGATGCCGGCCACATTAGTTTTTAGTGTTATGAAATTAATTGGGAAGGGTTGTTACAAGGTTAGTACACCATTCGGTGGGATCTCTGTACTGAACGGGCTCCGAGTCACACAGCTGAGAGGGTCGGGGGACAAAGTGTTATTTCCAAGCCATATCCCCGTTTTTGTCATAAGCCACTGGATAGATACACGAAACGAAGGTGTAGCGGATCCCGGAAAAGTCATCCTTCATGGCGTTTTGTCGGGGAAAAAACACTGTATCTTTAAAAATAATATTTTATCCCAGCGAACGTTGGGGGGCGGCCAGCAGGTGGCGACAGAGAGAGGGAAAGCGCCAATACAGAACCGTAGGTGAAATCTATGGCTGTAATTAACCCGAATCTTTGAGCGTTTAGGCGGAATGGAAACCGTGTAATCACAGTAGAGAGAATAAAATCTAATTTCATTTCCACTAATTAATTCCTGATTGCCAAAAAAAAGTGGATATTAAGCTCTAGGTAATGGGAGAAGCTAGCATGCTGTGTTATAATTATAAACAAGGACATCAGTTTAGATTTTGTAAAAAAAAAAACTTTAACTCCTTCTAAACGAAATCGTTTCGTGTTCCCATCGCCTCACAGTTTAATTGAAAAGTTTTCTTAGTCTGAAGCACAGATTGAGAAACGTGTACACCAAGGGGACATTTATTTCCAGTTTATACCATCAGTTTTCATTAAGTACGGACAGTGTAAACTGAGAATTCTTCAGTATTATTCAGAGTCAACACGATGATTTCAACGGAATACATATTAATTCATCGTTTTCTGGGTGTCGTTTTTTTTTTTTTGCTTAAAATTGTCTCATAATAAAACTGCGCATTTTCACTTTTAAACTCAAGCTCCGTGTATATCCTTTGGTAGGCTTTTTTAAAAGAAATACCAGAAGGTGGCGGTGTTGTGCTATAAAAGTCAGGTTCAGGATCCATTAATTTCTACTGTAAGAATTCCCCTTAAAGTAGAAAATAAAAAGAGAGCTCACTCTATATTTTAAGCTTAACAATAATTTATATGTTATGTCACACAGGCAATACCTTTTTTTTCACATGAACCTGCGCAATACCTGCGTTTTTCACATGAAGCACAGAGTTCCCTCGTTCTCTGTGGAGCCCCACAGTTGCTCAGGGCTTTGTAGAAACCCTGATTGGAGTGCTGACTCCAGTCGAGAGTGCTTTAAGCTAAATCAGGCTTTCTTCAGTGCTCTAATAGTGGAGGTGGGGTCCTGTGGCACGTATTTTAGATGAGACCATTGACCTACGTTAAGGCTCGATCACTACAGCCAGAAATGCCCCGGAGTGCCACCTGTTCAGGTGGCAGCTGGCTCTATTATGCTGTCCCCAGAGTCGTCCAGCGACCTTTTTTCTTTGACATCGAATGCGGTGAAATAAGGTAAACACAGTGTTTCCGAGCCCGGGTTCTCTCTAGTCAAGCGAACATGTCCGTTCGGGCTCCTCCAGTTCTGGTCCTGGACGTCCAGACAGAAGGCCCGCAGGTCTCCCAGATCTCTTTACAGCAGCACTACCTGAAGAACAGGGAGAAGCTGTTGAAGTGGTCCAGCTAAGCCTGTAATGAGCTAATTAAGGTCGTTAAGAGCTGGGCTGAGATGAAAGCTCATAGATGCAGGATTGGGCAGCTCTGCTTCAGAGGTTTTCCTGATGCTGGACATTTGTTGGGTTTAAATGTGGCACTTGTGTGATTAATCTCCAATTCCTGGCTTTCTCCTGTTCTAAGAAAAGCCAGGAGGACAGCGCTTTCGTTGTCTGATCAGCCTGTGTCCTTCTGTGTGCTCACGCAGCTGAAGGATGCAATAGCCATTTCCCAAAACGCTGGATTGGATTTTCCCCAAATCCACAAGAATTCCCCCTGCACTGTGGAAATCCCAGATTGAATTCAGTGGTGACTTGTTGTTTGGGTCAGGATCGGGAGTGACACAGTGTGAGTGGGGAAGAGTGAGAGGCAGTAGGATCAGGAGTGACAAAGTATGAGTAGGGAGGAGTGAGAGGCAGTAGGATCAGGAGTGACACAGTGTGAGTGGGGAGGAGTGAGAGGCAGTAGGATCAGGAGTGACTCAGTGGCAGTGGGGAGGAGTGAGAGGCAGTAGGATCAGGAGTGACACAGTGGCAGTGGGGAGGAGTGAGGGGCAGTAGGATCAGGAGTGACACAGTGTGAGTGGGGAGGAGTGAGAGGCAGTAGGATCAGGAGTGACTCAGTGTGAGTGGGGAGGAGTGAGAGGCAGTAGGATCAGGAGTGACACAGTGTGAGTGGGGAGGAGTGAGAGGCAGTAGGATCAGGAGAAACTCAGTGTGAGTGGGGAGGAGTGAGAGGCAGTAGGATCAGGAGTGACTCAGTGACAGTAGGGAGGAGTGAGAGGCAGTAGGATCAGGAGTGACACAGTGTGAGTGGGGAGGAGTGAGAGGCAGTAGGATCAGGAGTGACACAGTGTGAGTGGGAGGAGTGAGAGGCAGTAGGATCAGGAGTGACTCAGTGACAGTGGGGAGGAGTGAGAGGCAGTAGGATCAGGAGTGACACAGTGGCAGTGGGGAGGAGTGAGAGGCAGTAGGATCAGGAGTGACACAGTGGCAGTGGGGAAGAGTGAGAGGCAGTAGGATCAGGAGTGACTCAGTGGCAGTGGGGAGGAGTGAGAGGCAGTAGGTTCAGGAGTGACACAGTGGCAGTGGGGAGGAGTGAGAGGCAGTAGGATCAGGAGTGACGCAGTGGCAGTGGGGAGGAGTGAGAGGCAGTAGGATCAGGAGTGACACAGTGGCAGTGGGGAGGAGTGAGATTCCTCACCACCACAAAGCCCTGCTGAGCCAAGAGCTGAGCCCAAAACAGAGCCCCCTGAGCCAGCTGGTCCTGAGGCTCACCGACCTGAGCCACACCAACCCTAACCAGCCTCAGGACAGCACTGCTAGAGCACCACAACCCAGACTCAACCACATCACAGCACAGATAAAACAACAATATCTCACACACTGGGACACACACACACAAACACAACATAAACTGGAATGCTACAGAACCCTAAACAGACAATACACACTAGCTGAATACTTGACCAAAATAAAAAATAAACAGAAACAGACCCTGACGAAGTACAGGCTCAGTGACCACAGCCTGGCCATAGAAACTGGGCGACACAGGCAGACCTGGCTGCCCAGAGAGGACAGGCTGTGCTCCCACTGCCAGCGGGGAGAAATAGAGACAGAGGTGCACTTCCTACTGCACTGTGACAGATACTCTGGGATTAGAGAAACATTCTTCCCGAAATTCAGAAATCTAATCCCAGAGTTCCCACACCTGCCAGAGTCACAACGGGTCCCAATCCTACTGGGAGAGGGAGGAGGGAACTCAGTTGATCTGGCAGCCCAGTATGTGATCTCCTGTCACAGCCTGAGGAACAGTGAGTCTGTCTCCCAATAATGCTCCAGCCGCCTACAGTATATGTCAATATTTTATAATATGTCTTTGTTGTAAATGTCTGTAACATGTCTGTAGATTTTATTTTACTTCTAATTTTTGTCTTGTTCCATGTTAATTTTATTATTTTTATTTGCTTTGACAACACTGATTGTACGGTCATGCTAATAAAGCACCTTGAATTGAATTGAATTGAGAGGCAGTAGGATCAGGAGTGACACAGTGGCAGTGGGGAGGAGTGAGAGGTAGTAGGATCAGGAGTGACTCAGTGGCAGTGGGGAGGAGTGAGAGGCAGTAGGATCAGGAGTGACTCAGTGGCAGTGGGGAGGAGTGAGAGGCAGTAGGATCAGGAGTGACACAGTGTGAGTGGGGAGGAGTGAGAGGCAGTAGGATCAGGAGTGACACAGTGGCAGTGGGGAGGAGTGAGAGGCAGTAGGATCAGGAGTGACTCAGTGGCAGTGGGGAGGAGTGAGAGGCAGTAGGATCAGGAGTGACACAGTGTGAGTAGGGAGGAGTGAGAGGCAGTAGGATCAGGAGTGACACAGTGGCAGTGGGGAGGAGTGAGAGGCAGTAGGATCAGGAGTGACACAGTGTGAGTGGGGAGGAGTGAGAGGTAGTAGGATCAGGAGTGACACAGTGGCAGTGGGGAGGAGTGAGAGGCAGTAGGATCAGGAGTGACACAGTGGCAGTGGGGAGGAGTGAGAGGCAGTAGGATCAGGAGTGACACAGTGGCAGTGGGGAGGAGTGAGAGGCAGTAGGATCAGGAGTGACACAGTGTGAGTGGGGAGGAGTGAGAGGCAGTAGGATCAGGAGTGACACAGTGTGAGTGGGGAGGAGTAAGAGGCAGTAGGATCAGGAGTGACTCAGTGGCAGTGGGGAGGAGTGAGAGGCAGTAGGATCAGGAGTGACACAGTGTGAGTGGGGAGGAGTGAGAGGTAGTACTGTAGGATCAGGAGTGACTCAGTGGCAGTGGGGAGGAGTGAGAGGCAGTAGGATCAGGAGTGACTCAGTGACAGTGGGGAGGAGTGAGAGGCAGTAGGATCAGGAGTGACTCAGTGGCAGTGGGGAGGAGTGAGAGGCAGTAGGATCAGGAGTGACACAGTGGCAGTGGGGAGGAGTGAGAGGCAGTAGGATCAGGAGTGACACAGTGGCAGTGGGGAGGAGTGAGAGGCAGTAGGATCAGGAGTGACACAGTGTGAGTGGGGAGGAGTGAGAGGCAGTAGGATCAGGAGTGACACAGTGGCAGTGGGGAGGAGTGAGGGGCAGTAGGATCAGGAGTGACTCAGTGGCAGTGGGGAGGAGTGAGAGGCAGTAGGATCAGGAGTGACTCAGTGGCAGTGGGGAGGAGTGAGAGGCAGTAGGATCAGGAGTGACAGAGTGGCAGTGGGGAGGAGTGAGGGGCAGTAGGATCAGGAGTGACTCAGTGGCAGTGGGGAGGAGTGAGAGGCAGTAGGATCAGGAGTGACACAGTGGCAGTGGGGAGGAGTGAGAGGCAGTAGGATCAGGAGTGACACAGTGTGAGTGGGGAGGAGTGAGAGGTAGTACTGTAGGATCAGGAGTGACACAGTGTGAGTGGGGAGGAGTGAGAGGCAATAGGATCAGGAGTGACACAGTGTGAGTGGGGAGGAGTGAGAGGCAGTAGGATCAGGAGTGACACAGTGTGAGTGGGGAGGAGTGAGAGGCAATAGGATCAGGAGTGACACAGTGTGAGTGGGGAGGAGTGAGAGGCAGTAGGATCAGAAGTGACAGTGTGAGTGGGGAGGAGTGAGAGGCAGTAGGATCAGGAGTGACTCAGTGTGAGTGGGGAGGAGTGAGAGGCAGTAGGATCAGGAGTGACTCAGTGGCAGTGGGGAGGAGTGAGAGGCAGTAGGATCAGGAGTGACTCAGTGGCAGTGGGGAGGAGTGAGAGGCAGTAGGATCAGGAGTGACTCAGTGGCAGTGGGGAGGAGTGAGAGGCAGTAGGATCAGGAGTGACTCAGTGACAGTGGGGAGGAGTGAGGGGCAGTAGGATCAGGAGTGACTCAGTGGCAGTGGGGAGGAGTGAGAGGCAGTAGGATCAGGAGTGACACAGTGGCAGTGGGGAGGAGTGAGAGGCAGTAGGATCAGGAGTGACACAGTGTGAGTGGGGAGGAGTGAGAGGTAGTACTGTAGGATCAGGAGTGACACAGTGTGAGTGGGGAGGAGTGAGAGGTAGTAGGATCAGGAGTGACTCAGTGGCAGTGGGGAGGAGTGAGAGGCAGTAGGATCAGGAGTGACTCAGTGGCAGTGGGGAGGAGTGAGAGGTAGTAGGATCAGGAGTGACTCAGTGGCAGTGGGGAGGAGTGAGGGGCAGTAGGATCAGGAGTGACACAGTGTGAGTGGGGAGGAGTGAGAGGTAGTAGGATCAGGAGTGACACAGTGTGAGTGGGGAGGAGTGAGAGGCAGTAGGATCAGGAGTGACTCAGTGGCAGTGGGGAGGAGTGAGAGGCAGTAGGAGGTGGTCTTCTCCCTTTGCCCTTCAGTTACCCAGGACAGCTGAGCAGGAACTCATCCCAGCGCAGATTCCATGGGAGAACTCTGCTGATAATCCCTGCTGCACTGACAGGCAATGACTTCCCAGTCCTGAGTCCTGCGCCCAGAGGGAACCACCAGCAAGCCTTGTCGGCTGGGCATTCCAGTGAGCTCCTAAGAGTCGCTGTGAACTTTCTGATTCCTGACTGGGTGCAAGGGTGCTCAGCTGGTCGGCACTTTTGTCTGATGGTGATAAATTATGCCACCGGCTGGTTTAAAGTTTTAGATGTGTGGACCAGAATACATCCTCTCAGGCCTTCCTTTCTCAATATATTCCCTTTTAATTTCTTATTCAAAGGTCAACAGTTTATGCTTTAACTTGATCTAATTTGTGTCTCAACATGAGATTTGTATAGCTACAAATAGCACTCATTAATTACGGTATAGCACTCATGCACGATTTCTTTCTTTTCCTTCTAATATTTCACTCCCACAAGTTTCTTTTTTATCTTCTGGTCCCTTACTGAAACTTATCTTTTATTAAATTAAATGAAGGGGAAGCTTTTCTTGTGCTGATCTCCTATATCAATGAAATCCACTGCTGCCCCAACAGTCTGGAGTTAGAAGAAAATTAAATTTGCCGGATAACTTTATACTGTTCAGACATCATTATGCAGGAGTTTGTGCCACAGACGATCAGGGTTAAGATTTTAATTTTCAATTAAATTGCTTAAGCAGGGATAAATGAAAACCCCTCTCCTTCACAAGCTGCTGAAAGGATCTGTACCATCCCAAATCCGCAGTTTAACAAGTCTCACCTGGGCTCCGAAGGCCCTCGGTATCGATTCCAGAGCTTGATTCGCCAAACCAGAGCTAAAAAACAAATCGACCCGAATCAGCGAACGCCAGGCTCACAATAAGCCTGATTACTGGCTGCTTCAGTAATCATCAGGGAGGCACGTCTTGGTAAATTAGTAATAATAGGAGGGGGAAAAAGTGCCACCAGCAAAAAGAATAGAACTAAAAAAACCCGCAAAGAACAGTTTTGCTCTTATTTATTATTTTATCTTAAAAATACTCTAAATATTCTTCAGAGCTAATGGATCATTTGCTCATCGGCTTCTGTTTTTTTTTTAATTCTGCGTCCTAGCAGTAAGTCGTTCCAAGGTCTAGGCAAAGCAGTGTCCAGGAGTGCGGTTTTAGTTGCCGTGAGTTACTCCACGGGACAGATCAGCGTCGTTAAGGCCATACGCCACCGCAGACTAATTAAGGACTTGCTGTAGTACATGGACCCATCTTCAGGTGGACTAGCGTAACGTTAGTTACTTCGCCAGTGCCCGAACGTTACGTTTACGTCCGTAAATTCAGCCTCTGCTCGCGAATGCCTGAGATCCCTTCCGCTGGCACCGTGCGAAGCCCGTCGTACGATCTGCGCCTCTGACTGTGAAAGGCATTGCCTGCAGCAGGAGAGCCTGGTGGTAAAGCGCAGGTGGACGGTGAATAGGAAGAGCTGTCCCCTCAGCAGAGCAGTGAGCTCGCTGGACTGCATGACAAAGCGCATGGGGGTCGCATGGTAAAGTCCCACTAGCTACCCGGCGGTGTTGAACTGGTGTAGGCGAAATTCCTGTTATGTGCATGGGGTGGTGGGGGAAAACTGTAATAATTGCTGGGCAGCTGCACAGCAGAGGAATGCTCCTTTTCCTAGATTTTTTTTTTCTTCTGCTCTTTTCTTGCTTCCCGAAGGACTGAAGAAAATACGTAATCTGGATCGAATGTACAGATCAGCTGTCTGTTATGCCGGCCATGCTCCTGCTAAGGGTGTCAGTGATGAAACAGAAATTAACAGTAAGAGTTGGTTATTAATATTGCATCAGTGACATCGCTTGAAGGGCTGGTAGCTGGGTGATCTATTATTCATTCATCGATTCATTTATTTACTTATTTCATTCCCCCCAGCCCCCCACACTTTTGAAAGTTATTTATAGAGGTCGTGCTGGTGATTGAAGTACCTAGTTTACAGGGGCATGTTGTCAATATGAGGTTTTTGCATTACAGTGAGACTGACAGTAGGAGGCTGGAGTCATTGACACACAGACACACGATGAGTCAAAATGTTATGACACCAGCTCATGTGCCGCGATCATATTCTTAAGTCACTCTGCATGACTTAATCCGACACCAAATTAATGGTGCTAAGTGAATTTGTGAGACCTGTTCAGGGAGTGTGATGAAGTTTTAAGGCAGAAGCTCATATCCATTACAGAACACATTTATTCATGTGCTGAAATTGAGTAGTTAGAGATTTCTGTCGTGCTCAATCACCACACACATGCCTTTTCTGTGTTCGTGAATAATTGACTGATCAGGTTGTCGCAGCATCTTCTCGTGCAGAGCAGTACCGTGAAAATTTAACACAAAACATCAGCTACATGACTCACGTGTGTCATTCAGTTCTTACGCTTGCATGGAACAATTCTTGCTTCTTCAAAATAGCAGTTTGCTTAAAAAATAGCGGGAAGAAGCCATTACTCAGCAGTTGTTCCACATTATGTCCAGTAAATTGTGCAAGACTGTTGTTCTATTATAGTCTATGTGTGTCTGTGTAGACTGAGGCTCTCTTCTGATCAGCATGGCTTTTTTCATACCAGTTGGCACTTGTACTGCTCGTATCGGTTGATACCCGTATCATTATTACCCTGTTCTGACTTGCATGGCCTCATTCGTGTGAGCTACCTTAAGGTTAAGATCCGACCCTGCTGCAGACTGCGACTCAGCTCTGCGCTGCCTGGGCGCAGGTAAAGCACTGATCTGAATAATTGCGGTTGCAGATGTGGTACCGATACGGAGCGGCTCGGTTGAGTTGCTGGGTCCTCAGCTCTCTCCTTGAGATGACATCTTCACGGCCTGGTGAGCCGGGGAAACGCAGCTCTGAGGTTAAACAACAGAGGCTGATTAGAAGACCTTCCTGCCAACATCTTAATTCAGAAAGCTTTAGCTTGTTTGTCTTTGTGCTCGCTTCACAATGCTTATGTGTGGCATGGATGAAACTAACGCTCCTTTTTTAAAAAGCAGTCCACCCACAGGATGCTTTAAAGTTTTTTGGATTGAATTTACTGATCTGTTTCAGATACAGATGCTTGTTTTCATTTAAAAAAACCTAGGATCTGTATTCCTCCTCTTGCCTGTTAAATGCAACATCAGTTTTTGTTAAGAGGCAATTAAATCATTTTCCCCCCTTCCTTTTCTAAAATTAGAAGCTGTTTTTTTTAAATAATACGTTTCCCTGTCAGGAATCACTAGACTAGAAAAAGTTTGGCTCAGGAGCCTTAGAAAATCATCCTTTTTTACTTCAATCAGCTAAATCTAATGCTGCTTAATTTGCCCTCCCTGTAACTGCATAAATGCAAGATCACATTCCTCCAAAGTTTAATAACTTTGCCATGGCTATTCAGAATTTTTTTTAAACAATTTAAAAATGACAGTTCAAGTAGGGGACAAGTTAAATTTCAGGAATGTTGTAACTTAAGATGCCGAAGTAATCAGGTTGGTAGTAATCAGTAAGGAAAAGAAGAAATCATCACTCTTTGGTAAACATAGTTTACTTACTATGAGACCGAGGTCCTCTTAACAGAGGTGACACACAAGAAGCACAGTGAAACAAGTCGGATGTAAAAAACATGCACCTCTGATAATGTGCAAACTTTATTCATTCTGTCGATTAATTTTTCATGCACGAACATCAATGCTAGTCCTTTATCATTACTGTTGTCAGCGCCCTATTGTATCTTGGCAGGTATGTCTTTACATTACTGTGTTGTTTCATATCCATTGCAGTACCAGTCGATGTTGAAGAGCTCTGGCTAGGGATACTCTGATAGCTGCACCATGAAAGCTCATGCTGTCAGGACTGGATAGGGGGGTGTGAGGGATTGTGGGGGCTTTTGTTCGAACAGTTGAAGATCTGATCCTGGTTGCATGAAATGTCTTAAGTACCGAGTGTTAGGTAAATAAATGTGGATTTCTTTTCCCTTTACTTGGCTACTGACATTGATAAGTTCAGTCCCTTTGTAGGCCACCCCTGCACTTGGGGAAACCTAATCTGATCTAGATGTACCTGGACTTGTACAAGCACTGCTGCCTGAATATAAAGGGCATTTAAGGTGAGAAAAGGTAGTTCACTGTTGGGACTGCATCCATAGAGCGTGTCTTTGAGAAACGTGGTTATGCCAAATATGTTTGTACTTTGTTGTTTGGATTGACTGGGTGTGACAGCACAGTGGTGCAGTGCTCAGCATCCCTGCCTTGCAGATCTGGGGCCCTGGGTTCAATTAAAGACCTGGGGTGCTGTCTGTGTGGAGTTTGTATGTTCTCCCCGTATTTCCATGGGTTTGCTCCCACAGTCCGAAGACATACTGGTAGGTTTATTGACTTCTGGGAAAATTGGCTCTGGTGTGGGTGTGTGCGTATTTGTGTCTGCCTGGGTCCAGCGAAGGACTGGCGTCCCATCCAGGGTGTACCCTGCCTTGTGCCCATTGCTTGCTAGGACAGGCTCCAGCTGCAACCCTGTAGTAGATAAAGTGCTTAGAAAATGAATGGATGGATTGATTGGGTGATTGGCTCAGAGTATTTCGGAGTATTCAATGAAAATGATCTTTGTGTGGCCTGGCGTGCCCGCGTGGCAGTGGGTGTGCGCGGCGCTCGTACCCGTCCGCCGGCGCGTGTGCCACTGGCTGTGCAGACGTGCGTGTGCCCGTGTGCGTCAGCGTGCTCCTGCTGAGGCAGGTTGACCAGGACCCTCCGGGTGCCCATGTTTCCTGTATGCCGGCTGATCTGTACGTGCTCGGGAGCGCTGGCCTGCATCCGAGATGTGGAGCAGCAGATAAGGGAGATTGTTTCTACATTCAGCAGTGAGCAGTCAGAAAGCAGCCCCCTCATAGACAACCAGACAATTTCTTGCAATCAAGGCCTTGTTAGAAGGGCTGGAGCCACAACAGGTTTCTGTCTAAATTGACTTCGCTGAGTTTCGCAGCAGTTTCATTGCTCCATGGTGCCTGTTCTGAAACTCAGTCTGCTATTCAGAGTTTCGGAAAAAACGAAACATGATTTAAAGCCAATAATACCCAGAAAATAAATCACCGATACAGTGCCAAAGACCTTTCTTTGCCTGTTGCTCATCTTTAAGTTTCCCAGTTATTAGCAGTATATTTTCTTCGCGCTCACACTGTCACTTCCCTCATTTAAACCAGTTTATGGAAAAAAAAAAAAAACTAATGACATCAATGCTACCGAAAAAACTTGGCCGTTGCTGCTGCTGTAGATAACGGCCATAATAGCTGTAGCGGTATAATAATATTGATGTTCATAACTTGTTAATATTCTGCTTCTTCGCAGTAACCTTGCACCAAGGTTGCTGACTGGCTGGGTTGTCTCAAGTTCAACGTGAAGTTCCAATTATATTACTGTCCATTTGCCTATTTCAGTACATGTATGACCAATCAACATTAATTCAATTCAATCTTTGCTGTAACACAGTTCATTCTAGTTTGTCATTGTACATTTAAGCTTTAGTTTATATTGTATATATATATAAACATTTTGTTTTGTCTTGTACAGGGCCTTGTCGGTTTTATAAAAAGCACTTTTTAAAATGTATCATTATTATATTCATCATATTCACATTGTAATTTGCTACCGTTTTTGGGGCAGATTAAAAAACCTGAAAATATTGGATATTCTGATATAGATTGAATGTGTTGGGGAGCACTGCATTATAACCCCGACCTACTTTCCTTTTTTGTCATTTTCAGAATTGCTCCAAGTAATGTAATAAAGATTTACATTTTCAATCTGTCAGAAAAGTGAAACATAAAGCTGTCCTTTTTAGCATGCTTGCAGACAAAAGGGAGAGGAGAAGGAGTTTGCAGTCTGGGAAGGTATTGATTTAAGATTTGTTTTTGTCAGCACTCTCCAGTCTCCTGACCTGTTCTGGTACCTTGGGTGAGCTCTGTGCAAGCCAGTGTGACCGAGATTGTAAAATCCTAAACACTTGGTTTCACCGAAAGAACCAGTGATAATCCAGAGATCAGAGCTCCACGCTAAGTAGAAAATTTAGCTTTTTTTAAAAAAAATCTGCAGAGCAGGAGGAGTGATGTCGGTGTCGAGCGTCTGTGTTCCCAGCAAGCCTGCATCAGAATGGGACACCCCAACAGGGAGAGAAGGGGCTGCACTTTCTGTTTCGGTTTAAATCATCCCGCATTGACAAACGTAGGAGAAATTGTATTTTGGAGTAGCTCCTTCTTTCTTCTTTCAGTTAGAATCGCCTGTTGTTTTTTCATACCCCCCTGATGATCCGATCAGCCAATGGTGTTTTTTCGCTCTCGGCTCACAGCTATAAACCCCGCAACCGCACACGGGAGAGGATGAGGAAGTGTGGGCAGACTCCTTCCTTTCATTCGCCTTCGAACGCGTGGTGGGCACCAGGGCACAGTGCTGATTGGAGGAGGAGAGGCACCCCCCTCCCCTGACAGCATCACAGACCTGTAGGCACCCACGAGCCTGCAGGGGTCACTGTGTTTAATCAAGACCCCAGAGAACCCCGGCCAGCTTTTCCATCCAACTCTCTTTTGGTCATAGCTGTCTAGTGGCATGACTTAGGCTCGAACCCATGACACCTGGATCATAGACATGCATCTTCTCTGGGAGAGCCCTTCAGGAGGCCCTGGAACTGCTCATTCTTAATGCCCACCTGCTGAGCTGGATTAAATTAGAAGCAGTGCTTTTTTGAAGGGCTAAGGGGGATACCTTTTGCATCTCATTGCCTTAAAGCCTTAAACATTTCCAAATGAGAGAGATTTTCTTTTTGTATTTCATGCTTCCAGGTAGCTGAAATTGTAAGCTTTAGAGAACAGAGACTAATTGGCCCTGCCCTGGGTATAAAAGACATTGTTGATGCAGGAATTTCCTGCGCATCTTGCATGCGCTTCTTTTTCATATTTGTGCACTGGGACAGTACGTTATCCATGCAGCAGGGCGTAGTGCACCTGTAACTCTCTGCTACACCTTGGTACCTCCCAGCCCCGATGTGAAGCTTGGATTCTCCGGCCCTGATGCTTTTGGGAAGCCTGGTCAAGCTGCGCAGAATTGTACCGTGGTTTCCAGTGAGAGAATCCCACCTGGTGTGGACATCAGAAATCCCCATGTTCAGATTCAGCCCCGGCGGCGTTTTCTCTCCATCAGGGGACCGGAAGAAATTGGCAGCAGCCCAGTTCGGCTCAGCACAGCACATCTCCTAATATAACGGGCTCCTGATTCAGCGTGCTTTGCAGTTTAGTGTTTGACAACTAAATTGTTTTTCAATGGAAGAAAGACTGAATTATGCTAATGTCTAGTGCAGCAGTGGAGGTAGCCAAAAAAATATTGCCCGGCACTCACAGAGACCCTCTGGACAGACACCGGTGTGGTGCTTTAAGTCCTAAATGAAAAAAAACAAAGAGCTTTACAGTATCTAGCTGTAGTGGGATTCTCTCAGAATCATGTAATGCTCTGTGTTCATTTTAGGGAATTTTCAATAGCTGTTGAATCAATAGTGCTTGAAACATATCGCCAGTTTAACCACATTGCTGTTATGTGAGTAGTGCATTAGATGCAAGTGTTAAAACTCCATTTTCTGTAACCCTGAAATGTATTCAGCAGTGCTTTACACCATACAGTGTAAGTATTGTTCATGGGTATCTCCTCTGTGGTTTTCCCAAATATACTGCACACCTCACAGTCCTCAGTTATAGACATCACTCCACATTACATTTAATTAACTAATTTCCTAGAGGGTTGACAAGCAGGTGCTCTGGGAGTTAACTTTCATGAATAATGTTAATTCCTGTCTTGCAGCCACACTGCAGAAACAGTGTTTCCAGTTTGCAAGCTTCTGTTTTGACCAAGTGTCTCCGCTCGGAAATTAGCATGCAGGTCCTCTGCAGAGACAGTCATGCAAAGTGGTATTACTCCTGTTATATTAGTTATTTTGAGTACTGGAAAAAAAAATCCCTTGTCATCACTTAATATTCTGTACTGAGAAAATTAAACTTTGGAGTATTTTAGCGACTTTATTATTGGAAGTTTTACAATTGAACGACAGCAATGAAATGAGAACATTAGATGGGCTTTTTCCTAGAGAGGTATGAGAAACATTAAAATGACAGTTTTACAAGGTGAAAAAAATGGAATGAAGTACAGAATAGCTCTTTGGAAAATGTGATTGATGGTTTGCAATTTGCGCCTTCCTTATCTTAAATTATAGCACTCTTATTGTTTGAATTTGAGAAGAGATTATTATTAGAATGCTTCCTCAATATTCTTTCTTTTGCTCCTGTATCTGAGTAATTTCATATGTCAGTTTACACTGTTCACAATCAAATAATGAATAGATGAAAAAAACAATTGAAGAATGTACAATCTTGTGCCATGTAAACATTATTAAAAGAGCATTTGTCTTCTGTAATTTGTAGAACAGAAAATGACTTATCAGATGTAAGATCACCAAAGCGTTTTGCTGAATGTCTTCCCAAGTGGGAGGATGTCTTCCAAAGTCTAGATTTTTGCACAGATCAGATCTCTGTGGGGTTCCATGGGGTGCCACTGCAGTTGTCATACTTTATTTCCTCTCAAGGAAACGGTCTTTGAACCATCGTTTTCAAAGGCAGCCTTCCGCAACACCTGCAGAGGAGTCTCCATGACAGAGATCATAAATCTGTTTAAACGCGGGAGGAACAAAATAAATACATTTAAAAAATTGGAGCTGAAAAAAAAGACAATGCAGAGCCAATTGTTTAGGATAAAGCAGTTGCAACCGCTGTTCTTTTCTGTAGTGTCATAAACAAATGGCGAAAATTTAATTTAAAAATTGAAGGTTTCTAGACTAGAGGAAACCTGAGAGTTTTACAGATAAATTCACTGGATATCTTTGTACTTTCGAAGGGAAGACATGCCCAGAGTCCTTGCTGGCAGACGTACACTCTAGCTGGAACATGTCATCATAGTTTTGGCAGACCGCAAGTTTTAGTTTGCATTGATTGCTGACAATATTCAATTTAGAGTTGGCGGCTGATTGCATCTCTGCTTCAATAATCACATCGATGGTAAGGACTGCTTTGCATTGGCATTTTGCATTCCTGGTTCTCTTGGCAAAGAGTGAAGACTTTCCATCCAGATGTGACTGGACATGGTGCTAGGAGGCAGCTGGACAGAGGTTTAGCTGCACATCCTCACTGGAGTACTTCATTGACCTTTGGAGATAGAGAGGCTAACGTCGCTGGGCTTGAGATGGTCTGCTACACTATTAAACAGCCCGGCTGTGCACCTGCTTTTCTCCTGAGTACAGGAATCTATTCGAGATTCACAGTGATCCCCAGCCATCCGGTGTCATGGGTGACATTTTGTTGGTCTGTGGGTGTTCCATTCCAAAGTGGTATAAATCAAGAAAGAAAATGAGGAGCCTTTGCCCTCCACTTTTTTTAAAAGCCTGCTCTCCCTTTTATTGCCCTGCTGATTTTCTGGACACACACCTTGGCCGAGGGAAATTATGCTTAAGAAGAAAAAGGATGTGTGTTAATTAAACTCATGTTAATTAATTAAATTCATGTTATGCTGTATAGCATGGAACAATGCCTCTGCATCCTTGCTCACATATTAGCACCTCAGTACTGAATCATCAGTGAAGAGGAATGCTGTGCAATTTAATGGTTCACCTGATGGGGTTGCTCTGATTGAGACGTCCTGGGTGCGGAGGTTCGTTAGAAATATATAATCTGAGTATATTCTGGATCTCACTATAGACTTGCAAAGCTGTCAAGAAAACTGTCACTGGGGAACTTTTAACGGCTGTTAGGTTTTTGTCATTGCGTTGTTCAGCATTTTTTCGGAACAGGTTTCCAGTCTGATCGAGTTTGAATGTGCTGAAGTACCTGAGGGGTTGTGACTCTTCTGCATCAAAGCCCGTTTTGCTTTCTGATATCAGCATTGCTTGGTATGGACTCTGTCTGAAAGGGATACTCTTGGAGACATTCACCATTGATGTAGATGTTCTCCTTTCATGCATACCAAGGCCTCTGTTCACATCCTCAAATGCTTAAATATTGCATGTGAAATTAAGGGTTTTATCTTGCAGTCTCATTTAAGCAGTTTTTTGGGGAGGATAACTCAATCTGCTTTGAAAAAAATAAAACGCAGGGGTTTGCTATTAAGGCTTCAAGTGTGCAAGGAGAGTGGAATAAAAAAGAATGCTGACAGATGTGCCCAATAATTGAGTGTTCTTATTGGCCACAGTACGGAATTGATTCAGACCAGTCCCGGTTATAATTAGATATAAAACATCGATAGTGAGCTACCTTAGTGTGTCTATACAGCACATATACTGTGTAGACAGGCACCTTCTAAAAGTTGTTGGCCTGTTTAAGCAGCTGTACTGTGAAAACTGTCCATTGTGCTGTATATACAGCTGGAACCCTTGGACAGTGGCCGTCCTCAGGATGCTTAACATCATGGGTGGCCATGAGTGGGTCTGTGGTGCCTTCACATGTGTTCCACATGGCCTTGTGTGTGCAATTACCAAATTGCATTGCTTCGAGCTCATATGGATGTATGTGTAAGTCAACAAGCTTTAGAAGTGCTCTATATAGGAGCACAAGTGCATTTTCAATGTAATGGCTAAATAAAACAGGATCTTAGATGTAAACTCAAAGAGGTTCTTAGAATTTACCTGTGAAGCAAGACTGTAGAACTGGCGACTTCTGAATGTACTTAATCACACCCCCCCTCCATAATCCCTGGTGTGTAAAATGTATTAATTGTGTTTGTTACATCCATTATTCCTGTGTAATATGCAGAGCTTGTATGCTTTTATTAAATTGGAATAATGCCCACTACAATGACAGTATGTGTGGTTTTCCCAGGTTTTAAGTCTTTCTCATTTATTTTTTGGTTTGCGTCGGCTAGTGAGGCATCTTTCGATCTCTGTCAGCATTCACATTTAAGAAAGGCAAGGAAATATGAAAAGAAATCAGCACATCCAACATCGCCAGGCTCCAATAAAAGCAATTTCATCATAGCCATTATTGTCCTGTTGTCTGAAATGGAGCAATTTGGACATGTGTTTGGTGAGAAGGAAAAGCACACAGTTTTTTCCTATCTTTCTCCATTTTTTCTCTTTCTATTTGTACACCATTCAGGGCACACCTGTAAGGCCTCTCTGTTTTCCTTCCTGTATATATCTCCAAATGAATGTAAACCAGCCTCTACTACAGTATGTCTCTTTCTTTCATCACCATTTTCTCCCCTTCTCTTTTTCTTCTTTGAAAAAAACACTCTGGACCTTTCTTCTGCTTTTCTTCTGTTCCTGCACCTTCCCCTTCCCTTGCTTTCATCATCATCACAATAATAATCGTCTGTCTTTTATATAGCACCTCAAAAGGTGGCATTCTTTACAGAACAACAACAATAAAACAAGACCTGCACATTGAGAAAACAAAATGAGAGGAGACAGTAGATGGAGGTATTAAATACAGTAGGAGCAGAGGGGTAAAGAACAGAACCAGTTCAGTAAAGGCCCTTCCAAAGAACAAGGTTTTGAGTCTTGATTTGAAGGAGTTTAGAGAATGTGACTCTGATATCCTTAGGGATAGAGCTCCAGAGCTTTGGGGCTTAACAGGAGAGGTGTCACCCATGTAGTGTAGATGGGCCTGGGGACAGAGAGGAGACCAGAATTAGCAGAGCGAAGGTTGCAAGATGGGGAGTATAATGAAGAGCTTTTCTGAGCTCTTCCTTCTTCAGCTGCTCTCTCCTCTTCTCTACCCACCTTCATTCTGCTCTCAGTTTGTCACCGAGCTCACATTTCTGCCCTGTTTGTTTCCAGAGATAATAGCGGTTTCGTATTCGTGAGCAGGTGCTGTATGTAAATGTTAATTGGGCGAAGCAAATGATTACAGATATCTGCCTGCCTGGTGTAAGAACAATTTACACAGGCAGAATTTTCATTATAACCCCGTTCTGGCTGTAGCTTACAATTGCAAATGCTTCAGTCTTCAAATCCATCTTCACATAAAGTATGAGAAGAATACAAAAGCCCAGAATAGGCATTTGACTCTCAGATCAGGTTTCTGTGAACTCCTGTTGTAGGGCTGGATGAGATATTCAGGATTATACATTTCATGCAACATTCTTTTCTTTTTTTTCCTGATGGAAATGGAGAGGAATGTAAAGATTTGGGAGTTGTTCCCGACTCAATCCGATCCTTGCCTTGCACACCCACCTCTTGTCCTGTCACAGAAAGCTCATTCCAGCTAAGGGTCCATTCTTTAATTCTGTTCTTTCCTTCCATGGGAACACCCGGCTGTGTTTCTGCAGTTTGCACTGTTGTAATTTTGGCGGCAGGAGCAGGCAGATAGACTGCCACAGTTACAGACTGAACCTATATAGTTAAAGCAAAACCAAACTTTTTGTGCCCTCTAATTATGAGGAGACTGTGAATCACATTTTTGTTTTGTACTGATCTCGGGTTAATAACTTGTCATGTTTTTGCCCTGTTCTCAAAGGCAAGAACATGAATTCGAGTCAGTTGCATAATAACAGGCACGTACGGAGTCTGGAAATGGAAAGAAAGTAGGTGAGATCTGCATCTCGCAATGTGTATGCGCATCTGTGGCGTGCAAAAACGGATTTTTCTCCTTGGTACATTTTTGCTGGGGGATTCTGAAAGTGTAAAGCTGTAATATTTTATTATGTACGTCATCATTTTTATAGACCTTTCGGAGTTTTCTTGAGAATCAGGTAGATAACATTTCAGCTTCAGATGCTGTTTGGTTATTAAGGTGAAAAAGGATAATGAATACTGTAGTATACTGCATAGTACATAGCAGCCTTTAAGAGTTCCATAGCCTGCAATTTCCCAATGCATTAGTGGATTATATGAAATCCTTTAAATTTTATTAATGATTCATCTTAACAATTTCTATTATATCTTCTTTGTAAGGCATTCACATGTCTAACATATGCTAATATGCTAATATATGCCTGTGTATAATTACAGTAATTGGGTTACAACATTAGCAGTCTGTGCTTTGTTGAGGCTTTGACAACACTGTATGCTTTTTCCCAATAGGAACTGATAGTTTTCTTTATATAATGATTGCGAGACGAAATGCATTCAGTGACTGCCCAGCAATGGCAACAGTCCGCCTCAAACAGATCAGGTTTTCACATGCATGTTTATGGCAGGGTGTCTCCAGTAAAATGCCTTTATTGTGTACTGATCAGATCTGACATAAGGCAGTATCTTTTTTATTGTAGTATTATATATACTCATTCTTAACACAGTTTGATCAGTGTATGCCAGAGCACTATTACAGTAATTCAGTCATGATGTTAAATGACCTGTGTCTACATTGGCACTGAGAAATGTAATCAGTTAGTGGTCACTACTGTAAAGTGTTTCAGAAACCTTTGAGCGACGGTGAGTTGCTCTTACCTTGATTAAAAACGCATATATATTAGGAAATATTTTATTTTTTTAACTCCTGGTGAATTACAGGGCTGTAATGTTTTTTGCACAGGTACGATCGAATTTGAGCAGTTACGGGTTGTGCTGTGTATTTCACTCCAAGCAGCAGCTGGGTTTCTTTGTTAACTAATTCTTCCAACTGCAGTCCGTAACCATGGGTCAATATAGTGAGATTCACCCCCATGCTATGCCTGAGAACTGGGGAGAGCCTTGCAAACAAATTGGCGCAGGTACATTTTGTCAGTTGACATCTGTGCTGAAGTTGCAGTTCAGTGTGTTTTAACTCTGTGTGTTGCAGATGGCCCTGAAAGACTGGTGGCATTTTGTTCTGTTTAACACAGAGTAAAGTGGTTACAGAATTAGAAGCCAGGTGCTGCAGTAACACTGTAATGCCTAGATGGGCTGGGAACACATACAGAGGCAGATGTGATCAGTTAATTGCTGCCCTGTGCCACTGTCGCTGTGCACATGGTGGCTGAGAGTAACATGCCATCAGAATCTCTTTCACAATTATATTCCAACGCTGGAGTAAAAGCTTGAGATTCAAACGAAGAGCCGACTTGTACCAGACATTGTATATTTATAATACACAGTACATACAGTACTGCCAGTCATACACTTTAGAATGTTAAACTGTATAACACCATACATTTTAAATAGTACAAGCATTTCTTAGAAATCAGACTTAAATGCGATGAGAAAAAGTACGGTAATTGTGGATTATGAGCATATCAGATCAAGTACAGCGATAATTACTATGACAAAACCATGGTGGTAATGTAGTAAATATTACAGCATTTTTGTGGTGGGCGTAACATGGTAATTATATTTTACAATTAAATTGCAATAATGCGCTGTGCTTTAGTAATTAACATGACAAGACTTGCTGTTCTGCTGTTAAATATGGTGTTTTTTGGACAGAACTAGTATTTATTGTTAGACTCATTTTATGGTTGGAGGGTTGCCAGTTCAAATCCCGCGGCCGGCAGACGAATCCTACTCCGTTGGGCCCCTAAGCAAGGCCCTTAACCCCAGCTGCTCCAGGGGCGCCGTATAAATGGCTGACCCTGTGCTCTGACCCCAAGCTTCTCTCCCTGTCTGTGTGTCTCATGGATAGCAAGTTGGGGTATGCGAAAAGACAAATTCCTAATACAAGAAATTGTTTATGGCCAATAAAGTAGTCTTATATTATCAAAGCGTTTTGCAGGTAAAGAAGGTGGCATCTATATTTAAAATTTCGTTTTATTCTTCAGAGCATGAGAATGTAAAGATTGATTAAGGGGGATAGTAAAATTGATAAATGTCTTTTTATCTGCTGCTCTTACTTTATTGAAGATGTATAACTAACTTTTTTAAAGCTAAATAGTCTTACTCTATCACATGTGAACACTTTCGTCTTGAGTGGATCGGTGCTTGACTGCATTGAAAACACGATACAATCATTTCTTGATTGGGTTCAAAGCCATTGTGATGACAGTTAGTTGGGGGAAATTAGTAGATTATTTTATCCCAATAATATGATAAAAAAACGTATGATTTATTTACTTTTTTTGGTTTAGTCTCGATCCAAGTCCTTTGTTTCTTGGAAACATCCTCCATGTCTCCTACCATGAGCACCAACATTTCCTAAATTGTTCTGAGCTGCCTACACTCGTTTTTGTTTTTTTAGATTGGACTTTTTTTAAATTTAGGATGACCTGTTTCTGACTTCCATTAAAGAATTCACTCACTTTCTAACTGCGGTTTTGTTACACCCGGGTCCTCCACTGAGCGATAAAATGAAAGTCAGTTGCATTTGAAAATAATGTTTTACAACTCGAAAAAGAGCTGTGGATAAGTGCAGAGGTTGGTTGAGGGCCTTTTCATTTTCCCCTTTGTTACTTGTTATGCTCGTATGTAGAACACAATTACACCACACTGGGATGGGGGAATAAGCCATCAAGCCATGTGGTCAAAGCTGATGTCCTGGTGTCTTTCTAGAAACAGCTGGATGTGATCCCTGGTTCTATTAGCTACGACACACCTAACGAGCTGCTTGGACCCATTACTCTCCTCTTGTTTGCAGGTTTCCTTGCAAACACCTGATCCAAAGCAAACATTAGCAGCCGAAAACCAAGTTGGAATAACATGTTTTTTTATCTCCTTTTCTACTGTCACCATCCTCCCAAGATTTCACAGTTACCCCCTTTTGCCCGGAGAGGTCTCCTCTGCTTGCCAGGATGAAATTCGAAAACACATCTTTTGTAAAAACGACTGTCCAAACAAAAAAAAATCAGCGAATTTTGCGCGGCAGGGGGAAAAACTTTGTTTTCGGCTGAGTGGATCGCGGTGCAGGAGACAGGTCCATAATCGGCATCAGACAGCAGACAGCAGAAACAATGGTGATTAAAATTTGACTCTCAAGCTGCAGTCTTGAGTGTCAGTGTAATTTAAAAGTCCTGGTCTGATGCAGAACAATGGAAGTAAATAGCAGCGCTTTGACTGGCCTGCCAAGCTGCTTGCTAATGGAGTTACTGTGGAGAGAGAGAATGAGAGCAGTGGAGGATGGGGAAATAGTGAACAAGGGAGGCAGAATGCCCCCTTTGAAAGATGTTGATTTACTGACCAGCTGCATTTTTCTACCATGCAACACGAATTTCTCATTTCCGTATAGCCAGTGCATTCTCGCGGTAGTCATCAGGCAGCAGTTCTGTTAGGTCTTGGTCTTGGTGTCAGCCATGCATATTGCCTGTGTGGGATAGCGGTCTACCATGTAAAGGTGTAGATTTCCGTATGAGCAGGCAGGCATGATTTTTATTTTATTTCGGTTTGATAAGCATTCAAATGCACAGTAGAGGGATGTTATTTTTAAAACTGGAATGTGCCAGCGTGCAGAGAACCAACTTTAATACCCCAAACTGTTTACACACGGGGGGCCAAGCCCATCCAAACTGAGGACTGCAAAGCCAGCTGAGCTAGTTCAGGAACTGCAGACATTCTGGCAAGAACCCCTTCTCTGCTCACAGCCGAAGACCCCTTTAGGGGGTTTTGTGCCCCGAGGCTACTGGAGAGACAAGCTGTTCTGCCCCCCAGCTGCCCTCATTGCCCCTGACGTTTTAGCATCAGGTTCAGGGTTCAGTACAATCATCTGTGGAAGATTATTGAATAAAAGCAGTCATTCTTAACCTCTAAAAAGTTTTATGTCCACTTCTGATTCCATTAGTGGTCCATGGATAGAGATCTGTTGGGCAAAATGTTGGTCTCCAAGACCTCACTCCAATTCTAAGCTCTAGTTTAAATGTTAGCTTTTACAGTGTGTGTCTATAGGTTTGTTTGATAAATATCTGTCTTTTAGCCTGTTTTATTCTTCTAGTACCCAATTGTTTTGAGAAAGTAAAAGAAACCATGGGACCTTCTATTACAGTATTTAACATTCAGTAACAAAGGACCTGAGGTTAAACTTGGTGTATTTGCTGTCAAAGATCACTTTCACCCAATGCTGGTGTTTGTGCACAAATGCTTCAGTGTGCCCACGGAGACTGGTGCAGCCTTGGTTCATCAGAGTGAGTCAGTACCAGGACCTCTGCTTCTTGTACAGGCAGAAGGCGTCTCCTCTGGCTCAGGAGGCTGCACGGAGTTCGCTGAGCTTTGGGCCTGGCAGTGTGGCGAGACGTTCTGTGCACGATCTCCCAGTGTACGACGTTATCCGATCTGAGTCGCAGTATGGCGTTAGCTTGAGTTGCAGATTTTGTATTTGAATTGCCGTTGACTGTGATTTTAAAATATTTTTAAATATTCTTGTTAACATGTTAGACAACAATGAACGATTTAGATGTTATTTTATAAAGGAAGGGTAATTCCTGTCTGTCCTTTCCTAGTTGTCAGTCTTTCCGTCTGTTTATTTAGAAGAATGAGAGTTACTTCTTCATAGCCAGCAGCCATGTCACCCTGTAACTTACAACTGGCAGCCCACTGGAGCTCAGCAGGTGTGAGCCTGGTCAGTACCTGGATGGGAGACCTCCTGGGAAAAACTAAGGTTGCTGCTGGAAGAGGTGTTAGTGGGGCCAGCAGGGGGCGCTCACCCTGTGGTCTGTGTGGGTCCTAATGCCCCAGTATAGTGACGCGGACACTATACTGTAAAACGAGCGCTGTCTTTCGGATTTGACGTAAAACCGAGGTCCTGACTCTCTGTGGTCATTAAAAAATCCCAGGTTGTTTCTCAAAAAGAGTAGGGGTGTAACCCCGGCGTCCTGGCCAAATTTCCCATGCCTCCTAATAATCCTCCTCTATGAATTGGCTACATTACTTTGTTCTCCTACCCCCTCCGATGGCTTGTTGGAGTATTTCTCGGTCGCATTTACTGGCAACGTCAGCTCAAAGATTTGGTTCAAACCACCCAATGGAGACGGGCGTGCCGACAAGCGGACTCTGCTGATGCGGGATTAACACTAGGATGAGAGAGAGAGAGAGTTACTTCTTCATGCATACTCCGTGATTGGTAATGATTTGCTGGGTTTATTTATAAATACATCCAGCAATGCTTGTTTACCTGCGTGTTTACTTTTGTAATTGGATGGTCTTGTACGGTTTCCTGCCTCACACCATGCTTCTTTTTCATTCTCCAGATATATCTCGGCATAACAGTGTTTGTTTAAACAGATTAGAAAGTAAATGTATTTATTTTGTGTAAGGCTGGTATTATGTGAAAAACAGTTCATTAAAATCTGCAGAATGTTTCTAAATGGGAAGGATTATCAAATGCGGGATATGTAGCGATGGTATCAACTTTCATATCTCCCATCCCTGGAGACAACTGTAAAACATTTTTGGGGTGCCTTCAGGTTTCTGAGCTTGCTCATTAAAATACGCTTTGTTTAGCTGGACATGGAAGAGTCATTTGCTCTAGAAAGTAAAGACCCTTAGGAAGAACAAGAACAGCATTTCCAAACCAAGTGCTGAGAACGGAGAGCTGTTGATGAGTTTCGCCTCTAAATGAAGGAAAAGAGACTCTAATATTGCTCCTCCAGTACATTCCTGTTGCTCCTATACTTTTTAAAGTGGTAGTGAAATAGAAACATATATTGGGACTACCTACTTCCGAATGACCCAATGTATAATTGCTTAAGAACTTAGGAGTCCTTAATGGAATGGATTATCTATAAACTCGAGGTGTACTTACCCAAACAGCCCAGCTTTTCAATTGTGATTGAGCAGCACAGCTGAGTGGATTCCTGTGTTCCAGTGGCTCGATGTAAATAATAATATCCTTACACTTACAAAGTGCTTTTCTGGACACTACACTCAACGAGCTTGAGGTAATAGGGACTCCCCTCCACCACCACCATTGTGCAGCTTCCACATGGATGATGCGATGGCAGCCAAAGTGCACCAGTACGCTCACCACACACCAGCTATCAGTGGGGAGGATAACTGAGTGAGGAAGCCAGTTCATTGATGAGGAATATTATGAGGCCATGACTGATAAAGGCCAGGGGGGCATTTGGCCAGGACACCAGGGTTAACACCCCTACTCTTTTCGAGAAACACTCTGGGATTTTTAACAACCATGTGGATCCAGGACCTTGGTCTTAAGTCTCATCTGAAGAACAGCATAGTGGAGTCTTAGGACCCACACAGACTGCAGGGTGAGCGCCCCCTACTGGTCCCATCAACACCTGTTTCTGCAGCAGCCTTAGCTTTCCCAGGAGGTCTCTCCTAGCCAGGCTCACACCTGCTGAGCATCCGAGGGTTGCCAATTGTGACTTGCAGGGTGATATAGTTGCTGACAAAGATGTGTGGCTTTTCTGCTTCCCCTTTCACCACATGTGTGTCCTTCATGTTAGAGCACAGAGGGACTTGGTCATTCATCATACACCCTGTGTTAAGATATTTGATCTCCACTTGTCTTTGAATGGGTTTAATCTGTTTTGCTCTCTTCATTTTCAGATGATCATGGAAACAGTAACGGCAGTCATGTGAAAATATTCCTACCCAAAAAGCTGCTTGAATGTCTACCAAAATGCTCGTCGCTGCCGAAGGAGAGACACAGATGGAACACCAATGAGGTAAAGCAAGCCATGTGCCCTGCATAGGAAGTGATGAAGCAGCTTGCCTTGCTAGAATGCTGGAGAGTGATGCTGTCCATTTACAGAATGGGGTGGGGCTGTTAACCTAAGAGTTTCCTGGTCAGCCAGGCAGCTAAGCCAGTGGCAAATTGTTTCATATGGAGAAGACCTACAAATTCTCTTAGCTTTTTTCTATAAACTGCCTACAGTGGAATTCCTGTCTGCTCTTCCCTAGTTGTCTGCATGTCTGCCTGTTGTGAGGGCCACTTTTTCGTGCATACTGTGTGATTAGTAATCACACCAGTACCTACCACGCTGGTTTGTCTTGGGCTTTGTGTGCACCAGTGCACTCAAGTTAAACATTCAAATGCAAGTTTCTGCTCAAGGTTTTTTTGGGCTAAATTGTTATGAAGTGCTTTTCCTTTATCCTGCTATTGAAAATACAGAAACACCTTTACCTTTCTGTGTGCCAGCCTATCTGTGTGTTTTTCTCTGCTTGACAGAACCAGTGGCAAGTCTAGGAGTTTCTAACTGTTTAAGGACAAGGCGGTGTCAAAGTTAGAGACCTTGAGGTCTTTACCCTCGGTTCTTTGGCTTGAGTCCTGAAGTCAATGTTATTGACTTTTTTACATATAAGACATAATTTTCTTATTGATTTAAGTTGAACCTTTTTATATATTTTGACAATTTTCCATGGTCAAGCTATTGCAGATCCAAATACGCAGAAAACACTCTTGTCTATGTCTTTTCTCTGAAGTAGAAAAATACTGTTATAATTTTTATTGTGTGTGGGATATGTTATGTAGTTGATAAAATATTGAGGCTGCTTGTTGATTTTATTAATAATTGAGCTGTCATACAGTAGTCAAGATGATGTACGAAGGTTTGGAAGTGGGCTAACTCATATCAAGTCATGCAACATTTGAGAAAGTAATATTTAGCATTTTGGGTGTTTTCTTTTTGGAAAAGTTCTAAATAATATCTGTCTTATAAGCAGGTATGTTACTAAACTGTAATATTAAGCTTTATGTGTTTTAGTTGACATGCAAGAATGCAAATATCTTGTGTTTTCTATGACACTTGCTTGGACACTGAAGGCTGTTTTATAGCGAACAAACAAAAGTTCAGGAGGTATAAACTGTAACCTTTTTCTTGTGCATAAAGTTAAAATTAACTTAATTGCGTGTTGGTCCTGGAAATCACACAGGCAGCTTGGTCCTCCTGCTTGACCTAAAAGCTATCTGTTTTAAATGAGCTCTTTTTCCTTTATTTTTTTCAACCAATATAATTTTCTTTTCAGCACACCTATCATTTAATGGAACTGAGACGGTGTCTTCCTTTATTTCCAGGTTTTATTTCTAGTTCACATTCATTCTGCTTTGCGATATTGCACGTTTCACTGGGACTTGCAGGAGATTGGAACTAAACATTATTTAGCTGCTTAAAGCTGGAGGGATTTTAGCTGATTGCTATTGCGAAGTTTCTCCAAGGAAATTCATAAGCTGCTGGAGAAAGCATTGCATTTTTAATACAATTGATCCCAATGAAGCACACGTGGTTCTGGCGCTTTAACCGACAGGCAGTTGTGTCATCAGAGGATAGGAAGCAAAGAAAGCAACTCATTTTATAATTTAAAAATAAATCTTAACAGTGTTCCTCCTGTTTTAATTAATACGAGGCTCCTTAGGAGCTTTTTAAAGGGGCAGAACCTAGACTGCAGAAATAGGGAGAATCACTTCCCTTAGCAGATAAACAGGCTCAGCACACCCTTAATTGTGGCTGCAGTACCTGTCACTTTTGTGTCATTTTTCTCTTGGCAACGGATGCAGTGTGACAAAGCTGTAAACCTTTTTCTAAGGGTTTATTCTGGATGGCGTTTCAGCGCTTGCTTTAGGCTCTTTCCACAGTGACAAGCTTTCCGATGGGATTGTTGTGTAAAGAAATGACTGGTGTTGCCGGGATGTGGGAGATTTTGGGGAAAGCACCCCTCTGTCTCCACGGCGCTGGTGAACCCGGAGTCTTGTTCTTCCCTCCTGTCCCTCCGGCTTTTCACAGAGCTGCAGCCCGACATCTATCCGTGTGAAAAAAAAAAAGCAACCGGTGCTTCGCTCCTGATTTAAAATAGCTGCATCTGAGGGCTCCCCCCTTACCAGAGTAACTTGTCTCAGAACAGTTCTCCAGCAATCAGCAGAACGTTTCCCCACATGGCCAGAGAACAGGAGTCTGCAGCACCAACCTCAGCTGCCTAACATGCTTTACTTGAACTGGCTCTGCAGCTCGTTTTCCTGATGTGACCGGAGCTACATTGCAACTAAAGGGATGTCATAGACTGTTAAATAAATAAACATAAGAGTTTAGAAGTAGGCAGTGTTTTCTACAGAAGGCTGGGTGACATATATTTGCTGGCAAATGTCTTGAAATACTTTTTCATCATATGAAACAGAAATGATTAAAAATGCTGTCTTTGGTATTTGACAGCTGAGACCTATAGAACTGGCTATAGTCCTTGAAGACCCCAGTGCTGTATTGTGTATATGGTGTCCTAGTATATGTATTGCAGTTGTTTCACCTGGCTCAGGGTTGCCAGAGACTGGAATTATTAAATTTCAGTTTATCTTCGCTGTAATATGTGATAATCCCTCAAATATTCCCAACATCTAAGAGTATTTCTGTTGTTTAAACCAACAGGCACAACATACAACATTCTCTATTCATTTTTAACCTGCATATTCTTCACTAGAGAAGTTAATCTTCCTTTAAAGCAAGGATTTTTCTTTCATGCTCGTCATGTAGATATTACTGAAGATATGACTCACAGAGGGCCTGCTGAGAAGATTTAAGGACTTTTTTTGCAAAGGATTGTGTGACTTTTAGTGGAAATGACATGTAATCTATCTTGTTCGTAAGATAGTTTTGCATGTTTATTGATTTCGAATGTTTCTTGATTTTTGGTCAAGTTGTGACATTTTCACAGGCAGTACACTTGCAGGCAGCACCAAGTTTCCGTTATCTTCAGCACATGTAAGACAGTTTATTTGGCAGTTAACAGTGCAAGCAAAAGCTCTATCATACAGTTCTCATGGTATGCTAAAAAAAAGCAGCTAAAAACTCAAAAGTGAAAGAATGCAAATGTAAGGGACAAAAAGATTGAAAAAGTATTTGATTATATTTTGAGTGGTATGAGAAACTGGAGTTGGAATTTTCTTTGTATTAAATGGTACTTGCTTTTGAGACAACAGCCTTAAGTATTCTTAAGCTTTTACACAACAGAGAGACATTTTATGTAAAAAAGCATAAATGAAGATATAAATGTAACAAATGGCTTTGGTTCACATTGCCTTTGTACAGGGACGTTGTCAGGCTTGAACAGAAGAATGACTGAAGGTGGTGCAGGAAGGTAGAGAGCTTATCTCTCATTTTTTTATTTTTTTTCAATTCCCCGGCGAGCATTTAATGGGGGAAAGTGTGCAGGAATACATTTCAAGCATTTACTGGAAAATTAGATAAACTGATCTGAACAAAATACTAAACCAGGCTGAAAGGGAGGGGACAGTTTCGAGCTCCAGAGCTGGTGATATGTATGCATGCTGCGGCCCGCTCTTAAATTGCCAAAGCGAGATTAAAACGGGAATCTGGGGCAGCACTTGACAATTTATTTAGCAGGCACTGCTGTGACTGTTAATTTTTTAAATAAACAAGAAAGAAAGCAAACTCGCAGTACAGGAGAAAAGGAAATCTTGGGTCCAAAAATGTAAAAACGTGACTTGTCTTAAAGGATTGCTCTTCGGTTTGATTGTGACATACACAATGTCTGAGCAAGGTAATTGGCATATATGATTATAGCACATGTTAAATACTGCTCTCTCCTGATTTTATATTTAGGGCTAGACAATACTTTGATTTCAGTGACTGTGATGAATGTTGGGCTATATTTTTTTCATTTTTCAAAACTTCACACAAACCTGTAGGTTTTTATTCATAAACATGCTGTACATCAAAACTACCTTTCAGAACAGCACCTTGTTACAATTTCACTTTTGTTTCACAGCGTGCAGTCCTGTGGTTTTTGTTGGGCGATCTGTGACTTTGATGATCCATGAAACTCGTCACTTAATATCCCCGATTCTTTTCTTTGTGTCTTTAAGCATGCTTTAATGGAAACCGAATTAAATGGTTGATAACAGGTTCCAGTTCAGTTTCTGTCCTCCTGATGGAGAGCTTAAACATTCGTCGCAGGATGGCACCTCTGGAACAGTGCTCAAATAAGCACACGTTGAGGTGTGTGACCCCAGGTCCAAGCCCTGGGCTATGGCACTAGCTGACTGTGACTGGGATTCCCCAAGCAGTACGCAGTTGTCTGAGCACCGGATAGGATTAGTCTGCTAGGGCTCTGTCGGATCACAGCGAGTTCTGCAGCATCTTGGGCACTTCTAATTGGCGTGAGTGAGGGCTGCCGATTTCCTCCAGTGGTACGAGGTCACCTTCCAGGGACGTGTTAAAAGACAAGAAGCTTGAAGGTGGGCAGATCGGGGGAGTGGGCCGACAGTTCCTCACTCTCCCCCGTGTGCGCTCGCAGGGTTTGTAGGTGCGAGCCGAGAAGTGAAAAACGCACAGCTGGCTACTCAAAATCAAGCGGGTATAACCAAAAATAATTGGCAATTCTACGTTTTAAAAAATGGATTTCAGGCTTTATAATGCATTGTAGCCTTCTGCCATTTTACTGATGAGGAGTGTGAATTTAAGGGATAAAGCAGAGAAATGCCAAGGTTAGGAGGATATAAAACCCTCCTGGAGGAAGAAGCTAAGAACACTATTCAGGTCAAAACCAGCTGGTTTTCTTTCCTGAATGCCCCGTCAATATGACCTCTATTTTACTGGACAGTCCTGTTGAGATTAAAATCTCTTTTAGGAAGGACACCACACTGGGAAGGCATTAATGCTTTATCCTTTCCAAGATCAAACAGACCTGGCTGTCGAACTCCTCAAAGTAAAACAGTAAGGACTCTGAAACTCAGTTGCACCCACAGAATGGCATTGCTTAAGATGTATGAAACCTATCTCGGCCAGGTCATGGTCATTAAAACAACTCATCTCCAGTCTTCTTCTGTAAACTGTGAATATAACGAGTTGATACATTTCCTTTTGCACTCCCAAAGAGCTGTCAGGAGAGCCTTGCACAGGAGAAGGAATGAAAAGCTATATATTCACAGCTTAAAATGGCTCTGTGCAATTTGCATAGTAGTGTATCATAATATATGTTATAATTTGGGAGGACTACTGGGTAACTGAGTAGTAGCTGCCTAGCCCTTTATAATTATGATCTGAGCTGCATTTGAACCTGGGACCTCAAGAGAAGAAAGACTGAGAAGGTAATTCTGTTTGAGACTTAGACCTTAATGTGCAGTGGGTCCATCAGCTCCTTACAAATTGTTTTTATTGTTTCCTGCATGAGTCATCCCAAATCTGTCCCGAACTGAACTGGAGCTGATCGAGTGCGGGAATGTTCTTTGAGTCAGACTCACAATGGGATCCTACAATTTTAATGCCTTGTCACCAGGAATAATCTTCTTTGTTTAACACTGCAAGAGGACAGTATATTTCAGTTCTTAACCAGAAATCTGAGGACACCGTGTGCTCTGCGACGGGTCTTGTGGAATCACACCGACTTCAATCTGAATGCCTTTATGTCGGGGTTCCAGCAGGTAGTTCTCCGGGGACCCTGTGCGTAGCCGTGAATTCTGCGGGATGCAGAGGCAAACGATCCGAAATCGTAATCCAGAACCAAGGTTGAGAGGTGAAGCTGGAGATCCGTGAACCAGAAAGACAAACCGAGAAGACAATCCGAAAGGAGAAATCCGAGAGACGAGATCAAAAGGGAAGTTCAGGGAGTTCAGTCCCAAAAAATCCAGCAAGAAAATAATCCGCACTAGAAAACGCTAAAGGAGGCTTTTCAATAGTGAGCAAGGTTTGGTGCGTGAGGGAACTTTAAATAGTGAAGGGAGAGGAACGTGGTTGGGTAATTGGTCCAGGAGTGAGACTCTGTGAAATACAGTGCCTGTGGGAATGTGATGGGCTCAGTCAGGAATGGGAGCGTGAAACAGTGGGTTTGGGAATGTGATGGGGTTTGCGAGGGCGAGTGCGGGACGTGACACTTCAGTCCTGAACATCCTTAGAAGGGCAGCTCGGATTCTCACACATTTGGTCCAGTTTGATGAAGGGCTGTAAGAATGAAACCTGTACGTCAGGCTGTTGTGTTCCTTAGTCAGACCTAAGGTTCCAGTCTCAGGTTCCAGTCTGTTCTGTCACATGGGGAAATTAGGAACAGGAAGTATCTGGGAAAAGGAGCGTCGGTCAGTGTTCGGTCTGTTCAGTTCTGTGTTGTTGTTTTTTATTGTGTTCAATTCCAGTTTTAGGGAAAAATAAAATAAGCTAATTCTCCTGGAACTTGTCTGACCGCCCTCAGGAGGAAGGAATTTTCCCCAGCATGTTTATTTTTGCCTTCGCAGAAGCAACAGTTTTTGTGTGAAGTCAGTAAGCAGTCAGATGCAATCTCACTCTCCCGTTTTCCATGATCTGCCCATATACACTATAGTAGAAGCAATCCATACGGCAAACATCACATACAGTACTTCATCCCCTGGGTTAACAAAGATGTCTAGTAATCGAAGAAAGAACTTAAGGGTGTTTAATGAAGAGGCAGGGTGCCTGTTGGAATAGCACTTTGAGGCTCTGGCAGTGTGTGGTGTGCAGGATGGCTGGCTTTCTGGATAGACACGTCCTGGGAGAGCTCACCTGGGAGTGCTGTGGGCTGGTGGAGCACCTTGAGTCTGAGATCTGCGGGCTGGAGACCCAGCTCGCTGACCTGCCCCGTTTTCCCAGGATTTTTCCAAGCATTCCTCTAATTTAGCTCTAATGTACAGTAGCCCACTGACAGATCTGGGCACTGGCAGCCTGGAGGAAATGGGAGGGCTTATGGAGACCCACTCCTGGAAGAAGGATGGGTATACTTCAAAAACAGAGCGGTAAAGGCTCACAGCTCTTTCATTCCTAACACAGCGAAGTCCAGGAAAATATGGCCTGGATTAATGGTCTAATGGAAATATTAAGGAAAACAAAAGAAGGAAGAGAGGACTGCAGGAAGCATAAAAAGTGTCCTCCACTTTTGGAGATTAGTATATAAATATACAATAGCAGTTGAAAAAGCATATTTGATTTGCCAAGGAGACAGAAAAATGATGGAACCGGGGGAAAACAATCATGTAAAGCTTGGTTTGCAGTGCCACAGTTGTAAAAGAACAGTAAATGTAGGAGTAGATAGTTTTTTGAAATAATAGGGGAGTAATAATAGGAGATAATAAGGATATAGTTCATATGCTCAATGAATATTTCACAGAGATGGCAATAATATGCCCTGTACTATTGAACAAGCTCTAGCAGTACAGGGTAATTTCAGCAGGTTCTAGAGGGGCTGGGATGGTTGAAATAAATTGCTGGTGACCTGAAGGCATTTTCACAGTTGCTCTAAAGAAAATGGGGATTGTTATTCATAGACCCCCAGCTGGGATATTCCATCTCTCACTTGGAATGGGAGCAGTACCCACAGATTGGAGAATCACAGATGTAACACCCATCGACATAGACAGGACTGAACCAGAAAATCCACAGACCAATCACTGACTTCTCTTACTGGTAGAGATACAGAAATTAGGGTTAGAGCCAAATTAGAAGAATATTTGGGAAAAAAGGGGTATTTTATGAGCCAACCAACATGGGATTAGAAAGGGAAGGACTTGTTTAACTTGATAGAATTCTTCTGACAAAAACAAGGACGTTAAATAAGACTACAGTACAGTACATGTACAGTATTTATAACCTAATGTATTGTAATTATATAATTTAGCATGTCAGTGATATGCTGATGCCATCATATAGCATAGCATGTGTTTCATTACTCCAAAGAACTACAGATATAAATAGATGTAATCTGAACTGTCCAAATTTCCACCTCAAATAAAGAACTTTCCCACTCCCCTCGATTCCCCTCACAGGCTGTTTGCCTGGTCTAGATTTTGTGAAGCACGAATGATATAGTGAACCAGAGTCATTTGTTGTGGCTTTTTTGTAACAAAAAAGGGATCATGAATTCGAATGAAAAGTGCTATGCCCATGTAAACTCTTCACCAGCTCTACCGTTACCAACTTTGATCCTCAAGTGGTACAATTGAGGGTGCAATTTCTTTACGATGTAGAGTGTTGCAGTCTAGTTCTGTTTCAATCACCAACAGTTTAATACACGGGGAAAAGAGTTAAACTCTTCCAATTAAGCTTTAAGCCAGGATTACGGATACCTGTTTTACATGATTATTGAAATGCTGAAAGCGAGATGCTAATTCCGTATTGTGTTGCTGCTATGGAAAACAACAAAGCATGGATTAGGAACGGGGATGAACAATGGAGCGATCTTGGTATTAAGTACAGAACAAACTTTTCTTTCCTCTTACAAAACAATCCCCCTGAAAAAAAAAGCCTCTAAAAGAGGCAGCAGCTCCAGAGTCTGGTATAATAAGTGTGTACGTACAGATTATAAACTAAAGCAGCTGAGAGAAGAAAGCGATGGAGCCGCACGGAGGGGGGGAGAACTGGAGGAGTTTTGCCTCTCTTGAGGGCAGGAGGAGTTATTACAGTCTGGATCAATTAGGATGAGCCGTTCCCCTATCGTCGCTGCGGGAGAGAGAGAGGCCACTGAAGTCCTTTTCTTTGTGAATCCTGCGCTCTTCAAGGGGACCACGTCTGCGTCTGATATCGGGAGTGAGAGAAAGGAAGAGTAAAAAAACTGAGATGATTAGACTAATACTTGGCAGCTGAAGAGGCCTTTTCTAATATATTCTCCGAGAAGCTATTTTTCAGAAGTCGCCAATTTATTTTTGCTGCGTTTATCAAAGCAGAAGACTCCACCATCTGAGTTATGCAATACAAGAATAAGCGAAACAGGGAGAGAGGGATGTCTTAGCTCGTAGCCACAGCATCTTGAGAGAATCCGCTCCCGTTAAGCATAAACTGAGCTTTTTTTCATCCTTATTGTCCATCAGAATAGTTGCTCAGGACTGCCGATGTATTGCCTGAGCATGGCTACAATTCTGTTTTTATACAAGCAGTGCAGCCTGACTTATATTTGTCCCCCAATCCATTCTCGCAGTCCTTTATCAAACCGGACCACATGTGTGACAATCTGAGCTGACTCTCTATCGATATTCCTGACCAGTGACATTCAGAATGAAGTCAGTGTGATTTCAGATACCCTGTTGCACTGCCTCTGTGGGTACCGCTGCTGCCTACTCCATCCATGCATATTCTGACCTCTTCCTCCAGTTCAGGGTCTGAGACACAGATACTTGCTGCCACTCTGTCCTCTGAAGCTCCAGGCCTTGCCAGGCTGGTGAATTAACCTCACTCCTTCGCAAGTAACTCTATTAGAGCCAGGTGCCAGGGGTAGTTTCCTCAAAGCGTGACCCTTCTTTTTTATACATGATTGTATTCATTTAATTGTTTAAAGTATCCATCTTTTTTTTCCATCACACACAAAAAAGAACCAGTCGGATGGTCAGAACTAATGTTTTTTTTTATCTGCTCGAGTAACTTGTTGATCAAAGAGTTTAAAGTTGTGTTAAACACATCTGTGTGCACTCAGAAGAGCTTAATAAAATGAAACAAATGATACAGGTTACTAAATACAACCTTCAGACACAGTATAATCCATACTTAATCGAGAATATAAAGGTAATGTAGGGGATTCTCACAGATAAATGTGTTGCTAACACACCATGCTTATTGCTTATTGATAAAACATCATTTAAAATCCCTAACTGAAGTATGACCCTCTGCCATGCACTGTGCTCATCCCCAAGCTCTGGCTGGAAAGCAGACGTGAGCTGGATATGACATTAATATTTCCAAGCAATTTTAGTTTGTATCTGAAGATTAATGTAATTGTATTTCTTTAGGTTTTCAAACAGTTCCTAGTGGTGAGGTCAGGCAATGATTTGACCTGTGGTAGATTATATTAGTTTTTGACTACACTTTGCTTTCCTCGTTCAGAGTAACCGCGTGCCAAGATGTAGGTGGTAATATTTGCAATTTGTTTCTCCCCAGTCATGCAAAGGGAGCAGACTGTGATTATTCCCTCTGTGTATTTCCAGCACTGCTTACAAAAAGAAACATTGCATGAGGCTCACACATCTGTTCGAAGTGCATTACAATAAAAGGCAGAAGCAGACTTTTTATTGCTCTAAGAGTAAAAAGCATCCCAGTAGTTTTCATAGGGACCTAGTCTTCAGCACCATTATGCTGTAAAAGGTTTCTAAATTATGAACTGTGAGTCTGAAGTCTGGAAGTGTTAGAATGGAAAAAAAAACACCATTATACCTGTCTGCAGTTTAGATCTTCCTGTCGTTTAAGTAAGTTGCTTTCTTTTAAAACAACTTCCTTATCAGCATTGCCAGTTGTTTCAAGCCTGTTTTGTCTTCTAGATTTCAAGATGTCCGGTTTTAATCGCACCTGGCAGCAATGAAAGTCCTCTAGGTTTGTTGTTTAGCCAGATTCTGTTTCTCGCCACATGCTTTGTCATTCAAATCGCCGACAGTTGTTGCTGAGCCATTGATCCCAGAGTTTGGAGCTGGATTACAGCCCCTGTCGGCAGACCCACACCCCTTCTCCTCGGAGAGCCTGAAGATCTACTCAAGCTTCTCTTTTCACACCCAAGCCATTTCAGTGGTGCGCTGTACTCAGACCTTTGGGTTCCCCGAAGACCATCCTGATCGCTGGGATTAAGCTTTCTTGTAAGGATTAGAATGGTGCTGATTAAAATGATTTAATTCTTCAAACTGGAGAACAGGTGCTTGAATTCTAAAGATTTTATTTTAATGCATTCCCCCTCTTGTGGAAAGAAATTAAGTAGACCTATTCAGTTGTCAATAGTGGAAAGAATTCTTTTGCACAGGCCTGTGCTTTGAGATTTTGCCTAATCGAACACCAGGCTGTTTTTGATTGAAACGTTTATTTTAATTTGAGCCCGTACTGTAGCTGGGATGTCTTTAGTAGCTCTGTTTAATTAAATGTACTCACCTTGGAAGATAAATATTTGCGGGAATGTTCACTGTCTACTGAGATCACCTACTCAGGGCAGTCAGTGGAAAAGAAAGCTCTTTTTCTCTTAATGGAAAAGCTAAATCATCGCAATCGGAATTGTTCAGTTCCGTCTCCGGAAGTTCAATCCGAATAATAAAATAATCGGTTCTTAGATGGACAGCTCGGCTTGACTGAGCCCTGAACTGGTGACCCTCCATTTGCGTTATTTGCCTATACAGCAGAACTGTGCTTTTATCTTCAAGCAGACCATTATGTTAAATAGTCAGGAGGCAATACTTAGTTTTACATGTACTTACTGTACTGCAGGCTATTCTGAATGGAAGCTTCTCCAGTTACCTCAGTGGATTTTTAAACGGCAACAATAATTTAAAAATAGCTGACACCCTCTTGAAAAGAGGCATTTAAAGAGACACTGGGGCCAGCAGGGAGCTTAATAATTACAGGAGTCATGATTTTGGACCAAATTTTCCGTGTTTGTTTTTGTATGTGCACCGTGTGCCAAAACAAGCAGATCCCGATGCTCAGTTCGGAGCTTGTGTTGTGTCCGTTCCGCTTCCCGGCGGGCGGCCCCTGCGTCGTCCGGCAGAGCTGCCTGGATCTCTTTCCGTTTCTTCTCCCAGACTCCGTAGCGTTGATGCAGGGGTTTCCAGTATATTCTGGTGACGCAGGTGCCTGTTCATAATTACCTGACCTCTATTTTAACAGACACAGGTCACTAGGCCTCCTGTGGGAACTTCTAAATTGAACCCAGCTTGTGTGCCTTCGATTTTTTTTCTCTTTGCTCTTTTTTTCCCCCCCTCCCCTTCCTCTTTTCCTTTTTTCCTTCTGTCTTGTGTTCACTGAGGTGCGAAGTGATTCAGGGACAGAGGAATGGATTTCTACCTTTTTCATGCAACGGAGAGGTCAGGCCTCTGTGAGCCCGTGTTGTAATGGACCCAGGGCTTGCTTACTAGATAAAAGAAAAGAAAAGTCCTGATTGCTGCTCAAGGCCGTTATGCGCATGCATGCCTCAGTGGATTGTTGGGAGCTTAATATTTACATGATTGTCTAAGTAAATGCCAGCTCGCTTTGCAGCCTAGTGGGATCAAATTACTCCGGAGTTATCCAGGGCAGCAGTATTATTCCATTATACTGAATCAACCAGTGATTGTCTTTGTGATTGTCAGTAATCCTCGCTGCTTACCTCATCCTGCCACAGCAGTGATAGAGAAGGGAGCCCTGGGAAGACAAGCCAGCCCCTTCGTGTTGGGACGTGGTGGCTGGAGAAGGTTGAGGAATTCGTTAGGACAATTGTTTCTGTTGCATCTTCACATGAAGCAGAGAATGACACGGAGGCAGGGGTGGGGCAGTGAACTATGTATATTAAAGGAACAAGTAATAGGTTTATTCCATGCTGAAAAAAAGAAGAAAGAGAACACAACGCGCTGGCCATGGAGCCTTTTTCAGGCTCTTCAGGAGCCTTCTTCACACCTGAAGAAGGCTCCACGGCCGAAATGTTGTGTTCTCTTTCTTCTTTTTTTCAGCATGGAATAAATCCTTTGCAGCCTACGCATGCTGACGCAGCTACCCACCTGAACTACATATATATATTAAAGTTTGGTTGTGCACAACATTACGCTACCGATCGGACAGCTCACTCTCACGCTAACTCTCTTCAACTGTCCTCGAGCTCCCCAGTTCTTCCCAGTTTTCTCCTTCGCCTTCTGGCGCCAAAACTATAACAGCCGGGTGACTCCTACAACTTAGGAAAATGGGGTAGAGCCATCTGATGGACTATTACTTGGAATTCCAAATAATACTGATACAGTTATTTATATATATCTATCACTTTACTACAGTTTCCTTCCCAGCCCATCTTGAATACGTGGTCCTGCTGGATACTCCTGTGGAATATCCAGAACCCTGCAGCTGAAATGGTCTTCCGAATCATCTCGGTTTTTAAAAACCCGTTCGCCACAGATTTCCTTGGCTTTTGTAGGCATCCAGCAGGTAATGTCTAAGACCTAAAGAGACCGTCGTAAGTGCAGTGAACCGCCTCCATCCTCAGCTGGCTCAGACCTCATTTCCCGGGTTTTGTCACGAACCCGCGCTGCAGAGTAGCTGGCCTGGCGCTCCGGGAAATGGAATTCTATCCCCAAGAATTAGTGTTTGTTCCGGTGTGTCTAGACACTGCGGTCCCTTTAAAGTGTAGAGTAATACGATTTGATCGGAGGCTGCGAGTGTTGATACATTCGCAGCGCAGAGCTGGGGAAATACAGAGCAAAGCTGCCTGTCTGTTTGTAAACACCAGTGCAGATGTCTTGTGCCAGCTTGTGAAGAATGGCAGTGTGGTCTGTTCTACTCAATAGCTGTAAGTGGGATCATTAGTTACAATACAGTAATTTATTGAATGGTATTTCCTATCTGTTAAGACTGAATCGCAGACAATAAATTATATTTATAATAGGTATGTACTTTCCATTTTATGCGACTATGAACACAGTAATTTACATCTTCAGACACTTACCAGACTTGCAAAGGATTTTCCAGTACAGATTTTGCCCTTTTTTATTTGACAGTGAATTTCAAAACAAATAAAATACAGTATTCCACTTTGTCTTTTTTCAGACATGCTCTTTTACCGTTTTGTTCTCAGACAAGAGCCTTTTTTTCTGGAGCATAAATCCTTCATTTGATATGTTTATTCCCCATTGTGATTTCGTGCATGCCCGCGGAGTAACTCAAACACAAGGCTTTCTGGTGCTGTGTGCGCTGGCTTAGGCAGGCCTAGGATTAAATGGGAGGAACAGAAGGTCAGGGCTGTTGTATTCCAGCTACCGACTCGCTGACAAGGTTAGCTGCAGTAAGTTAACAAGCAGCCGCAAAATAAAACCTCATTTGTGTCTGCCTTCTGCAATTCTGGGGCAGGCTCCGGAGATCTTCTCTGTGTAGTCAAGGAACCCCTTCCTCTGCGAGGCCTTCCTCAGGCAGCCCGCAGCTGTGTACAGACAGCAAAGCCCCAGGTCAGAAAAATAAAGCAAAATGCAAGAGCAAAGGCAGGAGGCATTCCTTCGCAGGGAATGGAAGAAAAGCTACCAAGCTGTGGCCGTAGGTGTTGATTCGGTGAGATTCATCAAGAAGCTATCTCAGGATTTCCTTTGGATCAATCACAGGCGATCAGGCTGTACGTCAGTGGCAGGGCACACGGCGTCTTGTTGTTCTAAACTCTTCTGTGTTTGTAGGTGTCTTTTTCAGTGCAAGGCTTTGATCCTTAAAGGTCCTTTGGAAGTGAAGAGAGGGAGCAGGGATTCTCCCTGGGCTTTGCTTGGATCTCAGCCTGTCTCTGGCTGCGGTCTGTGACGGACAGCTCCAGACATTGCGCCTGGCCTCTCCGGAAGTGGCTCGTTATCTGATCACACCCCTTTTAATTGTCATACTCTGACAAATTCACCTGGGAAGCTACAATTGCAATGACCTTGCCAGACTGCTTGCTGAGAAGTATGGAGGACTTGCTTTTATTGCTTGGGTTCATCTCTTTAACTTTGGTATATGCAAATGTGAGTCTGTATGAGTAGGAATATATGTGCGTGTTTATATATATATATGTGTGTGTGTGTGATCAGATTATGGGTGTGTGCTTAATATCATTTTAAAGTTTTTTTTAGCATATTCAAGATTTTCAGTGTCTGGATTTTTTAACGTATTCAGTGGATGACACTGTGCTACCGTAAGCATTTCTGCCTTGCAGTGCTGGGGCTGTGGGTTCAATTCCTGACTTAGGGTGCTATCTGTGTGTAGATTGTAGAGTCTCCCCATGCCCATAGTCCAGAGACATACGGGTGGGATAATTGGCCCTGGTGTGAGTGTATCTGTGTCTGTGTGTGCCCTACAATGGACTGGAGTCCTGTCCAGTGTGTACCCTGCATTGTGCCGTTTGAATTTGGAAGAAGTGTTTAGAAAACGGATGGATGTTTTTTTTTTTAGCACATTCAGTATTCAGAGTTTTATAGATTGAAACCAAGTGAATACCTTTCTTTACTTCTTAGCATATGAGAAGATACTGTAGAAGATCAGTCTGTCGAGCACTGCTTTAGGAGTCAAATCTGAGTACCCTTCATATAGGAAAAAATGATTGGGAATTGCATATTAATTTTTGGCATGCTGAAACTGTACACCTATTGGGAATAGGGATATGTAAAATGTCTTTTTATTTGAAAAGGGAGGGAGTGCGTATAAATAATGTATAAACACAGTCGCAGTCAGCAGCTCTGTGCCAGTTTCCCAGTGGAGCCTTTTTGCCTGGTGACTTTCTGAAGGAAGAGCCACCTGTGGCAGGCATCCCTCCAGCCAGAGGAACATCTTCCATCTCCCAGCCTTCGCCTTTCTTTCTCAATGATATTCACAAGTTCACATGCTCTGGGAAAAATAGCAAAGTTGGCTCTGGGTTTTTTAAATTGCTGTGTGCTGTTGCACACACAAATGCTGTGAGTCTGTTACAGAACCTTATAACCCTCTGAGGCTGGGCTTCCTAATCTTTGTTAATTTGTAAAATATTGATGTAACCCAACCTGCCAGAATCCAGAAGTATTGATAGAATCCATTGTTTCGCCGTATGGATTTTTCTGTTTGATTTTTGAATTTAAACCCACTTTTTACCTTGTTTAGTGTTATAAATGGTCAAGTATCGGGCCTATTCTCTGTTGCTATCTACAGTCAGAGGCCTTGCACTTCAGGTGTACTGGAAGGATGAGGGTGCTTTCATGTTATTGCTTAACCGGTAGAAAACCTAAAATAATTGTCGCTTGCTTTAGTACAGGGCTGTCCAGAGCACCTACCCCGGTTTACAGAACTTTGTGGATTTTTGTTCTTGCATCTGCTTGATTGAGTTAGTTATTTGTTTAACTGGACAAATCAAACCTTATTTCCAGGTCCTAAACTGTTGTTCTGGAAAACATATTGACAACAACTGTATTATTGACTGATTTATTATTACTGATTATTAAGAGTGCTGGACATCCCTGTTCTAGTGGTTGGTTCTGTAATAGTGAAATCTGCATCAAACATATTGTTTCTAGTTGGAAAAAGTGAAACATCTGGCATGTTCAAAGGTCATGTTCAGACCTGAGGCGTAGGATTTCGGAAAGGAATCCTTACTTTCTTGTTGAAAAATACAGATTCTCAGATGTTTTACAGCAGTGCTTATGGATGTGGGTTGTCAGACTACAGTGGGGTTCTCCAACCCCAGTCCTGGAGACCCCCCAGTCCAGACAGTCTTATAGGTCACCAGTTTCTAAAGATTGGGAAGACATCTACGTTAAGACAAAATGTTAAAAAATCATGTTTAGAGAAGAGAGCTCTGGTCCTTGAGGCCTGCGGCATGCTCAAATGTTGCTCTCAAGTGACCTATTGCTTAATTTTACAAAACACCTGCTTAACTGATCAAAGCTACTCCTTGATAACTATTAACTGTTCCTTATTGTTAAGGTGATCTGCAAACCCTGCTGGGCTGGGGTTCTCCAACAGCAGGGTTAAAAGCCCTGGACAATGGAATTGAGAGATTTCTCTCAGACAGTGGGATATTTGCAGTAGGTGGTGCTGAACCGAGACAGACACTTGCGCGGGGCGCGGAATGAGGCCAGATCCTGCTGGCCCCAGCCTGGGCTTTGTCAGCGGGGCGAGAGCAGGGGAAGGCAGGGGCAGGAGAAGCAGGCCGAGCTGCTGATCAGCGGGCAGCTCCAGGCTCAAAGCGAGAAGCCAGAGGTGGACAGTGCCTCCGTTTGGCGTGAGTTTGGAGAAACGGGCGGCGCTCGGTGAAAGAATGCGTCGATGAATCACGAGAAGGGGCTTTTTGTAAGCTGACACATTGCAGCCAGGGCTTTAAGAGCGATGAAAACAATTCAGAATTTAGTTTGCTGGAGGGATGATTAATCTGAAATATTTTTAAAAGCAAAGCCTCATCATTTTCAAGCCTTACGCCTCTACTAGTTTCTGTGCAGGTTTGTGCACGCTGTGGAGTCTAAGCCTTCAAAATGATCTAAGAATGGTTTCAGACAGTGACTTCTGCAACTTCTATGTCTGTGACTTCTCTCCCTTCCTCTTCTTCGGCCAAGGCTAGAAGCCCACAGCAAGAGAAACACGATCCATCAGGAGCACAAGTTCTGCCTCAGTAGTAGGCAGTAATACAAAAATGCTTGCCTATCTTTTATGCATATATAAGTACATGCATAAATAGATATTTTGTTTGACAAACAATACTGGTTTGTAATTGCTGAGCTCTGGCTTTCCATGCACAGACAGAGAGCTTTGCGCGTTTGTTTTTGTCTCGGCTTGTCCTGCTAAGATAAATGCGCAGCTCAGAGGAGAAGTCTTAATTGGAGACACTGAAGTTTTTCTCCTTCCTCTCTCGTTTTTTTTTTCTTTCATTTCACGCTTCTGAGCCAGTAACCGCCGAGAAGCGTTCCGGCGCTTGTGAAGGCTGAGGGGATGCGGACGAACTCCATCCCGGCCGTTTCTAATTGCCCGCCGGCTTCATCTGTGGGTTTTTCTTGCTAAACCTGAAAGGTCGAGGGTGTCAAAACCTGCCGGCGCGGCCTGGGCTTAACGGCTTTGTCTCTGCACCTTTCATTAAACCTATGCCTCTGTCTCCCCTGCCCCCCCCCCCCCACACACCCCGTCCTTTCACAGAACCTTGAGGCCTCATTAAAATTCTGCGGCGGCTCCGCCGCTCGAAATTTCTGTGTTTGCGAGGAAATTCGCGGCTGTGGCAGCTCTCTCCGCTGTTCCGCGGCCGGACATTTCTCAAAGTCATGTTTACATAATTAGCGAACGTTCCGGGAGGCTCAGCAAATTCAAACAATGAAAAGGTTACTCCCCCTCCTCTCCTCTGGTCTCCTCCCGCACCGGCCTCCTGCTTGGGGATGATGCTGATTGCCAAGACAGCACCGTCCTCTTTCTCCAACTCCTCCGAAGATCTATTTCAGACAACCACTGGGCCCCCTACACCAGTAGGGTGCAAATAACCTTTTCCACCCGGTGGAGCTCCACTGGCCTCTGCAGCGCGTTGGCTCGGGGTTCGTGTGCAATCTCGCCGTTGATCCGTGACAGCTGAAGACATGATGTGGATGAGTACGGAGAGCATTGCAGGGGAATGCTTCCGTGGTGGTACCTTTGCGTGTGTGCGTGTAAGTGTGTGCGTGTCAGAGCGGCAGTCAGTATTCATTTAGCCCCACAATTAGCTAGAAAGGTAAATTCATTAACTCGGTAGGGCGAGATGGCACGTTTCCCGATCCGTTCGGCTGTAGGTGGCAAGTAAATTCAGAGGCCCCCGTGCTGCTGAGAAATATAGCCCCTTTCCAGATCAGTGGCTACGGAGCTGTGTGAGAGCAAATGAGAAGTAAGGGGACTGGCTTTCACAGGAGTGTGCCGTGAAAACGTGGCTGTTTTTAAATACACGGGAGCTGAACAGCTACTGTTAATTATTGCAGATTGACTCGACTTATCAAGACAGTACAGTCTGCCACTCATCATAATTTTTTTTTTCTCCTCTGTTCCATTTCACCGGCTATTTCCAGATTTGCGCAGTTTGTTTCTTTCAAGGTATAGCGACCTGCGTGGATGAAAGATGTGATGTAGCGCAGAGCCGAGCTGTGAACGTCTCCGATTGCTGCTGCTGGAACAGCAGTTTCTGGGGATGTGTGGTTATTGTGGGGCGACTAGTACTTGTTTTAATCACAGGCTTCCCACACTGTGCAGTGTGACCATGTGGTTGTCAGCCGTGGACTTCAATGGTGGCTTAATGCCAAGACTGAACATCTGCGTGTAAAATGCTTGTAGTAATACTGTATTCTAGCCGTTTCACAAACATGAGGCCACAGCTGCCAGTGTCTGTAGGTTCTCTTCATACTGTAGGTCAGCTTTGAAGGACTAATGAGCACTACTTCTAAAACTTAAATTATTGTCAATAACCAGTCTATTTCCTTGTTAACAATGTTATTTAGTGCTATTTGTTTTCTTTATTGTGCTTGTAAAGTATAAGAAATATGAAAAGCCAGGATTGAGTCTGTTCAAGTTACCCAAAGAGGGATTCTGCTGTCTTCTGGGTTAATGTCAATTATCGGGGTACCCCCTGTCACCCAGAAGGTGCCTTGCTGTACAGTACGCAGCATGCAAGAGGTTTGTTATCTGTCGAAACAGAATAAGCACACAAGTGTAATTATGCACTGAGCACACAATATTAAATCTAGTAGTGTGAGGGGTTAGTGTTCACATGCAGAGTGTTTTAGGATGGACCTCTCAGTAGACCTTTAAATTAGAATAATTAAAAGCTTCTGCCTAATCCACAACCGGTGTCTCATTTCAAGACCTCATTGAAAGACCGGATAGGACCAGTGTGTGATGCCTGCAGTATATTTGCACACCCAAGACGGCTTTTAAAAAAATGAAAGAGTTTCAGTAACCATGACTCACAGGCAGCCGTCTTATCAGACCTAAAAAATAGCCTCTGTGAAAACTTCAGGCTCACTTTCCGGAAAGATACCGCTGTAGACTGAGGAAAATATTGCGTAAAGCACTGGAAACGAGCAAGAGGGAACCATTCAAGGATTCAATGTTGTCTACATTGGACAACTTAATTGGATTGGAAAACAAATCTAGATGTACAGACTATCCTAGATTCACAAACCTGCACGTAAAAGGAGATTAAACTGAACCAGGAAGTTCCCGAACCAGCGACGGAGCTTCTGTCAAATACTTCAGAATAACCGCAGAGATTAAACTGAGAACATTGGAGAGCTTTGGAAACGAGAGCAGGCTGTTCGGCCCATACACTTCATTTCTCTGCTAGCAGGTAATTGATATGAGGGTCTCATCCAGCTGTTCCTTCAAGGAAACCAGGGGGATGCTCACAGCTACATCAAGCCAGGGGAAAGGTGCAAGGCTGCTAGTCCTGCCATTCTTAATACTGTGTACATTTTTGATGAATTGATTGGTCATGGATTCAGTTTAACGTTGTAAAAGTCT